>NC_089822.1:44159021-44773794 GCF_035046505.1 Tiliqua scincoides
AAAGCGTTCAGTTTCTTCTCCTGTTGTGAGTGAAGAGTCCATGACTCGCTGAAGTACAGAAGTGTACTCAGGACACAAGCTCTGTGGACCTGGATCTTGGTATGTTCTGTCAGCTTCTTGTTGGAACAGAGCACGTATATTATAAAACATTTACCGCCACCACCTCCAAAGCTTCCTAATGCATCTTTCTTGCCTTGGTCACATGCTTTGCAAAAGAAAAAAAAGAAAAGACTATAGTCTTTATAAACAATATCTAGGTCAACTCCACATTTGAGATACTCAGCTATGGAAATTAGATATTCATCCCTACAGTGAAAGCTAACAAAAGATAGGGTTTGTGTCTCTTAAATGCACTGCTGATTTTTATTGGAGTATTCATTTTATGATGATTTTATTATCTGTATTTACAGAGGCGTAAGATACTGCCCCAGTGACATCACTTCCGGGTCCTCCCCGGAGGTGGGCTGCTCACTGCGGTGGCTTTGCACCCCTGTTCCTTCTCTTGTGGAGGCTTTCCTTCAAGAACAGGAGGCATGAAGCCATCAGCACCTCCTCCATAACTAGGGTAGAGCCTGGGGCATTCATGTGCCTCTCTTGGAGTAGCTCCCGAAGTAAATAGCCTGTGTTTAGGTAACCAGCCATTTTTTTTTTACCATGGAGAGAGCTCTTAACTACTTATTCCCCTTACTGATGTCCATTCCATTTAAGAAAAGGGACAAACAGCCCAATCTTATTCTTCCCTTTCACCATTACAGTGACTCCAAATTGGCAAACACTACATTCGATGGTGGGGAGGGGACAGGGCAGGAGGCTTCAGTGGGGAATTTTAAATCCCCTTACCCCTGAGTAAGCCACCCAATGCGAAGAGCAATGGTTCTTCTTGGACCTGCACCAGCAAGTTTCTAAGTGAAAGTTCGAGGATTGAAACAGGGTGGGGAAGTGCTGCTGGAGGGGATAAGAACTGGTGTGAGTTATCCATGATGGATCCTCCTCTTCCTATGGCCTCCCCCCCCTATTACACCCTCCCCACCTGGTTTCACTCTCTCCCTACCTCTGACACTGGAAGTATCGATTTTCGGCCTCCAGAAGGCCTTACAAGGCCTTCTGAAGGCCAAGGAGGCTGCGTACGACTTTCCCAGCCCTCAGAAGCCTTTCTGGGGGCTAAAAATCATCACCTGGTTTTCGGCTTCCAGTTTGAAAACTGTGCATTGCCTCCCTGGCCCTCAGAACACCAGGGGGGGGGAAGCAGTGGGCATGGGGGTGGAACCTCCGGAGGGGCACCTCTGGGGGTGTGCCCTGGGTGGGGCAGTGGCTAAGAAGACCACTGTTTGGAAGGATTCAGGGATTTGCTTCAAGGTTACAACAACCTTATAACAAAGTGAGAATTTCAAACGCATGCAAAGTGAGTTTCAAACGCATGCAACTATGTGCTCATAGAAACCCCATTCTCTTCTTATAGTAAACGCATGTTGGTGAGGAATGTGCTCCAGCCAGAGCCCTGTTGCCATCATTTGGGTGTGTATTTTTTTTTTCTTTCCCTGTACTCCAAATATTCAGTACTATTTTTATGTTTCATTGCTTCCTGAGGACTGAGGGCCCAATCGTATCCAACTTTTCAACCTGGATGCAGCCGTGCCAACGGAGCACATGCTGCATCCTGCAGTGGGGGGACACTCATGGAGGCCACCTCAAGGTAAAGGAGGATTCGTTTCTTACCTCGGGATTGCATTACAGCTGCATCTGAACTAGAAAGTTGGATAGGATTGGGCCTTGAATTCTGAACCACAGTACTAAGGTAGCACACTATAGTTTTATCTAATCAGAAAAAAAACCCAAGTGGGATATTTTAAAATAAAAGTTTCAATTTAAACGCCTAATTAAACTCATGCATCCACGTATTCCATATTCTTCAGGGAATCTTTTTGCTTCAGTTTTTGAGTTTTTGCATTTTTGCTTCAGTTTCTCCCAGGTCTTTCTTCACAGCCCACAATCTAACTCTCCATTCCCAACTGCCTTTAAATATCACTTCTCCCAGACCATCTTCTTCAATTCTGAGTACAAATCACGCCTCTACCACAGCTACAACCAATCTCGAAGGAGCTCTGTTTCTTACCAGCCAATCAAATGGTCTGCATGCTGTGATGGGGAAAAGGATAGGATTGCACTCATAGGGCCCAATCCTATCCAATTTATCAGTGCCGGTGCAGCCTTGCCAATGGGGTGTCCACTTCATCCTGGGGTGGGGAGGTAGTCACAGAGGCCTCCTCAAGGTAAGGGAATATTTGTTCACTTACCTTGGGGCTGCATTGTTGCTGCACCAGTGCTGGAAAGTTGGATAGAATTGGGCCCTTAGTCATGCCCAGTTTATTTATAATCCTATGTATCTGATGGACGAGCATAACAAAGTTGCTTTCCTGTCAACATTGTCTCATTCAAAGAGTAGCAAAGATTTACCTTGTAGCAGAAGCATCTTGTTAGCCTGGAGCAAAGCTACACACATCAGTAAATCCAATCTAAAGGCATCCACAGCCCTCAAAATTACCCTGACAGCAGCACTCTATGACGCAAGCTCAAGTATCACAGTTTTGACTTTGAAGCAGCACATTATCATAACTCAATTCCTACTTTCAATATTTATTTTTTAATTCGAGTAAATACATCTCTAATAAAAATGCATGTGTAAATACAATGTTCAATTTTAAATCTCGCTTCTTGGTTGACTTTGAAAATGTTCAGTCAATCATGTATTCAACAATTTCTGGTTTACTGATCTGTGAGCAAAGCAACCCCTGAGATGTTATACAGGGAGGGAAAATCTCCACATATTGCCAAAGCGGCAAAGTTACTTAATGGCCTTAAATTTATTAGCAACTTAATCAGATTTATAGTTTCACTTCAGAGATTTTTTCTGTCAGTCTCTTTCAGCTTTGCAGACTCACAACACCAGGCTGGTAGCCTATGTAATGTTGGATTAGTTGTTCATTACCAGTTCTCTTCGGTCTCATTCTTCAGTTCTCTCGTTACAGATTTCTGGAAGTTTCTGTACAGTACTATTAAGTCTAGAGATGGACTTGAAGTTTGTTTTTATTGTCATACTTAAAACACACTTAAAACAGCTTGAATTACAATACCAGTTTTAGTGAAACCTCAGGATTTGGTGGAAGCCATTTGTAATGTAGTAGCTTAGAGCAGGGGAGTCCAAACTTTTTAGCAGGAGGGCTACATCATCTCTCTGACACTGTGTCGGGGGCCTGGAAAAAAAAAAAAGAATTAATCTACATTTCAAATTTGAATATTTTTACATAAATGAATTTATTAGAGATGGAACTTATATGAATGAATGAAGGTCTTGCAATAGCTCAAGACATATAAAAGGACTTGTACAAAGCAAGGCCAGCCTTTCCTTTGCTGCCACTGCTGCATCACAGATGTGAAACAGCAAGCAGTGGAGGGAGCCCTCATCCCACAGTTCACGCGAGAGGTCAAAGAGTTGGCCATCATGCCAAGAGCAGTTGCATTAAGCCAGTGCGGGCTCCAACAAGTCTCCAGAGGGCCAGAGGCTCATTGGAGACTAGGGGCTCCCTGAGGGCCAGATTGGGAGTCTTCAAGGGCCGTAAGTGGCCCCAGGGCCAGGGTTGGGGCACCCCTGGCTTAGAATGTGAGCTGTTAGCTGTGCGATTATGTGCTCAAACATCACCTTAGCCATGAATTCACCAGGTGGTCTTAGGCAAGTCATTCAGCTTCTGCTGCCACCTGCAGTTCCCAAGCTCTCATGGGATTCACCTCATGAGCAGGCCCTGCTTTGATGTCAGGCATAGTGTGGGTCTGCAGACAAGGGACTACGTTCTCAGAAGCAACAGGTCTCCCTATACTAGACTGAAATATGTCATTATATTTAGTGCTAAAGGCTGACCCCACACAAAGAAAATCTGTTGAAATGAATTTCCTTCACAATTCCAAGAATTGGCATTGCTCTAGCTCAATGTTAAGCTTATTTAAAAAAAAAAAAAGTTGTGTTACAGCCAGTGGCATAGCCAGAGGGGGTGCAAAGCACTGAGTTTTGCAGGGAGCCTCCCCCTGCCAGGAATGGATTGGAAGCGGAGGGATAGGGGCCATGTGGTGAAGCTCCCTGCAAAATGCAGTGCTTTGCAGCCCCTCTAGCTACGCCACTGGTTACAGCCCAATCCTATGCATGTCTACTCAAAAGTAAATCCCATCAGTGTCAATGGGGCTTACTCCCAGGAAAGTGTGGACAGGATTGGACTGTCAGAGAGTAGTTCTGAAGTGCATGACATTTTGGCTACTGTTCTTATACTTAGGGCACAATCCTAACCAGGTATCATCAGAAGTAAATCCTATTTTGTTCAATGGGGCTTACTCTCAGGAAAGTGTGGTTAGGACTGCACCTTTGGGGCTTAATGGGAAATGAACTGCATCCTTTGGTGGGGAGGCAGTCACAGAGGCCTCAAGGTATGGGGACTGCACTGTGGCTGCACTGGAGTGGAAAGTTGGATAGGATTGGGCCCTTAGTCACTCATGAATAAACTCTAGACAGGGATACAAATGAACCCAATTTCCCCCTGATAGCCTAACCCACCTAATCAATACTCCCTCTTCTAGCCCTATTTGTTTGTTTTTCCACATTTTTGTACTGCTCTTCCATCAAGGAGCTCAGGGTAGTGTACATGGTTCCTCCCCTCCTTTTGTCCTCACAACAACCCTGTGGAGTAGGTGAGGCTGAGAGTGGTGACTGGCGCAAGGTCACCCAGGAAGCTTCATGGCTGAGCATGGATTTGAACCTGCATCTTCCAGGCCCAAGTCCAACTCCCAAACCACTACACCATCCTGGCTTTCAATTGTACAGCAAAAGCACCATGAGGCGGGAAGATTAATTTGACTATTTTTTCCATATGCCCAAATGTCTTCTGGCCATCACATCACTACTGATTTCCATTTGAATTTTATATTGTTAATTTCATTAAACATCATTATTGTGCTCTTTAGCTATTTCTCTTATCCTTTCAAAAATGAAGTGTTGCATTAGTCTGAGAAAAACAAACTTGTCCATACCCCAATCTGTTTCTTGGTGCAGAGGAATTTGACCTTATGTCTCCCCCACTGAAGCCTGTCCATATTACCCCTTTAAGAGACCATTTTCTCAGTGCTATAGGATTTCATATGGCTTCTTATTTTCCACTGGCTTTTAACAAGAGTTGTGCAAATAAAATCTCATAGTTGAAATACTAGGAGAATGGCTAGCTTTCTCCCCCTGGGGAAGAAAAGAATAATAAATCCTCTATTTGTACTACAGTAGTCTCTCATTTGCCACTGTCTTCTTCTAAATCCTGGAATTGCTCTAAAACAATTACCCTTTAACCATAATATCTACAAGACTTTTCACATCTGCTCTGCAGCTCATACAACAAAAGATTTTTTTTATCCATTGTCATTTTTATCTCTTATTCTTTATTAGCATAAAATTGGAAACTTCAGTTTGCTTATTGCTATCTTTGCACCTGTTAAATGAATCAAATGGCAACAAATTTAAAATATTGAATACCACCTCTGATTACATAAGCCCATAAAATAGTGATTTTGAAATGGTGGGTCACCAGGAAGTACTGAAAGTTAACATTAGAGGATATAATACTGGAAACTGTTGTTATATCATTGTTTAGTATTGTTGGTAGTTGGTTCATGATAGCATAGTCTTTGTTTTCTAATCACAGTTGATTAAGACAAAAAATGGAAGGATGTAGAGAAGGATGTTCAGGTAAATCTGGAGAGGAACAAATTCTATGCAAGGGTAGCCATTTTTAAAAAAAATATATATAAATCTGAGAATGATTGCCCAAAACTCTTAAGCTGCTTATTTGGAGAATAATACCTTTTCAACAAAAACCTCAGGGCGAAACCACACTGTATCTTTAAATGCAGGGTTGTTCTAATCTTGTGTAAAGCAGTGGGTGAAATTTAAAGGACAAAATGAGTACATGGGTGGGGGGGGGGAGCTGACAATGTAAAATGAAAATATATGCATTTCCATTTTTCACTCATTTGCTGAGCAGAACAAATGAAAATGAATGGAACAGATTCATTTTCGATCCCATTCATGTTGAAAATGGATGCACATGTCTAAGGCTGAATGCTTGCTGTTCCCTGCTGCCGTTGATCCCCTCAACACAGCAGGAGCTGAAGCAGAGAGAAAAGAAACTGGAAGGAAGAGGGTATAGAGGCAAGCAGGAAGGACCCAACACTCTCACCCATGTGCCTTTTTGTGCATTAAGTCAGACCTCTTATCCTATTTTATGATTGGGGGAGATCACTGTTAACTGTTAAGTATTTCTATGCCATTATCATGAGAATCACACTGTCGTTTACAACAATAAAACAAAACTACTACTATAATACTTTTTTAAAAAGAAAAATTAAAAGCTGTACCAAATTACAAACAACACAGAGCAAGAACATGACAGCAATTAGTTCTCGATTCTTAACTTTCAAAAACCACTTTAAATGATAAAAGTGTCCATGCCTTTCAGAGGTCAACAGGAAGGAGGCTGTACAATTGTTCACAGAAGAGAGTTCTAAAGAGTAGTGCGTCTGCTACAGAAAGGCCACCTTGCCGTAGAAGCGTGGTTATTGCAGCATTTGAGTTTGTTCAGTAGCCACAAGCCAGAAAAGTCAGCTCAGGTTTCCTGAACGTCTGTAGATAGAAAATCTTCAAAGCAGACTGACCTCCTGTGGCGCCTCTGAAATCCTACACTGGACCGAGTATGGCAAGACTATCCATTCTCTGGGAAGGAAGGGCTGGCATTCCTACTGCTGGGAGGCCCCTCCTCCTGGAAGGTAGGATCGGAACCTCACTGAACGGATACTCCTCCCACATTGGGGGCGTCCCATGGTGTTCCCCAGTTCCGGTCCTACCTTCTAGGAACGAGGACGGACCTCTGTCGTGCTCTGGCACGACATCAGTATTTTTCCTTTCTTTTTCTTTTTTTGTTGTTTTTTCCTTCCCTGGAGCAGGGAGGTTAAATTTCCCCCATTGCTTCCCAGGCTCTGAACAACTCAGAGCCTGCCTGCTGGTGGGACTCAGCGCTGCCTCCCCCCCCTCACTGCAAGCGGGCAGGAACAGTGGGTTGAGACGGCGTGGGAGGCTTCCGTTCCCCTCCCCTGTGCGAAGCTGGCAGCGGGCCCACGCCAGCAGCAGCAGCACCTTCCCGGCAGGGCAGCCAGCAGGAGCACCAGAGCCACGTGGCAGGCGCCATCTTGGGCCCTCCCCCCCTTCCCCGTGGGAGGGATCCAGGCCTGAGCAGTCCAGTGGCGAAGTGCTCCGCAGGCGCTATGCCCCGCAGAAGGTTCACTGGGGCAGTGAAGCGCCCGTCAGTTGCTGCCCTCCCAAGTCACAGCCAGGCTGAGCTGACCCCCCCCCACCTTCTTCCAGTCCTACAGCTTGCAAGGCCCCCCTCCATGGAGGACAGGAACCTGCTGCGCCTGGGGCCACAGCCCCAAGGAGGACAGCAGGAGTACCATGACCCACCTGGCACCGCAGTTACCCCAGGGGGAAATGGCCCCACCATAAGACAGTATGGGCCAGTCCAGGGGGGATGTTTGCGCTGTCCCAGGCCCAAATTGAGGACATGGTGCAATGGATCCTGGGGGAAGCAAGCAGCCCCTGACCCACAGGGGGCAAGAGGAAGCATAAATGCCCCCCCATCCTCAGCCACCTCTGATTCCACCAGCCCTGAGAGGGAGCCCCCCCACGCAAGCAGCATAAGGCCAAGGGTGAAAAGGGCGAGTTGGACAAGCCCAACCGCTGCAAGTGGACCAAGGAATCCAGTAGGGCAGTCTCCTCAGACCCCTGGGAGTCAGTCAGCCCGACCCGTCTGAGGACTCCAGGGAGGAGG
This sequence comes from Tiliqua scincoides, assembly GCF_035046505.1. Taxonomy (NCBI): domain Eukaryota; kingdom Metazoa; phylum Chordata; class Lepidosauria; order Squamata; family Scincidae; genus Tiliqua; species Tiliqua scincoides. The sequence goes on from NC_089822.1 coordinate 44,166,929, forward strand.
GGGAGCTCACTGGTGAGGACAAAGGGCCTCCAGAGGTAAGCAGGGGCAAACTTTTCCCTCTGGACCTGTACCCATGCCTACTGGCCAAAGCTGCAGGCATCTTGGACTTAGGTAATGAAGGGGAAACTGAGGCAAGTGAGGCGTCAGAGCCTCGCAGGCCCAGCTCCAAGTTCCTCCGTCCCCAGAAAGCCACCTCCAAGGTTGTGGTTCCCTTTCCAGACCCCTTCAGGCAGGCCCTAGAGGCTGAATGGGGGGCACCTACCAGGTCCAGGCATACCCCACTCTGTGGACAAACTCTATTGTCTGCCAGCTGACATTATGGAGCAGCTGAAGGTCCCGGGCGTGGACTCCCCAGTGGCAGCACTGTCTTCTTCAGCCGTGCTGCCCTCAGAGGGGGAGGGGGGCCCCAGGGACCCTTGTGATTGACGGGTGGAGAGCGCACTCAAGAGAGATTTTGAGACCTCCGCCCTAGACATTAGGGCAGCAGCCACCACCTCCATTATGACAAGAGTTCTTATGGCCTGGATGGAGGACCTGATGGCCTCAGACAAGTCCCTGTCTAGGCCCACAAGTAACACCGTCAAGAAGTTGTCGCTAGCAGCAGCCTTCTCAGCAGATGCGTTCCTGGAGGCCATACAGTTCAGCGCTAGAGTGGTGGCTGCAAATGTAGTGGCTAGGAGGAACAGCTGGCTTCGTCACTGGGACATAGATCAGGGCTCCCAGGCACATCTGGTAGCTTTCCCCTTCACGGGGTCCAAACTGTTTGGTCAGGTCCTTGACCCCCTGCTGGTAGAAAGCAGGGACAAATGTAAGGTGCTGCCCTCAGCACACAAGGAGGCAGGCAAGTCAACAAGGCCAGGCCGGCCCTTTCATTCACAATGCCCTGCATTCAGACCTAAAGGCTCCTTCAGGGACTCCGCCTCCCGCAAACCCCGATGGGCCAAATTGAAATTCTTCCCTCACCCCCGTGGGAGGAGATTCTTCTTCCTCTTCCAACAGGGCTGCTAAGCACACCCACTCCGCATGACGCTGGTTGGGGAGCCCCCAGATCGGAAGACACCTCCAGCACTTTGCGGCGTATTGGAGCAAGATCACCACAGATGCCTGGGTGGCACCACAGTCGCCACTTCCTGCCCCTCTGCTATGGATCACGCCATCTACAGTTCCATGTTCTTGCTTTCAGCCTAACCTCAGAGCCACGAGTGTTCACGAAAGTCCTCGTAGCCCTTGTGGCTCACTTACACCTCCAGGGGATTTTCCTGTACCCCTTCCTAGACGACATCCTGATCCAAGCCCCCTCCACTGAGGGACATCCAGATCACTGTAGACTGAGGAGCAAGAGGGCATCAGGTCTTTTCCTGCTTGTCAAGTCCGAACTGGGGAACACCATGGGATGCCCCCAATGTAGGAGGAGTATCAGTTCAGTGAGGATCCGATCCTACCTTCCAGGAGGAGGGGCATTCCAGCAGTAGGAATGCCATCCTTCCTTTCCCAGAACTGGAATTCTCAGGTAAGAAATTCCTACTTTCAACACAAGCACAAATGGCTCATATATGTAATTCCCAAACTACGTGTCATGTGAAATTCACTCAATACATGAATGGCTCTCATGAGCACAAAGCTACTGTCTGCGCAGAAGATTGTGTGTGATTCTGGCTTTGACACCTTCCAATCAACCTCTTCTGCCTTGCGGTGAGTGGATCCCATGCAACCGGACACTATAGCCAAATGATACATTGATGCAGGCGAAGCCTACAAATTGCGGTTTTTCCACTATTGGAAAAGTGATTCCCAATGGTTGCAGGTATGTCTCAAAGGCACCTGGGTGCAAGAATTTTTCCATCCTCTCAAAATAAAAATCTTTGGATGCAAGAGGAAGTAGGTTAACACAAATTTTAATTCATATCAAAGTGAGCCTTGGCTGTCAGATATTTGGAAAAACCTTGGACTTTATATGATGTTTGTGGAATATGATTCACTTTACAAGAAAGAAAAATGTATTCAGATTTCTTCAGAAAGCCCAACCTTTAACACAATCCTTTGATATTAGATTGATGGCATATTTGGTGTGGTAAAAATATATCATTTAATTCATTGTTGTTCCTCTTTCCTTGGCTAGGACAATCTCATTCCTTTATTGCTACAATTCAGTTATTAATTTTAGCCAAGAACCAGCACGACCATAGTTTCAGTGTTTCTATTGACTTTTCCTGAGGACAGCACTCTCCACTATAGTCTGCTTCAAGAGAAGTCTTCTTTTATTGCTGTATTCATAATTTCACTCTCAAGGAATGAACAGAACTGAGGGACTGTAGCCAACTATACAATTCCTCTGCATACAGCAGAATTAAATGCTACTCTTGTTTAAGAGTTTCATCCCTTTAGCTAATTCAGATGAACAGGCTGAGCCTATAAGATTGAATTCAGTAGTTTGAAATAGTCTGCTGCATGCTTCATAAGAGGCATGTCATCTGCCAAATAATAATAGTTGATGTTTTGATGGATTTCACACCATCAATGCATAAAGTGCTATATAGAACAAGATCCCTAAGCAACAAAACAGTTTCCTGCCCCAAGGAGCTTACAATCTAAATTTTTAACGTGGAGGGAGACGATAAAGAATGGGAGAGGAGAGACCAAGATCACAAGGGATAACAGTGAGCAAATAACAATACATAAATAACCCCCATTCTGAGCTTCATATGGTAGTCTGAGAATAACAATATGTGTCGACCTTGGATAGCAATAATAGCAATTAATCAAATAGTAATGTTTTACTGATATTTTGTAGTGTAGAATAAGTCTGGAGAAGCAGGACAGAAAAAACAATCTCATTCCATTTGTTTATACAGGTTTTTTTTTTTTTAATTTGAACTACTAAAATGCATTGACGAGAGAAGCCCCATTGCAGATTATTCAGTTAGCAGGATGATATCACTACTAAGCTATGTAGCTAGATTTGGTTGTATAATGGAAGGGAACAGAAAAAGTGTGCAAAACATGACCATGAAAATTAAAAGAAGAATGTTAATATAAGCAGTACCTAAGTCATCAAAATGGGAGATGTTTTCCAACACTACTGAACATTTCACCGAAACATAGAGTCTAGCTCTCTTACGATCCAATCCCAGTGGGCCTCTGCACCACTGACACTGATTTACATGATTTACGGAGGAATGGGGCAGTGACTGGAGTGGGGAGGGGTGTGTGTTGAGGCTGGGAAAGGGGGTATCACCGGTGGCAGTGCTGCTGACATACTATCCCTCTTCTACGTCTTGATCTGCCTTCCAGCAAAATTGCTAGTGGATGTCTGAGTGGACCCATTCAGAAAGTAATCTAACCCCTTACCCAGAGGAGACCTCTGGGACTTTGTCCCTGCCCCCTCTGATGCAGCACTACTGGTGGTGCAGCTGCATTGGCAAAAGGAGAGAGGGTAGATAGATGTGAGCTGTTAAATATCTCTCTCTTCTGCTCTGCTCTTAGAGCCAGAGGTCTTTGTCTCCAAGCTTATTTTGCTCTCACCTCAAGTCCTGACCATATAGCCCTTTTGCACATCTACTTACATACTCCTTAGATGAACAGTCGCAAAGCATCTAGATTTTATAGATATCAATTTCATTTGCACTAATGTACATAACTCTGGGAAATATTCATAAATAAAGAATGTATCAAAGCATTTTAAATACTGTAATTATTTGTTGTAAATAATGGTTCTTTCTGGAAATAAACGTCTTTCTTTCATGTCTAAGCTGTGCCATAAAATATCAGGGGAAGAAATGTGTTTACCTAAAGTAAATTTTTGATAATTTGGTTCATAGATAAAAAAAATATGGGTTAGGAATCTACAGGGAAATATGTACAAACTGTATTTAGTGTTATATATCTCCTGTTTTCATTCTGAAAGCAAATGCCTAAATTTACTTATCTGACAATATAAGAAATCAGGCATATTTCTGATTTGTTATTAAATATATATTTCCAGTGCTAACAAATCTTGAAATGAAATATGACTAATGGAAGTGTTGCCAACACTGCTCCTTCATGTGTACACGTGTGACCTATACATATCATGCGCACATAACTAAAATTGGGGACATTAGCAAACAAGAGATCAGATCTAGCAGTGTGACAAGGTTTGGGATCATTGACATGGATGAGCAGTGCAGCCAATCTCAAAGTGCCTCAACATTAGGCTTACAGTAACCACAAGACAGAGCTTTTCAAAGAAGATAAAGAGTTTATTAAAGAAATAATCTTTTGGGAAGAGAGAGAAAGAGAGAGATCAAAAAAGGGGGAATCACCTATCCTAGTCTGCTGGTTTGCTTGAGAGTGAAGTCCTTCTTGAACAGCAAGGCAGGGCTGCAAAGTTCCCAGGTTCTTCCAAAGTGAAATGCCAGGCTGTACTCCTCCACTGCCTCTGGAGTGAATGAAACTCTCTCTTCCTGTGACTTGGGTCTTGTTCTTGTGTCTTCTCTTCTTGCAGTGTAATCTGCTTGTTCTTGCTCTGTTGACTTGATCTTGTTGACTAGTCCTGTGATGACTAGTTCTGTTCTTGTTCCTCTCTAATCTGCTTCCCAGCAGGGAAGTTATAGGACTTTTCACAAAAGAGACAAAGGAATACCTGCAGGACAAAGGAGTTTGAAGAGCTTCTTGGGTGATGCATTTTGGGCTTCCTGGCCTTGACTGAGTCAGAAAAGAGCTTGATGGCCCATCCAGGAAGTTTCTACTGAACAATGGTGTGGCAAGGTGTGTTATCTCCGTGGAAGGACTGTTAGCTTCTTCCTGAGCTTCTTGGCCTAGAGTCTGAAACAGAACTACCCATTTGGGCCACTGTAATTCAATTTAACATTCAGGCAGGACTTGTTCTTGCTAGCTATCCTTTGTCAGACCTCAAGCACCCAGATTTAATCAACCATAGAGGGGGCCTTTCCTTGGGAGCCAGCAAAATCTCATCCCTTTTTACTCCAGGGAGGCCTGCCCGACTCTGAAACCAAGATGGACACATGTTTGGGGAAAGAGGGTGTTTGTAACAACAGTGTACTTTCTATCTTTGCTACAGAGAAGGGCCAGGCATATTGTTCAGGGGGAAAAGGCAGAGAAAATTTTTTAAAGCATGGTAGAAACATTAATCTATTCTATTGAGAACTGATTGCACACCAAGAAACAAAATAATAGATAAGACACAGATTAATCTTTCTTTCTTTATCTGTATTGTAGGCTGTTGTTTTGTTTATTACTTTCTTTCATGCTTTATCTGTATAGTGATGCATTTACATAAAGGTACCTCAAAGATATTGGTTTCGTACAAGGTCACTTCTGAATCTGAGGCATGCACAATCCCGGAATAGCCAAGCAGTCTGTTGAGTCTTAAAAGTTTGGATAGCTCCTTGCTTTTATTGGTCGAGAGCATCTGAAGGCAAAGCACGTTTAAAGTTTACCAAAAGAAACAACTGATTTTATAAAAATTAGAATAATTTTATAAAGATGGGAACATGCATTGCTATTGTTTGCACAGCTTTCTCATGACTGTGTACAGCAATCTTTACTACAGCAAACTTTATAAATCATGCAGAAGGTAGACTGAAGGGTGCAACAATGGCATTTTTCTTGAAATGTACAACTCTTAAAACGAATGCAAAGGCTGCTGCTCTCAGTATCTCTTTTAGCAATTTTCAACCACTGCTGCAGCATGCTGGTGTGCTTTGGATTAGCTGCAGGTTTGTGGTGGGAGTTGGGGGAGGGTCATTTCTTAGTAGGACCATTGGGGGAGGTGAGCCCCCTGTCAGTAGCTTGGTGTGCCTTGGCAATCATCAAAAAACTGATGGTGAGCCTTGACAATTGGGCAGCCCAATCCCATGCTTCGTGGCGCTGCAGGCTACAGCGTCCCCTTACCCTGGGTAAAGCTCCAGCCTCTGCAATTGAGTTACCCAAGTCTGCACCAGCTAAATCACTGGCACAGACTAAGAAGCCCCATGTTGGACTTTCAAGCCCGACACAGGGCATAGGATCCAGCGGAGGAGGCCTCCACCAGTCCCACCTCCCTCCTGGGCTGGCCCCTCCTCCCATTCCGCCTTTCTCCCATCCTCCCCTACCCTGGAACATCTCCTCCCACCCTCCTGCCACCCTACCCTTGCCTCCATGCCACCCAGTGCTTACCTGGTTGGTGGTGGCAGCCAAGCCTTCCACTGCAGCACTGACAGGGGAATACAAGCCTACCTGTTGGGTGCCATTTACTCCAAGGGTCTGCAAACATATTTTATGCATGTTTATGACACCCAGTGCCAGTGGTACAAGCATACTGCTGGTGCAGAGGCCCATAGGTTTAGGCCCTTAAAGTCTTGTCAGTGTGCCAAAAGGTTGAAAATTGCTGATCTATTCAGTGCCAACATCAGGCCCCTGACTCCTCAAATTTACTGGCAATGGGTGTTAAGCAATGAAAATTAGTGACTGCTGCCCTCCCTACTATGGATGATGTGGATCATCCATTCATAATGAATTAGGGGACCACTGGGTCATTTATAAATAGGTTGCTAGGGTTACTGTACCACTTCTACTGCCAGTGCATTCAGGGATCAGTCTGGCCAAGTGGTACTCAGACCCGCAGCCAGTTCCCAGGCTGGCTGCTCCATGATGCAGTCTCTGTATATAGGCATGGTGAGTTGGCCACCAAGGGGGAGCTCTCCTTAACTGCCAGGTAATAATCAGGAGATGCTGGGTGGAAGTGAGTGGAACAAAAGAGATACGATGTTCCTTCATTGTAGTCTGTGGAAGAGGATCTCTCTCAGCTACGTGGAAACCCTATGGATGCCATGTTCAATATCTTGGCAAAACTACCTTTCCACATGTTTGAGTTAGTAATAACAATATGCTCCGGTGGCCTGTCCTGTGCTGACAATTTTATTTCCACTCTGAATTAAATATATTTCATATTTGAAATACAAGCACCAGCAGTATGCTTGTACCACTGGCACTGGGTGAAGAGAATTCTCTCTTCATTCTAATATCCAATATCCGAATTCCTGGATATTCAAATGTCTCAGTTTTGAGGACACCATTTAGGGCCCAGTCCTACAGTCACCCTGCACCACCTGAACTCATGTGACGGCAGTGCAGGGCACTTTCCGGTGGTGCAAAAGCCAGGCAGCTGCCACGACTGGGCAATGGCACGGCGCACACAGCAGTGGCTTCAGAGGCCTTCTTTGTCACTGGTAAGCTGGCAGTGGAGGTATGTCATGGGGGGAGGGCAGGAGGAGTTTCAGGGCTGGGAAGCAGGGGGCAGGGGCAAGGAGAGGGAGGAATGGGGTGGATCTTAGTAGCAGCAACTTGCACCAGGATCCTAGTCTCTCTTTTTGAACCCTCTGCACCCCTTTTCTCTTCATATGTCACCTCCAAAATGGCTGGTGTGGGATCACCCATAGGTGATCAGGCAGCCTACTGAGAGGAGGGGTCAGTAAAATATTTTTATTTACCACTTGCCAGATGTCTGATCACTTCCTTCCCCCCACCATAGTATGCAGCACAGCTTCTGTTGGCATGACTGCATGCTATAATGCGGTGGGAGACAGGACTGGGCAGTCTTTGTATATCTCTTTAAGTCTCTGGCATGAGCCACTCTTTTGAGAATTGCATTACCTCTAACATTCTCCAGATTATCACAGTAGTGCCAACTGCAACGAGAAAGGATAAGTGTTCCTCCCTACTGGGACCGAGTCAAAAGTACTCACTGTTTTTTTATGAACCTTTTCAACAGCATCAAAATCCTTTCAGCAATTTCTCAGTGATTGTTTCAAAAGTGTTCATCTATGCGGAAAGCATTGCTTGCACTCTGAATTGACTTTGTGCTCAGTGACATCAGAGCATAGTGTTCCAGTATCTACATACTATCATTATATCATCCTACTCACTCCATGATCCCATGTTGACCAGAATCACTTGCATAAATAATTCTGAAAAGAAGATGCAGTAATTAGAAGAAAAATGTCACTGAAGCAGCATTAGATAAGATTGGAGAATGAAAGGTAACCATAAAGGATTTAAAACAACAACAACAACAACATTTCACAGTCAAGGGTTCTGGTTTGTTTGGCAGTGACCTATAATCCAAATTTAAAATAGGGAAATCATTGAGGGCAGCTCTTGTTCCCAGAAAATTATTGCCAAAATTATTTGGGTTTCTGGAATGATCCAAAATATGAAGATAAGGAACAATGTAGCCAACTTTCTTATTTCTTCCAGGATCCGACTATGTGACAAAAAGGAGTGGAGGTTAACAAGGAAGGGCTGAAGCTCCTTGGAAGAGCATCTTCTCTATATGCAAAGGTTATGTTTTCAGTCTCTAGATAGGGCAAATAATTTTGCTCCCCTGACAGTGGCTTTGTAGGCAGGAGTGTTTTTGTTCCTTCTCACCCTGCAGGCTACCCAGAGGTTACCCAACTTGGAGATGGACATTGGGGACCCTCAGCTGGAACTGCAAAGCCAACCTCAAAGGCTGCCAGGCTTGGGGTGGGTTGTGCAATTAAGGCTGCAATCCTAACCACACTTTCCTGAGAGTAAGCCCCATTGAACAAAATAGGACTTACTTCTGGTTAGGATTGTGCCCCAAGTGCCTCAACCCCCTTTCTCTAGAGGTGACATAGAGAACACGGGATGGGCAGATAACTTTCAGCTAGGTTTCAGGTGATGGGATTGCTCAGAAGGGGGGGAATAGACTGTAACTGGCTATCTCCTCCAAGATAGAAGCCCCCACTAAAGGGATGTCTGGAATGATTGGGGTTATGAATCACTGAAGAATATTCACATTAGTTACATATGTGGCAATTCCAAATACCTTGTCTCATGTCTTTATGGGGACAGGGCAAACATTCCTGCCCCATATCTTGGAGAGTTCTACCAGTCAGCATTAACAAGACAGATTAGATGACTCCACATAAGGTAGCTTCCTGTGTTCCAAACATACTTCTTAGCGGACAGAGAAACGTTTTTCTCTCTCTCACACACACGATACAAGAACCAGGAGTCATCCAATGAAACAGATTGACAGGAGAGAAAGGAAAAAAGAAAGGACTTCATGCAGCATATAATCAATCTTGGGCAGGAGATCTGCTCTAGAGGGTAGAGCTGCCGTTACATCTGAAGATAATATCTGAAGGTCGCCTGTTCAAGATCACCGGAAGCTTCTGTGAGCCGCAAGACCTCGAGAAAGCTGACAAGCTGAGCTCTTTTGGGTGAGAGACAAAGAAGCTGGATCTGAAGCTTCTTCTGTGAGAAGAAAAGGAGCTGTTTGTCACCATGGGAAGCAACTTCAGCCAGAATGTTCACCAGACTGAGAATAGATCCACTTGGAACGTTGATCATTCTTGAAAGATAGAACTATTTGTTACTGAAAAAAAACCCCTCAGGGGTTTAGGGAAAGCCTGTGTGAACCACCTTAAATAAAGTCAAAGGAGCAATCCAATGACCAGTAAGGCAGTATATAAATATCAGTTATTTACCATCATCATCATCATCATCATCATCATCTGTGGATGGCTTTACAAGGGGATTGGACATAGTTCTATGTCAGGTCTATCAGTGTCTATGAGTCACAATGGCTTTGCATTACCTCAAGGTTCAGCAGCAGTATGCCTCTAAGCACCCATTGCAGGGCAACAGAGGCAGGAGAGAAGTATGCCTTCAACTCCTACTGGTTTACTTCCTGGAAGTATCCGATTGGCAACTGTGGGAGATAGGATACTGGACAAGATGGCCCTTTGGTCTGATCTAGCAGAGCTTTTCTTACATTCTCTGCTGCCTTATCCAAATTTCACCTGTGATCTGAGATTTGTATGTTACAGATTTGAGATGAACTAAAGAGGTATGAGGGAAAGAAAGAATAGCAATTAATTTGTTTCCTCCTATAGTCACATCCAAAATAGCTTTCAGACGGCAACAAGAGAGGAATAAGTCTAAAGACGATGAAAGTGGACATCAAATCTGGAGTATTCTACTTTCACTCACCATCACACAAGGAAATTTTATTCAGGTGTCCACCACTGAAAGAGGAAGAGTCATCAACACAAGCTTGGAGAGACAAGTGAGAGGTTCTCTCTGGGACCATCCTGACACCTGGCAGCAGGGGAAGCACACCAAATGTTGCTTCCTCTAATCCAGTGGCATACTAGCTGCTGCCTCAATTGCTCCTCCCCCCCCCCTTTATTTAAAAAGAAAGAGAAGAATGGAATAGAAGAAGACGAGGAGAGGTTGGATTAGAATGTCAACAATCACCTCAGCTGCATGGACAGGCCAGCCGTGGCTATCTCCTTCAATGCCTGAACAAGTATAGAGTTTGTGACAATGACCAGCAGGTTGAGATTCACTCCAAATGAAGAGAAAAACTGTGCAAGCAACATGATAGGCCTGAAATCAATCCTTTGACATCTGACCCCAAATATCCCTGTGGGGAAGGGAAAAAAGCAACCTGAAGATTAAGAATCTATTCCCTTTAGTTCTCTTGAGGAAATGTGCAACTGAATAAATGAATAAATAGAAAGAATGCACAAGGGTGACTGAGAGGTGCAGGAAAATAGGTTATCGGAACGCCAGCACCTTATTTTCTCTAAATTCACTGAACACAAATTGACTAGCACAATTGAACAATGTTTATTTTCAGAGAATGGCTGTCTAGAACCTTTTACCTCCGAGGAGAAATATTATGGCAGGATGAGAATAGTCTGCACCCCCTCCCAGTATAGAAGGTCTTTGCATGATAGCCATCTCCAAACCTTTGTTTATAAGGTCAGACTTCTTTTATGCAACATCTTCCTTACATTATATATGCTTATTTATGCTTGCACACTGTCCAGACGTTTTTTCATACGACTCTTACTTCATAACTTCCAATATGCCTGGATGTAAAAAGGCTTTATTGTCATGACCTTGCAGCTACTGCTAAATGACAAAAGGCAAAAAGAAAGGATTTATTTTCAAACGAATGAACAAACTACTGGATTAGGGGAGCTGAGCCTCTCCAGGATGGAGACAAAAATCATAAATATGTCACTGAAACCTGAAACAGCAAAGCAAACCATTACCCAGAGCCTGATGAGTTTGAGCTAAATTAAGATAACAAAGCTAATTAGGATGATCTAGAAATTTGGCAGGGCTATATAGAAGACATCTATCATTTTGAAAAAGCAGCCAAAATGTGTTATGGTTAGGGAGATTTGAGGGGTTTTTTGTTTGTTTGTTTTCATTTTATATTATCTCATCTTGATGTAATACTCTGATGCTTAAAATAGCATCATATTTGGGACATTAGCCATGACTGATTATTTCAGGTTCTGTATAAGAAGATTAGAAGGAAATATTACTGGCTGCACCTTGCCAAATAACCAAGCAGGGGAAGCTGTGGGAGAGGGCGGTCAGGGAGGTAGATAGGGCCTGCAGCAGTGCAGGACATACCCTGACCCCTACTCCCAGGCCCTGCAGTCTTACATGGGCTGCTTGGATTTGAGCCAGTGATTTTGCTGGTACAAATTTAAGAAGCCCAATGGCAGTGGCTGGGATGATATTCAGGATAAAAATATCCCCTTACCCTGAGTTGCTCTCCAGCCACTTCCTAACCTGCACTGGATACAGCACAGGCCACTCAGACCACCTGTTCCAGTGCAGGTCAGAATTGGGCAGACCCTGTCTTATGGCACCTTACAGACTAACACATTGATTGTAGCATAATACATGTTTGTGGGCTAACTTCACAAGATCCACTTCATCAGATGCATGAAGTTTGCCTATTGATGATCTCCTTATGTATATGAAGTGGGCTGTGGTCCATGAAAGCTAATGCTACAATTAATTTGTTAGTGTCACCAACTATTGGCTGCTTTTATCCAATTCCAGGATTGCATGACCTGGCAGGAAACAGAACACCCTGCCAGAATTTGCTACTGGTCTCTCTATTTTAGCCCAGAGACAGCAAACACAGCCAGGGCAGGAAATCCTGCTGCCATCTTCTCCTTCCTGTTGGTAACGTCATTTGCTCTGAACATGGCTAAATCCAACAGAGGCTGAGATCCTGCTGGAATGGGCTGTGTTTAACTCGAAGTTAGCCCCTGGTTCAGTGGTAGCAAAGTCCAGCAGAGGGGGTTATCTACCTTCCAGTTCTACAACCTTTTAAATTATGCTTCCTTTTAATTAATGCCCCTGGACCAAGAGCGCAGAAGGTGATGTCAAACTATGGCAGAACACTTACTGCTGCTGGATTTTGCTAGTTCTAAAATAGGTGAAGAGGCAGCCAATCCAACAAGACATGCACCAGTTGAATTTTGCAACCCTTGAATGTGTCCAGATGAAACACAATACGTTCTGGCAAAATATGGACTGCTTTCAGGTGACTAAGAGAGAGAGAGAGAGAGAGAGAGAGAGAGAGAGAGAGAGAGAGAGAGAGAGAGAGATCACATATTGTTATTTTTTTTCCCCCTCCAGCATTTGGAATATTAGCATGGGATGTTTTCTTATGCAAAAACATCTGGAGAGCCATTCCCAATCTGCACACTCATATACAGAAGTCATACAGTAATTCTTCTCCATGCAAAGAGAAACCAGCAAGATTTCCTGCCTGCCCCTCCTCCTATTCTTCCTTTGCAATGGGCATTCTGGCAAACAGCAGATCATACATATTCATACACAGAGAATTATGTATTCAAACAGGAAAATACAGAAGTGTAAGATCATTTACATAATTAAGTGAGGTTGTTAGAATTATTCTATCTACACTTCTTCACTGATGGATGCTGGAAACAAAACACTCAGAGCTTCTTAGAGGGAGGGGAGCCTACATTTCAATGGCTGCCAAGGGATTTACCCATTAGCCTAGTTTTATACTAACCTCTGGGATTTAAAATATTAACAAGCTTCTTGACTTCAAATTATCAGTGCCTTTAAAAACACTCTATTAATAGGGATTAATTCAGTAAATTGTGGCCTTTTTTCCCCCCCAGAGTTCTTTATATTTTGGCATGGCCCTCTGTAGTTTCCAGTTTTATAACAACTTAATCATTGCAACATCTCATCTTAATGAACTCGGGACCCACAACTGCAAAGGAATAAATTGGCTGAGAACAGCGGTAGCGAAAGCATCTTTTTAAGCAAAGCTTGGAAGGGCATTGCACTGCCCTTATCTACAGTTTTATTCGAAAAGGTTTATAAAGGCTGTTCTGAAATTTATTTTGGTCCTAAATTCTAGTAACAGAGTGCATTTAGGAAACTGACGAGAGCAACTACTGCTTTGGATCCCACAGAGAGAGAGAGATATATATAAATAATATATTACTTGCTCTACATTTTACTTGCTCTATATATTACTTGCTCCTACATGGGCAGGAGGTCTGGTCTAGAGGGTAGAGCCTCCGTCTGCCTGAAGATAACATCCACAAGGTCGCCATTTCGAGGCCACCGGCACCGTGCGACCTTGAAGCAGCTGACAAGCTGAAGCCGAGCTATTCCATCTGCTCTGAGCGTGGGAGGATGGAGGCCAGGATGTGAAGCCAGATCGGAATGAAACACCTGAATGTAGTGGTTCTTGAAAGAAAGAACCTTCTTTCAAAATTGTAAAAATCCCTATTTAATAAGGGATTTAAATAAAGCCTGCCTATGTAAACCGCCTTGAATAAAGTCTTGAATAAAGACCAAGAAAGGCGGTGTATAAATACCTGTTGTTGTTGTTGTTGTTGTTATTATTATTATTATTATTATTATTATTATTATTATTACATTTTAATAGAATTAAGGAAGCACTCTGTGTTTAAAACTGAGCAAACCTTAACAAGAGGTTTTCTAACACCTAAGACATCATGAAAATGACCTCTGACATGCAAGGGAGAAGTTAACAATCCAGTAAGTTGTTAGTGTTGTCTGAGTGATCATTCTGAGATAGAAAAAGTAAGCAGAAAATCACTGGAAGGTTGGGAAGTCAATGGGATGTACTGATTGCATGCCTGCATAAGAACCATTGAGTTGAACTACAGAGATGAGCCACGCAGAAACAAGCTGTACGTTAGGTTTGCATACCCTCCCCCAAACTTCCGTGGCAATGAACAGGCCATCGTTTCCTGTGATGTCTCATCTCAGAGTACTAAGGTTTGTTCAAGTTATGTTCAGTTTTTTTAAAAATGAAAAAAAAAAGATTTGGAACCACAGATTGATTCTGGTTTCAAGTGCCCATTTGATATCTCATCACAGTTGCAAACACTGTGGGAACACTTTAAAATTTGCTTCTTAAATATTTGGGAGAAATCCATACATGATTGTGAGCACAGATGAGAATTAAAGAGACTAGCTCTCTACTGGTTCTTAATTTATGCAACTTCAACTTCTCATGCATTATCACAAAATGATGTGATCCACAACAGCAATTATTGACCTTGTTTCACCTCTTAAGACTTATTTAGTTTATTAATTTTGGGGCTCAATCCTACCCCCCCCATGCATATGCACCACAAAGGTGTGTGGTGCATCCAACAGGGGACAGGACCCAAGCGCAAACAGTATGCCGATCACGCAATGTAAGCAGCGGAGCGGGACTTTGTTTGGCACAACCGGGTACACAAGAGTCTCCTCCCCTGAAAGGGGATTGGAGGGGGGCTGGGAGCTGGGTGGGCCCAGAGGGTTCTTAGGGCAGCAGCGCCCAGCCCTCTTCCACCTTTGCACGTGGGCAGGGTGCTGACAACCACCCACCCGTCCCTAGAGCAGTCTGAGTTTTACTGGTTGCTGTTTGGGGCCCGGTAGGAATTTTTTGCTGTTTGCCAGGATTGGCTGGTGGCAGGCAGTATTTTTGCCTACCCCAGACTGCTGGGGTTAAGGGGTTTCTTTTTCCTGCTTTCCTAGGTCACTTTATGGCAGGTAGTGCAGGGTAGAAGGTGTGAACTGGACTTTGGGGTTCACCTTCAGGCAGCATAGACAGGGCGGAACCCACTTTCAATCCTCAGGGACCCAGCGGCACAAGGGCAGGGACGGGGCCCTGGCCGGGACTGCAGGGCCATCTCAGAGGCTCTGCGGCTCAAGGTGGCATTGCCTGAAGTCCAGCTGCCTCACCCCATCCCAGGGTGAAGACCTGGATAAGCTGCGTCACCTGTAATGGGGCCAGGCTTGGAGTCGGGTGCATGCCAAGCCCGGGGACAGATACAATTCTGGTGCCTTCCGAGGGTCCAGCCTCCGCACCACTGGTGCTTTGCTGCTACAGCATCTGCAGGTCTCTCTGTCTCTCCTTCTATACTATCTTGCTGGTTAATAAAGTGGCCCTTTCTCCCAGCTCAGTGTCTTGAGTGTTCATTGGGGGGTGCACAAACAAAGCCCTGGGACTGCCTATGGGTCTCCTTTGACATACATCACCACTTTTGGTGGCATACATCTAAGGAGGGGAAGGGGGCAGGGAACTTCAGAATGGAGGGGAAAGGATCCTGCATGTGCCATTGCTGCCACATCCACCACGCCTTCCCTGCCCAGGTTCCTCCCCCTCCCTGCCCAGTTATGTCCCCCTAGTCCACCTACTCCCTCTCCACCCACCACCCACCGCTGATGTACTGGGTCTGGCAGGTGCAATAGGGCTTGGTGAGAGAGCTGTGGTGTTGTCGCTTCTTGCTGCAGCCGATGCAAAATGGTAGCCATTTTAGGAAAGTGGGACTTCCACTGACATAACCCACTCTGCGCAGCAACCCAATCCTGGATAGCCAGATAATAGCTTGAGCCTGTCTGAGACTCAGATAAGAACCCCCCTCCCCAATCGTCCTCAACACACCCTCCCTGCCAGCTTCCCCGAACACCATCCTCTAGTCTTTTTCTGAAACCAGTGGTTTCAATAGCAACAGTCATGGCAGGAGGGGAGAAAGGATTCCACCCTCATATCACGCTGACCCATTCCAGAGTAGCATTCCAGGAGAAAAGGGCTTATAAACTCCAAGGGTTCACATCACCTTTCCCCCGGCATTCTGCTCCAGAGTATGTCTGGGACAGAGAGAAGGACAGCAGAAATCTCTCCTTTCTTATGCTACTGCCCTGTTCCCGCCACTTTTGACAATGCACCAGTAAGTCAAGATCAGGACAGAAGGATGGTGTCAAGAGTGTTTTGGTGATGCAGAGGCTGGTGGGGAGTGGGGAGAGAAGCATGCAGCCACAGGTTTGTCTTAAACCAAGCCGGATAAAGAATTGGGGGCTCAGAAAAATCTCTTTTCCTTGGAGGCTGTCTTTTACAAGCCCCCAGCGTTTTTCTCCAAGCTCAGCCTTTGAGAAGTTTCACTACTGCTGTTAATTATAGTTGGATCAATAAGTTGCCTTCAATTAATTAAAGGACAATTTAGATGATATTTTAGTGACTCATTGGAACATATAATGGATTAATAAGTGTGTGCCACTGTATTGGGTTTACTTGGCATGACGTGTTTGATGAGGAACTTAGTGTTAACTGGAGCCACAGATATGCAGCATAAACTAGAAAAATGCATAAACATGCAGTTTTGAGGAGCACATTCACCATTATTCAATTTTCAACCACAAGAGTAAGGGTGACTTAGGTGGATAATCCTATCCAAGGTGGATAATCCTATCCAACTTTCCAACACCGATGCAGTCACAATGCAGCCCCAAGGTAAGAAACAAAAGTTGCCATCTTGAAAAGGCCTCTATGAGTGCTGCCCCACCACAGGATGTAGTGCATGCCCCATTGTCACGGCTGCATCAGCACCGGAAAGCTGGATAGGATTGGGCTGTGAGAAGGCTATTAAAAAGGGTAAATATTTATGTCCTCCAAAGATGACCACACATTATTCATGCATGCATGTGCAGTCCTTGGGATTGAGAGCTCTGTCAATGATTCACAATCTGATACATCAGTCTTAAGTACTTGAAATCAACATATTCTACTAGAGAAGGATAATTCCCCCATTTTGAAACAGCTTTGAAACAGACAGTGTTGAAACAGACAGCTAAGCTGGGTTGTAATTGTTATTTTACTACCGCTTGCCCCCAGCAAAGAGAGGCCTATAGAATCTGGAACATGGAAATTACATTATTACGAAGAACCTAGAGGTATCAGGCACTTCATGTAACAAAGTAAGTCCTCCTATGACACATTACCCCCTTAGTATTACCAGAGGAGAAAGGCAGGATGGTGTAGTGGTTTGGGAATTGGACTTACACTTGGAACAACTAGGTTCAAATCCCTGTTCAACCATGATGCTTTCTGGGTGACCTTGGGCCAGTCACTCTCTTTCATTCTCACCTACCTCACAGGGTTGTCATGAGGACAAAAAGAGGGAGAGAACCATGTACACCTCCCTGAACTCTTGGAAGAAGTATGGTATAAAAATGTGGAAAATAAATAAAAAGATAAAGTTGGGAAGGTCATTGCTTCGTGGAGGTCTCTGACGCTGTTGTGCATGGCACATAGTGTGTAAAGAGACTGAAGGATCCTGGGAAGTCCCATGACCCTCAGGTTTTCTCTATCCATCTATACTCGCTTTTCCCCTCCATAATGAAGTAGTGGAGACAGCAAGATCAGTTAGGTCTTAGACTTTCAAGCATAACTGTTAATATCACCCAGTGAGTTTTTCATGACTAGGTGGGGATTTGTGCTTCTCCAACTGTAGTCCAACACTCTGTTCAACACTAGTGTTCTTCAAGCTTGGGGTCGGGAACCCAATGGGGTTGAGAAGCTTCAGTTGTGGGATCATGGCAACTTAGGGGAATGAAAAATGTTGAAGACCACTGAAATAGAGCACTACCAGATAAAGGAGAAGGCATCTGGTACCTTCAGGTACCAGGAGATTGCGTCCCAGTCCTGCTCAGGTTCTTAGAAACTGAGCTAAAATAGTTTTCATTAGTGCCAAGCTTCATGGTAACTTTATCCTCTTTAATAAGAATATTTGGCTATAGTGCTTTGGAAGGGGGCAGGAAGTGGATGGTGACAGGGGTGGGGTGAGGGGATAGGGTCCTGGGAGGTGGTGGGATCAACAATGGGGTCCCCAGACTCATTATTTAGTTATATATTGGGGTCATGGCACAAAAAAGTTTGAAGAACAGTGCACTACACCATGTTGGCTCACTTATAATACCACAATAAATCTTTTCAATAGTAACAATGGAGCATGAGAAGCATAGAGGTCAATATTTTCACCACGTTGTAAATATACACATTATGAACAGGAGTATGTTCATTTCCATGTATATTTCTATTCTATAATGTGATGCAAGTTATTTTACCATGCAAGCATATGTCATCCTTTTTACAGACTGAATGTTTAAAACTAACAGCAGTTAATAATTATGTCTTGATTACTTGGGTTACGGCTTTTGCATCCCCCCCTCCCCAATTCTAAACTGATTTATTTGTTATGAGGAAAAAAAAATCCTCGTATCATCTCCTATCCACTAGGATTTATGAACAGAATAAATTCTTAAAATTCTTTTCTCTCCGCAACTGTTTGGCAGAGTGAAGAATTTACAGTCTAGTTCTCAAAGTACAAATTATTGTAATGCTCAGGAAGATAGTAAACTTGAGATAATTATTCCTCTTACTCAAATAAATCTAAGAAAGCCGCTTGTAAATTTGGATGGAATACACTGTCTCAAGAACACCATTGGCTGAAATATATATATATATATATATATATATATATATATATATATATATATATATATATATATATATATATATGGGGCATTATAAAATGGTCCTTACTTTTGCAAACAATTTCTGCAAAAAAACTTAAAAAAGAAAAACTCCCATTTCCCTCAGTAAAACAGAAAGCAACTAGTGTCTGTTACCAATGGGGGAAAGGATTCTTACTAATCACTTCTCTCATGCCATTGTGTGAAATTCAATCCACCTACTTTTATCAATCTTGCCCTAAGCAGTAAGCATTTTCAGACTGCTGTCTTTCCTAACAATTCAGAAAAGCAAACTAATGATGCAGAATTTACCTTAATTAACAAGAATCACAAATACATGTATGGCTCCTCAGGGGAACACCTCTATTTAATGCTGAATTTGTATGCCATGGTCCTGGTGGTTGTAGGAGGGGAAGTGAGCAACCCAACTTCCTCCTTATTCCTCCCTTTTTGTGATCTTCACCACTTCCACTAAATGGGCATCTTTTTTTTTTTTTTTTTCTTGGCTGTCTCCACCAAACAGCCAAGGATTATTTCAGCCTCTGAAATTTCTGTTGTAACAGCCAATTAACTTGAACTGGGTAAAATAGGATGGCATTTCGACACTGGGTGGCAAACAACATTTCAGAGACCAAAGTGGATTAAACAGCATAGGTTTTACGAAAGGTTTTGAAAAAGTGTCAGCTTTTTTTTTTTTTTTTTTAATAAAAAAGCAAGTAAGAAATGTGCAGTAACCCACAAGAACTCTTGGGGAATGAAAATAACAAGGGAAAACTGCATTTAGATAAACCTGTCGAGACTGTTCTCTTATTTCAGCCAGGTTCTAAAACAAAACAATTTCTTCCAGTTCATATGTGTTCTGTTTGTTAGTCCAGCTCCAGCAGCCTCCACAGCACTCCCTGTCCTAGCTCTTCTTTCTTTTCTCTCTGATCTGTCTTTTAAATTGAAGTTATATCATCCAACTCTGATTCTCACGCTAAGATTTCAATCAATCAGATGATCAATAACTTAAATTTCAGTTTTCTCAGAGCCTAATCCTGCGTTTCTCAAACTGGGGGCCAGGACCCACTTGGTGGATCATAACCTGATTTCTGGTGGGTCCTGCAGAGCTTCCAATGAAAACATGGGTGGTGGAAAGATCCAATAACTAACTGCCTCAAACTTTAAGGCTTTTAAAAAATCAAATAGCTGCTAATTGACCCGCAAACAGCTGAGCTCTTGCAGTTTGCAAGGAACTGAGCACTTGCAGCGTGCAAGCTTGTGTAAACATAGGGAGATAAATGTTTGAGCATCTTTTTCTGGTGTGTTCCCCCCACCCCCAAGTCCATCAATGACAGGTAGTGGGGGCAGGTGAAGGCTGGGTCACATAACTAGGCCCTTCAGGCCTATTCTTTAGGGTTGCCTAATTATAAGAAATGGATCAAGGTCAAGAATAGGATTGGGTGTTATGTTTTTGTTTGGTCAGAATCCTAAGCTTTCCAGACTTACTTGTACAGCCTTCCTTGTGCTGATCTCAAAATGATTAATTTGGGTTCAAATGGATTAACTCCATAACTTACAGAAAGGCAACCATTTTACAATACTTTACTGCATACAAAGACAAAATGGCAGAAATGTGTCTTTTCCTTCATACATACACAGGTGTGCGTCACTAAATGACAGGGATATGTTCTCCAATCCCCCTTGTTATGCAATTAGGTCATTAAATGAACATTCAGTCCAGTCTATTGCCTTTGTTGTGTCAACAGACACTCACTGCCAGACACTAGCTGGCTGCACAGGCTACTGGAGATAGATGGCCTCTTCTTTGCATTAAGAGCCTCTCTATTGTGTAAACCAGGGGTGCTCAATAGGTGGATCGTGATCTACCGGTAGATCGCGAGGCAAAATGAGTAGATTGCGGAGTGTCGACCCCCCCCTTTCAAGTGCCTCTGGGAGGAAACGCCGGGAGTAAGGCCCATTGTACTCAATGGGGCTTACTCCCAGGTAAGTGTGGCTAGGATTGCAGCCTCACAGCCTAATCCTAGGCATGTCTAGTCAGAAGTAAGTCCTGTTATACTCAGTGGGGCTCAAGGTACACCAACATACATTGTACACATAAATGTTATATGTTATGATGGCGCGAACATTGTAAAAAAAAACTCTGGTAGATCTCCGGGCCTTGCTGGGTTTCAAAGTAGCTCTCGAGCCAAAAAAGTGTGAGCACCCCTGGTGTAAACAGACCCTCTGCTGCAGGCTATGGGAGATGTGATTGCCTCATTAAGAGCCTCTTTATTGTGCTTTGACCACTGTCATAAATGTGGTCTGACGTTAAGCAAATGGTTGTTAAGTGGGACACACCTGTATTCCAACTATCCATATTTATCAGCAACAGCCTGTATATTCTGGTCTCCATCCTTGGCAAACCAGTGTTCCTATTTTATCCCAGTTTTTGCTGTTGGGCATGCTTTGTGGCAATGTGTAATGTGAGTTGTTTGAGTTGTCATTCTTCAGGTTTCCTCCCCCCACCAAGGTTGCTAGAAATTCCATCTCAAGAGTGGGGAATACTTACATCTCACCTCTAGTGCACATGCCTGCACATGAACACAGAGGCACCATGTCATAAATAGACTACCACTGACACACGGCAAACCTATTTTGAACTGTCCATACGCTATTTTAGGTCAATTCTGTTTTTCTAGTATATCTTTAAGTGAAGTCCTGTTGCATGTGTCGAAGAATGGTGACTGTTGGCAACCTTCAGTCTCGAAAGACGAAGAATGATAGGTAGGGTAGCAGTTTGATGTTTGACCTTGTGAAAGTGGAACTAAAAGAAGTCAAGGCCTCATTCCTAAGTACACATCTAGCAGCTCCTTCTTCCGGGCCAAGATCGTAACAAACATTACAAATGTGTGAGCAAAGATGCAGCCATCAGTGAAGACTTAACCAGACATGCTTGCAAGAATTAAATGGCAGATACTGCTTAGCAATAGTGTTATAATGAGTAAAGGATAGCCAAATGCCGCACCCTTTGAAAAACTTGTGGTGAATAAGTTCTCACTTTAAGACAACGGTCTCACAAGTTTGTAAGAACTTAAGAATTGCAACATGGGAGAAAAAAACATCCTGTATACATGGATAGGTGTGGGCTTGATCTAGGTAGCCCCCTAGCTCAACAGACGTGGCATAAAATCTGGCACTCAGTTCCTTTTTCCTCTCTCCAGTATCACATAACTTTCTTTTAATAACTTGGCACAAACCAAAAGAAGGCATGTGAAAGCACTGAACCTCATACTGGGAAATGCCCAGGTTTTCAAAGAATCTGGAGCAATAATGGAGAAATAATGAAATAATAATTTCAATAATGTTGAAATAATGAGACACGCATCACATCAAAGAATAAAGGTAGATTTTAAGGAAATGTATGATAAATTTAAGGAGCTAACAGATGGTAAATTGTCTTGGGCACCTCTTTTAGAGAGGACAGGCAGGATATAAATATTTTAAATAAAAATAAATTAATTCACAGTGCAATCCTAAGCACTGGGTCTGCCAGTGCAACAAGCACTACACCGGCCTAAAGTGTCACAAACATTTGAGACTACTCAGGAGCCAGCAGCACGGATGGGAAAGCCTGCACCAGCCCACCAGCACTGCACCACTGGCAGCTGGTGCATGTAAGAAAAGTGGTCAGCAATGCAGGAGAGGGTGGAGGAGGTGGGGAGGGGGCGCTTGGGAGCAGGGGGCAGAATGCGGGGTGGATCAGGCCCAGGAGGGGTTGGGATGAGTGAAGGAAGGCTCTGTCATATCCTATTTTCCCTCCTGGGACTGACCACCCTACATGGGGCTGCTCAGATTTCCGCCAGCAATTTACAGCCCAATCCTATCCGTGTCTAGTCAGAAGTAAGTTCCATTAGAGTCAATGGGGTTTACTCCCAGGAAAGCATGGACAGGATTGTGCTGTTAGCTGGTGAAGATTTGAGTATCCCCATTGGGCAGGCTTACCCCATGGAGATCTTCAGTCTGCTCCTTACTTGCTCAGGATACAGCATAGACCTGGGGTGTCAAACATAAGGCTCGGGGGCCGAATGCGGCCTGCGGAAGCTTTTGATCCGGCCCTCAGGCTCTCAGCTGCTGAGCAGTGCTGAGGTGTTACTGCTGAAAGGGCAACCCGCACAAAAATTGGGCTCTCCCATATCTTGAAATATGATAAAGATTTATGTGTTTTCTCTTCTGTCATTTGCAGTTAATGAAAGAGAGAAAAGTGCTTACTTTTAGTTATGATCTGTTTAATGACATTACTTCCTGCCTAACGACATCACTTCCAGCCCTCAGCAGGTATCATGAATGCCATTCGTTCCTCAGTATGAAACGAGTTTGACACCCCTGGCATAGACCATGTGGCCTGGTTGCACCAGTGCAAGTTAGGACTGGGTTTCCCTGTATATAGTTTTATAAGATCTGTACCTGTGCTTTTTATGTTTCCTTTAGATGTGTGATAGATAAAATGTAAAATTACTATTTTTTTAAAAATGGTCATATACATAGTTGTTTCTGTGCATCAGAATTTATCAGCTCTTCCTTCCCAAACATAAATATGAAACATTCAGTATGTGATGAGGGAGACTTAGCCAAGCTCTATTATTCTGGGTTTGAATCTGATATACCTGGCCTTCAGATAACCTCTGTGGTCTTTTCCAGCTGTGCAGTTTATGATTGTGATCCATAGTGTGCAGAGCATTTTGGAGGGCAAAAACACATTATAGCCTCCTTCCCCGAAAAGATATACATAATTTTGAACCATTTCTGAGCAGAAAAGGACTATATTGCAGTGACGAAATTTCATGCAATGTGGCATTTTACAGGGTGGAATTAAGATTTGTTTTGAGAACTTGAAAAGAAAATGAGCTTGCGTATTATAGGCAGTCTACTTGTAGGAGATTAAAACATGAATATTGCATGAAGGTTCTGCAAGCTAATAGGACTGAAGGACTAAGAAACCATTATTAGAAAATGGTTCTGAATGCACTTAATATAAACTTTAAAGATGCTCACCTAGGAATTAATCAGGAAGTCAGATAAATTTTGCGGAAGCTGCTGCACAGACTTTAAAGATTTAAAATGGAGTTTCAGCATTCATTGCTGTTTCAACTTTTTCTTCTTATTGAAAACTATTCGCATAACGTATGTCCCATTTCCATTCAATCACATTTTAGTGTAATTTTGACAACTATTTGATTCTGGTATTCATTTCCATATGCCAGGGATAATAAAAAATGAATTACTTTTATATTAAGATCAAGAAATTCTTATTTGATGGAACAGAGACACATTTTCTTCAGAGCTGGGCAGTGAAAAAACTTGCTTAAGACATTGCAAAATTATGAAGATGTGTTTGGACACACAAATGGTCACCTGGAGATGCTGACTGACCACTCGCTTCATTATGATTCCCTATAGAGCTGGGACCTAGATTTGACATCCACTGATTTGACTTACCACTAACATTGAGGTCCACCTTGTAACAAGGAAAAAAATCACCAAAATCCAATTTCCTACCTTCATGCTGTCAGTGATGTAGCTTATGATCATGTAGCACGGTACCAAACTCAAAACAATGCCCTAGAAGTGATGTCACAACTGGAAGTGATGTCATGCCTGAGCTTTTAAAAAATCAAAAATGGGGGGAAAACCCCTCCTCCTCCTCCCAGCAGCTCACCACCCACTTGCTCTGCCACCTCCCCATAGCCAGTGGCATAGCTAAGACATCTGTCTGCAAAGAAAATTTTGTAGCCCACCCCACAACAAAATCAAATTTAATTAATTAAGTAAATAAATTAATAAAAAGTGTGCCCATTATTGGTTAGAAACACTGTGCTGGGTGAAGAGGGACAGTTATTCTCTCCCTGCTAAATATAAGAGGAACACCACTTGAAAAAGTACCTCTTTACCCAGTTAGCAGAGGTAACTGTATTATGATGCTTGGAAATAACTTATATTAAACCCTTATTGGTTCTATGATGTATCATAATTACATCTCATTGGCTACCAGAATAATCAGTCTCATAGGTCAGTTTTCAGTTAAGAAAATCCACTTTTTGTTCCATAAGGCTATTGTGTTTTCATTTTCTGTTTAATTGGCCATAACCTTTGATAAAATACAGATTTCCAATTCAGTTTGTTTCATTGCATTCTGCATTAAATAACCTTTCCAATAATATACAACATGATGGTATTATTCATACATACCAATATTTTCACAGTATTGGCCACTAGCGTCAAGCTCAGCTTGTTGTTCCCCTAAAGTTTGTTGCCCAGTGAAGTTGCTACTCCCTGCACCCCCTTAGCTACACCACTGCATACTGTTAAACTGCACTAGTTGCAAGCTTCTCGGGGTTAAAGATAACCCCTATTATCCAGCTATTGTGTATCTACACCATTAGATCTCAGTAGACCCATAGGGGATGCAAAGGCCTGATGTGTTTCAGCAGAGAAAAATATGTATAGGAGATAAGTTTAAAAGAGCCTGGAAAAAAAGAAAGTTTCCTGGTCAAGAAATATATATGTACTGAGGATTACAGTTGAGAAATAAAAATTCAAGTTTAGACTTACACTGAAAGAAAAAAAATAAAATTGAGAGAAATAAGAATTTCACTCAGAATGTAAGAATCATCACTTACAATTTAGTGGTCGTGCTGAAGTACAAAGGACATTGGAGGAGACATTGCAGAAAATAGCTTTGGTTGATTATTCAGTGTCTTACATGTTACCTTTGATGTGTTCCTGTCCATCATGGGAGCAATGAGAAGCAGTGCATGTAGGGAAACTCAGACCTGTGCTTGTCAGAAATAACACTGACAGACTATGAAAAGGGAAAATAACAGAATATGTGTGCGAATTTATATATTTCTGTGTACACCCAGACAGATGCACTCAACACACACACCCTGGATGAAGTCAGTATTATTTTGTTCCCTGCTAGTCTCTGTGTTGAGAAGTATGACTGATTACATAAGAAAAACATTTTCCCTGGCAATTTGCTCACTGAGATATATTCAGTGGAGAAATAGCCTGGGTTTGCTTCAGGTAGAGAAGATTTGCGTGTGGAAAAGGTCGATTTCCTGTCCAAATTGATCAGGAAACCACGGTGTCGAAAATGACCAAGGGAATTGGGTGAGAATTTCACTTCTATAAAGGTGAATGTAAACATCCTGAATCTTCCAAAAAGCATTTAACCACTAACACTTCAGAGAACACTATTGGGAAAGATGGAAGGACAGGACTCAATATTGGTAGTGAGTCCCATTTAATTATAAGTAGAAGTGACACAAATGGTCAAGACATTTACCTATCCCTTGAGCGATGTTCCAATAGCTTTCTGATGCAATGTTGAACATCCAATATACTTTTGAGTAGAAAGAAATGAAGTTCAGCAGAATCCTGCAGCTGGCCTCCAGTGAGAGGGACCTTGTTTGAGTTGGGGATCAAACTGGCATCAGTCTGAGAAAAGCATTCTGCCTTACTTGGCCAATGCAAATGGGGATGGAGGATCAGGTTTAACAAGCTGGAAGCCTCCATGCTGTTTTATGAGTTCAGTTGCAAATGCTAAGCTAGATCTCAAAGAATGGGAAGGAATGCCTAGGCTTGAACTGTTGTGGGGTGCTGTGAGGAAGTGATTATTTAGTTTATCCTTGGATTCTACCTACACCAGTCCCAGATTCAACAGCATCTCAGTTCTAGGAGCTCTGCTAAATTTCTGATGTGCTGGAAATTTGAATCATTTGGGGATTCAAATCACGGTGACACCAAGCTTGTTTTATTCCTCCTGGCAAAGGGAATTCCCATTTCTTTGACTGTCATGCTATGCTTCAGAAATGTCATATTGAATCTACTGATTGGCCTGTATAAAAAGTTTCCTTTTTATTTTTATTTATTGTATTCCTCATTTCCTTGGATCAACATGACAATATAACACCATGAAAGCAACAGCACAGCAATATCAATGTATAGTTAAGAGAATGTGTGCTTTGTGTTATCTGTTTGAATGTTGATTGCTGGATTCTGGCTTCACAAAGGTGTTGGTAAAGTAATAGGTCTTTAAAGAGAGTTATATCTAACTCCCTTGCAGGGCTGTAAAAGCACAAGCCTGTAACAAAGTTTTTTTCTAGTTCACAAACAAGGATGATGGCTGAATTGTACTTAAGGGGACAGCACAGAGTTAATTAACTGTGCCTGAGTAAGTTTATTGGAATGTCTCTAATTTAATCACTGCAACATTTTGAGGCAGTTTCATCAACAATAATTATTCAGAGAAAACTTTTATCACAAATATATACTCATAATAAAATCATATAGGTTTTGGGGCAGGGAGGCAACATCATCAAAAATCATAGAAGTATCACAAACAACATTGCCAAAACACAAGTGCTGTATTGGATGTCATACCAGGCGCTGCTGCACCTTATTTAGGGTCAAATCCTACCCAACTTTCCATCCTTGGTGTAGCCATGCCAATGGGATGTGCGCTGCACCCTGTGGCGGGAGGCCTCCTCAAGGTAAGGGAACATTTGTCCACTTGCCTCCAGACTTCATTGCAGCTGCACCGGCACTGGAAAGTTGGATAGAATTGGGCCCTTAATCTCTATATTTTATAAACTAGTTTATAAAACTATAAACTAGTTTTATAAATTAGTCCATGGATGGCCCAGCCATGAAGTGACATGATGCACCATCCGTGGCAGATGGTGGGGGAATCAAGACAGTGGCAGATTTGGGGTGTCTTTCACCCTGAGTTTGCCACCACTGCCTCTGTCCAGATTGTGGACATAAGCTGCATTGATCCACATCCCACTAGTGAAAAGTGGATGGCAATGGGATCATCTGCTTCCCTCCCCATGTCCCTTTAGACTTTAAACCCCATGCGAGTATGGAGCACACTGAAGAAATAAGGAGGGCTTTGGGGGGAGCAGCACCTTTTTTGGAGGCTTCAGTGGTATGTTGGGCAGGGCCTTGGAAAGGGGGGTAATTTGTACCCAGGCCCAGGGTCAAAAAGGGAGCCCAGGAGCCAAAGGAGGGGGCCCAGAAATTTCCTGGGATCTTATATTTTCCAATCTCACCCAGACTCACTGCCCACCTGGGATGCTGGGTCTGCAGCTGCTGCTGCTTCCGAAAGCCATATGATCTGGATAAGGAATGCATACATGACACTCCTTAACACATTCTCAAATCTTGGAGGAAACTGGCTACAGTAGCTCTTTGGTTTGTGGATCTACAGTAGCTCTTTTGCTTGTGGATCTGCTTGGCTTGAAGGTGTGCATAGGAGCTCAAGGACACAGCTGTGGGGCTACAGCTCTGTGGAAGCAAGTTTTGGTGCACACAGGACACTTTCCATTCTAGTGTGAGCTTAAATACAATGATGCTAATTTCCTGCAATGATTTTCTATAATTAAAATTTTTTAGAGAGGAGTGTGTTTTGTTTTCCATATAACCGTATCTAGCTGCTGATGCTGCACAACTGAGTAGACCTGGGCTCTGCATTGGAAGCCTGGTAGACCTGGGGTCCAAAGACTTTTCTGGCTATTGCCGCCCTCCCCCTGCCGTTCTGCCTCCTCCTCACCCCTGTTCTGCCCCCCTTGTCACCACCCCTCTTTCTCTGTTTCATCCCCTTCCCTCCCCCTTTGGGAAGGGGCCCAAACAAAACTTTGTACCCCCTAATAAAATTCCTTGCAGGGGTCTCAATGTTGGGTGGATATCAGGCAGCACACTTAGTTGGACTGGCCCTGAACCAGTCAGTCTGTGGAATTTACTTTTTAGTTTAAACCAGGGGCCTCCAAACTCCGGCCCGGGGCCCTGATGCGGCCCACGGCGAGCCTCTATCCAGCCCGCTGCGAGCCTCTTGTCTCCTGAAAGCCCCTGGCCCACTTTGCCAAACGTGACTGGAAATTGCATCTGGAGGGTGTTCTAAGGGCCAGAGGTTGAATGAATGAGTCCATTCATTTATTCACACATCTCTAAGTTCCATCTCCAATTTATTTATATAAATTTTATATTTAAATTTTTTTCCGGCCCTCAAAACCGTGCCAGACATTTGATGTGGCCCTCTGGCCAAAAAGTTTAGAGACTCCTGGTCTAAACCTTCCATCAGTGTTCTGTTTTGACCAAACTTAAGGAATTCCTCTCTCTTCCTCAACAACCACCACTCTTTTTTTGTCTAGAAAATAGAGTTATGTACCATGAATGCATGACCCTGAACTGTTCGTTATGACATTTTAACAGAGATCTAAAATTGTGAACTTCAGAATCAGGGTGAGATTCTGATTTATTGTCTTGTATTGGTTGTCTAAAGAGACAGAGTACAGTGGCTAGAACTATTCACATTAGGTATCTCTTGTTTTCCTGTAGTGGAGCAAAGCAAACTCTTTCAGAATGGCAAAGTCATAGAAGCAATGCAGTTGGCACTGGCTTTCTGCTTGCAGCAAAAGGGCTAAAAAATTTTTTACACCCATTTTGGCCAACCCTTCCAAACCACAGTAAAAGAATCTCAGTGGCTTAGGTTTTCATTTTAAGCAATTTATTATGACTATATATAACCATGCCAGATGAATCTTGTTGCAATTGTTCAATAAATGTTGTTGGCAACCATCAGTTTCGAAAGACTCTGGTATCACGCTCTGAATGGTGGTTCTGGAACAGCGTCTAGTGTGGCTGAAAAGGCCAATTCGGGAGTGACAATCCCTTCCACACTGGGAGCAAGTGCAGTCTGTCCCTGGCCTGTCTCCCTGGCTACGGGCCTTCCTTCTTTGCCTCTTTGCCTCAGACTGTTGGCCAAGTGTCTCTTCAAACTGGGAAAGGCCATGCTGCACAGCCTGCCTCCAAGCGGGCCGCTCAGAGGCCAGGGTTTCCCACTTAGAGTAGTAACACCACTTCCTTTAGCACTATTTTGTTATAGCACTCTTCATCCTCGTTGGCTTGACAGCTGTTGTGGCCAATAAGAGTAGTGTATTTTGGCTAATAAGAGTAGTGTATTTTGGCCAATCAGTCCAGTTTCCTGCATTATAAGCAATATCTCCTATAGTGCTGTTTCAGACAGCACTTAGCTTTCTAGGAATGGATCTCCCAGGTTATTGGAGAATACGAATTGGAGGGCACATACTGGAGGGTACGAATATTAGGACATGGAGTATTTAGTAGATGGAGTGAATTTTCAGGCCAGTCAAGGGTAGTTCTGCTCATGAGTTTTACTAATACGCACATTAACACACAGAAGGCTAGTACAGCAAGCCCTCCTGGTTCAAATCCTGCCTCTGCCATAATCTCACTGTCTTTGCCCAGCCACACTCTCAGCCCCTGCTCTCTCGCTGCAGTACTATTCAACTTCCCAGCAGAGACGCCCATGCCAACAGAGTATGTGCTGCATCGTGTGGTGATGGTGGGCAGTCATAGAGGCCTCCCCAAGGTAAGGGAACATTTGTTCCCTTACCTCAGGGCTTCACAGTGGCTGCATAGGTGCTGGAAAGTTGGTTAGGATTGGACTCTTACTTACATTACAACATTTTTGTAAGGATCACATTAATATAATCCACATGCAGCAATTTGCATTTTCAGAAGGCATTAGACAACACTCAGTATTTTTATTAAATGTACACAGGGTCAGCCTAGTAATGAAGCTGACTAAAGCAGAAGTTTCCAGCAGTAGTGGAGCTGCAAGGAGCAGCAACCTAGGAGCGGCAGATTTCACAAGTGATTAGAATTGGATCCCTCAGCTCCACCTCCTTCTCCATCCTGCCTACCCAGCAAGCTGGCCAGGTGGATGAGAAGAAGGAATGTGGACCATGCCTCCTATCTCTTAACCCTTTGGTGCTACTTCCTCCTGTATGCTCCTGTTTGAAATAAACGGATGAGCAGAGCATGCTAGGAGTACCCTTCCCATCCTGATCGTTTCTAACAGGGCCAGCAGTTGCAAAAGGGAGGAGAAGGGTACAGGGCTGTAGGTAAGAGGAAGGAGGTGTGGAGGGGCTCCAGATCACTGTGCCATGCTTTGATCTGCTTTGGCTATCTAGCTGCTTGACTAAGCAGCCAGGTGGTTGAGGAGGAGATAGTAAGATGTAGGAGGCATGGGGGGGGGGGGGAGTTCATCTTCCTTCTTCTTACCCACCTGGCTTTCTAGTTGGGTGGCAGCAACCATGGCGGTAGGGTGTGCACACCCATTTTGTTTTTAAAGACAGAACTGGCAGAGATGGCAGATTTGCCGCAGTTCAGGTGCCAGAACGACTCCGTGTGCTCGTGCATACACAAGCAAACTAGTGTAGAATGTATAGATCTGAAGGCAAGAGATGACTCTTCTTGTGTAATGGAAAGAGGATGCATTTTTCTCCTCTCAAAACAAGCAGAATATACCCCCACTTTCCCAAGTCTGCCGTGTCACCCAGTCGTGCCTCCAGCAGACTTAGCATGTACATTTTGAAAGGGCTCCTTGTAAAGTGAAACATCTGAGAAGCTTCAAGGGAAGCCAGACGAATTGCAAAAGGAGAACCCAAATGTCTCAAGTAGGGTTCTGCATGCCCAGTCTTCCACGTTGCAAAGTACGTGATTTGGCCCATTGTATGACAGAATTGAACTGAACACAATCACCTTTATGTAAAAACTTATGGGATAATCGAGGAGAAAAAAAACATGCATAAAAGATGTACACCACTCTCCTCAAAGTGACAGATGGAACAAGGAAAGAGCAAAGCTTAACTGCCTACCATGTGAAGTAAAAGCTACGCTGATGGATAGGACGGCTGTCTGCAAATTTGTGAAGTTCAAACAAGATGTCAGAGGTGGCAATCAAAATAAAAAGGATGGCTTTTGAGATCTAGTATCAATCATATTGAGGAAGAATTAAAAAGAGCAAGAACAAAGACATCCGTGATCTCATAAGTAGAAAGTAGTTGGGTCAGTCCTGGGAAGCTGCTGCAGGGGGGATCAGGGAGATGAAAGACCAGAGCGCACCAATCCACGCTCTTAGGGCACTCACACGAGAAGATGAAAAAATGATTAGCGCCTCTCCAAGATTCGCTTTCTTCAGATACACCAGCAAAGCTTTGACAAGAAGTCAAGGCTATTGACCCACATTAAAAGCTAACTTAGACTTTAAAAAAAATGACTCAGATATAAGTCGGAACTAACACTGATGGAATACGCAGGTTTGATCAGATGTGCAAGTTTAAAGAGGAAGGGGGAAAAACGGTTACCCTGGACAAACGCTTGTAAAAGATGTCACAAATGGGAGCTGAAAATTAAGACTTGCAGAATATAAACAGAGAAGTGTGGCAATGATCAGATTTTTTAGTTTGCGATTTATAAAGAATTCTTCCCCCTACTTTATCCTGAAAACAAATTACATTGTTTCATTGTTTCCTTTTTTTCATTTAACCTTCCACAAAAAATAATTAGGTAGGTTAGTTCTGAGTCACAAATTACCAGGGACACATGGGAGCTAATAATAATGCCTTTGTAAATCACTTCCAAAGGAGTTATTTTTGTTGCAACCCTTAAATGCAAGTATTATCATGCCCATTATAGCACTGGTGGGGAGCAGAGGCTGGGTTAAGGCCTTCTAGTGAATGCATGGCAGAGGCAAGATATAAACTGTGGATGTCCCAAGTCCCAATTCAGTCTCTAAATGATAATGCTGCACCAACTCTCAGCTACTTCTCTGCTGCCTGGTCCATTGACATATCCAGAAAAGAACAAAATTCAGCTGACCCACTTTGTTCTTTTCTACAGAAGCTATTGGAGTGGATGTAGCTCCCATGCCATGAGCATATGAATATTGGCACAGTGATGTATCTACAGTAGTACAAAACAAAAGCATTTAACTTTTCACAGTGCTCTGTTAAGTATGTTTGAGCCCTTATACTGAACTTTATACAGGGTCCTCTACTGTTGCAATTCACATTTGGTCTGATGACATTTATCTATGGTCTAGGACAGGGATGTCCAAACTTTTTGGCAGGTGGGCCACATCATCTCTCTGACACTGGGTCAGGGAAAAAAATTAATTTACATTTCAAATTTGAATAAATTTCCATAAATGAATATATTAGAGATGGAACTTATATGAATGAATGACGGTCTTGTGATAACTCAAGGCCTATAAAAGGCCTTGTACAAAGCAAGACCAGCCTTTCCTTTGCTGCTGCATCACAGACACAAAACAGCAAGCAGTGGAGGGAGCCCTCATCCCACAGCTCACGCAAGAGGTTGAACAGTTGGCTGTCACACTGAGAGCAGTTGCGTTGGGCCAATGCGGCTTCCAGCAAGTCTCCAGAGGGCCAGATGCTCATTGGAGACTGGAGGCTCCCCACGGGCTGGACTGGGAGTCCTCGAGGGCTGTAAGTGGCCCCCAGGCCGAGGTTTGGGCACCCCTGGTACAGGAATACATCCATTACTGTCAAGCATTACACGTGGGTATGCTTTTGAAGAGGTCACAGAAACAACAACTGGTTCTGAATGTGGTAACCAGATACTTTACTGGGACTGATTCCAAAGGATATTGAAAAGGTTGAAAATAATGCAATTTCTCTCCCGCAGGCTCAATGCCCTGGAACAGGATTTTGACAAGGAAAAGTCATGTGGTTGAAAGGCGAGAGTGGCTATCAAGGATGACAAAGTTCCAGGTGACAATGCTGAAGATGTTATAGGGGAGTGCACAAGTGATGTGCCTTCCTGAGGGCAGAGGGGGATGAGCAGGAACTCCTTTCAAATGTGGAGGCTGCCACTGGTTACCACTCTGGTACCTGGGCCCCACAGAAGGGCATTGGTTGGGTCACTATAGTAGGCTTCGAACAATGGCAGCTGCTTCCCAAACTTGTGGGGCATTGTGGAGCCCCTTCCAAACCAACTTACCTCATGTCTTGGGGAGGGGGGTATGCAGGGAACACATTGTATACATTATTGAAGGAACTTTGTTCAATTTGCTTCTAGGCTCAGTTTAAAGGGCTGACTTCAGCCTCTGAAGCCCTAAATGCCTGGGACAAGGGAACCTAAGTGGCTGCCTTCTCTAAATGAATCTGTCTGCCCACTGATAATGTGTGCCTCCTCCAACCTTGTGATATTGTGTGCCTCTTTGGACCAAGTGAAGTTATGAGACTGGGCTGTTTCAGTGGTGACACCTATACTGTGGAAGTTCCTTCCTAAATACGTGCTCTGGCACCTTCTTCACTATCTTTAAAGAGCCAGATACAGTTCATCCTTGTGTACTTTTGATAATGTTTGAGACCCTTCTAACTGCTTTTGGTGCCTTAATTGGATATATACTGCCTAGTTTTAGTATTTTATCTGCTGCTTTTATGATTCTGTTGTTGGTGTTTTATTTTTTAACCTGGTTCTTATAAGCTACCTTGAGGCTATTTGACAATAAATTGGAGTAAAAATCCAATAAATAAGTGCCAGAATTTTTCTTCTGCACTCAGGCTGGAACAGAAAACAAGTAAACTGTGACCTTCTATTGAAGCCAATTAGTTGCTTTGAGAGTGGACATTTGTCGTTTGGTTTTAAGAGGGGAAAAAAGTTCAAATAATAAAACAGGAGATTGAATAGATTTTTATATGAGAGCAAATGGATGCCTGTGCTAAGAGGCAAAATTTGGGGTGCTAAAATGAGGCTACCATGGGGGACTTTGGATGCCAATTCCCAAGACCCAGTGGGGAAGCCTCTCCCTAGTGAGGTAGTGGATCTTATCCTTTCTGTTAAAACAGGGAGGTCAAACATAAAGCACACAGGCCAGTTTTGGCCCTCAGAAGCTCTTTATCCAGCCCTCAGGCTCTCCCAGCACCACCACCTGCTGCTGAGCTGTGCTGAGGTGTCACTGATGAAAAAGCAGCCGGCATCATAATTTGGCTCTTCCACAACTTGAAAATATCAAGATCTGCGTATTTTCTCTTATTTGCAGCTAATGAGTTCCTATGTGAGAAAAAAATGCATATTTCTAGTCACGACCAACTTAATGACATCACTTCCTGCTTAATAATGTCACTCCCAGCCCACAGCAGGCACCATAAATGCTATTAAGCTCAATGTATGAAAGGAGTTTGACCACCCCTGTGTTAGAAGATGGTTAGCTCCAGTCAATAATAATAAAGGGAAAGCCATGTTATTGATTAAAAGGGATAGCTTACATGAAGAAAAAACTGAGGGCCCAATCCTATCCAATTTTCCAGTGCTGGTGCAGCTGTGCCAATGGGGCATGCACTGCATCTTGTGGTGGGGCAGCAGTCACAGAGGCCTTCTTAAGGTATGGAAACGTTTGTTCCCTTACCGTGGGGCTGCATTGAGGCTGCACCGGTGCTGAAAAATTGGATAGGATTGGGCTTTAAGTTTCCTATTGCATGCAACTATTCCCAGGCAATCTTGCTCGTTCAGGGCTGGACAAAATTCACTGACAGATGTTATCACATTAACACTGGTGAGAAGAATGATGGTGGGCTCTGGGTTGACCCCCTTGAACCTCTTGGTGCAGTTCCTGCTAGAAGTGCCTATCTTCTGGCATAACTCATCTGTCCTTTGTCTCTTGAAATGGAAAATTCCATTTTGGCTTGCCTATCTCAAGGCTTCTACTTCCTTCACACAGCCATGTGCTGAATT
Organism: Tiliqua scincoides; assembly: GCF_035046505.1. Classification (NCBI taxonomy): domain Eukaryota; kingdom Metazoa; phylum Chordata; class Lepidosauria; order Squamata; family Scincidae; genus Tiliqua; species Tiliqua scincoides. The sequence goes on from NC_089822.1 coordinate 44,202,176, forward strand.
ACTGCTGCTTGCCTTTTGATGTCTCTTTGGCCTCGACAAAATACATGTGTTTTCGAGAGAGCCATTTGTCCTCCTCAGAGAAGGACTTGTTATGGCCTCTACTGCAACTGTATCTGATTCCACTTCTTAGCCAGTCCTTCTTTAGTTTCCTGTCAGAATTAGACACTGATAGCCCAGACCTACACTTACTGTCCACTGGTGCTGACTGCTGTAAAGCAGTAAGCACGAATCATAAAAGGCACTCCAGCAATGTGTGAAGCCATGCGCTGCTGGAGCACCAGTGGGAAGGCCAGAGCCTTCCCATGCATTCTGAGCAAAGAAACAACAATGAGAACAGAAGTAAGTTGGCAGGGGGGGGTGGAGGGCAGAACGGGGGTGGGGGGAGGGTGGATTGAGTCTGGGAAGTGAGTAAGTTTGGTGGCAACAATGCCTCCCAAATCATAACCTCCCTCCTGGTCCCGATCCCACAGTGCAGGTCCATGTGGACTGTGCCAGCTATTCAGCTAGCAAAGGTCCAAGTAGACCCCCCCCCCCGTATGCTGCTAACCTTACCCAGAGGAGACCTTCTGGACTGCCTGTCCACCTGTAGGATGCAGTGATAGCCTTTTTGGCACTGCTGCATCTCTGGAGGGGTCACACACACAATAGGATTGGGCTGTTAATCTGGTCAGCCTCTCACATTCACACTTTGTCTCCCTAATTTCTAGCAGCACTCTCTGGGAATAGAGCAGAGAAGTGGGGAAGGAGTAACCACAAAATCCTTTCTAGCCATCAATAGCCAATATTCATTAATTACAGCATAATAAATGTAAAATTACAAAACACCATGACAAACCCAGGTTCACTCCTCCTGACATTGCAACCAGTTCACAAATGTCTATTAGAATAACCAAAAAAAAAAAAAAAAAAGCTTGAAAACAGCAGTTTTAAAATGGAGCCTGGAAGGTTCCCCCCAAAATGGTGTTGGCTTGGCTGCAACACCTGGACTGCTGATTCAATTTCATGTGATCCTTACAAGTACTGATAACGGATCCAATGCTTCACTGCCTGGAGGACACAAGAATTCTCTCCAGCCACAAAGGAATTGCTGGTGGGGAGGTTGTCCCTTTTTCCTGTGTGTACAGTTGGAGCAACAATGGGTACAGGGGTGGAGTTAAAGCAGCCATTATTATTTGCAGCAGCGCTACACTGCTTGGGAGGCACCCAAGGCTTAAGGCCTTGTTGCCTGAGGGAGTGCAGAGTGCACTGAGAGAGTTGAGACTATGAACAGGAACAGCAAGGAGCAGAGCAAATGAATGAGAGCCGGCAGACAGGTTTGAAGGTATAGATGCATCAGGGAGGCTTGAAGCTGGAACAGATCTAAGTTCCTCGCCTCGCCTCTACCAAGCGTTTTATTAAGTCTCAAAACACATAAAGTAATACTTGATAAGGGGCTAGTTACAGCTAGCTGGCTCTGATTGACTCTAGCTAACCGCAATACATTCCTACATATGATAACATCCTGTTGTTCAGGCACTGGGCTTAGACACTCAGCATATCACCAAGGCTAAGAGTTTGCTCTTGCGCAGACACAACCATTGTCGTTTGCCACATACTAACACCAAGCCCAGTACCTGTGCATAATTACAACAATTATTATTATTATTATTATTATTCAACAAAGAGTTCACAAAGCAGTTTACAGAGAAAAATCAAATGACTAATGGCTCCCTATCCCAAAAGAGCTCACAATCTCAAAGATGCAAAACACCAGCAGACAGGCACTAGAAAAGACACTGCTGGGGTGAGGAGGGCCAGTTACTCTCTCCCCCTGCTAAAAAGAGAAGCAGCCACTTGAAAAAGTGCCTCTTACCCAGTTAGCAGTGGTAATTGGGCTGTTGCTGCCATTTCCCCCTCAGTGCATGTTAGCCCCTCCTGCAGATTCTAGGAATTGAATCTGGTATGTTAGAACTTTGTGACCCCCTTCCAAGCTGGGAGTTGCAACCCACACTTTGAGAACCTCTGACGTAGTCAATAAATAATGTTGCAATGCAGGAGTAAACTTGACTCGGTTATAACAGGCAATATATCCACTTTGGATTCTTTCAGCGTATTGGATTTTTTTCTGCCTGTAAATTTCTTTTTCAAATTATGGTTCTTACTGCATTTATTTTGGAGGGGTGAAGGGAAAGGTCACTGGAGAGTTTCTTTTTGGAGCATCTGCTTACCCTAGAATTTTGTCAAAGTGCCATGTTGAAAATGTTCAATCAAAATATAGCTTTTAGAACATCTAGAACAGTCAATATCACAGCAAAACGTACATGCAACCAGAGCAATCATTTCAGGGAAAGGATTAAAAGTCAAGCTGCACTATTGCCTCTGAGTCAAGCTCAGGTGATGTATCAGTTGCTAGGCTATATCACTTCAAACTGCAGCTGAATACTTAATGCTTGAATGATCTCCCACATTAAAAAAAAAAAAAAAAAAGACTCATTGCATGTACAAAATAGGCTAGGAATAGGTTCTGGCCTACCCACCTTCTCCTCGCTTCCTAGTTTTGAACATGCAGGGAGGGTTCAAACATTCAATCCCCTACCAAGGTTTAAAGTGATACAGTACCATAAAAGATATAACACATTAGGCTGCTGATGGACCACAGCCTTGCGTTCTGTTGCTTAGAGCTATCAAGCACAGTCTGCAATGGAGAAATGAGTCCAAACAAACCTCTCGTGGGCTTGACTTATGAATCCACATATATAGCCGGTTCATTTTCTTTCATAGCTTTCATGAACAAGTGGTTCATACAAACCACATTGTGTCATCCATGCATAGTCTTATCCTTCTGATATTCCCAAAGGCAAGAGTGGGCACTGCCAGATATATGAGCACACACAGGGCTATGTAAGGGGGAAAAAAATCATTTTGATACTCCCTTTCACTATTAAATGTTTCATTTGCTTCATTACTCATTCATCAGAATTATGGTTTTAATGGGAGACCCAGCCTTTAATTTTCATGGTTTCCATCCCAATGACATAGGATTTTCAGGGTTTTTACATTTTTTTCCAAGGCATCAGCCATGCTAAACTTCAGACACATTAGAAGAAAACTACAAGCACATATAAAATATGGTTCTGTTGTGAAAAAAATCCCTGACATCTCCATTTTTTCTCCACTTTTTTGACCATTCTATCACCTGTATAGTGACTCTTGTATGAAGTTCAGCATCCTGAAGGAACTGCTGATTAATTCCAAGGCAGCAGCTGTTACTGAAGTCCACCTGATTTGCAAGGGTGGGAAATTCAAAAGAATCAGGTGACCCCAAATACAACTGCTATCCCTACTATCCAGTTTTTAAGGGGACCTTCAGGGATTTGGGGGCAATGTCCCCTATAATTTTTATAGGTAGTGCATGGAACCCTAACAGAGCTGTATGGGAGAAGCTCTGCAGAGCTTGGTGATGATGTCATTGACATCACTGAGCACTGGAGCACAGCAATGAAAGCTGGGTGGTGTTCTGATTCCAGGTGTATTGCTACACAGGTTAGAGGGAAGGCTCCTTGGGGGTTCTCCATTATATTGAAAGGGAGTTTTCCCAAGTCGGCTTCCTTTTATTGGACTTCCCCTGACCTTGGGGTGTACCAGTAAAAAATACTGTCCCAGTTTAAATCCAGTTTCAGGATGAGATAGGCTGGAAGTGGATGTTGGTTGTTAAGGATTGTGCTCTGTGTGCTTCTGTCAAAGTACCACAGCTTCCGATTCCTTTCAGTAGAACAGGGGTGCCCAAACCCCGGCCCTGGGGACACTTGTGGCCCTTGAGGCCTCTCAATGCGGCCCTCAGGGAGCCTCCAGTCTCCAATGAGCCTCTGGCCCTCCAGAGATTTGTTGGAGCCCACACTGGCCCGACACAACTGCTCTCAGCATGAGGGTGACTGTTTGATCTCTCGCGTGAGCTGTGGGATGAGGGCTCCCGCCATTGCTTGCTGTTTCACATCTGTGAGGCAACAGTGACAGCAAAGGAAAGGCTAGCCTTGCTTTTTGCAAGGTGGCTCAGCCAAAAGCAAGGGGAAACTTTTCCCCTTATCCCTGGGTAAGGCGCCCTTGCCCTAATGGGTCTCCTCAGACTTGCACCACCTCCTGAGGTGGTGCAGGTCCAAGGAGAGTGGAGCAGCTTCAAGCCACTCCAAGCTCCCCGAGAATGGGGGTTGGAATCTGGCATAACTGCCAGATCCTAACCTCGCCTCCCTCTCCCTGCCCACCCATCCACCCATCTGCCCACGGGGCTGTCCACTGCCCACCCTCTCCCGCCCAGGAACGCTTCCCTCCTGCCTCCCTCCCGCCCACCCCAGAGCCTTGCATTGGCCCAGCCTACTTACTGTACGTTTGTGACCATTCTGAGGTGGCGCAAGGGACTTGCATCGGCCCATGGGCGCTTCAGGATTGCACCCTGATTGGGGAACTTGCTGGCATGCCTCCCTCAATCAAGTTCCTTCTATTCTAGCAGAAGTCCTGTGGTAGAGTTGAGTTTCTCCTAGTCGTCATCCTCCTCCTCCTCCTTCTAGGGATGGGGAAGTGGCCTTTCAAAGAGAATCAGGAATAGGATGCAGTTGCAATGTTAGGTGGAATGGGTAGGGGACAACACAATGTTAGAACCTCTCTTACCCCTTCCCTCTTCTATTGTCACTGAAATGTATCAAACAAGTCTCATTTGTTCCCTTGTCTATTCATTGGTAAAACAAATGTACATCTCTACTAGGTCATAGAATCTCATCTTCCCACGATTTTCCCTTCCATTTCAAGAGAAATGTTCCTGTGGCATTTTCATATGATATTGAAGAATGGTTTGTATGCATTTTTTTGAAGTGCTTTTCCATTTCCCTAAGTGATCTTTATTTTAATTCTTCCATTGGTAGGAAGAAAATGTGAAGCACAGCTAAAGTTCATTAAGTTCTCAATCTCGGTACATTATTTAACATTCTTGTTCTAGAAATAATAGACTCTATTGCTTTTAGTTGGTAATTGCATGTTGGCACTGGGTGAGAAAGCAAGGGGGAAGAGGGTTTTCCTGAAAGTTGGAAGGAAGGGAACTTCCCTATGTATGCCAGAAAAGTAATGCAGAAAACCAAAAGCAAACCAACCATGTTTTCAACCATGTGATGAAGCCTGCACCTGTGAGCTGTCCTTGCACAGTCTCTTGGGGAAAGGGGTCTAAATCAAGCAGTCATATAGCAGGTTACTCTCCACCAGGACCCTCCCTCTAGCAGGTTACTCTCCACCCTTTTTCCAGTTACTCTCCACCAGGACCCACTAGTTGCTGTTAAAAATAGAACAAGAGCAGAGGAAGTAAAAGGTTTCAAAGAACATATTAACGTACAATTCACAAACATGTACATCTTTGTTGGCTATACAAGTCTAGACTTTTGAACAAGGAATCCTAGAGCTTCTCCCTTTACAGGGATATGTGAGACATCATGGCATTGTGAATTCCATGCAGCTGGAATTGGAGAGAGGTCTTGCATGCTTGGAGGAGAATGGGCGGTCAGGTAAATACACACCCCCAGAGGTCAAAGAGGACAAAGTAAATGTCCAAGACAGGTAGTCTTTTAGTCATCTGCCTCCTGGACAACATGTTGCTCCTTAGTAACCTTTAGGCAGTGTTGAATGTACTTTCCAACAAAATCCAACAAAAAGTGTGGGCAGCAAATGGATGGAGAGGTAGAACCTACAGCTAACAAGGACTTGCAATTAGGCTATGCCCAAAGGCCAAAATCAAGGAGGGAATGAACCTTCAAAGGTGTGCACTAGCAAACTGACCTCTTGCAACATGAAAGTTGGGGAGGTTACATTATTCAAGGTAACTAAGAATATATTGCTCAAAGACAGCCAATATACCATCCCACATCTTGTCCACATGTGGCAGCTACATCCCAAATGCCTCATGTATACTGCCCACCTACGTCCTGTTTCCCACTTGCTCAGTTTCAACCAGGTAGCAGCTGTGTTCTAAGTTCTCAAGGTGCAGCTGCTATCGACTTCCTCTTGTCTGTCAGTATTATAGAGAAGTCTGCCAGGGGGCAATTATGTCCCAAACTCCAGAGCTCCTTACCTGGGTTTGCTTGCCACCAGCTCCATAGGAAAGTCTCTGATTGGAGTTTTAGAACCTCTGTCATAAAAACCCTTTCTGTCATGAAAACCCTTTTTCAGAGGATTTCTTTTAAAATATAGTTCCAGACTGAACAGGCTGCCTGGAGATGGTCTGTATGATGAAATGAGGCAAGTTAAATGGAGGAGAGTCAAGATTTTTCGATATGTTTTATGAGATTAGAAGGGTACATGGAGAGCATTAATAAGAGGAGCATTTAAAAATCATGACTAATTAAGCAAAGAGAAAAAAGGGGAAAATAGCAATGATAATGGAAATAAGATTTTGATGACATACAAAGGTAACATTGAAGAGTAAATTCCATATCAGCCTGAAAATGAGACACTTATTTGCAAAATTCATTTGATAATAAACTTGATATATTATTATCAGAGTTAGCTGAATTATTATAAGCAGCAACGGGCAAACTGCAGCAGGTTCATTTCACGAGTTTGGCTAACTGAACTATTTTCTCCTAAAAAGTTTGAAAATATCTAATTTCCAAGCCTATATTGCAAGCCCTTTTGGATGCTATCATTGAAAGGGATGAAATTGATCTCGAAATTCCTATTTCTTCCAACCCATTCAAAACTCCCAATATTTGAAAGTTTTATCCTTAACTTGAAATGAAGTTCCCAAACAGCTTTAAGAGCATAACTTTCTGTCAGAACGTATAGTACTGTAGTATTCTCTGCCTCCTAATTTTACTGACGCAAGTTTCTAGTTCTCATCATTGAAAGTAAAGGTTAAACACAGTACTACAGTGCAAACCAATCTGAATGAACATGCACTCTTTACAATGTCTGCTATGCTAGAAACAATGACGGCTAAAGGAAATGTCATCACAATAATATAAATGCAAAAGTTTTTTGAAAAACAGATTGAAAGTTGAGGAAATTCAATATAGCATTTAAGTGGGGAAAAATCAATTCATAATACATTCAAAAAGAGAATGGATTATTTAGATCAGGAGTGTCAAACATAAGGCCCGGGGGCTGGGAGCGGCTTGCAGAAGCTTTTGATCCGGCCTTCTGACTCTCAGCTGCTGAGCAGTGCTGAGGTGTTACTGCTAAAAGAGCAGCCACCATGAAAATTGGGCTCTCCCATATCTTGAAATATGATAAAGATTTGTGTGTCTTCTCTTCTGCCATTTGAAGTTAATGAATTCCTAAGTGAGAAAAAGTTCTAATTTTTGGTTATGAGTTGTTTAATGACATCACTTCCTGCCTAAAGACATCACTTCCGGCTCTCAGCAGAGTCATTCGGCCCTCGGTATGAAATGAGTTTGACACCCCTGATTTAGATCAGTGTTTCTCAAATTGTGGGTCGGGACAATTTCAGATGGGACCCCATTCATTTCAATATTTTATTTTAATATATTAGACTTTTAATATATTAGACTAATATATTAGGTGCTACCATGGTATGTGACTACATTTGGGCTGTACTTTGAACAGGCTGCTGTGTATATACTTTTAACAATGATAGTAAATGGGACTTACTCCTGGGTAAGCGTGGGTAAGGTTTGAAGCCTAGGTTTGCTAAAATTGTCCCTGCCTGATGATATCACTTTCAGTCATGTCATCACTTCCAGTGGGTCCTGACAGCTTCTCATTCTAAAAACTGGGTCCTGGTGCTAAATATGTGAGAACCACCGAGTTAGATAATTTGCTAAATGGGCAAATGGGAGGGAGAGAACAACTGCCCTTTTTCACCCCAGCATGAGGTCTTCCAGTGGCTATTACTTGTGCCTCCTCTACATCTTTTTTTTTTTTTTAGATTGTGAACCCTTTGGGGACTGGAACTATTTATTCATTTATTTTGCTATGCAAACTGCTTTATGAACTTTTTGTTGAATAGCGGTATATAAATACTTTCAATAGTAATAACAGCAACAACAAACAACATAAAGAAGCACAGAAGAAAAAACCTGTCTCCATTCCAACCAGGAACAGATAAGTGATCTATAACATGCCATGGAAATGATACCAACATCAGAAAGAAATTGAAACTCTTTTTCTCTGTCCAAAACATATTTCTTGACACCAGTAGTGTGGTGGTCAATTTTGAAATTTATGTCATGATTTTGCATTTTGTCAGGATATCCTCCATATAGCAACACCCCTGCTATATCAGCATCCCACTAAGATTATGCCACAAAAATATCAACTGTAAATTTCTTTATTTGCTTCTCCTGCTACTGATTCCTACTTTGAAACTTACGATAATTCATGTTCAGTTTTAGCTCGTTTCCAACTCTAGGAGTGGGTTGCACTGGTTTAAAAATAAATGACTCAACATTGAAAAAATGGAATTAAAAATATCTCAAATAAATATAAAATACATATAAAATAAATAATATATTAGAATAATAGCTTAAGGCCAAATTGTATCCCATTTTCCAGTGCTGGTACAGCCATGCCAATGGGGTGCGCACTGCAGCCTGTGTTGGGGAGGCAGTCCCAGAGAACATGTTGTTGGCAACCTTCAGTCTCGAGAGACTATGGTATCATGCTCTGAAAGGTGGTTTTGGAACATTGTCTAGTGTGGCTGAAAAGGCCAATTCGGGAGTGACAATCCCTTCCACAACGGGAGCAAGTGCAGTCTGTCCCTGGTCTGTCTCCCTGGCTATGGGCCTTCCTTCTTTGCCTCTTTGCCTCAGGCTGTTGGCAAAGTGTCTCTTCAAACTGGGAAAGGCCATGCTGCACAGCCTGCCTCCAAGCAGGCCGCTCAGAGGCCAGGGTTTCCCACTTGTTGAGGTCCACTCCTAAGGCCTTCAGATCCCTCTTGCAGATGTCCTTGTATCGCAGCTGTGGTCTACCTGTAGGGCGCTTTCCTTGCACGAGTTCTCCATAGAGGAGATCCTTTGGGATCCGGCCATCATCCATTCTCACGACATGACCGAGCCAACGCAGGCGTCTCTGTTTCAGCAGTGCATACATGCTAGGGATTCCAGCACGTTCCAGGACTGTGTTGTTTGGAACTTTGTCCTGCCAGGTGATGCTGAGAATGCGTCGGAGGCAGCGCATGTGGAAAGCGTTCAGTTTCCTCTCCTGTTGTGAGCGAAGTGTCCATGACTCGCTGCAGTACAGAAGTGTACTCAGGATGCAAGCTCTGTAGACCTGGATCTTGGTATGTTCCGTCAGCTTCTTGTTGGACCAGACTCTCTTTGTGAGTCTGGAAAACGTGGTAGCTGCTTTACCGATGCATTTGTTTAGCTCGGTATCGAGAGAAAGAGTGTTGGAGATCGTTGAGCCAAGGTACTCAAAGTCATGGACAACCTCGAGTTCATGCGCAGAGATTGTAATGCAGGGAGGTGAGTCCACATCCTGAACCATGACCTGTGTTTTCTTCACGCTGATCGTCAGTCCAAAATCTTGGCAGGCCTTGCTAAAACGATCCATGAGCTGCTGGAGATCTTTGGCAGAGTGGGTAGTGACAGCTGCATCGTCGGCAAAGAGGAAGTCACGCAGACATTTCAGCTGGACTTTGGACTTTGCTCTCAGTCTGGAGATGTTGAAGAGCTTTCCGTCTGATCTGGTCCAGAGATAGATGCCTTTCTGTTGCTGTTCTAAAGGCCTGCTTCAGCATGACAGCGAAGAAAATCCCAAACAAGGTTGGTGCAAGAACACAGCCCTGCTTCACGCCGCTTCGGATGTCAAAGGGGTCTGATGTGGAGCCATCGAAGACAACAGTGCCCTTCATGTCCTTGTGGAAGGATCTGATGATGCTGAGGAGCCTGGGTGGACATACAATCTTGGGGAGAATCTTGAAGAGGCCATCCCTGCTGACCAGGTCGAAGGCCTTCGTGAGATCTATGAAGGCTATAAAGAGTGGCTGTCGCTGTTCCCTGCATTTCTCCTGCAGTTGTCTAAGGGAGAATACCATATCAGTGGTGGACCTGTTGGATCGGAATCCGCACTGTGATTCTGGATAAACGCTCTCTGCAAGTACCTGGAGCCTCTTTAGTGCAACTCGGGCAAACAACTTTCCTACAACGCTAAGGAGAGAGATGCCATGGTAGAGAACATAAGGGAACATTATTTCCCTTACCCTGGGGCTGCTTTGCAATAGCACCGGTGCTGGAAAGTTGAATAGGATTGGGCCCTTAGGCATGTTTATTTAGAAATATGTCACAGTGTGTTCAGTAGGCCTTATTTTAGGTACATTTGTAAAAGATAATATGCAGCCTTATTGAACATGAGCTACATATTATCTCTCACACAGCCCTTGGGAAAGACAGTGGCCTAGACATTAACATATGCCCCTAGGCAAATTTCTCAGTTTTACTCTAGCTGGTTTATACTCCTTCTCAGCTAAGGTCCTCTGAACAAGGCAGCAACTGAGTGCTCCTCATGATGACATCACCTTAGTGCTCCTGGTGATGACATCATGGTGATGATCTTTGGAGTACCAGTGGGCATGGTCAAAGCCTGACAGCACCTACCAGTGCCATCTTGCTGAAGCTAAGCATGTCTAGGTCCAGTCAGCAGCTAGGTGGGGGACTACTTGGGAATGAGAGCTACCTTGAGCTCCATGATGGACGAAAATTGGGATATAAATTTAACAATCAAAATAAAATGGGCGGTGATTTTGAAAATTCTTCTAGTAGTCAGATGAGCCAAGATGGCTCATCTACTTCATCCTCATTGAATAAGTTGCACATTGTGCTCAGAACAGCTGTGGAAGAAGCAACAAATGCAGCAGCGGAATTGCTGTTATCACCAGGTAAGGCTGATATAATGACATACAAGGCGAATGTGCAGTTGGGAAACAGGGAAGGAAGTCCATGTTGAAGGAGAAACTGGGAGTGATCCACCATTAATGCATTTTGGGCATTACTGAACTAGTAGCTACTTACTTTTGACCTACATGGCTGCTGTGTTTTCATATGGCTTTGTAATGAAATTGATTAAACCAGCAGCATAGCACAAAGGATTTGTCCCACTTGCTTTTTGGATACTGTTGTTGCTATCTCAATACAGGGTACCCTGTGCTCTGTCACAGCTACCACCAGTGCATACCTTGAGGATCATGTTGCAATGCAATTTAGCATTTCAAATATTAAGAGAGAGAGAGAGAGAGAGCATAACATTTTTTCCCTGTCACCAGAAATGACAGCGCATTGCTCAAATTAGATTTCCTTGGATGCAGAGCTCAGAGTCCATACGTTGTTCCCCCTCCGAATTTAATGAGAAGGGATTATTATTTTTTTTTCAGCTGACAAATTCTCTGTATGGAATTCGTGGAGATAAAAAGACTGCTCAGTGTGCAGTTTTATTCTGCCCATCCCCCGACTTAATCATTTAGGAGCCAGCCACAAACCTCAAAGGGAAGTTCTTTTTCTAAGTATGCACTCAACCAAGCTTGAATGAATGGATTGAAGAATGATGGCAGAACAGAATTTGAATTTTCCACAAATATTTGCCTTTAAATGGGAGATTCCAACTACAGCACAAGCCATTTACTTTATAGACATTGCATTAGTATAGATGCATGCAATGGGCAGGAGGTCTGGTCTAGAGGGTAGAGCCTCCATTTGCCTGAAGATTAACATCCACAAGGTCGCCAGTTCGAGGCCACCGGCACCGTGCGATCTTGAAGCAGCTGGCAAGCTGCAGCTGAGCTGTTCCATCTGCTCGGAGCATGGGAGGATCGAGGCCAGAATGTTAAACCAGATCGGAGTGTAACACCTTGAATGTAGTGGTTCTTGAAAGAAAGAACCTTCTTTCAATTTGTAAAAAGCCCTGCGTGGATTTAATAAGCCTGCCTATGTAAACCGCCTTGAATAAAGTATTGAATAAAGACCAAGAAAGGCGGTATATAAATACTGTATATTATTATATATTATTATTATTAGAACTACTAATAGTGGACAAAAATGGATAGTGAACATCCATCAGTGCTTCTAATGGTCAAATTTGAAAAGTTTCCCTTGAAACAAAACATCCCAATAGAACTAGGCCATTTTATGCAGAAAAGTCATTTATGGCCCAGTCCTATTCAGGCCTTGCTCCACTGGAAAGCTTTTCTAGTGGTGTAAAGACTTTTATATCTGTTGTAAAAGGCAACCATTCAGCATGGCCTGGCCACTGCTGCCAGCAGTGAATGGTGAGGTCCATGCACCAGTGGACTGGGGATACCCACCAGCACTGGTAAGTTAGCACACAAGTTTGGAGGGAGGCAGAGAGGAGACAGGAAAGGGCAGAGAGGGAGGAATGGGGAGGACATGAGGCAGGGGAAAGGGTGAATCAGGGCTAGGAAGGTGGTGGTTATCTGCAGCAGCAGTGCATGCTGATATTCTAACCCCCTTCCCAGCCTCGATCCCTGACTCACATGGACTTGCGCTGCTTTTAAGGGTAAGAGTTCCCTTACCCTTAAAAATGTTTCCTTACCCAAAGGAGGCTTCCAGAGGCCAGAACTCCCCTGAGATATTCAGGCAGTGCCACACTGGCACAACTGCATCACCATGTGAGGTTTTATTATTATTATTATTATTATTATTATTATTATTATTATACCACTTTTCAACAAAAGTTCACAAAGCGGTTTACAGAGAAAATCAAATAACTAAATGGCTCCCTGTCCCCAAAGGGCTCACAATCTAAAAAGCTGCAAAAGAACACCAGGAGACAGCCACTAAAAAGACACTGCTGGGGTGAGGAGGGCCAGTTACTCTCCCCCTGCTAAATAAAAGAGGAGCACCAACTTGAAAAGTGCCTCTTACCCAGTTAGCAGGGGAATTATGTAGACTTGAGCTGTCCATCTGCTTCAGATATGGCATACTGGAATAGAAAGCGACTTCCTTCTCCCAGCCCCAGAGTTAGGTCTTGGGGGCCTTATGAGCAAAGCCCTGGGCTGGGCTCTCACCCACTTAGGTTACAGTTGTGTACTGTTTGATGATAACAACATAGAAGAGCTTTATGAACAGAGAGGACAGGATGACTCTTCAAGCTTTCAACAACTTTTTTCACAACTCATTTTTCAAGCCTTTTGAAAACCATGAGTAAGAATGCACAGTTCACTTACACTTCAGTCTTACTGAGAACCTGTGCAAGTGGAACATGCATTCCACCACCATGTGCTGTAGCAAAAGTGCCATAAAGCACTTTACAATGGCACACTGCCCAGGTGCACTGGCAGGAATGCCAGAGCCTTCCTGTGTTTGCTGGCGGATGTTGGGATGCCCACCAGACTAGGTAAGTCTGGTGCAGGGGCAGAGAGTGTGAAGGGCATTAGACGGAATGGAGGAAGGGCAGAATGAAGGCAGGGGTGGGCTAATTGGGCCCAGGAAGGGTGTAGGACTGGTGGTGACAGCGCATGCAGTATTCAAATCCCCTTTCCCAAGCCTGATCTGCTTGCACGGATCAACATGAACTTGAGCTGGTGCAGGTCTGAGTTGATCTGTTGGACCTACTGAGGCTTACCCCAAGACAAGGAGACAAATGTCCCCTTACCCCAAGGAGACCTCCAGCAGCCAAAAATCCCCACAGGATGCAGAGTAGCCTGTTGCAGCCCAGCTGCATAGCCACATGGGGATTTAGGTAGGATTGGGCTGTTAGTATTTTCTTTAAGCCAGATGCTTGAGATTAAATTCACCATCTATAGATCAAGCCACCTGACCTGTAAAGCACTTTTAAATACTTCAGAGGTCAATTCTGTGACTAGCAGATGGCCATAATGCAACTTCGATAGTTGATCAAACAAAGTGGCTTTTTCAGTACTGCTGTTCGCAGTGTTATCATAAAGTGCAAAGCTAATAACGTAAAGGAGGATTATATCCATCCCCAACAAACCATTATATGGTAAAAGCTGTCTGTAGTATCTGTTCTGTCACAACTCATTTATTTTCACAAATGCAGACAAGGAGGCAAGAAAACATCTTTTAAAGACTGCATTCTCCAGGCCTGTGATTGGTGTCTTCACACATTAAATAGCATCCTTGACAGGCAAAATTAATGTAACCAGAAACATTCTGAAACTTGTAATCATGACTTAGAATGTAGTGCTATGACTGCTGTCCTATTTCCTCAAGAGTTATAACAAAGATGCCTGCCACCACTCCCCAGCCTGGTGAGAAAGTGAAATATCCTTTTTTCCCTTTTCTTTTTTTGGCTGGGAATTGATAGTTGCAAACTCCTTTCCTTCTCAATTTTTGTGACTCATGTTCCCAATTGCAGCTTTTGAAATCACAGCTCAGTGTCTCTATGTGTCTCCAAGGCTGTAGCTCTTCTCAAAAAGCTTTTTTGGCAAGGCAACTGGCCCTTATCATATATGCACCTTATTCTTCAATGCATTTCCAAATTTTTACATTTGAATTGGCCAAAGCCTGGAACATTCAGCCATCTCTGCTCTTAAAGCCTATTTACATAAGGTTCATTGCAATTAGCATTTGACCCAGATATTTAGAATCAAAAGCTGAAAATTGCTGGATATATTTGTTGCATAGCTGCATTAAACATGCTGTGCAAAATAGCAAATGTCTCTCTGATTAGCTAAAAGCATCCATATCCACATCTCTGAAATTAATGAGACCAATCAAACTAATGAACTGAATTCAATATTCTTGTATTCAAAATGGTCAGAAGATCTCAAAGAACAATTTTGGACATTTTTTTTTTAAATCCAGGATTGGAGTTTGTTGGGGGGAGGGGGGGCTTGCAGTTTGTTTATCAAAACTATACAATTAACTTATTCTGTAATTGTCATCTTTTCATTCTAAATGTCTGGGTTTGGTCCAAAATGTGCCTAATTGCATTGGACTTAGCAATTAAAATAAAATAAAATAAAAGCAGATGAGGCAATAGAGATCATCTGGGAGTATTTCCTCTGTTGATAGGCACTTGGTCACATAGTAATAAATCACTAACTATATGCACAAAAACAGAAGAAGAGCCATGGAGAATCAGGACAATGGTCTACCCTGTCCATTATTTTGTTTCCCACAGTGAGCTGATACCAGGCATCTATTTAAGATGTGTATAAAGTATGCAAATGAGGGCAATCTATTGCATGTGCAGGAACCACATGTAGTGGCTAATGGCATAGTTCATTGGCATGGCATGAAATGAGGAGGAAAGTGAAGATAAAAATGCAAGAATACAAAACTTTTATTGTGGGGATGAAACAGCAGGGCAAGGGAATGAAAAATGAAATGAAATGAAATGCATCCAACATTCACTCACACCACTAGGCTCTAAACATCAGTGATTCCTAGACAACACTCACAAAGATGATACTCATACGCAAGAGGGAAAAGATAGAACATGTCATCGGTTTGACAGCACACAAGACACCAAAGTGGGTTTGTGGGCCAAAGGTCAGAGTTGCCAAAGCCTTCTGTTATTTAAGAACATAAGAACAGCCCCACTGGATCAGGCCAAAGGCCCATCTAGTCCAGCTTCCTGTATCTCACAGCGGCCCACCAAATGCCCCATGGAGCACACCAGATAACAAGAGACCTCATCCTGGTGCCCTCCTTTGCATCTGGCATTCTGACATAAGCCATTTCTAAAATCAGGAGGTTGTACATACACATCATGGCTTGTACCCCGTAATGGATTTTTCCTCCAGAAACTTGTCCAATCCCTTTTTTAAAGGCATCTAGGCTAGACGCCAGCACCACATCCTGCGGCAAGGAGTTCCACAGACCGACCACACGCTGAGTAAAGAAATATTTTCTTTTGTCTGTCCTAACCCGCCCAACACTCAATTTTAGTGGATGTCCCCTGGTTCTGGAATTATGTGAGAGTGTAAAGAGTATCTCCCTATCCACTCTGTCCATCCCCTGCATAATTTTGTATGTTTCAATCATGTCCCCCCTCAGGCGTCTCTTTTCTAGGCTGAAGAGGCCCAAACGCCATAGCCTTTCCTCATAAGGAAGGTGCCCCAGCCCCGTAATCATCTTAGTCACTCTCTTTTGCACCTTTTCCATTTCCACTATGTCTTTTTTGAGATGTGGCGACCAGAACTGGACACAATACTCCAGGTGTGGCCTTACCATCGATTTGTTCAACGGCATTATAATATTAGCCGTTTTGTTCTCAATACCCTTCCTAATGATCCCAAGCATAGAATTGGCCTTCTTCACTGCCGCCGCACATTGGGTCGACACTTTCATCGACCTGTCCATCACCACCCCAAGATCTCTTTCCTGATCTGTCACAGACAGCTCAGAACCCATCAGCCTATATCTGGTTGGCAACCTTCAGTCTCGAAAGACTATGGTATAAGCCTACAGCACCTGGTATTCCCAAGCGGTCTCCCATCCAAGTACTAACCAGGCCTGACCCTGCTTAGCTTCAAAGATCAGACAAGATCAGGCATGTGCAGTATCTAAAGTTTTGATTTTTTGCCCCAATGTGCATGACTTTACACTTACTGACATTGAAGCGCATCTGCCATTTTGCTGCCCATTCTGCCAGTCTGGAGAGATCCTTCTGGAGCTCCTCACAATCACTTCTGGTCTTCACCACTCGGAAAAGTTTGGTGTCGTCTGCAAACTTTGCAACCTCACTGCTCAACCCTGTCTCCAGGTCATTTATGAAGAGGTTGAAAAGCACCGTTCCCAGGACAGATCCTTGGGGCACACCGCTTTTCACCTCTCTCCATTGTGAAAATTGCCCATTGACACCCACTCTCTGTTTCCTGGCCTTCAACCAGTTCTCAATCCACGAGAGGACCTGTCCTCTAATTCCCTGACTGTGGAGTTTTTTCAGTAGCCTTTGGTGAGGGACGGTGTCGAACGCCTTCTGAAAGTCCAGATATATAATGTCCACGGGTTCTCCCACATCCACATGCCTGTTGACCTTTTCAAAGAATTCTATAAGGTTCGTGAGGCAAGACTTACCCTTACAGAAGCCATGCTGATTCTCCCTCAGCAAGGCCTGTTCATCTGTGTGTTTTGAGATCCTATCTTTGATGAGGCATTCCACCATCTTACCCGGTATGGATGTTAGGCTGACCGGCCTATAGTTTCCCGGGTCCCCCCTCTTTCCCTTTTTAAAGATAGGCGTGACATTTGCTATCCTCCAATCTTCTGGCACCGTGGCTGTTTTGAGGGACAAGTTGCATACCTTAGTCAAGAGATCTGCACTTCATTCTTCAATTCCTTAATAACTCTTGGGTGGATGCCATCAGGGCCCATCTTTAATTTATCAATGAGGTCTGAAACATCTTCTCTTTTAACCTCTATATGACTTAACTCCTCAGTCAGGAGGGGCCGTTCGGGCAACAGTATCTGCCTGAGGTCTTCTGCCGTGAAGACAGATGCAAAGAACTCATTTAATTTCTCTGCCATCTCTAAGTCTCCTTTTATCTCCCCTTTCCCTCTCTCACCATCCAGAGGGCCAACCGCTTCTCTGGTGGGTTTCCTGCTTCTAACATATTTGAAGAAGCTTTTATTATTCCCTTTAATGTTGCTGGCCATGCGTTCCTCATAGTCTCGCTTGGCCTCCCATATCACCTTCTTACATTTCTTTTGCCACAGTTTATGTTCCTTTTTATTCTCCTCATTAGGGCAAGACTTCCATTTATGGAAGGAAGCTTCCTTGCCCTTCACAGCCTCTCTAACTTGGCTGGTTAGCCATGCGGGCACCCTCCTGGATTTAGTGGAATCCTTCTTTCTTTGTGGTATACACCTCTGCTGGGCCTCTATTACTGTGAAGTGGCTAAGTTTGCAGACGACACCAAACTTTTCCGAGTGGTAAAGACCAGAAGTGATTGTGAGGAGCTCCAGAAGGATCTCTCCAGACTGGCAGAATGGGCAGCAAAATGGCAGATGCGCTTCAATGTCAGTAAGTGTAAAGTCATGCACATTGGGGCAAAAAATCAAAACTTTAGATATAGGCTGATGGGTTCTGAGCTGTCTGTGACAGATCAGGAGAGAGATCTTGGGGTGGTGGTGGACAGGTCGATGAAAGTGTCGACCCAATGTGCGGCGGCAGTGAAGAAGGCCAATTCTATGCTTGGGATCATTAGGAAGGGTATTGAGAACAAAACGGCTAGTATTATAATGTCGTTGTACAAATCTATGGTAAGGCCACACCTGGAGTATTGTGTCCAGTTCTGGTCGCCACATCTCAAAAAAGACATAGTGGAAATGGAAAAGGTGCAAAAGAGAGCGACTAAGATGATTACGGGGCTGGGGTACCTTCCTTATGAGGAAAGGCTACGGCGTTTGGGCCTCTTCAGCCTAGAAAAGAGACGCCTGAGGGGGGACATGATTGAGACATACAAAATTATGCAGGGGATGGACAGAGTGGATAGGGAGATGCTCTTTACACTCTCACATAATACCAGAACCAGGGGACATCCACTAAAATTGAGTGTTGGGCGGGTTAGGACAGACAAAAGAAAATATTTCTTTACTCAGCGTGTGGTCGGTCTGTGGAACTCCTTGCCACAGGATGTGGTGATGGCGTCTAGCCTAGACGCCTTTAAAAGGGGATTGGACAAGTTTCTGGAGGAAAAATCCATTATGGGGTACAAGCCATGATGTGTATGCGCAACCTCCTGATTTTAGGAATGGGTTAAGTCAGAATGCCAGATGTAGGGGAGGGCACCAGGATGCAGGTCTCTTGTTATCTGGTGTGCTCCCTGGGGCATTTGGTGGGCCGCTGTGAGATACAGGAAGCTGGACTAGATGGGCCTATGGCCTGATCCAGTGGGGCTGTTCTTATGTTCTTATGTTCTTATGTTGTTTTAAGCAGCCTCCATGCACTCTGGAGAGATTGGACTCCTTTTACCCTCCCTTTTAACCTCCTTCTTACCAGCCTCCTCATTTGAGGGAAGTCTGCCCGTCAGAAGTCAAGGGTTTTTGTTAGAGATTTGCCTGGTATTCTTCCCCCAACGTGCACGTCAAAATGGATCGCATCATGATTACTGTTCCCCAATGGCTCAGTAACATTTACATCTCTAACCAGGTCCTGCATACCGCACAATATTAAATCCAGAGTCACCTGCCCTCTGGTGGGCTCCGTGACTAGCTGATCTAAGCCACAGTCATTTAGCACATCAAGAAATCCGGTCTCCTTATCGTGACCAGAACACAAATTGACCCAGTCAATATGAGGATAATTGAAGTCCCCCATGATTACAACCCAGATTATTTATCTGTGTTTGGTGAGAAAGATTTGTAGCATTGCAGAGATCATGAGGCTAGGGTGCCAAATCACGGCAGCTTCCCAGTTCAAAGGTAACAAGAAAGGCAGGAAAGGGCTTGGAAATCAACTCCAGGAGGTCTAAGCAGTAGCCTTAAGCTGGTATTTTAGGGGGGTCAGGGAAGCAAGGCAAGGAGCCAAGATTTCCCCAGGGTGCGGTTCTTTGAGAGGCAGCTGAGTGGCTGCCGAAACAGCAGTATGCAAAAGGGGAGATCGCTTAGCGAGCACTGATGCTGTTTGTGGTGGTCCTCAGGGGTGGGGTATGGGATTGAAGCAAGAGTGGTGGGAAAGAGAAGCAAGTGGTCACAGCAGTTCTTGGGTGGCAACAAGAATGGGGCACTGGCACAGCACCATTATGCAACTAAGCCATTCATAAACATGGGTGGCAGCAAGCAGGTGAACAGCAGTGAGCTGGAGGGGTCTGTAACCCAGGTTTTTATAATAAACATTCCCATAGGGAGTCAGTCTATAGTGGGTGGAGCGAATCAACCATTTTTCTGTTGTGTCTTGATGGGCTATCCCTGTTTTGAGATGTGTGCCTTTATTGTTTTACATCCTGCTGAAGGTGTGCTAGAGCACTTCTTGATTGCTCAGGAGGTCTCTTGGTCAACTACCTAACAACCCTTGATAGAGATTGCAGTAGGTGAGGGAAGTGGAGGCTGAAGGCACTTCTCTTGTGTTGCTAATCTGGTTTAAAGTCAGGAACCTCCCAGGATGTGGCTTATTTACAGGTTCAGATTTGCTGACCAGAGCAGAAAAGCAAAAGCTGTATCTGTGTTGTGTGTGTTTGAGTGGCAACAGATCAAGTGGCTGCCTCTAAAAAGGCCATAGGCCAGAGATGAAGGCATACCCCTCCCACCATTGCTTCCCTGCAATTCAGAGACATATAGCCTGTGAATCGGGAGGTAGCTTATAGCCACCATGTTGAGCAGCCAGTGATAGACTTTTCCTTCATGAATTTGATACCAAAGCTATTAGATCTGGGATAGCATCTTACACAACCAAGACTTCATATGGCAGTTGCAGTTGTCACCTGATATATATGATTGTATAAACTGCCCTTTATAAGCACTGCTAGATGAGGAAGGGATTATCTCCTTCAGCAGTATGATCACTGGTGGTCCTGGAAGGGGGGGGGGGAAATGCTAAGTTCTTCAGGTGGCTGAATACCTGCAAAAAGCAACCCCTGCTCCTCACCTTCAAAGCCATTCATGGCTGTGAAAGCAACTTGTCTCCTCTGCTTTGTTTTTGCAGCCTGCAAATGGCTCTGAAGGCTAGGGAGAGGGGTTGCTTTACAGAGGTGTTCAGGTACCTGAAAAACTTAGCATTTTGCAAAGGATGGCAAAGAAGCATGAACCCAACCTTAAACCAAAGCCCCCACCTTTATGCTGAAAGGAAAGTAGCGATGGGGGTAGGGTGATGGGGACCCTGGTTGCCCCACATTTGACCCACTTAGTTGGAACGGTCTAATTCTGTTTGCTCCTGCTCCGACTCTAATAGCAAATCCTTTGTGCACTATAATAATAAATTACCGCATTAATGAAGAAAGCCAAGATAATAGCAACGTTCACTGGAACTGTGATATACTGGCAAGGCAAAATAGGTTCACAAGGGAACATATCAAATTAAAAAGCAGAGCATAAGGTTGCTGTGGAGTCTCTTGATAAATTCTAAAACCTTGTACATAGCAATTAATAATAGAAGTACTGGATTGCACAGAGCCATTAGATATAAATTGGAGGAAATTATTCCAGCACCACATACGGGATTAGTGAGGGTAACTTAGAATAATGTATGACATTCTAGTCACCTTATTAAAAAAGAACACATAGCAGATGCTATGGCATTAGGAATTCAAAGAGACTGGGGGGAAAAAGGCCTTATGTAGCTTTTTGAAAAAAGATGAAGGAAAAATCCTCAATGGGGATGTTTTCCTTTCTTAAAATGAACCTAGATAGCAATCTATGGTATGTGTCTAATTTAAGAAGGAAGTTTGAGACTATCAGGGCAAGATCAGCACAAGGTGAGCTGCTACAGGATGTGGAATTTTTGTCTCAGGAAACTGACTATACTTTCAAGGAAAAAGAAGGGAAGGTGCCAGAGCTTAATAAGGAGTATAATGTGCATGGCCTGCATTTAGTGACCTCACTTTTTTGTTTCTTCGAGCTATGACAGCTTTCAAAAGGCATGGGGAGAAAATGTGGAGAGAAAGTGTGGGGAAAAAAAGGATATTGCAGAATGTAGTTTTAATTCAAGAGTCAGTAATGAGTCTCTCTCTGGCTGCAATCCTATACACACTTACCACTGAACTCAATGGGACTTACTTTTTGAGTAGACATACTTAGGATTGTGCTCTCTCTCCTTCCCTCCCTCCCTCCCTGTATACAACACACACACACACACACACACACACACAGAGAGAGAGAGAGAGAGAGAGAGAGAGAGAGAGAGAGAGAGAGAGAGAGAGAGAGAGAATTGAAAATGCACAAAATTATATTCCAGTGAACTACTGAATATTCTAGCACTTTTAACTTTTAGTTACTTTTTTCAGGATTTACCCCTGTACTTTATTTTAAACTTCTTTTTTTTTTTCAATTCCTCTGTTTCCTTTTACTTTGTATTTTTCTTATTCTCTTTTCTTTGGTTATTTTAATTTATTTTTACATTGCCTTGGAGAAGCAGGGTGCCAACAACCATAGAACCAGGGAAGCACAAACATTCCAGTCACATATGGCTCAAAATCAGGTTGACCTTGTGTACAGATTCCTAGGGAATACTCACTGAAGCACAAGGTTTTGTGAGCAGTTGATTCAAACAATCGCAATAGTTCAAGTATTCCCCAAAACTTGAGTCTATTGTGAGTGATCTAATTGTTTACAAAGGCTCCCGTGCAGACCTCTCACTGCCTCAGGCAGATGTGGAAATCAGTGGCAGAAAGTGGCATCTTTTTCTGATGGGGACTGGAACTAACTTCCATCTCATATACAGCATATATCTCTTCAGACAAAAACTGTAAGGGTGGAAGACACAGCACTTCAGCCCATTTGTGCAAGGAATGTGGCTCTGATGCACACATCAATGGATTTGTAGATCGGACCACTGTCACTTTGTATTGGCAACCTTCAGTCTCGAAAGACTATGGTATCGCGCTCTGAAAGGTGGTTCTGGCACAGCGTCTAGTGTGGCTGAAAAGGCCAATCCGGGAGTGACAATCCCTTCCACACCGGGAGCAAGTGCAGTCTGTCCCTGGTCTGTCTCCCTGGCTGTGGGCCTTCCTTCTTTGCCTCTTAGCCTCAGACTGTTGGCCAAGTGTCTCTTCAAACTGGGAAAGGCCATGCTGCACAGCCTGCCTCCAAGCGGGCCGCTCAGAGGCCAGGGTTTCCCACTTGTTGAGGTCCATCCCTAAGGCCTTCAGATCCCTCTTGCAGATGTCCTTGTATCGCAGCTGTGGTCTACCTGTAGGGCGCTTTCCTTGCACGAGTTCTCCATAGAGGAGATCCTTTGGGATCCGGCCATCATCCATTCTCACGACATGGCCAAGCCAACGCAGGCGTCTCTGTTTCAGCAGTGAATACATGCTAGGGATTCCAGCACGTTCCAGGACTGTGTTGTTTGGAACTTTGTCCTGCCAGGTGATGCCGAGGATGCGTCGGAGGCAGCGCATGTGGAAAGCGCTCAGTTTCCTCTCCTGTTGTGAGCGAAGAGTCCATGACTCGCTGCAGTACAGAAGTGTACTCAGGACGCAAGCTCTGTAGACCTGGATCTTGGTATGTTCCGTCAGCTTCTTGTTGGACCAGACTCTCTTTGTGAGTCTGGAAAACGTGGTAGCTGCTTTACCGATGCGCTTGTTTAGCTCGGTATCGAGAGAAAGAGTGTCGGAGATCGTTGAGCCAAGGTACACAAAGTCATGGACAACCTCCAGTTCATGCTCAGAGATTGTAATGCAGGGAGGTGAGTCCACATCCTGAACCATGACCTGTGTTTTCTTCAGGCTGATTGTCAGTCCAAAATCTTGGCAGGCCTTGCTAAAACGATCCATGAGCTGCTGGAGATCTTTGGCAGAGTGGGTAGTGACAGCTGCATCGTCGGCAAAGAGGAAGTCACGCAGACATTTCAGCTGGACTTTGGATTTTGCTCTCAGTCTGGAGAGGTTGAAGAGCTTTCCGTCTGATCTGGTCCGGAGATAGATGCCTTCTGTTGCAGTTCCAAAGGCCTGCTTCAGCAGGACAGCGAAGAAAATCCCAAACAAGGTTGGTGCAAGAACACAGCCCTGCTTCACTCCGCTTCGGATGTCAAAAGGGTCTGATGTGGAGCCATCGAAGACAACAGTGCCCTTCATGTCCTTGTGGAAAGATCTGATGATGCTGAGGAGCCTGGGTGGACATCCAATCTTGGGGAGAATCTTGAAGAGGCCGTCTCTGCTGACCAGGTCGAAAGCCTTTGTGAGATCTATGAAGGCTATAAAGAGTGGCTGTCGTTGTTCCCTGCATTTCTCCTGCAGTTGTCTAAGGGAGAATACCATATCAGTGGTGGACCTGTTGGCTCGGAATCCACACTGCGATTCTGGATAGACGCTCTCTGCAAGTACCTGGAGCCTCTTTAGTACAACTCGGGCAAACAGCTTTCCTACAACGCTAAGGAGAGAGATGCCGCGGTAGTTGTTGCAGTCACCCCTGTCACCTTTGTTCTTGTACAGCGTGATGATGTTTGCATCCCTCATGTCTTGAGGTACTCCACCTTCTCTCCAGCAGAGACAGAGGATTTCATGCAGCTCAGTGACGATGATCTCTTTGCAGCATTTTAGGACTTCAGCAGGGATGCTGTCTTTTCCAGGTGCCTTGCCAAAGGCAAGGGAGTCCAGGGCCACGTGAAGTTCTTCTAGGGTTGGTTCACTGTCAAGCTCTTCCAGCACAGGCAGGCACTCAATGTTGTTCAGTGCTTCTTCGGTGACTACATTTTCTCTGGAATATAGCTCAGAGTAGTGCTGCACCCAGCGTTCCATCTGCTGCGCCCGATCCTGGATGACCTCGCCTGTGGCAGACTTCAGAGGGGCAATTTTCTTCTGTGTTGGACCTAGGGCCTGCTTGATACCATCATACATCCCCTTGATGTTGCCCGTGTCAGCTGCTATCTGTATCTCGGAACAGAGCTGGAGCCAGTAGTCGTTAGCACATCTCCTGGCAGTCTGCTGGACTTTGCTGCGAGCAGTTCGGAGGACCTGCAGGTTGCGCTCACTGGGACAGGCCTTGTATGCTGCTTGAGCGCTCCTCTTTTCCTCAATGACTGGTGTCAACTCCTCAGAGTGGGCTTCAAACCAGTCTGCCGCCTTGTTGGTCTTCTTGCCGAATATGGACAAGGCGGTGTTGTAAACGGTATTCTTGAAATGTTCCCATCTGTTGGATGCGTTTGCGTCGGCCGGGCCTGGAAGAGATTCCTCGAGCGCTTGTGCAAATTCCTCCACTTTTCTCTGATCCCGGGTCTTGCTGGTATCAATGCGAGGTCTTCCTTCCTTTTTTGAGTGATACAGTCGCTTTGTTTGCAGTTTCACTCTGCTGCACACCAGGGAGTGGTCAGTGTCGCAGGCAGCACCATGATAACTGCGTGTGATCTTGATGCTGGGAAGGCTGGAGCGTCTGGTGAGGATCAGGTCGAGCTGGTGCCAGTGCTTTGATCTTGGATGTCTCCAAGAGACTCTATGTTGGGGCTTTGTGTTGAAGAATGTGTTGCTGACACAGAGACCGTGATGACAGCAAAACTCTAGCAGGCGTTGGCCATTTTCGTTCATCCTCCCAGTGCCAAACTGACCTAAGCAAGTGGGCCATGAACTGTTATCAGCACCAACTCTAGCATTGAAATCGCCGAGGATGAACAATGGCTCTTTTACAGGGATTTTCTTGACAGTGGTGGCCAGGTCATCATAGAATTTGTCTTTGGCTTCTGCTGGAGACGACAGAGTCGGTGCATAAGCACTGATGAGAGTGATAGGTCCTGCTGATGACTGGAGCTGCAGGGACAAAATTCTTTCACTTCCCACAGTAGGTGGGATGATGGATTTCAGCAGGGTATTTCTGACCGCAAAGCCAACGCCATGTTCCCTGGTTTCGTTTGGTGGTTTTCCCTGCCAGAAAAATGAGAAATTTCTCTCCTTGACAGATCCGGAATCTGGCAGCCTAGTCTCTTGAAGGGCGACGATGTCCATCTGCAGTCTGCTCAGCTCCATGTCGATGACAGCTGTTTTGCGTGCGTCGTCTATTTCTTGCAGGTCATCAGAGAAGCCAGGTGTCATTGTCCTAACGTTCCAGGTGCCCAGCTTTAGGGCAGTAGTTTTCTGTTTTCTGTTGCATGGTGCAGAGTTGTCGATCCGCTTGTCGGTTTTCACCCTAAACCCCACGCACCCCATGAGGTTAACGGACCGTGGCGAGGCAACACCTTACTGGCTGGGGACTGCCCAGCTTAAGGCGGGCGGTAGCTGCCCAATGAGATGCAATGATCTCTCCCACCGTCGGAAGCAGCCCCTGGCGTCATGCTCTACGCCAATCGAGCAAAGACTTATAACCGGTAAACTGCTGCTTCCCGTGTTGTGCCGACGCCGTATGGCGAAGTTGGAGTGTCCTCTCCAGTGCGCGAAGCCCGGGTAAAGAAGGTATGGAGGATAGGCTGTTACCCATGCAGCAAATCCCCCCTCTCCACGTCGCTGGAATGGTCCAATGGAAAGGCAGAAGCCAATACGGTTGGTTCCAGCGGCATCGCAGGAGTTGCCAGAACGTGACTGTGTTCAGCCATGAACTGCCTAAGGGACTCCGGCTCCTGATTTTGCCTCGAGGTTGACTCCTGAAGCCTTTTCCAGAACTGGATGTAGCCACAAGGCAGTGGAGGTTTGAGGTCAGAGTTTCCTTCTCTTAGATGAGCTGCCTTCCTAGGCTGACGAGTCCCATCTACCCGGTGGCTGTTTAGTCGCCTCTTACGACAAGTACAGCCAAACTGAGGGCCTATTCTTAGCCCCCAGCCCCCAGGGTAGCCCCCAGCCCCCAGGGTACCAGCCCCCAGCCCCCAGCCCCCAGGGGGCTCAGAGTAAATCTACACATCGGTTTAATACACTAAACCAGTGGTTCCTAATCTTCTCGGCACTGCAAGCAACTTCGTTCTCTGTGGTGGCTGACTGGGAGAGTGAAGGCCTCTTCTGGGTCATACCAGGTCAGCAACCCACTCCACTGGCCTCTACAGGCCCCAGAATGGCCCGCAGAACCCCCGGAAAGCCATTTGGAAGCAACCCAGATGTGGCTTTCTGAAAACCAAAAGCAGCTCCCCAAGGCTTCCGTGAGCCACTCCGAGGCCCGCAGAGGCCAGAAGAGTATGTCATCAGTCCAGCACAATCCAGAAGAGGCCTACCTAACCACCCAGTGAGTAATCTGGCTTCCAGAATGACTCCAATTTGGATCCAAACTGGAGCAAGGGTGGGAGGCAGGGCCCAGATCGCTTATGGCCCACAGACTGGGAAACGCTGCACTAAACACTGAGTTACTACCAAACCATTATCTGGTGAAACACTGCACAAGGACCATCAGTAATGCAATGGTTTTCATAGGTTGTCTGTGAAAAGTGATCCATGAGATCTCATACACAGACACAAAAAGATCAGCCTTTGAAAATTTATAAGTGCTTCTGATCAGAGGCGACCTGAGTGGGCATGACATCCAGTGTGGCTGTCGTCCCATGGCATGGTTTCACCCCATGGGCTGACCATGTCCTTTCTGTGCTGTGCCTGAAAGCCAATCATTTTCAGGGGCAGAAGGCTCACAGGAGCTCTAGCACAATCCCAGGTGGCCTGGAGTCAGCACAAATCAGTCTGCATGCCACAGAAGAACCTGCTGGCAGCGCAACTGCTGGCCAGCTCTTCTGGGTTCATCCAGCAGTGATGCTAGCCACCATGCCAAGCCATGCAGTGCTACTCAGGTTCCACACATAGCCATCCAGGGAGGGAGCAAGGGACCTCCATAGACAACTCCAAGCACCAATATAGTACAATGCTTTGAAACCAATATTAATGCGTGTTTTGGTGTAATGCCTTGCATATATAAGACATTGTATCAGCCACAACTTCCAATTTCTCTTTTCTGCATCTCATTTGACAGTTTGACAGTTGACCACTGTCAACAGATTGTTAAAGTCTGCACAGGGCTTGTGTCACTAATCATTCTAACCTTGTTTCCTGCAAGTGGTGTAAACCATCATGCTTTTCCACAGGTAGCAGCAAATGGAAGTTGTTGTTCAGTCATTTCAAAAGCATATGAAAAAAATTTCAAATTGGGCCCTGCAGCTCCTAAGCTCTGTGTCACCCAACCAGATCTACATGATAATGTCACAAAGCCAAATAAGGGGAAGAACAGAAGTGTTTACCTCACTCTGACATGCAGTAAATCCAATCCAGTTACAGACCTGGTCATGCCGCCCTGGAGCACAGGCCTGCAACATGCCGCCGCCCCCCGCATCATGCCACCCTTCCAGGGATACTTACTTAGGCGAATGGAGACTCGCACAATGCTCCAAACAGCTCCAAAAGCCTTCTGGCACGATCTTAAAGAAGACTTCTGGTTTTCTGACAAAAACAGGACGTACTCTTTAAGATCGCGCCAGAAGCTTCTGAAGGCTTTTGGAGCGCTGAACGGGCCTTCACCTGCCCATGGAATGGCTCCGATGGGCAGGTGGAGGCGGTACAGCTTGCAGAGGCAGCAGCGGCTGGGGCTTTTGCCCCCTCTTCTCCCGCAGGCCCGCCACCGACCCAATCTATTTGATGGTGTCATGAAGCCAAATCGGAATCAGGGCAATATTTCCTTCCCTCACTATGAATGGGTATTTTGGTGTCATTTTAAGCCTCAATTCCAAAGAGAACGCCCATGAAAACAGGAATTGTTTTCAAGATTTTAAAACACCCCCCCCCACACACACATAAAATACCCCCCATTTCAGCTCATGCCTATGAAAACTTGCATTAATCTTCATACTACTGAAAATATATTACCTTCATATCCCTACCCCAAAAAGGAGGGGGGAGAAATTTCAGCATATGTTTTGGGGGGAAAACCATCAGGATGGATCTGGCACACATGAATATACAGATACCCTTAAAACAGTTATCAATTTGCTATGTGCATTAACGTATTTTGGACTGCCAGCACAAGACTCCTTGCATTCAAGACATGCATAAATTCAGGTACAGCTGCTCATAGGGTTGGAATCCTCCATTATCCTTTCATTTCCCCATTTGTGAGACAATTGAGCCGTTGCTGTCTCAGACTGAAACCTGACAACATATACCCTCCCTTTTGTCTGCCTTGCATATGCTCAAGATTACTTCTTTAAAACCAGTGTTTCTGAGAAGCATTATGTATAGTCTGAGAAGTATTATGTATAGTTTCTATATATGTTGTATAGTTTATGGTTTATTATGTATAGTTTCTATATAATGTATAGCATTATGTATAGTTTCTGAGAAGTATTATGAATAGCATAATAGAGAAGTATTATGTATAGCATTACATAATAGCTCTCTATTACATAATAGCTCTCTATAGCATAGAGAAGTATTATGTATAGCATTATGCATACACCCAAGGGTTATTAAGGAATTGAAGAATGAAGTTGCAGATCTCTTGACTAAGGTATGCAACTTGTCCCTCAAAACGGCCACGGTGCCAGAAGATTGGAGGATAGCAAATGTCACGCCTATTTTTAAAAAGGGAAAGAGGGGGGACCCGGGAAACTATAGGCCAGTCAGCCTAACATCTATACCGGGTAAGATGGTGGAATGCCTCATCAAAGATAGGATCTCAAAACACATAGACGAACAGGCCTTGCTGAGGGAGAGTCAGCATGGCTTCTGTAAGGGTAAGTCTTGCCTCACCAACCTTATAGAATTCTTTGAAAAGGTCAACAGGCATGTGGATGCGGGAGAACCCGTGGACATTATATATCTGGACTTTCAGAAGGCGTTTGACACGGTCCCTCACCAAAGGCTACTGAAAAAACTCCACAGTCAGGGAATTAGAGGACAGGTCCTCTCCTGGATTGAGAACTGGTTGGAGGCCAGGAAGCAGAGAGTGGGTGTCAATGGGCAATTTTCACAATGGAGAGAGGTGAAAAGCGGTGTGCCCCAAGGATCTGTCCTGGGACCGGTGCTTTTCAACCTCTTCATAAATGACCTGGAGACAGGGTTGAGCAGTGAAGTGGCTAAGTTTGCAGACGACACCAAACTTTTCCGAGTGGTAAAGACCAGAAGTGATTGTGAGGAGCTCCAGAAGGATCTCTCCAGACTGGCAGAATGGGCAGCAAAATGGCAGATGCGCTTCAATGTCAGTAAGTGTAAAGTCATGCACATTGGGGCAAAAAATCAAAACTTTAGATATAGGCTGATGGGTTCTGAACTGTCTGTGACAGATCAGGAGAGAGATCTTGGGGTGGTGGTGGACAGGTCGATGAAAGTGTCGACCCAATGTGCGGTGGCAGTGAAGAAGGCCAATTCTATGCTTGGGATCATTAGGAAGGGTATTGAGAACAAAACGGTTAGTATTATAATGCCGTTGTACAAATCTATGGTAAGGCCACACCTGGAGTATTGTGTCCAGTTCTGGTCGCCGCATCTCAAAAAAGACATAGTGGAAATGGAAAAGGTGCAAAAGAGAGCGACTAAGATGATTACGGGGCTGGGGCACCTTCCTTATGAGGAAAGGCTACGGCGTTTGGGCCTCTTCAGCCTAGAAAAGAGACGCTTGAGGGGGGACATGATTGAGACATACAAAATTATGCAGGGGATGGACAGAGTGGATAGGGAGATGCTCTTTACACTCTCACATAATACCAGAACCAGGGGACATCCACTAAAATTGAGTGTTGGGCGGGTTAGGACAGACAAAAGAAAATATTTCTTTACTCAGCGCGTGGTCGGTCTGTGGAATTCCTTGCCACAGGATGTGGTGCTGGCGTCTAGCCTAGACGCCTTTAAAAGGGGATTGGATGAGTTTCTGGAGGAAAAATCCATTATGGGGTACAAGCCATGATGTGTATGCGCAACCTCCTGATTTTAGGAATGGGTTAAGTCAGAATGCCAGATGTAGGGGAGAGCACCAGGATGAGGTCTCTTGTTATCTGGTGTGCTCCCTGGGGCATTTGGTGGGCCGCTGTGAGATACAGGAAGCTGGACTAGATGGGCCTATGGCCTGATCCAGTGGGGCTGTTCTTATGTTCTTATGTTCTTATGTAGTCACAGTCACGTTATTTTATTCTCATGGTATAAATGTTCAATAATAGGTGGTCCAAAAAAAAATTCATAACAAGCCTCAAAGAAAGTACGCTGCAGATTTTAAATTATTTCTGATCTCTTTCCTACTCTTCATTATCAGAATGTCTTCTGTTCTTCATACAGGATTTTGACAATACAGCCCAGTTCTGTCATACATTTAATCCAGTCTCTCTTATCTTCTTCCCTTCTAGCTTTTCCCTATCCTGTTGTAAACAATGGCTTCATCAAATGGCCACAAGAAAAGATATTAGCCTAAATCAATCCAACTTGATGGAATTGTTAAAACTTTCTCAGTAACTTTAAGAATAATAAGAGTAAAATAAGAGTAAAATATATTTGTTTAAAAAAAACTTCAGTTTATGATGAAAGCTAAACCACTTTCCATTTTCCCTTGACTCCAAAAAAGTATGAGAAATTGGAAGTTAAGGCAGTTAGCTTAACTTACACGCTATATAAAGTTTCCTTTTTAGTGAATAAGAATGTGTCTGAGTTTGAAAGTTCTGAATCAGAGTTCTGAAAGTCTGAAAATTCTGAAAGCTCTGAATTATTTGTCTGTAGATTTGAAACACATATGGGGACAGGGTGGATTCTGACCTGTGATTTATATTTCTGAAATGTCAGGTATTTTGGTCAAATGATGTTAATTTAATGAGTGAAATAATTTTTAATTAACTCAGGTAGCATTCAGTTGGCAGTCATGTTTCTTGTAAGTTCACACCCTCAAAACCTGCAAGATGACATTTGTCTGACCACTCATACCCTTGTTGGAAATGACAGGAAATTACAAGTCAACTTAGATTTTTTTTTTTTTCTAAATTAAAAAAAAATCTCAGAAAATT
This sequence comes from Tiliqua scincoides, assembly GCF_035046505.1. NCBI lineage: Eukaryota > Metazoa > Chordata > Lepidosauria > Squamata > Scincidae > Tiliqua > Tiliqua scincoides. The sequence goes on from NC_089822.1 coordinate 44,233,592, forward strand.
GGGGGGGGGGGAATAGGGTCAGGGACATAAGCCTCAAGGGAAAAGCTGCAGCATTGACTAAATTCTGAATGTAAGTAGTGGCAAGCCTGTATACATTTCTCTGCATCCAGTACATGTTTCTGGAATGTACAGAAATGGAAGAGGCAAAATCCTTTCAAAGAAGTAGAGTTAACTACAATCTCTGAAAAGCAGCAGATTTCAGGTGAGCTGTGAATCAAGTACATAGAAAGTGAACTTGTTCTGAGTCAGACTGTTGATCCACCTAGAATTCTGGTCCACAACAGAGGTGTCACTGAATTCTCTAGGTTTGGAGTTGGAAATGAATTTCAGTAGTTCTAAGTCCAAAAACACATCCCTAAGCAACAGACACTCAAAATATGGCTTTTGAGCCAACATGAAGAAACTCAGACTTACCTCTCTCGCTGTCCTCACTAGCTTTCCACTTCTCCCGAAACACATCTTCCACGTACCCCAGAAGAAGAAGGAGGTCATCCTCCCTCCCACACTCTACATACAGGATGCCAGAATTAAAGTGTGCTGCACAAGGTTCCCCCCCCCCCCAAACAGGGAGAAACAACAAACTTGGATTTTATGAACAATAGAATGTTCAGGACTCATAATGGAGGAACATTGTTTTTTCTCCTGGTTTAAGTTTACTGGCACTGCAGTGCCTGTGTGATAAACCTTAATAGATGAACTAGGAACTAGAATTCATATGCTGCCATAAAGATGGCAACGAGGGAGATAGGCTTCCATTCAAACTGAGGATGGAAGGTCTATTTCCTCCCAAGGTAGTGGACTAGATTGGTGACGGCCAGGCATGTACATGCAGCTACTCAAACCACACACCTGTGGAAATTGCTAGCTTGGTATTAGGCAGAAGATTGATTCACCTATTCAAAAATGGGTTTAAACTATCTTCATGGAATTTAAGTGCCTCTGTTAAACTAGAACCCTTTACAAGGACTTCAGTTCATTTGTAAGTCAATTAGCCACACAGCACAGAGCAAAGGTTTTGCAAACAGACCATGCAAAGACTTCACTGATTTTGAAATAATTTAAGTGTGAGAGAAACTCAACTAGACTTTACAGACCAGAATAAAAACAATTAACACCTACTGTTCATGTTCTAAAACATGGCCATATGAAGCATCATGGTGCTTTTGTATTCACTATTTATTTAGGATTATGCCCAACATTCAAAGAAAGTTAATCATGGCCATCAATCAAGTACCATTGAACTCAATGAGACAAGTAAATTGTGATCAACACAACCCCTTTATTTCAATGACACTTTCAGCCCCATCCTATCTAAAAGTAGTGCTGACTTTGTGACAGCGCAGGTTGCCACAAAGCAGCTAGAAAACTCTTTGCGGCAGCACAAGCAGCCAGCACACTGGCAGGAAGGCTGGAGCCTTCCCACAGATGCTGGTAGACATGAAGAAGCTCACTGGAGGACAAAAACCCAGCACGGGGGGGGGGGCGTGGAACATGGCTGGAACAGGGAGGAGATATGGCGGGGATGGGTGAATCAGTCCTGGGAGGGGGCAGGTTTGGCAGTGGCACCTGCTGAATCCAAGCCCCCTTCCAGGGCCTGATCTTCTTGCACAGATCAACGCATGTGAATGCTTGTGTATTAGAGCCCAATCCTATTCTTCCCCCCTCCCACTAAAGCAGCAGCACCAAAATGGCTACTGCTGCATCCTGTGGGGGCCAGTTGAGGAGGTCTCCTCTGGGTAAGGAAACAATCTGCAGTAAGCCTCTATGATGTATGGGGGAGGCTACTTGAGCCTGCACAAGCTAAATAGCTGGCACAAGTGTACATCGACCCATGCCATGGGATTAACTTGGGAAGGGGTTTAGGATTCAGCAGCCACTGCTGTCACCAAACCCCCCTTTCCTGGACCTGATGCACCCATTCCCCACCTTCTTCCACCCATCCCCATCAATGCTTTGTTTTGACCTCCCCCATCCCATTCCACTCTTCTCTAACCCCTCTTTCCTCCCCAGTCACCTTACCTTTGGCAGCAGGCAGCTTCACATCCTTCAGCACCAGCAGAAGAGCTCCTGGGTACGCTGCCAAAGCACCTTTTATGACTGGTGCAGTGACATTACCTGGATATGATGGGGCCATAAGGAATGTTTGGACCAGCTGAAGCAGGTGCCCTGAATCCAACATTGGATAATATATTCAATAAAATGGCACTGACACATTTCACTAAAGTATGACAAATGTATATTCACATTTGAGTAATTTGAATTAATTGACTTAATTGGACGTTCTAATTCTTGCCCAGTGCTCATTTAATAGCCCTGGCCACTTTCCTAGCACATATATGCTGTGGCAGCATTAAGCCATAACTTTTGATACATTTGATACTTTGGTTCCTTGCAAAACAGTAATCTTCAAATACATCTTCAAATATGCAGATAAGCAAGATCTATTCTTTACCCTAATGGGTAAAGGAACTCCAGAAGTATTTGTTAAAGATTATCACCTAACACATCTGTGAGCTGTAATGAGACATGACAGGTGCAGACTTGTCTGCTAGAATTCAGACCTGCCTCACAGCTGTCAAACAGGAGTGTGGCAATTTAAAAGGAGAATTCATGGGATATGGGTGCTGTCATGTTCCCCCACCTATGACATTGGTCCCCTCCAGCTCCTCTATGTTTCTCCCAGACAAGCTCCAAGACCATTTAGCCAAGAGAAACATAGACCAGGAAACAAGGAAAGTATCACCTCTCCTATTCTTCCCTAGCTTGCTTAACATTACCCCCCCCCCCCAAAAAAAAACTCTTTACAGCTGTGAGGCAGGTCAGAATTGTAGCACATGCTTCTGCTGTCATCACATCTAGTCTGAGAATCAAAGAAGTGGGGGACAATCTGGTTTCACTTACTGGAAGCATGTAGAAACAAAGTACCTTCATATCCCTACGTCACACCCACGTCAGGATACCAGTCTTGTCCATATAGAATGCAGGTAATGCACTGATCAACTGAACTGAAATCATTGTGTGTCTCCTTCAATTTCAACTATCTGGGATCCTCCTTGCCTTTTAACCCCTTTCTTGTCCCCATGGGAAGTTTTCTGTCATTAAGAAGGGTGTGGGGGGTTGTCCCAAGATTTAGCAGCACTTCCAGAACCATCTCTGTGTCATTTTTCTTAGATAAATTATGCTATTTATCCTAGAAGTGTATAACTGAGCAGCATACAGGGGTAGCACCAAGAAAAAGGTTGGACACTGACCAAGGACCTAATTCTATCAGAGGGTCCGCTGTCTGAGCCATCCCCAGAACCCTAAGTACTAATGCCAGCAGTAGTACTCAAAGCACTATTGAGGCTCAAGGTGCAGACAGGATACACCAGAGTGGAAGACACCATGGTGCTCCAGCATAGAAATCTGCATCTTGATGCCAGCACTAGCAGCATATTTGCCATAGTTGACCCTTTCATGATGAACTCTCACAGCCACTTGGAGAAGTGCACAGGGATTCTGAATTCTCCCAGCCACTCAGAAATATGGGCAGGTATTCTGAATTCTTAGGGCCACTAGGAATTGCTGATGGGTACTGCCGGTTAATAGAGTAGTGAGATGTAATGGGCCTTTTAGTCAATTTCCAGTTAGTAGAGCTTTCCAGATCATCAAGTGCTGGAAATCACAACTGTTACTGTACACATATCGTTCAAGTCATACAAAAAACCAGGAATACACTTGCACATTCTCTCATGTGCAGAAGAACATCTGGGATCACCCCTGTCTCTTTGGAATCTCAGCGACTGAAGACAATACCTGAACACCCCTAATGATGTGTGTGTGCCTGAGTGACTACAGAGGATGGAAAAATGAAGCAAGTAAGATTTAATGAGAGTGGAAGCATGATTCTTGGTGACCTGGGGCTTAGCCCTAACCAAATTTCCAGCACTGACATAGCTGTGCCAATGTGGTGTACACTGCATCCTGCAGTGGGGAGGCAGTCAAGGGGGCCTCCTCAAGGTAAGGACATGCTTGTTACCTTACCTTGGGGGTTGCATTGTGGCTAAGTCAGTGCTGGAAAGTTGGTTAGGATTGTGCCCCTAGTCTCTAAGGAGACCCAGTGATTGTACAACCTCAGCATTCTTCCTGGATTTTCCTATAAATATTTACAAACCTATAGCATCTTTTTCACATGACTGAATGAAAAAAAAAGAAAGAAAGCTAACAATGGGACTTTCTTCACTAGCTCCTCTCTTTTCTATTCCTTAGGCAGGTTAAAAAAAAAATGCCCATTCAGTATTTCTCAAAGCAGCAAGCCTTATTAGTCTTAACTTTCAGCAGTGACCTTAGCTTAACAGGTGGTCCCCAAGGACAACATAAAGTAATGGGTCCTGCAGCAATATAGGTATCTTGCTGATTCATCGCAATTTGCTTTCTGCTGCTGGCTTCACAGTGAAAGTGTACAACAGCTTTTGCTGGGGATTGTGTTTTGCTTTTTTTTTTTTAATACCTGAAAAGAAATGATTAACAAGCCAGGCAGGAGGAAGGAAGTTTGTGCCACTCTTACAAATCCCAGACAATTATCATGTCTCCTGATTGTACCATGTATCGATTCCGGATGCATCAGATAGAACTGCTCATAGACATGAAAGTCTGTCTGACTTTCCAGTTTAAAAGCCCTCTAAACATGCCAAAGCATCTTTTTTTACTGGTGTAATTGATTTGGTTTTGTGAGCCAATGTAATTGTAATTATAAGACTGTCTACATACTAAAGACATCCAGGAAGGATGTTTTGTGCCAAATTAACTGTGATTGAATCAAATCATGCCAGCAGTGCACTTGATATGCCATACATTAGCACCAGCAGGCCATAAAGCATTTTGTACTGCCATGAAACAAACAAACATAATTGGCAAAGAATAAATCAACAACATTAAACTCTCATTCAGGTCCAAGTAGGAAAAATGTGGAGTCAAATTAAGGACCTTTCTATAGCCTTTCCCCATGTCATTGCAGTTACATGGCTGAACTAATCAATTGCCCATTCACACTGCTGCAAAAGTTCAGAAAGTTCTTATTGCAGGACACCGAAAAGCTGGTGTGAATTTGGGGGCACCTAAGTGGAACGGTGGAATAGAAAAAAACTGGGAAAGAGCAAGCCTTTTTTACTTCCATTAACAGATGTGTTGATTTTTTTTTTTCAATTTATATTACACTTTTATTTCACCATGGAGTTTGCAGGGGTTTCCCAGGTGGCACCCCATCTGGGCACTGGACTTCCTTAGCTTTAGGCCAGCTCCAGGTTTCAGGAGGACCAGCAAACTACCCTCCAATGGGCCCCACTAAAGTCACTCCACCACCACCACCACATAAAGGCACAGAGGTGGTCTCAAGTTTCAGCAGACCCAAAAGAAATTGGCGGTGTCATGATGACAAAACCACCAATTATTTCCAAGCTCTGAACCACCAAAGTCTTCAGCAGGCTCAGTTGATGGAGGCAGAGGCCTTGTAGGCAAGGCAAGCCTTTTCAATCTCCCTGCCGCACTGATCTTCTCCAAAAGAGAAGCTTGAACAGTGCCTCAGGGAGACTGCAAAGTCGCTGAAGCGGGAGGAGGTGGGCGACTGTAGTGGGGCTTTGGGGGGGGGCACCAAAAAGGGCTTTGTGAGCAGCATGTTGGACTACCATGGTCTAATCCAATCCCACTATAGAAATATAGTATATGCAAAGAAGGGGCTTGTAAGTGGAAATCTATCATAGTTTTTCACTGAAGTGTCTCCTAAATGACTGCTCACCAGATGTGCTATAGGGAGTTTCTAAATTTTTACTTTTGGCGATTTCTAAGCCTTCTTAATGTAATTTGTCAAAAATGTTGATATTTAATGTTGAACTGTAAATGTTTTATTAGTAATTTAGTATCTTAACTCCGTTTTTGATAAACGGGATTAGGACTAATTATGTTTGCTTTTATGATTTCTCTATCTATGCCTAATAAAGGTTCATTCATTCATTCACTCATTCATAGTTTTTCTTGATTCCTACAATTCCATTTGTCTTCATTGTGATACTCCCATTAGAGAGAGAGAGTGTGTGTGTGTGTGTGTGTGTGTGTGAGAGAGAGAGTCTATTATTATAATTGCCCTCATACTTTTAAAATTGCATTGATAAGGAGTACACATTTTGGTATTGTTACTCCCTGAAGGCTTTGAGTTTGCTCAAGTGAAGCAAAATTTTGTCCACTAACCACAAAGAAATATTATATCAAAGCACAGCATTAGCAAATGCATATTATTTTTGCTAATCTAATGCATAGGTATTTTTACAGGACCCTCCAGTAAATTAGATAATGTATCTAGAGATACATTTTAAGGGCTTTAAGAATGGCTTTAAGGGCTTTAAGAATGGATGTGTGCTCTCGGGTTTCTGTCATTTCTTTGGTGTTTCTGAAAGGGCCAGTAATTTCATTAGAAAAGTCATCAGCCTTGGAGATGAAAGACTTTCTTCAAGGCATAGAAACAGGGTCTCATGCAGTTGTCTGTGGTGTTTTAGTGCTATTTAAGCAGAAGCACACAGAAAGCCTTGATAATATGGCAATGGGCAAACCCCCCCCCCCTTGTTACGGCAAACCGATAGAGGCGCTAGTTCTCAGGCCGAAGTGTGACAATAGCTGATACAGCACTCTGTGAAGAAGCACCCATTGTTCTAAGCCCCTGTATGAGATTCTAATGTGGCACACTATCTAGGAACGGAATGTAACTGATGTTGCAATGTTCAATAAAAGGCAGTGAGAAAGCTTGTACAAGCAGCTAGCTAGCTTGCTTGCTTGTCTCTCTCTGCATTCTCAACCCTCAATCTGTCTGCTGTCTCTTGATTTTCTGTCTGACCATTCATTTGCTTCTACTCTTGCACCTAAATCCAGCAACCTGACCCCTGAGTTTTGGTTGCTCCCAAAGAATCACTGCTACAGTTGTCACTTCAAGAAAGTCTCTGACAGCAAGAAGAGGCTTCCTGCTGATTCTCTGGTAGGCTCACAAAAGGCCAATACCTCAAATAATGGCCTAACTGCTCAGCTGGCCCTCAAATGTAGGAGAAATGAGCTACAAAGAGGGTAAATAAACTAGAGCAGTGTTTCTCAAACTGTGGGTCAGGATTCACTAAGTGGGTCGCAAACACACACATATATATGTGTGTGCTTTTAACAATGATAGTAAATGGGACTTACTCCTGGGTAAGTGTGAGTAGGATTGCAACCTAGGATTGTTAAAATTTTCCAGCTTAACGATGTCACTTCTGGTCATGACCTCACTTCCGGTGGGTCCTGACAGATTCTCATTCTAAAAAGTGGGTCTTGGTGCTAAATGTTTGAGAACCACTGAACTGGGGAGAACTGTCTCAAGTTTGAGAGTGGTAGGGAGGACCCATCTACATGGTAAAGGAGAGGTCATAACATAGTAGTAAGGTAATGCTTTGCATACAGAAGTTTCCATATTCAATTCTTAGTTGTTCCAGTTAAGAGGAATTCAGGCAGTGGAACAAGAAAATGCTTTTGCATGAGATGTTGGAGAGCTGATTCCAGTCAGAGAAGTGACTATTGGGCTAGCGATGGACATCAGACTGACTTTAGGGCTGCTACATATTATATTAAGTGCAAAAGCTTTGGTCTGTAAGTTTATTTTATAAACATATTTCAAAAGTACAGTAACAATGCTGTGCAGCCCCCCCTCCGGTGTGGATTTCATTATCCGTAGAATTTGGTCTGTGTGGAGGGTCTGGGAATGCATTCCCCATGGATACTGAAGGCGCACTATAATGAACTATAAATGGTAAGTTTGCAAATACTGCAAAAATGTTTGAAAATCAGTTTGCAAGTTTAAAAAAAAATGTGATCTCACCTAGGTTTCAAAAGCATATATCTGTTCCAGTCCAGAAATGGATCAGAGGTTATCCAAGGACATGCGCTACAAAGGTTGTGCAGGAAAGAAGAGAGCAACTTTATTTTTTATTAGCAAAGTGCCCTGGAGCACATTGTTCTTATTAAGTGGTAATATTTGGAAACATACACCGAGACTCATGTTCAGATACTGCTCTACTGCCATACTTTCTGTTTTCCCAGCTTGTTCACAAGTAGAAGCTACATTTGATGTAGTAAAATGTAGTGGTCATGGCAACCAAGACTGGTGTTTGTGAGTTGTGCTGCCAAGAACTATTCTGAATAAAGTCTAGCAAGAGAATTTTGTCTCCTAAAAGCAGGATGTCTAACAATCAGAAATCTAATGAGTGACAATCACTGCATATTGTTACATTCAATCCCCTACAGGGAGAGTGAAGGCCAGTTCGTGCAGGACAAAAGAGCACCACTACTGTCTTCAGAGATGGATTCGCATAGCTGCAGCGGACCTCCAGGGAAGGCTCTGTTCACATTGTATAGAGCCCAGAGTTCACATGAATGCATGCCTAAGACTATTGTGATGCATGACAGACCTTGAATGATGTATAGGAGCCAATTCAAACATGCAGGCATTTATGTGGTGCAGTCAATCTAATAACACTCCCATTACAGTTTACAGTACTGTATGTACCACATCTTCTTTTTTAATAGTAGAATGAATTCTCAGCATGGGACAATGGTGCATCCGTTATTAAGAGACTGATGCCCCAATCCTAACCCCCACCATTAACGCTGATCCAGCCATACTGATGGTGTGCACACTACAACAATGTTGGGGGTGGTAGTGATCAAACAGTCAGCAGGATTTAAGGAAAAAAATTTTTTTACTTTACCCCCCTGAAGGTGACCCAATCGCCTATGGGTCTCCTTGAACCCATGCCAGCCATTTTAGTAGAATGAGTCTGAGAAGAGAAAAGGGATGGGACATCCTGTGAAAGAGGAGATAGGATTTTTGTGCAGGTTGCTACCACCGGGATTTATCCCCTCCCTCCCTCTCCCGGCCCTGAAACTCCTCCTGCGCTCCCATTCCCAGCCCATGACATGCTTCCACTGCCAACTTACCAGCACTGGCAGAGGCTTTGGGAGCCACCGCTGCATGCTGCATCACTACACCATTTGCAGCAGCGGCCCAGAAGCACACAGCAGGAGCCCAACTTTCACACTTCCATATTGCACTTCCAGTGCCTTGCACTGATATTGAACTGGGCTGTGACTAATAATATAGGTCAGAAAGTTGCAGTCTTCTGAGTTACCAAAATAGAAGGTGCTTCATGAAGCTGCCATATAGTTATGTTATAAAGGGGATAATTTGGCAGAGCTCTATGCAACAGAATAATTTTGTGCAAAATTAATCTGTACCTGTTGGTGTGATTTCCACCTGTGATCAAAGAACATATATTTTAAGAATGTTCTGGTTTTTTGCAACTTTCACACACACACACACACACACACACACACACACAAGAAGATGGAAGGATGGAAATACGTATTTATAATTATTAAGTCAATTATTTTCCCAAGGCCTCAACTGCATTTGGGGATTTAGAAAACAAAACACTTTTTTCTGCATTTTTTTTTTTAAATTCCCCCTATCTTCAACAGTGTGTACTATTCTTACATGGTATATCTATGTCCCAGGAATGAATCAACAGAGCCTTTATCTCTTTCCAGGTGGCAGACAAGGATAAGAAAGCAGGAGATTTTGTTTGTTTTAAATCTCTTTCACATTTTTTCCACCAGCCATTCTAATGAACAGCATGGACCTTAGGGAAGAGACCAGGTGATCGAGAAATGTAATTGCTCAGTTCAGAATACAAAGGATGATATCCATCTGCATCGCTATCTAAAGCATCATGGTTTAATGCATTAATCAATGCAATTAATCAATTAAAGTTTTAACTGCAAATTAAAATTTGCCCACCGTGTAGCCATTGGACAAGCACAGACTATAGATCTGAGGCTGTCAAGGGCCTGCTGTCATGCATACCATGCAGATGTGACTTCTCCCTGAGCCAAGTCTGATAATGCTAAAACATGACTTCCAATTTTTTATCCAAAGCTGCAAGTCAGTTTTCCATGCAGAATGAAAATGGTGTGGTTTTTTCTTTAACAGTGACAGTGCTCAAGTGAATACAGCACTGAGATGAACACTGGGTCAAATCAGGAAATCAAGAAAATCCATCCTGCACATCCTGTTTCCAGCTACAGCCCACCCAATGCTTCTAGGATGTTGTCACCCACAGAGCCCTGGCAGGATACGGTGCTGGGAGGCAGGGCTGCAGTAAATGGTGGCACATGATAATGCACAGCACTCATGTCATTGCCAGGTGCTACTGACTCTGCAGAGCCAGAGGTTGCCACAGTTGTGAGTGGTGGCCCAGCTGATGGCAGTCTGCTCTGCTCAGATGATGGTAGCGATGCTGGGACAAACCCAAGAAGAAGCGTGGGAGATATTAGGGGAATGAAGATAAACGGGAGGAGGTAGCCAAACAAGGAACTGAAGAAGGAGGACCAAGGAGAGGGATGTAGAGAGGAAAAGTGAGGGAGGAGGCAAGCATGCAGGCTGAGGGGAGAGGCAAAGGAGGAAAGAGGCAACCAGTGCAGGAACTGGGTGGCCAGTCACCAGCACAAGGACAGCCAACACACGGCTCCAGCCAGCACAATTTGTTAGTAGGGCAATTAGGAATGTGAACTCTTCCAGCCAGGTCAGAGAAACTCCCATAGCATGAGACTCCAGCCTCCTCCTACAATGCCAGGTGGGCTTGACCCTAAGATAACCCAGCTGTCTCTTCCCAGGGTCCAAAAGGCCCAGATCTGAGAATATTGGAGCCAGCAAGCATGATGTAACCTGGCACCTCATCTCTAGCAGGCCTTACCCAACCCCAATAGATGATGAGCTGCCCCCAGGAGGGGGGAGAAGAGGAAGTGACCGACTCATTCACGAACAGGGCATGAAGGCAACAGCCTTCTCCCATTACTGATCCCCAGCAACTGGCACACATTGACATATTCCCCCTGAACATGAAGTTTCTGTTTGGCCAACATGGAAGTAGCTATTGGTAGATGTAACCCCAAAATTTGTGTATTCTTTCTTTTAAAGCCACCTAAGTTTACTGCCAGCACCACATCCAAATGCACCAATACCTCTTTTCAACATGCTGCTTCCATGGTACTGATGGGCATATAGAACCCACCTTGTGTTCAGGTGATTAGGAACATCCCATCCTTCACTCCAGTTTTCACTTCCCAAATTTCACTCTTTGCAGCTACTGCTTAAGGCAGTGATTGTCAACTTTTTTCATCTCACGGCACACTGACAAGGTACTTAAATTTTCAGGGCACACCATCAGTTTTTTGACAATTGACAAAGCAGACTATGCTGCCAGCAGGGGACTCAATATCCCAATGGCCCTACTAATAAACGACCTTCCCTCAAACTCCCGAGGCACACCTGTAGACCATTTGTGTCACACCAATGTGCCACAGCACATTGGTTGAAAATTGCTGGCTTAGGGCAAATGAGTCGGTTGACCCATTCCCATGAATGGGAAACCACCATGGGCAAGGTAATAAGGCAGGTACCATAAGCATAGCAGATGCCTGGGGGGGGGGGATTCTGAGCATCCAAGAAGTCCAATGGTCCTTAAGACAGAACAGGGAGAAGACAGAAAAGAAGGACATTCCAACACCTCAAAGTGGTTGGGTGGCCATTGCCTTTTTGCTACAGAGGCTAGAACCAGGAATCCACAGCTGCCCCATGCAGTATACAACCAGGACTATAGAGTTTTCCTACACTAGTAAAAGATCTCCAGTACTGGAGTGTCTCTGCCCACCTGGATCTCCAAAACCGGAAGAGTTTTAAAGCCTTAATTTCAAGCCTGGACTTTCCTGGAATAACAAGAAGTCTTTCCTGGCTTTTGACCTGCTCTGATCTCAGCTTGTTTTGTGGTTCAAACTTTTAACTCCAGACTTGACCCCTCTGATCCTGCCTCCGCTTGACAGCTGCCTACCACAGCTCAGCTTTGACACTTGCCTGCCCTGACCTCGATAAAGCAATCATGGTGTCATCTAATTTTGAATATACAAAGTGAGACATATCTGTATATCTATATATAAAGTGGGCCCCCAAGCAGTGTTTCTACAGTAGAAAACACACTCATGCTGTCATTTGTAGACAATCAAATGCACACAAGTCTGTGAAGTACGATATGACACAGTCTCAGGAGCACAGAGGTGAGAAGGTGACCTAGGGAACAGAATAGTTCTACATGATATAGCCACCAAATGAAAACCATTTTAAGTTGTTCCACATGGCCAGCCGTTGTCATGCAATAGCTCACATGCAAATGTACTAAATTTCTCCATACCACAGTTGAAGTCTGAAAGGAACGTCTGGTGCTGGTGGAGACAATTATCCCAATTGTATGTTAAGCAGTGGCACACAAATGACTTTCTACATGTAAACAGCTGCCACCAAAGCGAAGGCCATATATATGTGGCTGTAAGATGTGCACTAGCCTTGACATAATTAGGAGTGTTGATGTGAATGAACAAAGAGGAGAGAGGAATTCAGAAAGGTGAAGTCAAAGACACAACGGATCCAAAAATAAAAAAGGAGTTTTGCCAAATAAATAATTTTGAATAAACACTGGTCAGGTAGGAAGACGGCCAAACTTCAAGGGCTTGAGAATCAGAAGAAAAGACATTCTGGGTTGGGAATTGCCCTGGGTTGGGTATTGCTCTGGCCAGGGACTTGCTGGTTTTCTGGATGCCAAGAAAATGAAATGACAGATGCAAGATTTACTTATGAGGAGGTTTTTTTTATATTTTAAGTGCCACAAGCACTGGAATAGGCAGCCACAAAGGACACAATCCTAACCCACTTTCCAGCACCGACAATGCAACTTATGGGTAAGGGAACAAACATTGCCATACCTTGAGGAGGCCTCTGTGACTGTCCCACAACTGCAGGATGCAGCACATGCCCCACTGGCACAGCTATGCTCATGCTGAAAAGTTGGTTAGGAGTGCGCCCAAAGTCTCTCTCTCTCTCTCTCTCTCTCTCTCAGCATGGAATAATGCAAACTTGAAATGCAGGCTTGGTATGCAAAGCAGCCTGCAAACTCAAGTCCTTTGACTCATCTTTTCTGCTGGAACTTTGCTTATGCTCAGGGATGCTAAGGCCAGACTAAGTTCTGTGGCCTGGAGACCTACAGATACAAACATGTTCTACCTGCTACACTAGGAAGAGGGTGAGATAAGTTACACTCCATCCTCCTCTGGTTCATTCTCCAGGGAGAGTGTAAGAGAAGAGAATGGGGCAGTGGCCAAGTGAAATGACCAGATACAGCAGTCTGACAAGGGTGGTGATGGGGGGGTATGGGGTAAGGGGGAACTTACTTTCAGCTCATCACCTCTCCCAGCCCACTGCTCAAAGGAGGTGCTTCAGCTTACCTCATGGGTGGGCTGCCCCTGACATTTCTCAGTATGCAGTTAGAAGGGACAAAGAGTAAAATGGAGCCCAGCATTGCTCCTTCTCTCCCTTACAAAAGGAACGTTTAGGGTTTAATAGGAAGCAGCCAAAGCTCTGGTTGCCTCCAGGGTACTGGAGCAATTGTTCATCATTAACTTTTCAAAGGTATTTTATAGGCAGAGTGCTTGTTTTCACCTTTTCATCACAGCTTGCTATTTCCCCATTTAATACGCTAATTTTTTAATGAACCGCAGCTGCCTGAGCTTAGCTAATGAACATTTCAAATAAAATGAACTGCAGAACCCAAACAGCTGTATTTGCACTAGCCTTAGTACACAGAGATTACGCTGTAAAAAATCACTGCTTTGTAGCACTGTGGCTATAGAAAAACAAGAAAGGATGGAAGAGTGCTGCTGTTTGTGACATGTCCTATTAGTGGATAGTTAAGAATATCTGCAAAGTATCTGTGATTTTTCACACAAGAGGCTGTTGGAAATCACTTGTGCCTTTATAGTCCTTATGGTCTTTCACCCAGCCATATTTTTCATTGAGTTTCCAACAGAAAAGAATAAATTCTTGGTAGAAATATATTTTAATCTTAAATAATGCCAAACAATATTCTGCAATAGAAGTGTAACAGGTCCATAGGTACACACCACATATTTTTTGTAGATTCAGACTAGGGTTGCCAGGCTGCATGCATCCCCAAACCTGAGATTTCTAAGGCAGGACCTAGTGATGTCACAAAATGGACCCTGGTGATGTCACAAGACTGCCAGCCCTTGAAAATTTGTTTTTTTAAAAAATCTGGTAAAAGAATGGGTCACAGCAACAAAGATCATGGTCAAACACCAGCCCCAAACAGCCTGATGTTCTGCCTATCCACCTGGGGATAGAGACAGAGAAAGAAGATCATTTTGACAGACACAGAGAAAGAAGATCATTTTGAACAAACTGGCAACTGAGATAGATCTATCCACCAACAGTAATATTTGGCGCTAGATTCTCCTTTTTAACTTTCAATGTTCCAGACAGCCCCCCCTCCCCTGTTTAATGGCTGAATTTGAAAGGACGGCTATTTGGGTGAATCAAGGAACATTGTCAAAACAATTATCCAGTCAGGCTTCCTGAAACAGTTGGGGATTGGGGAAAGATAGAGAATAAGTGAGGTCTATGATATAGGGGTGCTCTGGAGCACACGCAACTTGTCTAAACAAAGGACACTTTGTGCTCCAACAACATGGGTGCATCTTGCAGAATAAGGTTCAGGGCTGAATCAACCATATGAGAAATGACTTTGTGCATCGAGCACTTGTGCGCTCCCCACAGTAGATGTGAGTTTGAAAGTACCTTATAATGTGCTGTGTGAATATATGAAGCTGACTTATACTGAGTCAGACCATTGGTCTAGCTTAGTATTGTCAACACTGACTGGCAGCAACTCCTCTGGATATTATCATATATGGGATTAGACATGGGACCTCCAGGATGCAAAGCATGTGTGCTAATACTGAACTGTAGTCCTTATAGAGACTTTTCACCAGCACCAGCTACTGCCAGGAAATCTGGTTCTGGTGTGCAGTTGCAGTGATGCACTTAGTTACTGGGCTTTAATGTGCCACACATACCGCCTGAAGCAATGTTACATAAGAACTGTTCCCATGTTATACTGTACCCAGATTCAGGATGTCTGTGCACATTTTTGTATGAATGACCATATTAGGCTTTGATGGGACTTGCATTAAATGAGACTAGGGAATGGTAACAGCCAGGTAAATTTTATCACTTTGGAAACACTTCCATGGTGCAGATTTATGGTTTCATGGTTTCATGGTTTCATGATTTCATGGTGAAGTTCCTGTCAGGGAAAACATGATGGAAACAAGAGGGTTTTGATGACATTTGTGGTATTCCTCGGGTGTGTTTTTGCATCTAAACGTCCATCAAGATTCAGCTAAAGTAAACTTTAGAGGTGAGTTTGAAAGTTCTTGCTTGAGTGAAATATCTGAGACATTTGGAGGGGGGGGGAGAAGAATTTTGATAAAACTTACAACATTTCTCAGAGGGGGCGGGGCATCCTTCCTACTTTAAGGTTTGGTACATGAAGGTTGGAACCTGTCCTAAATCCCCATAATGAACTTTAGGAAGGAGGTTTGGTTGCTGTTTCTTACTAGCATCTCTCAAGGAAAATGAGAAATCCATAGCAACATAAACACTCGGCTTTTCCCGCTTCTGTCAAAAATAAGGAGCCAGAGTGATGGGTTGTTCCTTCTCTTGTCGCAAGAGAATAATGTTACAGTGGGGGTTAATGCTGAGCAGGCTGTTATTGAAATTCACAGCACTCTGCCATGAATTATAGAAACCTCTATGAGCATAGTAAATTACTGTGAGCATTATTTGTGCTATTGCGGCTTTGTGCAAAACTCAGTATTCATTGACAGAGAGTTCCACAGTAATGAGGAGCAATAAAATATGGCAAAGTTGCTCTTCCGTCCACATAGCTACCTCATCCCACTTCCACATCTGCCTCTTTCATCCCTTTCTTAAAAATGGGGAAGGAACATCTGGTGCTAAGCCGCTAACATAGCTCTGGGCATAATGACATGAATTGTTTTGGTCCCCAAAGGGAAAAATTGCTTTCTGTCTGTTTTGAAGATTCTTCTTTGTAAACCATTGAACAAGTTTATATCATGCAGCTGCTAGCATACCAATTGGTACCCAGACCACTTGCCCTTGCAGAGAACAGCCTTCTGCTTTAACAAATCATTCAAATATACTTCTAGGGAAAGACTTTCTCCAGGAATGTGTGTGTGTGCCACCATCTTGTTTAGACTACTGGTATCCAACTTGACTCTGCATGACATATCTGTTACTCTGTATTTGCAGAGCAGCGGTGAAACTCTTGACAACTATGTCAAATGCCCCAAGGAAAACAGAGCTATAAATAATGTATGTTTATAAATGATAACACAAGGAAAGAAAAGGATGACATTTACACAATGGAAGTGTTCGGGCTCCAGGCAGATAATTTCCCCTCCTTGACAATGCTGCTATGATAGTCCTTAAGAGGCAGCTCATTTCACAGAATTACAGAGGCGGAAGGGATAAAAAAACCTATCTAGTTCAAGTCAACTCTGCCAGGAAAGCAAGACCATCCCTGTATAGGCAATCGATAGGCTAATCTGTGCATGTGATGCAGGCCACACATTACCACAAGCCACAATATGACACAGAAAATTAGCTGCAGAACAAAGAACCCCAGCTGGTTCCATTGGTTGGCAACCTTCAGTCTCGAAATACTATGGTATAAGCCTACAGCACCCGGTATTCCCAGGCAGTCTTCCATCCAAGTACTAACCAGGCCTGACCCTGCTTAGCTTCCGAGATCAGACGAGATCGGGCATGTGCAGGGTAACAGCTGCTGTCCCAGCTGGTTCACATAGTTGTCAAGCAACAGTGACCCAATCAACCAAGTCAAGCAACAGCCACCCCTTTTGAGCCCCTCAACTTAGAAGAAATAGTCTTTGGAATTTCAAAGATGGTTTGAGTAAACGCCAACAAATGTATCTGCCAAAGGGTGGACAAAAGACAGTGCTGCACAAGGTCCTGTCACTGGTTATCCCTTTTGCTTGTAAAGAAGGATGCAAGTGTAACTGTGTTTATGTTCCCACCCCTGTTGGATCAGTGGAGGGAAAGGTTTTATTCCTATGGTGGGGAAGAGGAAGTCAAGGTGACTTCTAAAGAGAAAGAGGGAGAGAGGGAGAGAGGGAGCTTGAAAGACATTTAAAAGTTCAAGGAAGGTGCAGTGAGAGAGACAGCAGTGTCTTTCTGGATTTCTTTCAAAATCCAGAAAACAACCTTGAGCAGGTAGTGAAAGTGGTTTGCAGTTCCATCCTACCAAAACACTAATCTGAAATACTGTCTGAGAACTGCATAGTCATTGTCTTCTTGCTGTCAATTCAGAGAAAGTTCAGCAGCTGTTCATCATACTCCATACTTTAATGGAGGCAGATCATACTAGGATGCAATCCTAAAGACTATGGAGTAAGCTCCATTGAATACAGTGAGATTTAATTCTGAGTAGATCATGCTGTTAGTTTTATATGTTAGTTAGAGGTTCCTATCTCCCAGAAACTGGCTCCCCCTCCGACTCTCACCTTACCTTTAGGGTGCCGTCCAATAGTCTCTCTCTTACTGCCCATCCTGCACTACACCAGCCAGTCATGACTAACCTGGCTAGATTAAGCCAGCTAGAAAAAGAGTAATTAACAACATTCTGGGGTAGGCTAAAAGCCTGTTCATCACAAGCCAAACAGATGAACAGCAAAATAATTGCTACCTGGCCCCACACAACAAACAGCCAGCCTCAGACTATTCATTGGGTAGGTGGGTGGTGATGGAAGATGGCTCAAGGCACACTGAGCTAAAGGAAGGCATACTGAGCTAACAGCTGCATTAGACCTGCCTCCTTTCAATGAACCAGCCAATAGGCTTCCACTTGCCTGCCCTATTTCATGTGCAGGAGGAACTGGGCAGGCTCTCCCACCTTGAAACAACAACAACAGAGCGGTAATCTATTGTGATAGTATACCAAGTGGATTCCTCCATGCCACATGACAGTCTAAAACTGTTTTATTTTTTTCAGAGATGTCAGTGTTATCCAAAAATAAAAATTGGGGACAGCGGTGTTATGTGTTTTTAGTCCAAATTGATTAAAATGTTAGTTTTAAAGCATTGTTATCAGATGTAATCACTGTCATACAGGCAGTATATGTGTGTTTTATTTTGTTTTTACAGTTTTAGACTGCTCTTATCTATTACAAAGAGAGTTGGTAGACTGAAAACACCACATACCAGTTTGGGGACTCCTTGCCATTTCACTACTTCTGCCACTTCAGATCCCATAAGAACAGGCCCACTGGATCAGGCCATAGGCCCATCTAGTCCAGCTTCCTGTATCTCACAGCGGCCCACCAAATGCCCCAGGGAGCACACCAGATAACAAGAGACCTCATCCTGGTGCCCTCCCTTGCATCTGGCATTCTGACATAACCCATTTCTAAAATCAGGAGGTTGCGCATACACATCATGGCTTGTACCCCGTAGTGGATTTTTCATCCAGAAACTTGTCCAATCCCCTTTTAAAGGTGTCTAGGGTAGACGCCAGCACCACATCCTGTGGCAAGGAGTTCCACAGACCTACCACATGCTGAGTAAAGAAATATTTTCTTTTGTCTGTCCTAACCCGCCCAACACTCAATTTTAGTGGATGTCCCCTGGTTCTGGTATTATGTGAGAGTGTAAAGAGCATTTCCCTATCCACTCTGTTCATCCCCTGCATAATTTTGTATGTCTCAATCATGTCCCCCCTCAGGCATCTCTTTTCTAGGCTGAAGAGGCCCAAACGCCGTAGCCTTTCCTCATAAGGAAGGTGCCCCAGCCCCGTAATCATCTTAGTCGCTCTCTTTTGCACCTTTTCCATTTCCACTATGTCTTTTTTGAGATGTGGCGACCAGAACTGGACACAATACTCCAGGTGTGGCCTTACCATAGATTTGTACAACGGCATTATAATACTAGCCGTTTTGTTCTCAATACCCTTCCTAATGATCCCAAGCATAGAATTGGCCTTCTTCACTGCCGCCGCACATTGGGTCGACACTTTCATCGACCTGTCCACCACCAACCCAAGATCTCTCTCCTGATCTGTCACAGACAGCTCAGAACCCATCAGCCTATATCTAAAGTTTTGATTTTTTGCCCCAATGTGCATGACTTTACACTTACTGACATTGAAGCGCATCTGCCATTTTGCTGCCCATTCTGCCAGTCTGGAGAGATCCTTCTGGAGCTCCTCACAATCACTTCTGGTCTTCACCACTCGGAAAAGTTTGGTGTCGTCTGCAAACTTAGCCACTTCACTGCTCAACCCTGTCTCCAGGTCATTTATGAATAGGTTGAAAAGCAGCTGTCCCATGACAGATCTTTGGGGCACACCGCTTTTCACCTCTCTCCATTGTGAAAATTGCCCATTGACACCCACTCTCTGTTTCCTGGTCTTCACCCAATTCTCAATCCATGAGAGGACCTGTCCTCTAATTCCCTGACTCTGGGGTTTTTTCAGTAGCCTTTGGTGAGGGACCATATTTTGGGGAGCATAGTTTCATTGCAATAGGTCTTGATAGGAAAAAGCATATTTGCATAGGAAAGATCACACTGTGCGTGGGTATGATATTATACTGATTTGTTTATTCAAAGTTTTACAGTGAGACTGCATAGCAAACTCTGCTGCTCATGATATTAAGTAGCAAGGATAAGTGAGACATCAGTGTGGGAGAGAAGTACATGAAGAGTGTGTTACAAACATTGGTTCTAAACATCTGTCCCTCTTCAAAGCAGTAGTGTAGATTGCCTTAATTACATCAGTGTAGCACTCATCTTTGTCTTCCCCAGAAAGCTGTCTTCCCCAGAAAGCTGAACAATGGTGGCATTATGCCATTTCACTTTTATAATGAATTATTTACTTTTAGGCTAATTGGCTAATTATGCCTGTGTTGTGGTGGTGGTAGCTTATAAATAGAGAAAATCAATTTACTACTTAGTGAAAGCATTCTATGTGTTTGTTTTCAGCAAGAACTAATGAGTTGATTTATGTGGGATGTAGAAGATTGTGAAAGATTTAAAATGGGGCTAATACTCTTCAAACTTGGTGTGGGTGATTAAGTCATAGAAACAATGCAAAAATGGGTAACTCAACCACTTCTTAAGCTCAAGCAGGCAGCATGGCATGGTAATTAAGATATCATCATCTATCAAGCTAAGAAAACATTTAATCAGATGGTCGAAGCAATCAAAGTTAAATATCTTTGCTACGGATAATAAAAGGAAAAATACATATATAAATATAATTTTAAAACCCATAATAAAATCAACTCCCCAAAAGCAAAACAAAAAAACAAAAAACAAAAAAACACCATCAATCAAAGCATGCGACTGTTATCTAACTAATATTGGAAAGAAATAAGAATAAGACATTATGTCAAGATAATATGTCTACCTTCATGTGTTCACTTTGTTTCTGTGTGTTCCAGATGAAATAAACAAGGATCATTATTCTTTAAACTGGCTGACAGATGGTCCAATGCTACTGGGCTGGTGTGTCTGTGGACCATGATTTCCACCAGCACATGCTGTCACAAAAGCACCATAAAGTGCTTTTCGACAGTGTTTCTAGCTGGTGTACTGGTGGGAAGGCCAAAGCCTTTCTGCATGCACTGGCAGTTGCAGAGATGCCCTCCGGACAAGGTAAGCCCAGTGCAGGTGCAGGAGAAGGGAGAGGAAGGTTGGGGAGGGGAACGGAGGCGATGGAAGTGAGGTGGGTAGAACAGACCCAGAAGAGGAGTGGCAGTAGCAGCGCTGGTACATGCTGTATCCCATCCCCCTTCCTGGGCTTAATCTTTTTTCTCAGATCAACTCGGACTTGTGCTAGTGATATCACTGGTGCAGGTCCACGTTGATCCATTGTGGTTGCTGGGGCTTACCCAGGGCCAAGGGGACAAATGGATTGGGCTGACTTTCATTTAAGTTCTCAACAATTGTCAAATTGTGCAATCCAAACTGTGCCCTGGGCTGACAAAAGTCCCTTGCGCCACCCAAGAGTCAAGCACTTTTGTGCTACTCCAGGGGAAGAAAGATGCACAGACATGCACTGGCCTCCTTCTGCTGACGTGAACTCTGGGAATGGTGAGTTTGCATCAGCCAAGCTCAGCCAGCGCAGGAGTCTGGGCGTGGGGGGCATGGGGAGGAGGCAGGAGGGAGGTGTTTCAGGGCAGAGGAAGGGTGGGTGGCAGGTGTTCCTGGGGGTGGGCAAGCGGTGGGGAGCAGGAGGCGGGGCCAGGATCCAGCAGTTACGACAGATCCTAATCCTGTTCCCAGGCAGCCCAGGGCAGTCCCAGGCTGCTTGAATTTGTGCCACCTCCTGTGGTGGCACAGATCTGAGTATCCCCATTGGGACTGCAGTGGCTTTCCCCAGGGTAAGGGAAAAAGTTTCCCCTTGCCCCTGGCTGAGCCTTTGGTTGCCTGAAACTTGCACCGGATATAGTCCAGGTCCACTGGCCTGCCTGTTCCAGTGCAAGTTAGGATTGAGCTGTAAGTTATATGTCTACCATGCCCACTCTTTTAATGTCAGATATGGATTTCGTTCCAATGTTTCTTGTATAACTAGAAAAGGAACTCGCGTGGCAGCGTAGCAGGTTTCTTTACAACTTCCTGGTAATGCTGAACACGTGCTGAGAAAAGTGAAACAAAATACTTTCAACATTCACTTCAAGGTCTGTCTACAGCAATTAAATCATAACTCACACTATCTAGGTAGCCTGTAGCTGAGAATGGTTACACAGGTGCTTCTATGCCTAACAGATACCTGCTGACTTTTCCTGCAACCAGATAGCAACCTAGAGGAAGGCTTGACACACTGTGAAGACGCTACTATGTCACTACTGTGGATTCTTTCACACCAACCTAAGTAGGCCATTTGAGGAACTTGGTTCAGCTATGAAGCTGCCATCCACTAATTCAGTTCAATGGACCTTCTAGTTCAGTATCGCCTCAGTGCCGACCAGCAGTGGCTCTCCAGGGCTTCAGAGAAGGTTCTTTCCCATTCCTACCTGAAGATGTCAAGACTGAACCTTCTACACTCAAAAATGCAAATCCTCCACACCCACACCTTCCACTTAGTTCTGCTGGTGCAGCATGAGTACCTGTTTTCCATACCTGTGCCCACCTCAGTTGCTTCCCAGCAATCTGGCAAATGTTCAGACCCTTCTTTGCTGAAATTGTTTCACTTACCAGGAATTGCTACACATATTTTCAGTAATGTGTTTTGTGATTTGAACATTCATCTTCAAGAATGAGATAAAGGGCCTATGCTTCTCACCTGCCCCACAGCACAGTGGCACTGAAATGACTGCCGCTGTATCCTGTGGGGCAGGAGAAACCGCCAGAGGTCTCCTCAGGGTTCCCTTGCCCCATGTAGTGTCTCCACAGCCCTGATGGGTCTACTTGAATCTGCACCAGTAAAATCACTGGTGTACAACCAAGGAGTCCTGAATCAGGTCTCCAGGGTTTGGGAAGGGGGGTAGGATCCGGCAGCAGCCTCTGCCACTGTCCCCGCCCCCATCCTGGGCTTGATATGCCCTCTGGCCCATCCTCCCTCTGCTTAGTTTTGCCCCCTCCCTGCCTTCCTCCCAGCCTGAAAATGCTACCCAACTGCTTAGTGGGGAGCTTGCTGTGCATCTTTCTTGCTGTTCCTCCCACCAAAGGAGAAGCCGAGTGGCACGAGCATCCCTGCCAGCACTGCTTGTCTAGTGGCTGCCACAGTGTGCCTTATGGCATGCTTGCAGTGGCCATTGCCCAGGCAGTATGTGAGCAAGCAGCGCTGCCCAGGCTCAAGATTCGGCTGTAAGTGATCACCCAGAGCCAGCCCCAGAATAAAGAAGGCCTTCAGCAAAATGCTGTCCTGTGCACCACCACCTATGATTGTGGCTTCCCCTAAATTTTGTGGGGAGAAGTTACCTTGTTGGCAACAGCAGTGGGACTCTTTTTTTGACAGTCGTGGCTGCCATCTTGGTTTGCACAGTGCTCCAGAACATTGGATCATTCAAGGGTATTTTGGGGAAATGGCTGGCACCATGTCTTGGTACTGTCGGCAGCCATTATTTTTTCCTGCGGTGTCCCAGAAATAGACAATGTCCAGGGTATTTTAAAAAACCAAGAAGGTGATCACCTTCTACACAGAGGAGGGCTTTTTTATTTTAAATGTGCCACAGGGCAGACTTATGTAACCCTGACAAGGTGCTGTGTACTAATAGTGAACCAACCATTGTATTTTACTAATAGGGAAATGTGTGGGTTTAGTGGATCAGTCTGGACCTGCTTTATTGTCAGCCATTGAAACATGTAGGCTTTGCCTCCAGAAATGAAGCAAACAATCCAACATATTTCATCCACTCATTCAAAAAGTGGCCTTAGCTCTGAATCATTTTCAGTGGTTCATTAAGCTGAGCCTGAGCTCATTTTCAAGAAACACAGAGAAAGTTGACCTCATAGCCTTAATTAGAAAGTTTACCATTATGGTATCATCCTGTTTAACCTTGCCTGATTGGTTCTTGTCCTTGAGCAAACACTCGCTTTTCTGCCACACTGGGCCACCTGCATGCTTCTCAGTGTTACCATTCTAACAGGGTCAACAGTGCACTGACATGATTAGGATATTAAATATACTGTTCATACTTAATGGGCCCTTTTAAAACTTTTCTTAGGAAATGCTTTATGGATCATTTCGTGAATCTTCAACTTAATTAGAAAACAATTAAATGAGTCTTTTCAAAGTCGAGCATAGAATGAAATCTATGACATCTGCCAAAAGTGAGCATAAAACCATTGGTCATTAACGGATTAGAACAATCCAACGTTCCAGTGCCAATGCAGCTGCAATGCAGATCCAAGGTAAGGGAACAAATGTTCCCTTACCTTGAGGCAGCCTTAGTGACTACCCCCTCCCCCTCCCCACAGGATGCAGTGCCTGCCCTATGGGCATGGCTACATCAGCACTGGAATGTTGAATAGGATTTGTCCCTGAGATGTCTTTACAAGTTGCAAATAGTTAAGTTCCTATGGAGACCAGATTCCCAGTGGTTTCAGGAAAATTGTTACCTACGACCAATTTAAAATGGCCTCAGTCACTTATGTATTGTAACAGTGAATAGAAATGCTATGCTGTCACTTTGCTAGTAACTCGTGAGCTTTGAATGGTGCTGGAAAATTAAGAACTGCCTATTGTAGAAGTGTTCTCGAACTAATGCAAGCTAGCTTTGTATACTATTTTTAAAACTGTTTATCCTGATGTATTGCCATTGACCTCCATATGTGAAAGCAAGGGGTGGTCATACCAACGTAATAAAGCTGTCAGTATAAAATAATTTTCAATATAAAATAATTTGAAATAATTATTTCAAAATAATTTTCAGGTTGAGATTGACCCAACTTGGGACATTTCTGGGACCAATTCTGCACACCTACATTCCTCCACCAAGCAAGCTGGTGTAGCATAGTGGCTAAGACACTGGAAGCCTGATCCTAATTAGTGCTTACGCAGCAAGGCCTCATGCCCTCTTCTGTATCCAGTGCTCATTAGGAACAGACTGGAGGTTTCCTTGGGATAAGAGGAAATTTTTCCCCTTATCCTGAGTAATACTCCAGCCTGCCATATGGGGCTTAATCACTGATGAAAATCCAAGCAACCACGTGTAGGGACTAAGCCTGGGAGGAGGTGGGACTGGCCTGAGTGACCGAGGCCAGATACTAACCCCCCTCCCAGTCAGCCCAGTGGTATACCAGGCTGCTGAAATCTGCACCAGTGAAATCGCTGGCGGAGATCTGAGCAGCCCCATTGGGGTAGGCTGTCGCATGACACAATTTAAGGGGAAATAAATCCCCTTACTCTGAGTTGTGTGACAGCCATCTCCTACCCTGCACTGGATACAGCACAGACCAGATGCGGACCTCTGCAGACCCATGCCCGGGCAAAGCTCTGTGATGGTGCCCCCCGCAGGCTATCACCACCCCCCTATGCAGATATCCACCCCCCACACATTCACCAGAGGCTCACGGAGCCTTGCGCAACTGCTAGAGAAACCTCTGTGAGGTTCTCCGATGCTATAAACTGTGCTTCTGGCAAACTGGAAAGCACAGTTTCCGCCCCCGTCGGAAGCCCCCTCTCCACATCGCTGAAATGGTCCAATGGAAAGGCAGAGGCCAATATGGTTGGTTCCAGTGGCGTCACAGGAGTTGCCAGAACGTGCCTGTGTTCAGCCATGAACTGCCTCAGGGTCTCCAGCTCCGGATTTTGCCTCAAGGTTGACTCCCGAAGCCTTTTCCATAACTGGATGTAGCCACAAGGCAGTGGAGGTTTGGGATCAGAGTTTTCCTTCTCTCAGATGAGCTACCTTCCCAGGCTAAGGAGTCCCATATGGGACTACCCAGTGGCTGTTTAGTCGCCTCTTACGCCAAGTACAGCCAAACGGAGGGCCTATTCTTATCCCCCCAGCCCCCAGGGGAGTATAGTAAGACAACTTCATAAGAAAGCTGTATTTAAAAGCACACATGGGCCCTTCAAAATACGAGGGTCACCCAGAAAGTAATGCACCACATTTTTTTTCTTCAACAATTATTTATTGAACACAATGAAACTTACACACAAGAAAGAATGATGTTTCTTCTACACTCCCTATTTTTCCACGTAATCTCCGTCCAGTTCTATGGCCTTCCTCCAGCGAGACACAAGGGCATGTATGTCCTGTCGCTACCACTCCTTGTTCTGGTCACAAAGCCATTTCTGCACTGTGCGAATCACCTCTTCGTCATCCTCAAAATGTCTTCCGCGAATGGCATCCTTTAATGGCCCAAACAAGTGGAAATCTGAGGGAGCTAGGTCAGGGCTGTAGGGTGGATGGGGTAACACAGTCCAACTCTGTTTAGTGATGTGTTCCGAAGTCCTCAAACTTGTGTGAGGCCGAGCATTATCATGTTGAATCAAACATTCACCTGGGTTGTTATGGCGCTGAAGTCGCTGGAAGCGCTTCTTGAGTTTGGTTAATGTCTTCACATAAGCTTCAGAATTAATGGTGCTGCCTCTTGGCATCACATCAATGAGTATGATGCCCTCACAGTCCCAAAACACAGTGATCATGACCTTACCGGCGGAAGTAGTTGCTTTGAATTTTTTCTTCTGTGGAGATTGAGGATGACGCCATTCCATCGACTGTCGTTTTGTTTCGGGCTCAAAATGGTGAACCCAGGTTTCATCACCTGTCACAATCCTGGACAAGAACGCTTCCCTCTCATCTTCAAAAAGTTTCAGCAACTCAGAAGAAATGTTTTTTCTGAGAGATTTGTGGTCCACCATAAGACAGCGCGGAACCCATCGTGCACACACTTTTGAGTAATCAAGAGCACGGATGATTGCATCCACACTTCCTTTGCTGATTGACAGCTTCAGCGCCAACTGCCTAGTCGTTATGCATCGGTCCTCGCGAATGAGCACATCAGCAAGCTGCGTCTTGTCAGGTGTGACATCCGTGGATGGCCGCCCCAAACGCTGCAAATCTTGGACCTCTGCCGAACCGCCTTCTAATGGCCTCACCCTCTGTGCCCAGCGACTAACCGTACTTCTGTCGACTGCAGATTCTCCATAAACTGTACACAAACGTTTGTGAATGTTCCCAACAGTTTCTTTCTCCGCAGTGAGAAATTCAGTGACAACACACTGCTTGTAACATACATCACTTACAGACGCCATTTCGAAACACTGCTGCAGCTACGCTATCTGTCTGAAGAAACCAAAAATTTGTGTGCGCACTTCTGAAAATTCAAATAATGTATATCTAAAGTTTCGCATTCGTACCATTACTGTAGGCTGAGGAAAAAAATGTGGTGCATTACTTTCTGGGCGACCCTCGTAGTTCCAGCGTCAATGCTCACGTTATTCCTTGTGAAGTGTGGCCCTATGGTGTAACACATTTTGAAGTTGCTGCAGATTAAACCTCTGGGCTTTGATTGAATAAGATTTCCCCCCACCACCACCAGTGAAAGAAAGAAACATTCCACCTTTCCCCAGAAAGAAAAAACAGATGGCTTCACTCCCTAATTCATTGTTTTCAAAGGACCTTTGACTGGCAGTGAAGCATAGTGATACTGAAGGACATACATGAAAGAGGGGGAGTCTTATTTCATTGTCATGATGCTTTAGTGAAAAAACACTGAAGAATCTGTGAAGTTGGAAACAGTGCAGCAACTAACCCTCAGAAACCAAAGCACCCCTCAGAAAGAAAAGCACATACTTTTCTGCATCATGCAGCAGAACTAACATGGCTCCCTAAGCTCATTGAAAACCAATTCAGGGTTTGACAATGATGAGTAACTTTTGACCACTTTCCTGACAAGTGCTGCCAAGGAGATCCTGATGAACCATTTGATGCAATGCCAAGGGACCAAATTCCAGAGAGCAATTCTCTTTACATGCAAGTTGCATCAAGTATATTAACTTGTATTCACTCCATAAACTGAAAGACTATTTCTTTATAAGATGGGGGAATCAGAATCAAAAGAAATAGAGAAATAAGCAATGTAAGAAATTAAGAGTATAATCTTAACCAACTTTCCAGCACTGGCATAGCTGTGCCAGTGGGGCATGTGCTGTATCCTGCAGTTGAGGGGCAGTCATGGAGGCCTTCTCAAGGTAAGACAATGTTTGCTCCTTTACCTCAAAGTTGCATTGCCCTTACCTTAGTGCTGGAAAACTGGTTAAGATTGCGCCCTAATACTGTCCAATAATTAGACAACAATTAACTACGGTGGAAGTGGCATATGAAAAATCAGCCATGAACACATTGGTGTTCTATAAGAGGTCAGCTTTGCTCCACCAGATCCTGAGCCTCTGTTTCAGGCCACCAGCCCGACACGGAGGTTCAAAATTCTACGCTGACCCCCCGGGTTGATGTAGAATTGAGTAGCCCCATCACGGGGCTACTCGCTTTACCCAGGGGAAGTGGACAAAAGTCCCCTTCTCCTGAGGAGCCGCTGGCGCTGCCTGTGGAGCATGCAGGATGCTGGAGCAGCCATTTTTGGCACCGCTGCAGCCCTGGATGCCAGGAGCGCAGGATCAGGCTGCCCACCTTCTCTCTTCACGTGATAGGTTTTCTAAAATAATGCACACACCACGTGAAAAAGTGGAAGAGGTCAGATCTAAATTGCAGGTCCAGCACTGATGCAGCAGTGCCAGAATGTGCTTCATTCTGCAGGGGAGGGGGCAATCACAGAGCACTCCTCAAGGTAAGGGAATGCTTGTTCCTTTACTTTGGGGCTGAATTGCAGCTGCATCGGCACTGGAAAGTTGGATGGGATTGGGACCTCATTCAGTGTTGTTGGTTAGCAAGAGGTGACCCCCATGCATGTCTTATGCTTTTGGCTAAGCCTTAAAGTCCTAATCAACAGAATAGCATGATAACAGTCTGTTGCCAAAAGAACACACTAAGAGCCCAATCCTGAGGTCCACGGCACGGCTCCGCACTGTGGACCTTAGTCGCAAACATGCCATAAGGCACGTTTGTGGGGCTTACTGCTGGGCTCCCGCCGGAGCTAGCCCAGCGCCAGCCGGCACTGGGCTAGCGCCTGGCGGTCACCTGGGTTCCAAAGCTCTGCGGTCCTACGGACCACCAGGCTGTGGAACAGGAGGTGGCGGCGTGGCCAGGTGCATGGGGGAGGCGTTCCAGGGAGGCAGGAGGCATGGCTGGGGGCGTGGGGGAGGCTTGTTGGAGGGCAGGGGAGATGCGAATCCACGGACCTGAGCTCTGCAGGATCCTAGGCACTCATGCAGGGCTGCTCGCCCTACATGAGCGCCTTTACTTTAGCGGCGACCTTTTGGTTGCTGCTAAAGTGAGTAGCCCCATTGCGGGGCTGGAAGGGGCCGGGGGAAGGGGACGAACTTCCCCTTCTCCTGGGGAGCCTCCCGTGGTAGCACGGAAGGTGCAGGATCTGGCAGCAGCCCTCCATGGAGACGCTGAGTCTGGAAGCTCCAGGCAGTTCAGGATTGGGCTGCCTGGCTGCAATCCTAACCACACTTTCCTGAGAGTAAGCCCCATTGAACAAAATAGGACTTACTTCTGAGTAGTCCTGGTTAAGATTGTGCCCTGAAGCTTTCACCTTAACTTATAAACCATTCAGTGTCTTTTGAAAAAACAGACACTCAGTACCATTCCCAGAGGGGGGGCACAGTGCTAAGTTTTGCAGGCACCTCAATGCACAATATAAGCTACCACTGCCCCTCACCTTTGGAGCCATTGCAGGTGGTGAGAGCAAAGCAGAGGAGACAATTCTGCATTTCATCAGAGACACACTCTTGCATGCATTCAAGGCATGTTAAACTCATTTTTGCCCAGTCCACAGGTGTACACATTTGATCCCTGTTGCGAATATGCAAAGTTGTGCAGAAATGGCTTCAAACAGATTAAGGCCCAAATTATAACCAACTTTCCTGCACTGACTTATTACTATTATTATTATTATTATTATTATTATTATTATTATTATTATTATTGATTTATATCCCGCCTTTTTGCCCCATGGGCACACAAGACGGCCTACAAAAATTAAAAAATACAAAATTTACAATTAAAAACAATAATTAAAACAGTTTTCAAATAATTAAAAATCTAAAACAAACCCTGTGGATATAAAAGGAGAAAGAAAGCCAGCCAGGAGAAAGACATAGCTGCGCCAATGGGGCTTGTGCTGTCTCCTGCAGTTGAGTGGCAGTCACAGAGGCCTCCTCAAGGTAAGGGAATGTTTGTTCCCTTACCTCAAAGCTGCATTGCCCTTACCTCAGCGCTGGAAAATTGGTTAGGATTTAGCCCTGATTTCCATAAAAAAGCAACTTTGATGTTAACTTACAAGTTCAAATACAATGGAACCCTGCTTTACAATTGTAATCCATTCTGAGGACACCATGTATTGTGAAAATATTGTAATGTGAACCCAATAACACATTACAAAAAAAAAAAATCAGAAGTTGTCCTTTCTGGGCAGGAGGTCTGGTCTAGAGGGTAGAGCCTCCATTTGCCTGAAGATTAACATCCACAAGGTCGCCAGTTCGAGGCCACCGGCACCGTGCGACCTTGGAGCAGCTGACAAGCTGCAGCTGAGCTGTTCCATCTGCTCGGAGCGTGGGAGGATGGAGGCCAGAATGTTAAACCAGATCGGAGTGTAACATCTTGAATATGTAGTGGTTCTTGAAAGAGAGAACCTTCTTTCAATTTGTAAAAATCCCTGCGTGGATTTAATAAGCCTGCCTGTGTAAACCGCCTTGAATAAAGTCTTGAATAAAGACCAAGAAAGGCGGTATATAAATACTGTGTATTATTATTATTATTATTCTGCTGCAGAACTGTGGTGTTTCCCGCTCTAAAAAGTGATTTAAAAGGTGCCTACAGTGCTTTTTAATGGTTGGCAACCTTCAGTCTCGAAAGACTATGGTATAAGCCTACAGCACCTGGTATTCCCAGGCGGTCTCCCATCCAAGTACTAACCAGGCCTGACCCTACTTAGCTTCCAAGATCAGACAAGATCAGGGATGTGCAGGGTAACAGTTGCTGGGACCATGATTATCAGTTTACACAATGTATATATAAAATACAAATTACAAGGCTCTATCCTTCCTCAATACACATAGCCACAATGCTAAAATTGCTGTGCCAGTTGAGCTGCTACCTAGAAGACTTGTGTTTGCATCTGTGTTTGCATTGGCTATATCCTTCCCTCCAGACACGAAGCCATAATGTTAAAAAAACTGCTATTGGCTGAGATGCTACCAAATGCTTGTATTCGCATCCCTGATTGGCCTATCTATCACCCTTGAAGTCTTGTTGGCAGCAATCGTGAAACATTATAAGGTGAATAACATCATATAGTGAAACTAGTTTTATTAAGAGAGTTCATTGTGAAGTGATTTGGTCATAGAGTGAACCCACTGTAAATGGGAGTCCACTATAGCAGGTATAAGAATCTCTTCTGTGCCTGCTAGTGATTCTTGAATCTATGTCAATAAGTACAGAGTTCTCATGATGTTAGTTATTCTTTGTCAACTCCCAAAAAAGGCTAGACAAAGGGCCATCAGGATTCTTTGGTTTCCAACAGTTGCCACTCAGATGTTTCTGGGTGTTTCAAAAGAAGTTGTTAAGGGATGACCTTCTCTTGACTGCCCACAGCATCTGATACCCAGAAATTTATTGCATTTGTATATGAGGTGCCATTCAGCTGTCAAGATCTATGATCAACTTGTCAAGTCCTTGTTTAAAATAATCTGCATTAGAAGTCATCACATCTTGAGGAATGAATCTATCCGGTGGGCCACTGTGAGTTACAGGAAGCTGGACTAGATGGGCCTTTGGCTGATCCAGCTGGGCTCTTCTTATGTTCTTAAGCTCTTACATATAATAGAAACCATGATTAATTCTTGAATCAAGTGTTCATATTTTCCTAAATAAATCTTTCTAATTAAAATATTGAGACATTTTGCAAACTTCCAGAATGTTTTGCTAAGTTACTGAAAGCCAGAAAAATAAACTATCTATTAAGCACCATCTGTGTTTTGAAAGGCTTTATAGCTAAACAATTAGGCTAGGTTGGGTCATTTTTTTTCTATATTTAGAGAATTGACTAATGGGATAAAATGACACATTTATTTGAGATCTTTAATCCTGTCCCTGAACAAATGTAAACTAATTAAAATTGAATATGCAGTATTTTTTATCCAACAGCATTCTTAACAGTTTCTTAAAAAACATTACACTAGCTATTTGTTTGTTACACAATTGGCTACTAATCATCTCATCCAGATGCTTTTGTTATGATTTATTCCGTGAAACAATTACTAATGATTCAAGGTTTATTTCGATTTATCTGCATGTGTCTTAAACATTATTCAGAACTGCACTGAAAGTAAAGCAACAAATTAATAAAGATCTTGGTACTATTTTTAGAAAACAATCAAAACTAAACCTTTTGTACAGTATACGATAGAATGAATTATACAGTACTGTTCCAGAAAATGGATCACATTTTTAATGTTCCCTAGAGTTTTACCTGTGTAGAAATTCAAGTTAGGTCACTTCTCCCATAAGACTTATTACGTCTTCTTTTATTAAATGAGAGCGCCTGCAGGAAATATGTGGCTAAACACTTCTGGCAATTTAGTCGCAACTTAAAGCCCAATCCTGAGCTCCCGGGGTGCGCGGCTTTGGCGGTACCGAAAATGGCTGCTGCCACATCCTGCATACCTCAGGCAGCCACAGGCAGCCCTTCAGGAGAAGGGAACTTCTCTTACCCCAGGTAAGGGAAGTAGCCACAATGGGGCTACTCAATTCTCTGCCGACCAAAAGGTCAGTGGTGAGGAAAGAGTGTTCGTGTTGGGTGGCAAGTCCCGCACAAACACTCAGGATCGGGTAGAGCAAAAATCCACTGGTCCCACCTCCCTCCCTTCCCGCTCTCTCCCCAACACGCCTCCCCATGCCCTCTCCCCACCTCCCACCTCCCCATCACACCTCTTCCTTGCCCTCTCCCCACCCTCTGACCGCCTCCCCCCTCCCCGGAATGCCTCCTCCCCGCCTCCCCCCTGTCCCCGCTTTCCTCTCCGCGGCTCAGCAGTCCATGCGACCGCCGAGCAGCAGAAACCAGGCTAGCACGGGCGCTGGCCAGGCGTTAGGCCTTGCAAACGTGCCTTGTGGCACGTTTGCAACAATGCACTAGCACTTTGAGCCCAGGATTGGGCTCTTAGTCCCATTGTTCTCAAGTCCATTCTTTAGGACTATGGGGGACCCCAAAGCTCTGTTGGTCCGTCTCCAATTATCCTATGCAAAAATCCTGTTTATGGATGTTCCACTGGTCTATCAACTAAAAACAAAATCGGTCTCTCTTTTTTGTATTTCAAGGTCTAGAACCTCTCTTCCTGGGATGTCAGTTTCTTAGGTGGAGAAAAATTTTTAAATGTAGAAGAGCATCAAAAAATGACATGTCTGTAGCAATACAGCTCATCTAGGAAGTATCTGAAGATGATACCATTATATAAATGTATTTGTAGGTCAGACATAAGAGAGAACATATGGAACTTTATTTGGAGCACATGAAGCTGTTTTATACTACATCAGACTATGCTCAATGTTGTCTATGGTGACTGGTAGTAGCTCTTTAGGGTTGGAGGGGAGGTCAATCCCAGTCCTTTTGGGATATTCTAGGCATTTTCTTCCCACAAAGCATATGCTTAACCATTGAGCTATAATTGTGTGTATAATGCCATCCTTCCTAAGTGAGAAGTGGGCAGCTGCTAGCAGAGACTTTCTACTGCCTCTGGCCTCCTCTTCGAGGGATGTGTCATCTCTCTATTTATGAGTATTTCCATCTCATCAAAATTGCATGTCGCATAAACAGTTCCCAGATCCAATTCCATGCCAGAAGAAATGCCATTTTTAATGGAATTTCCAAATTGTTTGCGTATTCATTCAGGTCCCAACTATGTGCTATTTTTCCCCCGTTTCCAGCCCCAAAGACCAAATTTAAGAAATGTAAATTACGCATGTACAGATCAAACCCCTTGACCTTGTGCTGGATGGTAGGCTATTGCTAATCATCATATCTTATGCAAATCACTGAGAGCCCAATCCTGAGCTTCTGTGGTGTGCGGCTGCGGCAGCACCAAAAATGGCTGCTGCCGCATCCTACACACCCACAGCAGCTGCAGGTGGCACCTCGGGAGAAGGAAAGTTTCATCTCCTTCCCCCAGGTAAACGGGTAATGCCCGTTTTAAAAAAGCCCCAGGTAAACAATGGGGCTACTCAATTCACCGCTTACCAAAAGGTCAGCAGTGAGGTAAGAGCCTTCATGTCAGGTGCCAAGCCTCTCTCCCTTCCTCCCTGCTCCCTCCCCCTGGCACACCTCCCCCTGCCCTCTCCCCACCTCCCCAACATGCCTCCTCCCTACCCTCCGCCCGCCCTCTGTTCCCCCTCCCCGGAACGCCTCCCCCGCTTTCCTCTCCGCTGCTCGGCGGTCCATGCAACTGCCAAGCAGCAAAGGCTGGGCATCCACCCAGTGCTAGCCCAGTGCCGGCCAGTGCTGGGCTAGCATGGGCGCTCGCCCGGCATTACAGCTTCTCTTCCTGTTGGGAGACAATGAAGTTCTGCTCAGCATTCTGAATGGGGTCCTTTGCCCTTCTCATGACAGAGTTGACCTTATTTGGCCTTTAATTTTAATAGGCAGGTGTTCAGTGTAGTGGAATATTTGCAGCTTTATGGAAAGGTCATTGTCAGCTTGTGGGTTTTGTGGATTGTAAACACTTATCTATCAATCGACATCAAGTGTTGTTCTTGCCCTTGCAATTCGTGTCATTAATTGTTTGGAGCTCATCTTCTTGTCAAGGGACAACGCACATTGTAGGGGAAGTCCTTTTGAGAGCAAAACAGAGACTCCAGGTGGTTTGCTTTAGAGAGCCTGTTTCCCATTTTTCTTCATCATGACACTTATGGGCAAAAGAGGTATATTGAAATACTTCCACCTGCTCCTCCTGATGAAATTAAATATGGATTTATGCCAGCTATAAAGTATGGGGCTTTTGATCAATTTGGTTCAGCTAAGCAAGTGAATAGGGAAGGGAATGGTAAGACTGATAAAAGAATATGGAGAACCTGACAATTGTGTACTGTATAAGATAAAAAAGCCAGCCAACTGCAACAGTAACACTGAATTAGCACTCCCTTATGTATTTTTCAAACTTTTTTCCCATTGACAGAGGCAGTGGATTTCTTTATTCATAACTTTCATGTAACACTGAAGGTAGATAGTGATTAATAATTGACTTGCACTTTAATAAGACAGACAAATGGTAACTTGTTGAATTATATTAATGGTGGCAATAAATCAATATGCTCTTTTCCCTCACTCATTTGTTACTGGATGTATGTGGGAAACCTGATAGTAGCTAGTTCATTGTTGCTGCCATTGGAGCAAGTATTGGGCAACCCAACTTTTTATGGGATGTAGGGGATCTCTCTCCTTCCCTTGGATGTATGTATCTTGGCCTTGATCGCACAGTTTGATCTGTTGGGTTGGCACAGTTTTGGAGCCAATTGACTTCTCGTGTTTTCTTAGCTGCCTGGTTTCATGGCCTGGCCCACACATGCATGGATATTGTTTATTTTCTCTACACCTCATTAATGTGTATTTGATGAACAGCAGTTGAGCTGAACTGAGAACAGTGAGAAGCATTTTGTCTAAGGTAGTGTGAAGTTCTGCATGTAGATTTATGATGGCCAATTCATAGATGCAAGTCATCACATGATGCTGAACTAGATTTGTACTGTGAACATATAAAGCAAGGAACAGAAAGTCAGATAGCGATATAGACACTTTCAGGGTTCAGCAATGATAAACTGGGATCACAAGTGTATGATCTGCAACATGGAGCCAGAATTGAGTTGACCAAAGACATGAAGGGCAGGAAAGTACAACCAAGATATGCCTTCCAAGGTAGGAACTCACACTGAAAGGGTGGAGGAGAGTTACATCTGGTAGGATCTGTTGCCAAAAAGTTCAATAAAGTTGTAACCCAGTTTTAACCCTAATCATCTCATCAAAATTGGGGTATGTGGTCAACATCCCAGGTTCAAACCTTGGTATCTCTCAGTAGGGCTGGGGGAAAAAATTCTGCCTAAAGGTCTACAGTGATGCTGCAACAATACTGAACTAAATAGATCTATAGACTGACTCAGTTTCAGGCTGTTTTCTGTCTCCCCAATTCTCCAAGATAACCTCAGAAGGAGCAGAACACTGAACACAACCCAGATTTTCATCAGTGCAGCCCTACGTCTGCAAAGAGAATTCAGAATTCTGGATATAAAGTCAATAGTCTGCGGGGCAACAATAGTGATCTTTTATTGGCTATTCAATAATTTCAGCATGGATTCAGAATCTACTTTTGTAAATGTTTAGCTCACTGTTAATTGAGGTCTTGCATGGTTAACCTTCCTTCTAACAGAAGGAGCTGTCAGAAGACAACTGCCTCCTGAGGCTAAGCTGTGCCCAGTCCAGTATGCTTAAGAGAAATGGAGCATGATTTGTGATTGAAATGCAATTGCTGGAGTTTTGTAATGTAGTAATGATATGCATCTAAAAAAAAAATACATTCCTATGTTAGTATGACAAGTTTAAAAATGAAGATGAATGGATGATAGAATATTGGCACACTTTTGAAATGACAAGGAATTACCTGTGAATTTTTCTGCTGGGGCAAGGGACCCATTTCTAATCTGTCCTCCCCAACCCCATTTAGATCTGCATTGCATGCTGACATCACACTTTGAACTTATAGGGAATGATTACGTGCACAAATCACCATGTTTTGTTTTGTTTTTATAGCACCAGCGTGCAATTAATAATCCCTGTTTAATGGAGTGTCTGTTTGAAGAGAAATGGAACAGGAGCAATAACATCCACTTTGTAAATATAGACTAAAACTGCTATGGTAAGTCATAACAGCAAATGAAAACTAATGCTATGGAACATTTATTTAGCCTCACAAATCTATGTGTTTGGATTCCAAGAAAAGTGGTTTGTGCATACATGCCACGGACAATGGTGCAGTCAAGGCTTATCTTGAAGTTCTTGATGGTTTTCTTTTTTAAAAAAAAATATTTATTAAGAACAACTAAAAAGAAAAATTAAAAAGAAAAGGTACTACAAGTTGTGTGGCAAGTGTGGACATCTCAATTTACATTTCTATGTTCTACTACAAAATCATACAACATATTAGCTATCAGATCTTAGTCTATGAGTTATTGAAAAGTACATTTGCAACACCAAAGAAAAATGAGGAAAACAAATTAAATCCCTTAACTACTTATCAAGTCCATAGGCTATTTGGTCCATTTTTCCCTCGATGCGCAGGAAGTTCATGAATGGTTTCCAATTGTCCATAAAAATTTTTACTGACTTGTCTTTAAGAATAATTGTAAGTTTATCCGTTTCTGCCAGATCCAATACCTTTAGACACCATTCTTCCAGTGCAAGTATCTCTGGAACTTTCTAGTATTTGGCATACAATATTCTTGCAGCAGTTGTCCCTTGTTGGTTTCTTCTATCAGACTTACGCGTCTTACTTAACTGAATCCAGATTGCTCAGGTGCAGAGTACACAGAGATTTCATGATGTGGAAAAGGAATAAATATGGAGCCTCCAGTAACAGTTGAAAGGTGGTCAATATTAGATCCTCTGTTGTTCTGGAGCGCACTTAGATGGTAGGACTGCTCACACATTACCGTGAACACACGTGGGGAGGGAGGAATCAGTCCCACTAGGCATGTACCATTGCCACAGGCATAACTCCAAGAGTCTCCATTTAAACTATATGCATATACAGCAGGTTCTGGAAATGCAATCAGGGTCCCTCAATAGGCCCAGTATCCAGTCACACATGTGGGGCTTACATGTATATACAGTGCAGTGACTCACTCACACGTTATTACGAATGCATGTAAGGGAAGGTCCAGCAGGCACAATCTCACTCTCTCCACTGCATACATTTACTGTAATACGCAACATCCTCATGTCTTCATGTGATATATAACTAAAGATGCCATGGATATCCATTGTAGTTCCTCATTTTCCTCTTCCTGATTAGTGCTCCAGGGATGGAAATGTGAGTGTGAGCTTCCTTTGCCAAGTCTTGTGTGCAGGTGTCCCAATTTTAAACAACCATGTTGGGACGGTAGACCTCGATTGAGACAATTGTACTATCCAGGTCAGGTTCCAGATGTCCAGAAACGTTGAAAGGAAGGCTTAGCTATTCCCAGTGGTACAAAGCACTTTAATACTCTCTCTCTCTCTCTCTCTCTCTCTCTCTCTCTCTCTCTCTCTCTCACACACACACACACACACACACACACACACACACACACAGACACCCTCTTCAGCCAGGGATAGTATCCCTTCACTACTCCACTCAAACTCTACAGTTCATCGTAGGGCCAACTACACATTACAACATTGCACTGCGTGTGTAGTTTGTGCTTCCACTTCCTGTTTCTTCGTAAATAGCAGCCAGAGGGGGCTCAGTCAGGATCAGGACTATGTCGTGGGAAAAATCACTCTGCCCTCCCACACCAATGAAAATTCACCTCTCAACAGCTTCCCTCCTATATAGAGCAAAAACCAACTGGGGGAAAAACAATTTTCGTTAAAATGATGATGCAGGGGAAAGTGCTACAGTACCCCCCCCACACACACACACACTCATGCATCTTCATCTCAATCTTGATTTTGACCCTGCAGATGTTACTTACAATTTTAAACAAATTCACATCACTGCAGAGCCCAGGTAAGCTGGTGCCTGGGCTGTGGTGGGGAATGAGACAGGAGGATGCTTCACACATGCACTCAAAGGTATAAAAGCAAGCTGTGCCCTGGGCCCCCTGGGCCCCATGTAACCTGGTATCTGCCCTGCTTGTACTTTTCATTTTCAACATTTGGTCAAGACTAGCAAAGCCCTCCCTGGTATTCAGTTCCATTGGGCTTCCTATGGAGTTTGCACGCTTTCAAACTCCATGAACAACAGTCGAGCTCAGTGAGGACAGACAGGAGTCGTGGGCGCTACCCTTGTGTTGTGCTGCAGTGGTTTTTAGAACCAGCGTTGCTGAAGAGGTCTCCAGCTTTGTCACGATCTCTGCAAACTGTTCAGCAGCAGGCAGCTGGAAATCCTTGCCACCATCACAGAACATTTTCATTTAAAAAAATTTAAAAGGTTTTGCAGAGGGAGAGAGGGAGAGCCAACTCACCATGGAAACATAAACTATGAGAGAAAAATAAACATATTATGGGACACGGACAGCTGTGCTTTGATTTGTGGGAGGTTTGTTGTCCTGTAAGCTGGCAAATATAAAAAAGGAGCCTGCCAGATAAACAGCTGCAAGAAGCCTGCCTACTTAAACCCATTGGGCTAAGCCATATAGACCTCTGAGTGGCAAACATTTTTGAAAGGGACACAAAGAAAGAGGAACTGTTGGTCTCATTCAGAAGTAGACCTTTGCTTGTTGTTTTTCTTCTTCTTTTAATTATATTTTTGCCTTCCCCCTTCAATGTTGGAGGTTTCTACTAATTGACAGGAGCTGTTTGGAAACATGGCTTTGCGAAACAAACTTCAAAGGCAGTTTGGAGCCTCTCCTTCCGCTGACATATCTGAGTAATTTCAAGGAAAGCCAAAAGAATTTTAGTAAGAAGAGCAAAATGTACTGTGGGGGTTCACATACCCCTGGAGATCTGTGAGGTTTGGGTCCAGCAGGTTGGCCGGCCATTCAATAGCAGCCCATCTTTTATGGATTCAGCTTCTAACATGACAAATAGGCACTCTTTAAAGAAGTGCTTCTCTTATATTTAGCAAGGGGAAGCTGTCCCTGTTCAACCCAGTGTAGCACCTTTTATAGTAGCTGTTTACTAGTGTTCGTTCTCCATCCTTTGAGATTATGAGCCCTATTAGGACATGTGATGATGATGATGATGATGATTCCTGGAACCTTTGGGACAGAGAGTCAGATAGTTATTTGGTTTAGTCTGAGGTTGTGGCTCTATCATTCCATATGCTTAGCTTTTTCTTTATTGTATTCTAATTGGATAATGATCCAGCTATCAGATTTCCACACTAACCTGGCTTCTGTAAAATGAAGAAACAATGAACCCCCTGTAATTAGCAATAAGAATGGCCATAGACCTGAGACTTGCCTGAATAGACTGAATAGGTGAAGTTCTTCTGATGGGCAGGTTGGAAACCTACCTAGCAGTTGACATTCTCCACATTATTTTTAAAAGTTAGCTTGTCTCAGTTATATCAAGCTGTATATGTCAAGCTGGAGATGTGCTGCCCTTTCCATGGTTAGATGGCTGTATTTGGGGACCTCTTCTTTATTGAAAGTTCACCTATGGTTTCATTGTTTCGATCCATTACTGTCACCAATTCATTCTATGGATTTCACATTCAATATTCTGCACACCGCAAGAGAAGTCATGTGACACTCAGGGGGTCTGGCATCTTTTTCAAAGCTTGCAAACACACAGCACAGGGGACCATGCTTTGATTCTATTTCTTTGCTTTGGGTAAAAATAATCTTGAATCAAAATAAGAAATTGTTAACGTACTTGTGACCAGTACAATGGAGGCATGAAAGGGTAGTAAATTTAAGTCCGGTGCTTTTACTGATTTGACCGCTTGCCCTAGTTGATTGAAAAGCTTCATTCAGTGAAAACAGAACATTTAAAAATCACATAATGGGAGTGCTATTCCTCCAAATGCTGTATTAAAAGTTATGACCCAGCTCTGTCCAGGTAATTAGCCTTCTAAGATTGTAATTTTATGTACCTTATGCTTATACTGCTGATTTAGCTTTAAATGATAATTTAATGAACTGTATAACCTAGATACAGATTTTGATACTGAGGACCTGGCATAAATCCAGCCATCTTAGGTGCTTATTATAAAGGCACAATTTCAGTGCCCTCTTTATTATCGAAAGGCTGGAGGCATTGAAGAATTGCAAACAAATTAATAAAAGAGAGTTTTCTCTTGTTAATGTTGGTAAGAGGAGATATTTAGTAGTTATGCTTATGAGTTTGACACCGAGGGCATAATCTTAATCCACTTTCTAGCACCAACATAAGGGCAATGCAGCTCCGAGGTAAGGGAACAAACATCCCCTTACTTTGAGGAGGCCTCCGTGAGTGCCACCCAACTGCAGGATGCAGCACATGCCCCATTGGCACTGCTATACCAGTGTTGCAAAGTTGGTTAGGATTTGGGCCTAAATGAGTAAACCTCATTCAAGACTGATGCTTGTCTTCAGAGCCCTAAGCACACACATAGCCTTAGCCTAGTGCAGTGGTTCTCAAACTCCCAGGACATTGATTTTCAACCTTTTTTGTCTCGTGGCATACTGACAAGGTACTAAAATTGTCAAGGCACACCATCGGTTTTTGGACAATTGACAAAGCCCACCTTGCTGTTGGTGGGGGGCTCATATCCCCCAATGGTCCTATTAATAAAGGACCACCAAACTCCCATGGCACACCTGGGGACCATTTGTGGCACACCAGTGTGCCACGGCACAGTGGTTGAAAATAGCTGTTCCAGAGAGCTTGAGTCCTTGCGGGGGAGCTGTAAGTTCCTGCTGTAAGTACTTACAGGGGAACGGGGAAGGTAGCAGGGGTGGGGAGCAGGCAGCTACGCCAGGCCCCACTCACCAATAGGTGTGCATTGGGGATTCCAGTGAAAAGCCCTGCTTCTTTGCACTCTTGTGTGGACAGAAGTAAGAAGTAAATGGGCCTTACTGCTGGGTAAATTTGCTTCAGGTCATGCTGGAAATGTCATGGATGTTGTACAAGTGTTGTGGAAATGATTTTTTTTTTTTTTGAAGTATGAAAAGACCTACTCTTAAAGTGGAACTCTGAAGCCAGATAGGTAACCTATTCTTTTAATCAGCCATCTATTTTTATTTTCCTTAGCAGCCACAAAAATTATAATGTTTCCATTTTATTCCTCAGCTGCAGGAGAGCATCAGTTCACCTCAGTCAAAACACAGCTTTTCCATATAGGCAATTTCGTTTACTTCGAAATAAGCTGTCACTATGGAGATAGTTACTAATCTCATGTGATGTTACTCTGCAGTCACAGTTCCAGAAACCTCGAGGCAAGACTCAAAGACACTGTGCATAAATGCAAGTCCAGATTATACTTCTCCAGAGCTTTTCTTTGGTTTTCAGTCCTTGTAATTTAGTAGTACAGGAGCCCATTATGATAACGTTGTATAAAGTGTAAAATATGTTACTTTTTTCTCTTTGGGCCCAATCCAAACTAAGTAGTGCACCGGCAGAGCATGTGCTCCACCAGTGTGCCAGGCCTTTGCGGTGTTACAGAAGTGCTCTAAAGGTCTTTGTGACAGTGCAGCTCTTAGCACCACCGGTGGAAAGACCAGAGACTTATCATGCATGCTGGTGCATGGAAAGATGCCCACTGGAGCAAGGAAGTCCAGCGCAGAGGTGGGGAGAGGATGGGGTGGAGGTGGGTGGATCGGACCCAGGAATAGAGTGGGATCAGCTGCGCCACTGCAGCGCAATCCTAACCTGCAGTTGCGCTGGCAGAAGGACAGAAGCGCTGGCACAACTGTAGGTAAGCCAGCGGAACGACAGCTTAACCATCTGGCACACCACGGGCACCAGCCCAACCCCCCCCGGGCTCTGGGTTGGCGCAACTCGGGAGAAGCACTGCGCTGACGCAGGATGCCCAGCACTAGGGCTGTTCCAAGGGCATGCTGGGGGCTTGTCAGGGGTGTGCTGCAGAGCAGAGCAGCAGAGCCCTATCCAAACCCCCATTCCCCAGGCAAACACGCCCCCAGATGCCGACAGTCACTGTGCCAATGACGGAGGTGGCGCAGATTTGAGGAGACCTATAGGGGTCCATGCAAGCGCCTACAGCAGGGAAAACACTCAGCAGCCACAGATCGGCTGATCCACTGCCCCAGCCAGACAAGGTTAGGATATGGCCCAACTCTGGCAACCAATCCCAATGCACCTGCCTCCCCATAAAAGCCCCACCCCAGGGCCTACACTCCCTCAGAGGACA
This sequence comes from Tiliqua scincoides, assembly GCF_035046505.1. Taxonomy (NCBI): domain Eukaryota; kingdom Metazoa; phylum Chordata; class Lepidosauria; order Squamata; family Scincidae; genus Tiliqua; species Tiliqua scincoides. Next base: position 44,276,251 of record NC_089822.1, read on the forward strand.
GGGTGCGTGGCCTGGGGCTATGTCACCCTGTCCTCTCGGGGGGGGGGGCTTAGGTGGTGGGGAGCACTCCTTGCACACACAAACACACACAAAAACACAAACACCCCACCCTGGTACTGGGTGCTAACCATACCATGTCTGTCTCTTCAGTCCTTCTCTCTTTGCAGGTTCCTTCCAACAGATCCTCCAGCCAGGTAAGAGGGGGGTGGGACTCAGGTGGGGGGAGCACTCCTTGCATTCAAACAAACACCGCACCCAGGCACTGGGAATGGGCTTGCACACACAACAGATGCTGAATGACCAGGCTACTCACCATGTCTGCCTGCCTGCCTGTCCAGTTCTTCTCTCCTTGCAGGTTTGCTCCAACAGACCCTCCAGCCAGATAAGGCGGGGGTAGGGGGTGGGGGCACTGCAACCCTGCCCCACACAGCAGCAATCTAGGGGCGGGCGTCCAGGCTGGCTGCTGCCCCCCAAGGACAGCCCGCGGGTGGGTTTACAGCTGGTCCTGTTCCCCATCCCCCACCCCCACAGTGTGCCACACCCAGCCCAGCAACTGCTGGCTGTGAGCAGGTGCCTCCTATTCCCCATCAGGGCTAGCCAAGTGTGCCTGCTGCTACACACCTACCCCAGAGTAAGCCCAATGGGACCTGCCCTGGAGGGTAGTCTACAGGGGCTGACAGGTGAGTAGAGTGCAGCTGCCCTGTCTGCAGGCCCCTCTGCCACCTGCTCTCTCAGCCTCTTTCTCCTTGCAGGCGGCCACCGCACCGGGAAAGATGCTGCCAGGTTGGAGGCCTCCAGGTCCAGAGGGGGCTGCTGCCGTGGCTGTTCAGGCTGCCAGAGGCCTCCAGCTCCAGATTTCTATTGAACGCTGTGGCCACACGTCCAATCCCGTTTGCACAAGCACACCACACAGTCTCCATGAGCACACAGTCCCACCTGCAATGAAGTGATCAACACAGCTCCACAAGCCCAGTCTCCTGTCTGCCCACCCCAGCACCGGTCACAATGGATGGGAGCTGCAAGGCCCGGCCGTACATGGGCCCCCTTAGGCCAAGGGAGGCCAGCTCTGTCAGTCAACCAAACACCCTGGCCGGGGGGGGGGGTGTTGGCCCGCCGTTGCAATGGAGGGATGCAGGTCGCATGCCCAAGCAAGGGCCGTCACGCCACCCTGCCATGCTGAAAAGCGACACCTCACCAGCGTGCCAGCAATGACAGATGCCTGTGAAGCGACTGTAGCGCGCCCTCCACCCCTTAGTGCAATGATGTCATCGTTGCGCACTGAATGGACACTGGAGGAAGATGGTGGAGCACCTGACCCATCACGGGGCCTGGACGCCTGAGGCAGCTGGTGTGCTCGTCAGCACTGTCTCTAGGAGCCCCCATCTCCCCATCCTGATAGCCAGCACCACAGCCCCCACCAGGGCAGCTTGGCAGGCGATTGGGCATACCATGGAATGGGCACAGCTGCCACCAAGCTGCCGTGCACCACTTTGTCTCCATCAGGTATCACCACAGGCTCTGGGGCAGCACTGCATGGGTGCAGAGGGTGGTGCCAGGGCATGCTGGGACTGACTCCTCCTTGCCCATTCCTGGCCTGCAGATGCAAACTCCCCTCAGGGGCATGTGGAGACCCCTGCCCTCATGGAGATAGACTGGCCATGGCTGCTGGACATCCCCATCACCACAGCTGAAGTAGGCCCCAGCCAGCCCAGCCTGTGCCCAGGACAGTGATGGGCATGTGCGACCAGCTGGAGCACGCATGACTGTAGGCCGGACACATGTGGCAGTCAACCATGGATGTCAGCAGTGAAGGACACATCACCCTGCTTGCTTCCCTGGAGAGGCTGGGGCAAACCAATGAGGAGCTGGTCCAGGGGGTGAACACCATGTCTGGGCACATGGTGGACCTACTTGGAGCTATGCGGGAGGACAATCGCCTCCTCCTCAAGATCCATGAGGGGATGGCCACACTGAGGCAGCTGCTGCCCTGCCACGCCATCTCCATGGGCAGCAGCGTGCACATGCCCAGGAGCAGCAGCCTGTAGTGCCCACACCAGCACCCTGGTGCTGCATCCCTGCCGGCCCTGTGATGCGAGCATGTGAGGTGCCCTGTCAGCTGCCGGCCCTAACACAGGTTCTGATATGGAGGCAGCAGTGACAACGGCCTGGGGAACCAATGCCATTACCATCTCCTTCGGATGTCCAGAGGTCCAAGGTGCCCTGCTGGGGTGTGGTGGGAGCGGGAGGTGGGCCCTCTGACTGTCCATGCCACACTCCTGCCCTCCTCCTGGCTGTGATACGACTGGTTGTGAGGGACGCTCAGGCTTGGTTGCCTGGCAGGCGCTGCACAGGCGCGTCCCAGACGCTGTGCCGGCACCCACCGGCACCGCCCCATTCCCTGTGTGCCTTTTCCCTCCATCTCCTTTGGTGTTTACGCCAGACAACTGCTCCAGCACCTTTGGATGCAGCACAACTGTAGCCTCTGGATAAGGCCTACACTATGCCAGCACACCTAGGTCACTGCCTTTGGGGTAAGTTAGGATTACGCCCTGCATGCTACATCCTATTTCCTTTCCCTGGCCTGATCCACAGACATAGGTAAACTTGGACTTGCACCACTGATATTGCTTGAGCAGGTCTAAATTGAACTGTTGTGGCTGCACGGGGAGTGCTTGCTCATCCATTGACTTGAGCTCAGAGCGCATCTCCCTCCTCTGTGTGAACAGAAGTAACATGTGACCCAGCCTGTGCTGCTTCTGTTCATTCAAAACATGCCATGCTCAGGAAAGTAAAAGGAAGGGGGTGGAGTGTTTCTCTCCCTCTCCCTTTCCACAGGAGGGGTGCTTGCATGTCCCGCCCACCTGCCTGATTTCCTCTTGCTTGCCCACTCACTTGCTCACTGACCATCCCCCCCCCATCCAGAGACATACACGTGTATGCACAGGGGTGGCAAAATTGTGTGTCACTGAGCAGTGCTCATAGGTTACCCCAGTTGTCTCCACTCCAGATGTTGGCCAGAGTCAGACCTCCTCATTTTCAGAATGGACACTGCATTTTTATGTATTCAGGCCATTCCTTGGACCACAAATGATCCACTTTAGTATGCACCTTTTCTATTATTCATGCTCTCTGAATCAGAGGGAGGCAACTATCTCCCTACAAGGTGAAAAAATACACATGTAACGTTAGCAGAATCATTCAGGCAATTAGAAGAGCATAATAATGGGACACTTGTGCCAGATTTAACAAGCTTTTTATGTTGCCAGAGTCAAGGAAGATATTATGGATACCTTAATCCCTCTGATTTGGCATTTTAAGGAATTTTTTTTTCCCTAAAGGAGTGGAAAGGTAGAGCAGTCACAGCTAATTAGACAGAGGTTCTGTTCACAAAATATAAAGTGATTTGTTTTTATTATATCTCTGTTTCTCTTAAAATACTGGTGAATTATACAGCAGTGCAGCCATCTTCTTACTCAATCTGGTCTGCAGTTTGGGGAAAGGCTATAAACGGGACAATATGCCTTCATTTGAGTTATGACAGCAATAGCGAGAGCAGGTGTCTCGACCATCTTGTGAATCCCACATGTCCGATCAGAGGTAGGAAGAGCAAAATGGCTAGAAAATCCATTACCAAAGAATAATCCCAGGGCCTTCCACAAGTGGATCAACAGTAAGGAAACATAATCAATTAGGCTTTCAATAATTTTATCACAGACTTGTTTCTTCTCTTCTCCTGGAAACCTGGCTACTACCTTGATCGATGGCTGTAATATATCCAAGCAACTGTGAATGCATTTAGTTTTATATAAATATGTGACGAGAAATGGGAGACTCGGATGACAAATAAACATCGCTAGCTACCAGTGGAACCAAACCAGACAAAATGACAATGGGAAGTTACATGGAAAGTATAAATCAACTAATCATTGAAATAATCCTCTCCAAATTTAGTAAACTGATCAGGCAGCTCAGTGGAGCCATGCAGTCTTTACCCATACAGTTTAAGGTCAAGGAAGGTACTTGGGAAACACTGGGATTCTGATGTGGCAGATTGCATGGCTATCTTGGTTCCACAGTTCACTATGAAAAGCAAAGATCAGCACACGCAATGATGCGTTAGCTGTAGTTCACCATTTTCAATCAATCCAGGTAGGGCTGAGAAAGATTCCAGGTGATCCCTGAAAGCAATCTTTCAGATGTTAACAGGACCTCCCAGAATTTTTAATGTTACCCCATGGTAAAAAAAATATGTACAGGAATAGCTTCAGTCAAAGTTAGCAACACTAGAAAGACCTCTGTCTGAAATGTTGGAGAACATCTATTAGTAGACAAGGCTATGCTGGGTGGGCCAATGATCTGCTTCAGTAGATAACAGGCTAATACGTCCTCTGAAACCAACCGTTGGGGATATTAATGATCTGATCTTCAAGCATAAGGCGCTTGTAAAACTGTATAAGCCCCAACCCACAATGCTTTCAAAGTAAACATGTCCATGTGCTATAGCAAGGGCTACTGACTTTGCATGTATCACTAAGAGCACAATCCTAACCAACTTTCCAGTGCTGGCATAGTTATGCCAGTGGGGAATGTGCTGCATCCTGCAGTTGGGGGGGCAGTCACGGAGGTCTCCTCAAGGTAGGGCAATGTTTGTTCCCTTATCTCGGACCTGCATTGCCCTTATGTCAGGGCTGGAAAGTTGGTTAGGATTGTGCGGTAACTGAAGTGTCTTGTGTTACCTTAGGAGATGGATTTGCATAGGGACAAGCAATCATATTTCTCACTTCCTGCTTCTCTTGGGAGTATGTTTTTGGATAATGTTTCACACATCTTGAATCCTGTTTCCCCAGTTTATCCCACTGAATTATTCTGCCAATGTTGTGAAGCAGGGTAGCACCTGGAAACTTAATGTGTGATTTAAGTATTAAGCTGTGTTTGTGTAATTGCCACATTTCACTAGTGAGAGAGATTCCCCAAATGTCCTCTATGTCTAAGATCTTCATAGGAAAATAGTACTGCTTTCTTCTGCATCAGGAAGATGTAAGTGCCTTTGTGACGTCACCAGCCATTACACCAATCCATACTCTCATCTCAGACCTATTTTCATGCCTAGCAATCCATGCCTTACAATGAGGAAAAGGGCAAAGCTACTATGTTAAACCTGAAAGTGGTGTCAAGAGTCAGTGGATGTACTGAGGTGAGAAAAGTCACCACTACTATTTCTGAGACAGACAACCATGTCTGGGTATCTGTTGGAAAACCAGAAATAAATTCTCCAGGTTTCTGTGCAATCACAGGGACCAAAACATTCCACTGAGCACATAATGCAAGCAATCACCCAGCCCTCACCCACATACTTTTGTACAGTTCAAAAGTAAGTGAAGGAAGTGTAGTTTCACATTGAATCAGGCAAGGACCTCCGGAATTTAGAATTGTGTAGGGATGAACATACAGCAAGTGTGTTGTAACTCTGTGGTTTATAACTGAAAACTGCTTTAAGAGAAGGGATGAGCAGTGGGTGGGGAGGCAGGTGAGATAGAGCCTCCCCACCGGAGTTGTTCAAAAAGCACAGCCACCGTGTGAGGTGCGCAAGCACACGCAACACACACAGCGCTTTTCAAAGGAATCCAGTGAGGATGCTCTGCCTCACCTGCCTCCCCACCCATGTGGGTTGTGAGTACTTGCACACCTCACACAGAGGTGCTGCTTTTCGAACAACTCCAGTGAGAAGGCTCTGCCTCACCTGCCTCCTCACATGCCTGTTTAGGAGATACTCTAATTGGTGGGCATTTTACTAATACGGCCAGAAGGATGAGCTACAGTTGAACAGGACTGATGAAGGAAGCACAGATAAACCAGCAGACACAGATGAGGATCCCAAGGGATGGAGAGAGTAAGAACCTAGGGGAAGAAAGTTGGGATAAAGTCAAAGAATGCAAGCTGACGTTGGCATTCACTCATTCATTCAACAACAGCCCCTCTTTCATTCTTTCAGCAAGAGCCACTCCGCTGCTAATTGGGCAAAGAGGCACCTCCTAAAGCCTCTGAGCCAGTATTTCTCAAACTGTGGGTTGGGACCCACTAGGTGGGCCGCAAACCAATTTCAGGTGGGTCCCCATTCATTTCAATATTTTATTTTTAATATATTCAACTTGATGCTACCATGGGATGTGACTGCATTTGGGGAAATGTTACAAACCTGTACTTTTAACAAGCTACTATGTATATTCTTTTAACAATTATAGCAAATGGGACTTACTCCTGGGTAAGTGTGGGTAGGATTGCAGCCTAGGTTTGTTAAAAATGTTCCTGCTTGAGGATGTCATTTCCGGCCATGACATCACTTCTGGTGGGTCCTGACAGATTCTCATTCTAAAAAGTGGGTCCCAGTGCTATGTGTGAGAACTACTGTCCTGAGCCATCTGCCAGCTTGTCATGGACTCAAGGGTTTAAACCACCCAGGACTCCTCCCTCACTAAACCCCACATGCACACTATGGGCCAGCCACTATGGGCCACTGTTGGGCTGTAATACCTGTTTCGAGCCACACTGAATCTTGAAAAAGCAAGATATAAATCTTTCAAAATAAATAAATTTAATTTGGGCGAGGTCTTTTTTTTTGCACATGTAAAACCATTTCTCCTCATCCAGCAACCTGTCTGCATGCCTCGCATCAGAATGTAGTTACCTTCACGCCTTGGCTGTAGACTTAACAAAAAAGCAAATAAAAACCTTGCACAGATGCCTGTGACAGATGGTATACCAGATATTGAGAAATCATTTTTGCTATAAAATTAGCAATATTGACAATTATGGAACACACTCCGTCATCATAGACAGCAGCAACCGTTTTAGAGCTTTGACCAAGAAAAAATAGCCCTTTTCTAATGCACACAGCACATGGTGCTGAAGTGGTCTGAGAGAGAGAGAGAGATTATTAAGCCTGTCAGAAATATTCCAACCCAGCTTGAAAACACAGAATGCTATGGAATTAATGATGACTCAAGCTCTTCAAAAGAATAAGACAGGCAGGTAGGTTACCTGGAAATTGACACACTGTGTAGTCTGCAGTGAACAGAAACCTTACTGAGTATCATGCCTATCTTCACACATTCAACAGCTGCTCCAAACAACCAAAATCTGTTATATGCAGATGCGCCCTCAGATGTCATAGAATGTCCTCAGAATTTCTGGAACTCCTATCTCAGTATCTTCACTAAGCAAAACAGTGCCAATCATTAAACAAAACAGGCGAACCACTAGGTGGCTCAGCAACAGACAGGGATGCTCGTTCTGATCTGACCACCATGAGGAATGAGAAGATGCATCTCCATTCATATCTATGCTTCCACAGGTTCACACTGACTGACTATTTGTGAGTGGACCTCACATCCTGCTATGTTCAGTTCTCACTTGCTGGATCAATTAAATACTCCATCTTAGGGACATCGTGCACGATGGAACAAGAGTAAGAGCCTAATCCTCTCCTTTTCCTCCTGCTGGTGCAGCTGCGCCAAAAAGAGGATAGTGTATCGGGATGAGTGGGCAGATTGGGAAGTTTAGCTTCAGAGGGGAAAGGAAATTTAAATCATCTTACCCCTCCATAAGCCTCACAGTAAGCTGCTAGAGTTCTGGTGGGAAGGTCTTTCTGGTCCTTCTGGTTTTTCTGCATGCGCCAGCAGATGTCAGGAAGCCTGCTGAATCATGTAAGCCTAGTGCAGGGGGTGAAATGGGGGGCAGGGGAGCGTGGGGATGGGGTGGTATGGAACAGGAGTGGGTGGAATGGGAAGGAGATGGGTGGGGGATGGAAAATCAGGTTTGGAAAGAGAGTCAGGTTTGATGGCAGTGCCAGCTGAATCCGAACCCCTTTCCTAGGCCTGACCAACCTGCATGGGTCAACATGGACTTGCACCAGTATTGGTGGCGCAGGCTCAAGTTGACCCATAGAGGCTTTTGGGGCTTACTCCAAGGCAAGGGGACAAATGTCCTTTACCTCCAGCAGCCAAAACTCTCCTTAGGATCTAGCGGGAGGGGGAAGGGAGGGACAAAACTGAGTGGAGAGGGGGAACGAACGGGGGCAGGCACCATCACAAGGGGCTGTTCACAGCCTACCAGTAACACCCTACTTCGAGGAAGGTTGTAATATATAATCTGCACTTGGCAAATATGTGAAGCCATGACATTTACAGTGACAATGCAAAGCCTCCTCTTTGCTTACTTCTATTTCCAACTGTACTGAAAACACACACACACACACACACACACACACACACACACACACACACACACAAAGACTGAGAGAGAACCAAAAGGGCGGAGTGTAATTAGAAACTTGCATATATACTGATGTTTTGGACACTGCCGCTAATCTTAATGCATTCAGAAGCCACGGGTGTGAAAAGATGATATTCTGCAGTTTCTGTGATGAAGGTGACAGGATAGCTCTGAAAAATAAAATCTGTTTTAAAGGACAAGCTCTAATAAGCTAGTGAGCTAGGCCACCAAACAATATAGCGGAGGCAGCCTGCATGGGGTGCGAGGTGAGGGAGCAGTTTACTATTCAACAGCTCTCAACACAGCCCTAGGATTTAAAGCTTCGGAGCTAAAACACACACGCACCGACTCCCTGACAACCAAGCTTATCTGAAATGTTGAAATAGTTATTCTACCGTGCCTTTTCCCCTGCTTCTCTGAAACAGCTTTAAATTGATTAGGGGAGCAAGAGGACTATGCAAGATAGCAGTAATAAATTAGAGTCAATTTCAAATTAAATAGGTCTGTCAGGGAATTGATCTTATTCTTATTAAGCCTTTTGCTCCCCTCTTCCTCCTCAGTTGCTTGTTATTGTTTAGGGGGGAAAGGTAGTTGAACTACAAAGGGGAGGGGGCAGGAAACAGTACCCGAGTATGGACCTTTGCTAGTTCTCCTAGCAACCGATATGTTTTGAGAACAATCCCTCACAGAATAGTATGTATAATATGGCTTGAGATTATTATGGAGAAGACAGTGGCCAACTTGCTTTCACATCAGAAAATGAGCAGAGATCTTCCAAATCCAATGTCATTCAAACTCGCAATTCTTTTGTACGTTTCCAGCAACGTTCAACGATGCCTTCACCTACCATCAGGTGAAATTGCAATTACATAGCCATGTGCCAGTCTCACACAGTCATATTTCTATGACTCATTAGCCAAGCGCATCCTGTAAATAGTTATCATGTGTAATAACTATTTAGTAAATCATGTGGCAAAAATCTGGATTCTATTTATTTTTCTGGACATTCATGAGCTTTCAATACTATCAACCATAGTGTCATCCCACATGACAATGGGGGTGCTATATTCCAGGGGATCCACAATGGCAGGCTGATTCAAGAAGGCAGCAGTCCCTAAACTGTGCATCATGGCTCCCTGGGGCTGTCCAGTGAATGCGCAGGGGTGTTCCAGGATGCTTGCCACCTGAGCCACACAGCAGCAAAAGTATGACATTATACCAAAGACCATGGAGCAGAGGTTCGGTTCAGCAGGCTGAGCTCTGTGTGTGAGGTTTTCATTGCATGAAAAGCTCATGTGCCCACCCTGAGCGTCTACTGCCATTTTCAGGGTTGCTTCATCGTATCACATCTCAGAATTAATTGGTGGTAACATCATCGCGTCCTCACATCTTTGCCAATTACTTACAGGTGCCCAGCTCTGCATCTGCAGCACAAAGGGCATTGCAATGGCAGTAAGTTTGGAGACCACTTCAAGAAGGTAATACTGGGGAACTAATTTATGCTCCAGGGTGGAAGAGGGTTCTATTTTGTCCCCTATACTGTGTAATACTTACTTGAAACTGTTGGACGAGGCCCAGGGATTTAAAATGAGTTGCTATCAACACACTTCTTGTGATTGCCACTTCTGTTGCTCTAATTTCTCTAATCCAGTTGTGGTATTAAATGATCTGACCAGCAACCTGCAGCAGGCAGGATGAAGGCTAATAAACTGAATCTCAAGCCAGATAAGACTGAAGAACTCTTAAGTAGACAGCAAAGATGACCATGGAAATGACACTTGGCCTGTTCTGGAAGGAGTTGCTTTTTCCCTTGAGGCTCATGTTTGGAACCTGGGGTTGGTATTAGGTCCAGCCTTGCCTAGGGATGCCCAGTTAGAATGCCTTATGCCAGCTCTGAATGGTTTTGGATAAGCATGATCCTACTGCAGATATCCATGCCTTGGCAACAGATGAGCCCTTAGACACAGACCCTTGATTGGTTTTTAGTTTAGCATACCTGACATTGCCTTCAACAAAAATCCTGCCTAAATAAAACTTCTACAATTGTGTCTTGATTGGGAACACTGTGTCAGGTCTATGTTCTGGATAAGGCAGAAACACAGCCAACAAAGTGGTTCAGGAACAGGTGCAGATTGCTGGAGTCAGCAGGATCAGCAAACACCTGTGACTGCCTCACCCTGGGTGTGGCTTAGCCTACACTGATTGGCCACTCCAACTACTTAATGTTTGGTCTGCTGAGCTTCCAGTGCAGCAGTAGGAGTGTAGTAGGAGACTACTGAACTGCTGCCAGTAACTTGGGAGGCTGGATGTGAGTATATACATGTTGTTACTGACCATGGAATGAACTTTGACTGTGTATCTTGGAAAACTGATTTGGATTTGTTGTTTATGGACTGACTGCTCATTGTGCTGACTAGGACTGTTTACTGATTACTCTACCTGTGATAACCCTTGCTCTGACATATAACCACTGCATGCAAAGAACTCTGCTGGTGTATGCTGTCTTGTGTGCCTGCTCATCCAAGGTTCCATACAACTCTTTACCAGACAAAGGGTTGCAACTCTAACACACTGGAGCTGCAAAGCCTGGTTGGTGAAAAGGCATAAATATCCCAGCAGAACACCATTTTAACAAGAAAGTGTTTAGAACAATTCCATATAACAGCAGGGAAGATGTCCGGTTGTGATTAACAACTTTCTCACTTGGAATTTTTGCTGGAGTGAGGAAATTGTGCCATTTCATCTTGCCCTGTTACAATGATGTTTATTACATTAGATGATCCATTTCTTCCCAAGCAGCCACTGTGTTATTGCTCCTTTCATCTCAAATTTATTTTTTGTTCCTGCTGTGTTAATCTTCTTGTTGCTCACGGTTTCAGATTTCTCACCATGATTGACTTTTTTTATATTTCTTATAGTTTTTAGTTTTAAATGGTTGGAGAGTCTTAGCAGTCTTTGGAGACCATTATCCCCCTCTTCCAACTTTTTGGTGTGGTCATGGAAGCCTCTGGATATAAAACAATTGGTTGTCTTTGAGCCCAATTCACCTTTCCAGCACTGATGCAATTGGGCCAAGGGGGTGTGTGCTCCAACTTGCGGGGGGGGGGGGGGGCTGTCATGGTGCCCTCCTCAAGATAAGGGAATGTTTCTTATCTTGAGGCTGTGCTGGAAAGTTGGATAGGATTGCTATGATGCTGCTGCTTGGAGGGCATTGCATAGAAATATAACGTATAAATTATTTTTCAACAATAAATTTGTACTGAAAAGAATATCCTTTTGTATTGAAAAGGGTACTAGGTACAGACTGTTTTCTCTTTCCATTCAAAGGTTGCAAGGTTTCATTTGTTTAGTGTTTGAGCAGTGATTTTTTGTTTTTTGTGCTTTGTTTACTGTTTTTAACATTTTAAAGTCTTTTGGAAAGTATTTTCACAAATTTCCTACCCAAGGTCTTGGTGCAAAAATATGTTGTAGAATACACATTAGAATATGCTAATCCACACATGCTGAATGCATAGAATCTGTAGACATTTCAATATTTTCTAAAATCTGAACCACTGGAATCTAGAGCCACACATTCTGCTCTGAATTTTGGCAAGAGAGGAATTCAGGAAAGGTTCAAGAGACTGCTCCTTATTCTGTGTAATATTTTACACGATATAATGGGTAGATGTGTGATTTTGGGGTGATAATGAAATAAAATCCATAACACTGCATTCAGCACTTCTCATTTTTGTAAACAAAAACAAAAAAACACCCTGAAATCTGTGAAAAATAAACTGGCTAATAGCTAGCTAGTTAGCTAGATAGGGGGATGCATGGGCAAGGACTGTGGCTACATTTGCTATCACTACACCACTTATATCACCAGTACTCTTTAAAAGTGATTATAATTTTATAAAAATGCACCCTTGGAATAAAAACAGATAACACCACTTTCTGCACTTTTCCTACTTGAGACAAAACCTGTGGAAAAAATAAAAACCATTCATAAACTAGAAGAGGAAAGAGATTAGAAGATATATATTTGATTAGATAGATTGATATATGATTGCCTGCACCCTTCAACGGTATGTTTTTGGGGTTTTTTGTGTTGTGTATTGAGTTTGTGTTATGTGTTTGTTTATATTTGTTTGTTTTTTATTTTGGAAAATTAAAAAATTTATTAAAAAATAAAAACATTTAAGATCACCTCTAGTACCGTATTTTTTGCTCCATAAGACGCACCTGATCATAAGACGCACCTGACCATAAGACGCACCTATTTTTAAGAGGAGGAAAACAGGAAAAAAATATTCTGAACCAAATAGTGTAATAAAATATTTAATAAACTATAACAGAATAACATTTGAACCATCCCCCCTTCTTAGGGTGAATGGGATCATAAACTGGCAGGAAGATCCCTCCCTTTATTAAGGTCACCAACGTGCACTCTTTTTTGCGGTATTCACTCCATAAGACGCACACACTTCCCCCCACTTTTTGGGGGGGAAGTGCGTCTTATGGAGCGAAAAATATGGTAATTATGTCTTTTATTTGTTCTTCACAGCATACACATAACTCCAGAACTAGCTATCCCAATGTGAAACCTCAGGAACTTTGTACCATACAGTTTGGTCCCTGGGTCCGTGAGCCAACAGTAGGTCTCTCCTTTTCTTCTTGTCCCTACACCTTAATGACTGACTAATAGCCTGAAATACCTTTCCATTTGTCTTCAGTTGTTTCACTTCCTTTGTTCATAAATGGTCTTTTATTGCTTTGTTACAGCAGCTGGACATTCTACCACCATTAGAAGGCATAATTATGATTATAAATGTCAAAGGAAAGGCATAGAAATCATTTACAATCTAATACTCTGGCTAGAGAATCGTTGGGGCATAAAGGCTCCCATACACCACAAGCTCCTACTGAAATCATTAATCCATAATGGTCAGTAGCAGTGCCAGAAGGGAATCTTACGCCTGTCTGAGGATAACACATGATAATAACAACCAGACAACCTATCCTGGAGCTCCAGGACTATGCAGTTTTATTTCATATTGACCTGAAATGTTATATGTCCAGGGCAAATAAAGAGATTTTTTGTATTGTGTTTCACTAGCAGAGTTAAATATAGCTCATCACAGAGTACTTCTGTTATTATGAAACAAAAAATAACTGATTATCTCATCAGAGGTGACCTGAGGGTTACCAAATAGATTCTACTTACTACAGTATATTACCCTTTTCCAGCTCCAAGATAACAGTTCGTGCCCACACAGACCCCTTATAGGGAAATATTGGATGTGGCAGACAAACAGTTCTTTTCAGATGAAAGCTTTCTTCATGTCATTGTTTCTTGAATCAAAGAATCAAGAAGTTGGAAGCCATCTCAAAGATTTTATCTTCTGGCCCCCTTCTCCAAGGGCATATTGTTTTTCAAATATTCTCTGCCAGTTGCTTACTCAGATTCTTGCTAAGACCCTTCAATGAAGGAGATTCTAATGTTTTTTTCTAGGCAATTTGTTTGATTATCCAAAGTATACCATCTTCTAGCACCAAATTCACAGCCCAGTCCTAACTAAACGCTGCGTCAACGGAACACATGTTCCGTCAGCACATGCTGTCACAAAAGTGCCATAATGAGTTTTTAAACAATGATTTAGCCTGCCTATGTATCTGTCTTTTCAGAAACACTCTTCCTATAGCGCCAAGATGAGCTGACATTGTCTTAGTAATGGCAGCAATTAGATTAAAAAGCAGATAAGTAAATGCACATAGTTCATGCACATAGTTCAAATAACAGGATACATCAATGGATGGATTTTTGGGGGCAGAAACCAATTCCATCTCTCGTCAAACTGGCTGATACAGTAATCCTATCCATGGGTTCCACTGGCTTGGTCAGAGCAGCACTGCTGCTAAAACTTGCTACACCATCATCATCATAAGGTAGAGTAGGGTAGGGTCAAGTCAGGGTAAGTTAAGGGAAGGGTCATAGCTCAATGGTAGTTATTGACATGCAACAGTTTGTCTTGCCACAGCTCCTCCCCACTGGGCCTCGTGCCCGCTTAAGGCTGATTAGTTTTTCTTGTTAAACTCACAAGTGCAGCAAGCAAAAGTCAGAGACAAGTCCCAGTCCACAGATTCCAAGTCAGTCAGTCCAATCAGTTAAAGTTGCCAAATCAGAGTCCAGAGCCAATAAGCCGAATCACAGTCCAAGGTCAGATTCCATGTAAGCCAGTCCAAACAATGAGAGTTGCCAATCAGAGTCCAGAGCCAATAAGCCAAGTCACAGTCCGAGGTCAGTCAGTATCGTCTTGTCTCCTCTCCTCCAACCTACACTCCTTCTGTAGCCCACACCCCCTAGTTCCTCCAGGTGCTGTTTATATACTTCTAGGTTCACTTTAGGTACAGCACACCTCCAGCTACCACCTGGACTTTAACCCTGCATTTACTTAGAGCAAGGGGCATTGTAGACACCACACCCTATCTCCTAGGTGATATCTTCCGCGATGTTGCTACAAAGGTCCAGATTCAGTCCCGGACATATAGCTAGGAAAGACCTTTATTTGAACCCCCCGAAAGCTGATGTCAGTCATTGTAGGCAATACAGAGCCAGCTGAACCAATGGTCTGTGACTCAATGTAAGGCAGTTTCCTGTGTTATCTAATCTTCCGAACTGCAAAGAGTTGCCTCTTGCAGGGAAAGAGACATTTCTGAAGCAGTTCCATGCCTTCCATAACAAGAATATTGCCTGTGTAATAAAGGAACAGCTAAACATAAAAAATAATTAAAATCATAAAGTAAGAACAAGCTGCTGAGCATATTTATCCCTGTGGCTTTTAGTCTAATTTTAAAATGTCGCCTAACAAGATAAACTAGGGATTCTCCACCCTGAATTCATTATTTCCTGGCATTGTTGTATTATGCCTGGATTATCTTCTGGATGCAAAGTATCCTTCGATTATGGCAAAAAAATAAATAAAACAAGACTGTTTGCATGATAAAGGAGTATACTGTTTGTTGTGGTTGCATTTCCCGTAACAGCTCACAACACTTTCCTCCCCCCTTTATTTACTAAGAAATCTGTTTTATTTTCTGTCTTTTGTATTTCTCGACTTAATGCGTACATCCTGCTTTCTTAGAAGTATGGATGGTGCAGCTGCTATAAATATTTCCTTTGTGATTCAGTCGGCAATAATTGGTGGCAGACACCCCAATTTCAGAAAATCTCTCCGCCGACTTGTGAACAGTTTCCCTCTCTCTAATAAATCTATCCCCCCTGAGTGACAGCCAATTAATTCACCTGCCCAAAGACCGGAGGCAAAGTCTCCTGTATTGCTGGCACCAACTCATTATGTGCTTTCCTGCCAGTGTACATGGGACTTGAAATCAGAACGTACAATTAATTTACATCTATGAATTTGTGACAACTTAGCCTAGTCCTTGTAGATTTAAGAAGGTTTTCAGTATGAAAACCTACTACACTTTTCCAATTTGTTTATATGTGTTGAAAATTATGTTGTTTGATGCAAGTTATGTATATCGGTTGTGAGTCGCAGCTTCTGCCCTCCATATGTCTCTCTCGTGCAAAACCCCAACAAATCCCAGCCATAACTGGGTCTTGGGAACTGCAGAAACACCTCCAGCACTTCCCCATTTTAGTCAGGAGACTTTGCTTCCAGTCCGATCATTTGCAACAGTTTCCAGCTAACAAGTGGAGCATGATAGACCTGAAAGCACTGAAACTACTATTCCTAGACATGGTAAAACTAGGGCGCACAGAGCACTGTGTCCATGTGGATAAGGCACAAGTCAAAAGCAGAAGCTGTCATCATGAAACTCCCTAACGCTTGGTGAAATGGAAGGACTTACAGACCTCTAGCACTGCACTGTAGAGGCAAACATTACTGGGAAGTGATGCTGGGACAATTCTAGAGGACCTGGCTGACTGCTGAGTTACTGGCA
Source organism: Tiliqua scincoides (assembly GCF_035046505.1). Taxonomy (NCBI): domain Eukaryota; kingdom Metazoa; phylum Chordata; class Lepidosauria; order Squamata; family Scincidae; genus Tiliqua; species Tiliqua scincoides. The sequence continues at coordinate 44,292,469 of NC_089822.1, forward strand.
TTACTTGAAACCTGGAACTGGACTTAAAAGAAAGGAAGCATTTTTTTTTATCTAAGATCTGCTCCCTGTCAACTTTCACTGAACAGTAGGGTCTTTAATAAAGTTGTTACTTTAGCGCTGGCATCTCTGAATCTGTGCTCAAGCTTTTTAATACAGAGGTTGCTGAGGTTTAGTCTGTTCTTATTGTATATGAATGAGTGCCTTGGAAAGAAAAGCAAGCCACCAGGCAAGGTGAAATCTCTGTAGAAATTGTTAAGGACTTTGTTCCCCAGCGTAAACATCAGATACTGTTGTAGGTCAAGGTAAGATTGATAATGACTCAATAAAAGATGTAAGTAGTGATGGAATGCACAAAAAATGCACAACCTATTGTTAAAGGATACACACACAATTCTGCACTCACTATAGGAGGCAGAGTAGTCTGTGATCTCCTTTGTAAAATCTCTGGCACTACAGAAACAATAGCACTTTTCAGGTGTTGTAATACCTGGTAATACCTTATTACCTTCTTGTAATAAGACTTAACAATAATACACACAATTCCACACACACAAAGATAACATCAAAGAGCTTAGTGAAGGAGCAAAGTCTTACAGCTCAACCCTACCAAACTCCCTGCATGGTTATGCAGTGGTGCCAACATGGTATTGACTGCATCTTGTCAGGCGGGAGGGGCGTTAGCTGCATCTTGTGGCTTTCAGCCTTCAGAGGCCTCCATGGGACAAGGGAACATTTGTTCCCTTGCTGCAAGGAAAGTTCCTGCTGGCCTGGTGGGTCAACTCAGACCTGCATGAAAGCAGATTGAACCTGGGAAGGGGGTGAGGATTTGGGAGTCTCCACTGCTTCTGAACCAACACTCTTCTCAAGCCCTCTGCCCTCCTTCCTGTCCCCATCACCCACCATTCCATCCACCCCCACCCCATTCCAACCCCTCCTTATGCCCCCTGCGTAGTCCTACCTGGGGGGGGGGGTGTTCACTGTCCACCATCATGCAAAGCTGGCTGTTCACGTCTCACCCACAAATGTTGAGAGCTGCACTTGGAACCTGGAATGAGAGGAATGATATGTAGATGTCTCCACCTTTTTCCATCTGCCTCATTTTGGATTCCACTCTATTTATATTGAGAGTCTTGTGTGGTGCAGAGTGGTCGGTTACAGTATTGCAGCTGAGAACTCCTCCATGACCTGAGTTCGATCCCAGAGGAAGTTGGGATCTCAGGTAGCCAGCTCGAGGTCAGCTCAGTCTTTCATCCTTCTGTAGTCGGTAAAATGAGTACCCAGCTTGCTGGGGGAAAGGTAATATTGGGGAAGGCAATGGCAAACCACCCCATTTATACCAAGAAAGCGTCACAGATGCTGCATCACCCCAAGGGTCAGTAATGACTCGGTGCTTGCACAGGGGACCTTTCCTTTCCTTCCTATTTATACTGTTTTATCAGGACAATGGACTATCATAAGAATCATCAACCACACTTCAAAGTTATTTTCCAAGTCTTATTTGCTGAAAGAAATTTACGTTCTTTCCTTTGATTATATTTCTATAATCAATGTTTAACTCATGTCACCTACACACATTCCACTCAATTTCAAACAACCCCCCCCCCCAATTATCTCTGCTAGGTTAAGTATTTTTCCTGCTTAATCCCAGGGAAAATATAAACTGCTTTTCAAGACTCCCAACTATAACAAAAGTCATTCATTGAGGCTGCATGTCTATGCACACTGTGCTCCACTGTGGGATTTACTTGCACATAAACATGCATTGTGCTGAAAATGCCTTGGGGTGAAAAATCACTCCAAAGGAACAAGACTCCCCAGTGTAGGCCTGGAAAGTAGCTTGGCAGTATAGATCCCAATCTGGTGTACTGATGTCACCAAACTTCATATTCCCTTGTTTGCGATCTGCAAATCTGGGGAGCTTGCAATGTTTGTCTTGCAATCAGATATGCACTGTGGCACCAAAAAGTCCTTCTCCAGTGTGAGACAGACACCAGGAATGCTGGGAAATGTAGTGCTCCGATTGCTACTAACAGAGAGGCTGGTAGTTGGGAGGGAAGGAATTTGGATGGATGGCAGGTCGGTGTAAGGGAGAGGATATGGTGGGTCAATGGGGGGACAGAGAGATGGAGGATATCAGTGAGGTTTGGAGGGTATGATTTGACTCAGAGACTCAGAATAAACTGCTAAGCGATTTCCAATTTTGAGTGAGAAGTTTGATTCTCCTGCCAGGAGACATCTGTCCTATAAACCAACTTTTTTTAAGTCTATTCACCCCAAATCAGTGGGCTTTCTCTGCTCACTCCTTCCCACTGAATAAGGAGCATTTTGGTCCCATCCTTTCCAGGATGTAGTATATGCTGCCTTGACGACAGCATGGCAAATGTTAATTACCTTCCAGCATGTCAGCTTGAGTTCTGAGGGATGCAGAACCACAGCTTACAAGTTGGTTCAGGGAGCAGGTGTGGATTGCTGAGTTAGCAGAATCAGCAGGCACCTGGGACAGACACACCCTGGGTGTGACCAAGCCAGCACTGATTGGCTAAGCTGACTACATAAGGTTAGTCTGCTGGAGCTTCCAGTGCAGCAGTAGGGGAGTTGATGGAGATAACTGTTGAACTGCTGCCAGTGACTGAGGAGGCTGGATACTGTATGTATATGTAATTACTGACTTATGGACTGAACCTTTGACTGTGTATTATTGGAAACTGATTTGGATTTGTTATACTTGGACTGACTGCTCTCCGTGCTGACTCTTGGAATGTTTACTGACTACTCTGAATGTGATATCCCTTACTCAATACAACTGCTGAAAGTACTCTGCTGTATTTGATGTTTTCTTGCAACCTGCTCACATTGGGACAAGACTGGGATCCTACACCAATCATCTCATAATTTATCCAAAAATAACCTTAACATGGGTTATGGGCCCAGGAACTGCTGACTTGGTCCCAGACACTGCTGACTTGGTCCCTGCAACTGCTGAGTTAATCCTGTGAACTGGTGAGCTACAAGAACTGCTGTTGTTACTGCTACAGGTGACTGAAAACATTATGGAGATGAGCACAGTTACAGCCTCAGGGTTCCTGATAATCCGGTTGAATGGACATAATTATGCCACTTGGTCTTGTAAAGTCTCGTTATTGCTAAAGCGAGAGGCTCTGGGGAATGTGGTGGTTAATCCACCAGACTTGGCAGTCCTCGATGAGGAGGAGGCCGCAGAACTAATACAAACTTACCAAAGGGAAAATGAAAGAGCATTATGTATAATTGGCTTGACCTTGGAGGACCAGCAGCTGGTCCACATTGACGGACTTATCTCAGCTAAAGAAAGTTGGGAGGCACTCAGAGCCATCTATGTGCGAGATAGTGTTGGCGCGCAGGTACATCTCATGCACAAACTGCTAAGGACATGCCTCCAGCCAGGAGGGAACATGCTGACTCACCTAGAGTTTATGAAACGGACTCTGGGGGAACTCCAGGAAAAAGAGAGAAATTTCACTGAACTGCAACAGGTGTACATAATTCTCTGCTCCCTTGATGAGAGCTATGACCAGTTTGTGACAAATTTGGAAGTAGTACCCCAAGCAGAACTAACAATTGCCAGCCTGACAAGTCGACTCCTTGATGAGGATAGAAGGAGAAAAGACAACAGAGTGCTTAGAAATCACAAGCAGAATTCCTCGGCCCTGCAAAGAGGGAAAGCACCTGTGGAAAGAGTAAGTGACCTTGACTCTACAAAAGCTTACTCTGCCGTGAGAAAATGTTATCACTGCCAGAGCCCTTCCCACTTAATCAAAGACTGTCGGTCTAAAAGGGGAGGAAAGAAACCCCTCCATTATGGCAAAGGAGAAGGGGTGAATTTGACTGTCACCGGAAAAACAAAGGACTGTGAAAACTATTTTGTTATTGACAGTGGGGCAACGGCAAACATTTGCAATGATAAGAGACTGTTTCAATCATTTGAGCCTGCAGCAAACCAATGTGTCACACTAGCTGATGGAGTCACTGCCAATGTGTGTGGAAAGGGAAAAGTTGTTTTGCCAGTACTGCAAAGAACCTTTGAAATGGTATATGTACCAAACCTGACCTATAACCTCCTATCTGTTGCCGCGTTGACAAGGCAGGGCTACACCCTGCAATTCCATACAGAGGAGTGTAAAATAATGAAGAATGCTGAGCACGTAGCAACTGCTAAATTACGTGATGGATTGTATTTGTTATACTATACTTCAAAAGAAACTGTGGGGTCAGTGTTGACTAACCGAGCAGCACACTCACATTGTATTCACAAGTTACATCGCCAACTTGGTCATGCTTGTTTCCCAGCCCTCAGAAAGACTGTTGAACATTCTAAAGGGATAAAATTAAAACCCTGTGGCTTATACCTGGACTGTGAGGTGTGCAAAGCTGTTAAGTCCAAGGCTGCACCCACCAGGAAGCCTGGTAATTATGAAACCAAAGAGGTCCTGGACCTAATCTTCATGGACTTAATTGGGCCGTTCTCTCCCAGCATGGGAGGAGCAAGATTTGTGTTGTCCATCGAGGATCATTTTTCTCATTATGCTTTTTGTTATCTGATGCAAACAAAGGCAGAGACAAGCCAGACTGTAGCGTACTGGCTGAAGTTTGTAAAGAGGAAGACTGGTAGGCTACCCAAATGCATCATAACTGACCGGGGAGGTGAATTTGTGAACCAAAGGTTTGAAGATTGCTAAAAGAAAATGGCATAGAGCACCGTATATCAGCACCTTATCGACCTCAACACAATGCCCACTGTGAAAGAAGGGGCCAAACTTTGCAGAATATGGCATTCTGTATGCTTAAAGACAGTTGACTACCATTTAAATATTGGGGCGAGGCAATGATGTGTGCTTCGCATACATTAAATGTAATCTGGCATTCTGGCACTGGACAGATACCATATAAGATATGGCATGGGAAAACGCCATCTCTGGACTATGTACATATGTTTGGTGTCCCTGCTTATTTACACATACCTAAGAAGCAAAGGCTTAAAGGACAACAGAAAAGCAGGAAGATGTATTTCCTTGGGTATGAAGCGAACCACAAGGCATACAGATTTGGGTACTTGCACTCAAAGGACATTGTTGTTAGTGCAAGTGCAAAATTCCTAGAGGACACTACAGGGTGGGAACGATTGGGGCCATGTGTTGCCACATCCTACCCGATAGCGGACTATAATGGATTACAATCAAAGAAATCTGTCCCTGTAAAAGAGAAATCACCTAAAAGACTACCTCCTATACTGAAGGAGGAGCCTAGGGATGAGGAGACATTCCCTGATATGGATGACAAAGAATTGCAACCAGAACCTGAGACTGAGATACCAGACCCACAACCTACTGATGAGGATGTCAGTATACCCCGTAGATCCACCAGAGAACGTAGGGAACCTGATCGGTTCAAACCGGGGACTATTTGTCAAGTGTCCATTGAACCTTCCTCATATGATGCTATAAAGGACATGCCTTTAAATGAACAAACAGCCTGGAAGGCAGCTATCAATGCTGAATTGAAATCTATGCAAGACTTAAATGTGTACGAGGACACCTATCTCCCTCAAGGGGAAAAGGCAATAGGGTGCAAATGGGTATTCAAGGTGAAGAGGGATGCATATGGTCAGACAAAATGTAAGGCCAGGCTAGTCGCCCAAGGATTTGGGCAGGAAGCAACTGATTATGATGAACTGTTCGCACCTACTCTCAGAAATTGTTCCTTGTATAGTGCGCTGGTGTTAGCAGCGAAGGAAGGGTATAAAATTAGGCATTTAGATGTTAAGACCGCATATTTACATGCGTCACTTAGACACACTGTTTACATGAGGAAACCTTTGGGGACTGCTGAAACTGATAAAGGATATTGGCTACTTAAAAAGAGCCTATATGGACTAAAGCAATCTGGATACGAATGGAACCATTGCCTTTCTACTACACTGAAGGAGGAGGGATTCCACAAAGGCACAGCTGACCCATGTATTTTTACCAGGGGTAAAGGCCAGCTGAAATGCATTATACTATGTTTTGTAGTTGACTTTACAATATTATGTAAGAATGCAGAACAAGCAAATGTTCTTATAGAAGCATTGCGGATAAGGTTTACATTGCGTGACTTAGGGGAAATACACAATTATGTAGGATTGGATATTACCAAAGTATTAAATGGCTATAAAATCTCACAAAGAGGCAAAATAGCAGCATTACTAAGAAAGTTTAACATGGAACAGTGCAATGGGGTGAAGACGCCAATGGAGACTGACTTTGAGAAGGATGACTCACCCAGTCCCATGTTTGACACAAACATGTACAAATCCTTACTGAGAAGTTTAATGTGCATTAGCCAGTGGAGTAGACTGGACATAGCGATGGCTTGTAATATATTGGCCAGAGCATCAAGCCAACCAAAACAGAAACATTGGCTAGCCGCCAAACGTGTCCTGAGATATTTAAAACAAACGATAGACTTATCCTTGTACCTTGAACCTAAGGGTGGTCTGAGTCTTACCGCATATGTGGATGCAAATTTTGCCTCAGACACCGAGACAAGGAAGTCAACCTCAGGCATGACACTATTTCTGGCAGGAGCCTTAGTGGGATGGAAAACTGTAAAGCAAAGACATGTGTCGCTATCCACATGTGAATCAGAATTTGCTGCGCTGAGTTTGATGTGTTCGGAGCTTATTTGGTACAACCAGTTAATGATAGATCTTGGCATACAGGTACCTAAACCAATTACAGTTATGGAGGATAATCAGGCAGCCATCCAGATGGCTATGACACCTGGTGTGAGAGGGAGATCCAAACACACAGATGTACGCTTCCATAATGTGAAGCAATGTGTGTCTGATGGTTTAATCAACCTAACATACTGTGAATCAAGCCAGAACATGGCGGACGCACTGATGAAAGTGCAAGGAACTAGTAGGCATCTAGAAAACTGTAAGAAGCTGGGACTAAGGGTCTAGGTATGATAGAGGACCTGAACCAAGGAGGAGAATGTCAGCTTGAGTTCTGAGGGATGCAGAACCACAGCTTACAAGTTGGTTCAGGGAGCAGGTGTGGATTGCTGAGTTAGCAGAATCAGCAGGCACCTGGGACAGACACACCCTGGGTGTGACCAAGCCAACACTGATTGGCTAAGCTGACTACATAAGGTTAGTCTGCTGGAGCTTCCAGTGCAGCAGTAGGGGAGTTGATGGAGGTAACTGTTGAACTGCTGCCAGTGACTGAGGAGGCTGGATACTGTATGTATATGTAATTACTGACTTATGGACTGAACCTTTGACTGTGTATTATTGGAAACTGATTTGGATTTGTTATACTTGGACTGACTGCTCTCCGTGCTGACTCTTGGAATGTTTACTGACTACTCTGAATGTGATATCCCTTGCTCAATACAACTGCTGAAAGTACTCTGCTGTATTTGATGTTTTCTTGCAACCTGCTCACATTGGGACAAGACTGGGATCCTACACCAATCATCTCATAATTTATCCAAAAATAACCTTAACACAGCACACTCCCGAACAGGGAGGAGATAAAAATGAAAATCATGCAAATGCAGTTCTTCGGCACTCTCTGTTGAGCCTCTGAAATGTATGTTGAGGACATCCAAGGACATAACAGATTGCTTCAGTGGAGAAGAATTTCCTACCCATAACCCACGTCTGAGAAATCTTTCATTAAAGAATTCCCCCCTTACAGTGCATCTTTATTCCCATCAACACATTCCCAGGGAGAGAAGATGACAGTTATCCAGGATGATGCTGAGGTGAATGACTTTCTAAATCACTCACTTGAGGTTATAGCACGGAATTCAAAATCCTCTCTCTCATACTATTGCTTGTTGGGTTGGATGGAGACTGGCCAAACCAAAGCACAAGGTTAGCTTATGTCTAGAGGGATGATCTTTTTAGCCAGTATGCTGCAGGTGTGCCACAGGAGTTTGAAGAACATGGCGAACATTGATGAAGAAAGGTCTGCAGGTGTGCCATGGGAATTTGGAGCACAGTGGTTGAAAATTGCTGACAATGCTTTTCCAGGTTCTGCGGCTCTGGATGTGACATTACAAGAGGTGAAGACCATTGACAGGACCACAGAGGTCAATGTGCCATGAATCGAAAAACATTGAAAATTGCTGGTCTAGCTGTTGTATTGTTCATTCCTTCCCTTCTTTTCTTTTAATTAAAGAAGGCTTTCTTCAGATTTTTCAGATTCACTAACATGACTTTGAAACTGGACTGATAGCAGGAGGCCTCAGATCCCAGAGGGGTAGAGCAGTGTTCTTCAGCCTTGGGTTCGGGATGCCGATGAGGTTGCGGCGACTTATGGGAATAAAAAAGATTGAAGACCACTGGACTAAGAGCACCACCTGATAAAAGGGCAGGCATCTGGTGTATCTGTTCAGGTACTAGGAGACTGTGTCCCAGTCCTGCTCAGAATCTTAGCAATTCTGCTAAGATAGCTTTCACTAGTCGAGGCTTCATGGTGAGTTTTTCTGCCCTCTCTAATAAGAATTTTTGGTTACAATGAACAGTGCTGGGAGGGTATTACAGGGGTAGGGAGTAGGTGGTGAGAGAGGCAGGGGTGACAGATAGGATCCCATGGTGGCAGATGGATGTTGTGTCCAACGCTTGATTGATTGATCAATTGATTGATTGGCGTCATGGCATGAAAAAGATTGAAAAACACTGGCCTATAGGCAGGCTATACTTTTAATTGTCAGAGCAATCACACACATACCCCCTCCAAAATTAGGCCCAGAAGTGTGAAAGAAGCAAATTTTTCATGAATGACTACACCTTGTTTACACAGCTCATTTGATCCTGTGCACAAAAGCCACATCCTGGGAATTTCCTAACTTAAAGTAAACAAGGTTGTTAGCAACGTAAAAGAATGTTCTCCAACCACAGGTGGCCTCAACAACTCTGTGGCCAAATTCAGCCAAGGAGTCCACACTGATGAAGCAACGGGCCTTCATAGTTAGCTTCTGCACCCTTGGTAAGGTGCTACACAATACCAGCATTCATTTAGGGCTGGGGATGAGCAATCAAGACCCATCAAGCCAGAAGCGGACTTCCCCAGCCACGCACCTGGGGCAAAGGTCCATGATGACCCCCCCACGGGCTATCATCGCCCCCCCATGCAAAAATCCACCCCCCCCCACTCACCTGAGGCTCACAGAGTCTTGCGCAACCCAGGACTGCGTCGGGAAAGACTTTCTGAGGTTTCCCGACATTATAAACTGTGCTTCCTGGAAACTGGAAGCACAGTTTCCGCCCCCGTTGGGAGCCTCAGAGAGGCTTCCGTGGGGTTCTAGCACCTCGCGCTTGGGGCTTTTGCCCCATCAGACCTTATGGTAGGTTCACAACTGCAACAAGCTACAAAACAAAGATCCATATAAGATCCTTAATGACCCAATTCTCTCTCTCCTTCCCTCCAGTGGAACTAGCATTCTGGAGCCACAATGCATTTTAGGGCAGAATGCAAAAGGAATTTCTCCTGTGCATTTATGTTTACGTGTGTCTGAAAACTGGAAGTACCTTTCTAAGGCCTCTGGGTGCCACCAGAAGGATCATGTATGGAGGGGGGACAGCGACAAGTTCTTCAGCAGGCTTCTTAGTCAGTATGACTGGGAGGAGGTCTATGAATGGCGGCAGCACCATCAGTTGGGCTGCTCAGGAGCACTTACACCAGCTGACCCATTCCCCCCAAATATGACAGCTAATGGACACCACACTTTCCCAACTAGCTGCAGTTTCTTCCTTTGGTCTCTTACTGCATTTCTGTTCCTATTTCAGCATCTGTTTGGGACCAGACTGAAAGAAAGAGGAAGCAGACTCAGCGTTCCCAGCAAAGAACCCACACAGAAGAGAAGCCCTATAAATGCCAAGAGTGCAGAAAGACCTTCAGTCAGAGTAGTATACTTCAGATCCATCAGAGAACCAACACAGGGGAGAAGCCCTATAAGTGCCAGGAGTGTGGAATGACCTTCAATCAGGGTGTGAAACTTAAGGGCCACCAGAGAACCCACACAGGTGAGAAACCCTATAAATGCCAGGAGTGTGGAAAGAGCTTCAGTTGGAGTAGTTCACTTAAGCAGCATCAGAGAACCCACACATGGGAGAAACTCTGTAAGTGCCATGAGTATGGAAAGAGCTTCAGTACCAGCAACAGCCTTATACTCCATCAGAGAACCCACACAGGGGAGAAACCCTATAATTGCCAGGAGTGTGGAATGACCTTCATTCGGCGTAGTTTACTTAAGCGCCACCAGAGAACCCACACAGGGGAGAAACCCTATAAGTGCCAAGAGTGTGGAATGATCTTCAGTCAAGGTGGAAACTTTAAGCGCCACCAGAGAACCCATACAAGAGAGAAACCCTATAAGTGCCAGAACTGTGGAAAGACCTTCAGTCACAGTAGTGTATTTAAGTGCCACCAGAGAACTCCACCAGCAGAAACCCTACAGCTGTCAGGAGTGTGGAAAGCTCTTCAGTACCCATGACAGCCTTATACTCCATAACAGAACTCACACAGCGAAGAAGTCCTATAGGTGCCAGGAGTGTGGAATGACATTCAGTCAGAGTGGTCATCTGATAATCCATCACAGAACTCACATAGGGGAGAAACCCTATAAATTCCAGGAATGTGGAATGGCCTTCAATCAGGCACCACCAGAGAACTCACAGAGGGGAGAAACCCTATAAGTGCCAGAAGTGTGGAATGACCTTAAATCATAGAAGTATACTTAAGCACCACCAGATAACCCACTTGGGAGAGAAACCATATACAGCTTCACCATGTTAAAATTGTTTTTGTGCTCAGTTAGGTAACAAAAGTTGAGTCCTTCCTTTGCCTCAAATAGTTGATGTTTGAAAAATTCCTGCTATTTCTGCTGGGTTTGTTTGAAATGTACATGAAGTGCCTTGCTACTTCCTGTTTTTCGAAAAATAAAATTTGTCGAGGTTGCCTTTTATTAGTTCCTAGAGTCTATGGACTGGGCTTTGCTCAGGCATGGTCCAAGCTGGGTTCCAGCACCAAACGCTATGATACAGTGAACACTCAATTTTTTGAATTATTTTCTATTATTCCCTTTAGTAATCATTAAAGGAAAATGAACGTACACAGAACATTCTTTACTGCATCCCCAAATAATCAGTCCCAATCCCAGAAACGCATCGGATTAGGATCCCTCAGCTTGCCATGTCCTGACCAATACCTAAGCATTACCCTAACATCCAACAAATACTGGGGGCCAGTCTAAGTGTCTTTGCGACCTGTTTTGTCTTTGCTTCATTCTCGGGTCTCCAAAGCATCACAGCAAACTGCACCATGGCTTGGCAAGCTGTTTTCAGGATCATAGCTATCATTATGTGGTTTCTCTTGCAACTTCCGTCTCAATCACTCTTCCCTTTTCAGTAGCCATGAGGGACTAAAGTGTAGCACTCCTAACCCTCCCCCCCAAATAATTCCCTTTTCCTTTCTTATTGGTGCACCAAATACAAGCATATACATGCTCTCAGCAGAATCGTGGAACACACGCAACCACGACAATTAAGATCACTTTTACTGCATTTTTCTTGAGCTACTAGTGAAGCACCTTATTTTTGATGTTTCGTTTTTTACAACAAATCTTAAGGCACAGTCCTCTTGAAGAGTTGTGCCGCCAGAACATGTGTTCCAATCACATAACACACTTTCTGGTAGTTGTGAACACAACTCGCTGGAGAGCATGGGTTCAGCTGGTCCTGCAGGAAGTGTCCAGTGGCTGGCTCTGCATGTCCAGTGGCAGCTGCTGACTGCCCCAGGTAGGATCGCACAGGGAGCTGGAGCAAAGTGGGGAGGAGGTGGAATGGGGAGGTGATGGAGGTGGGGATGGAATGGGGAGGTGATGGAGGTGGGGAGGAGTGCACATTTAACCCGGGAAGGGGACTAGTTCAGCATCAGTGAACCAGCAATGGTGCCTGCCAAGTCCTGACCTCCTTAGGCCTGATCCTCCTTTGTGGATCCACATGGACTTGCCCCAGTGATATTGCTGGCACAAGTCAGATGATCCATCAATAGAGGTATTTTTCATCTATCCCTAGGTAATGAATAAGAGGCACTGGAATTGTGTATCCTGCTGTGAATAAAAATATAAAAACACCTCACTTTGCATTTTCAACAATTTTTTTAACCACCATTTTTAAACACATCTAGCCATTGGGCTGGCAGGGGCTCCTCAGGGGGAACAAATGTTGTTGTTGTTAACAGTATTTATATACCTCTTTTCAACAAAAGATCACAAAGCGGTTTACAGAGAAAAATCAAATAACTAAATGGCTCCCTGTCCCAAAAGGGCTCACAATCTAAAAGATGCAAAACACCGGCAGACAGCCACTAGAAAAGACACTGCTGGGGTGAGGAGGGCCAGTTACTCTCCCCCTGCTACATAAAAGAAGAGCACCCACTTAAAAAGTGCCTCTTACCCAGTTAGCAGGAAAGGAATGTTCCTTTCCCACGAGGAGGCCTTCAGAGGTTAAAATGTCCCTGCAGGATGCAGCACATGCTACATTGGTGCCACTACAGCTGCTGTAAGTTAGGATAATCAGAAGTTTCCTATGATGTCTGCTAGCTTCATGGAATGCAAAAGGTGGAGGCTGGGTTGACTGACAGTGCAGGTCTACTGGGAGGGTAGACCTGGGCTCTGGAGATTTTTCCAGCTGTTGCCACCCTCCCCTTGCCCTGTCTTGCCTTCACCCACCTCCATCCCGCCCACTATCATCACCCCTTTCCTTCTGTCCTCAAAAGAAATTTTGTACCCCCTGATAAAATTCCTCTTGGAGGTCCTGATCTTTATAGTCCTTTCTTAATTCTTATTTTTGCATCCTTTTTTGCTACAAAAAAACAGTCATTTCAGAAGAAAGGTCAATATAGAAATACACCACCAATCTGACTTTATGTGAAGAAGAAAAAGCAGTGTCTAGGATGATAGCATGTTAATGACTAGATCCTTTTCTCTGAAGGGCTGTCTCCATTATTACATTCTATTTGTTCCATTGTTTTGCAGAAATTGCACGGTCCTTTTTATCTCATCTTGACTTTAAAAAAAAATCACCTATTCTTGTTGTTAATCTCTAGTGACCTGTTCCGTGACCTGACGTTTTCGTCTATGAGATATTATTTTCCTCTTGACTCAACTAAATATGAAAATCTAGTTAAAATTTACTGCAAACGATATCAGCCCGCAAGCATGTAGAGATAATCCATTACCAAATTCCTCCTATGATTAAAAATACACTGGGTTTTTTAAGATCCCCAAGATTTCTATTAATGTGTCACTTATATGCTCAGCATCATCGATAACAGCTGCAGTCTGAGAAAGTAAAAATAAAACAATAATCAGTTGGATCCCTCGAAGACCCCTGGCATTTCATTATGAATTCACATTTAATACAGGGAAAGCAGCAAAATTACATTATGGGGTGCTCATTCCATACAGTGACTGATGTGGACAGCTTTAGCAGAAAGAAAGAGAGAAAGAAAGAAAGAAAGAAAGAAAGAAAAGTTTTACAGAACTTTTATTGGATGTATGTATATACAATCAGTTCTCATTATACGTGAATTCACTTATCTGCAAATTGCCAAATTGCCACCTATTTCTTGTTTTCTATGACTGTTCTCATTATCCGCAAATGCTGGGCCAATGCAAGCTGAAATTTGTCTCAATTGGGTCAAATTTCCACATTAAATGGGCACTGGTATTGGTCCATGGAAAATCATCTCACATGCTTGTGTCCACTTCTAAGTCACTTTTCATTTTGAAAAGCAGTTTGTGTTTTCAGCAGAGGGAGCTGCTCTTTCATGTCAAAAACAGAAAATGAAACTCCAACTGTTTATGGCTCTATTTTAGATCCTAACCACTGATTCCATTTTGAGAATTCTTAAATGTTTACAAAGATATTTTGGATATGTTTCCATCTGTAGCTTGCTAGTTTTGAGATACGTTTTTGGGGGGGAAAAGTTTTCTATCCTTGATAAAACTTGTGCCCCAATCCTACCCCCACTAGCCTATGCAATCCAGCAGAACCAACACTGCATCCTACTGTGTGGAGGTCACCAGATGACCAGTGAAAGACATATGTTAAAATATTAGTAATGCAAAAATGAGGGAAACAGTCTATGCATTTTTGTTCCCAAACAACAAACAGCCCAACTGCTTCTCTTACATTGTATGCAACTATATTAATAGTCACACAGGGCAAGGTTAAAGTTTATTTCCTTTGGATATGTTCTGTATATTAATTATTAGAGCTTTGCAATTATTATTTTTTCTTTAAATTTTGTCCTGAAACAAGGAATGCTAAAGCACATTCGTGGCTACTCAGGAGTAGGCGCTGGCCCAGCAGAGTTGGAGCAGTGCTGGGATAGAGTGAATTTGTGCTGGCACAGGCCCCAGCATGTGGGCTGGGAGAGGAAGGTGGGAGGGAGGAATGAATGTGCAGAGGGGGAGTTTCAGGACTGGGAGAGGTTGGCTTGGGGGGGGGGAAGGAACGTAGTGCAGCAGTGTCAACCGAATCCCAACCCCCAAGAGCTGTTACTCAGGGCCTAAGAGCTGTTACTCAGAAATTGCGGGTGCAGATCTAAGAAGCCCCGTAGCTGCCTGTGGTGTGGCTCTGGGTAAGGGGACTAAAATTTCTTTATTCCAAGCTGTTCCTCAGACCATAGCAAACCTGCACTGGATAACCAAACCAGTCGGCCTGCCTGTTCCAGCGCAGGTTAGGATTGTGCCCTTTGTTGAATTATTTTTCAGTGAAAGCTAAACATGTTGGTATTCTGAGTGGTTTCCTCAGCAGCTGAAGAGAAGGAGACCATGAATCAGGGATTGTGAACTTCTTCACCTTTCTGTAAATTCATAACTATACCACTTGAAATGTGGCACATGTAATTGATGGCTTGTATGTGGAAGAAGGTGCTGAAATGTGCAGTCAGCTATTTATTGGTGGAAACCACAAAAGGGCTTGGTTTAAAATTGTTGATATTAAACTCATTTCTCTCCCTCTGCATTTAGCAAAATGAAAAATCCCAGTAAACAATTCTGTTCATCCTGGACACATGGACATATAACGGCTTCTGGAATCTGGATTCCTGCCAGTTTTATAGTGATGCAGAGGACTGAATTCCACATCGTAGTTTCCCAGCATTTCCTGAAAGAGGGAAGGGGGGAGAGGATGTGCCAATTGAACCTGTCTCCCAGCCGCTGTATACGCAATATTACAGAAGCAAGAGAACATATCCACATACTCCAAGCAGGCATGGTCTCCCTTTCTAGTAATTTCAGTGGATGCAGGGAGACTAATATAAGAAAATAGTATGAAGTTTCAATTGTACATGACCATGACACAGCCCGTATATTAGAATTTGGATTGTGATCAACACATGTATAAATGGATAGGACATCAGGGATCAGCCAGATTGGGCATGCACTGAGGACCCACATCCATTAGACAGACCACCCAGCCACATCAACTCCTAAACCATCAGTTCCAGGAGCAGGGGTAGCACTCAATGTACCATCATAAGGAGAGAGGCAGGGTGTCTTAGGGGTCCAATGCATGCTGATTCTGAATGTAAAGAATGGGGTGCGATTTCCTGCAAAGAAAGGGCAAGTGGGAGGGAAGTGCTGAATTCTTCACAATTTTGCACCAATTCAGCACCAGTTTGCCCCTAAACAGCATTTCCCTCAGATACTTTCAACAGATGGAGTTTACTTCTGGCTTTGGAGTCGAACTAAAACAAAGCAAATGAGGATGGGATTTGAGAGGGAAAAGAATGAGACTCACAGCCCAATCCTATCCTTTCTCCTGCCATAGCATGCAGCTGGGCCAAAATGGACTATGCTACATGCTATGACGGTGGAGGGCAGATTGAGATGCCTGGGAGAGCCTCCCATAAGCCTGCCACTAGCCACTGGATTTTCTCAGACCTGCTCTGGCAGGAAAGAAAGAGAGTGTGTCAGGAGCTAGGAAGATAAGCATCCAGTGCAAGTCACCAGCACTGGGTGCCTCCCCCTTCTACCTCCCAACAGGACTCCCACCCTTCCCCTGTTCTACTCTCCCCCAACTTGTTCTTCTCCCATCATTGGCAGGTGCTCCTCCATCCCCCAATATGCACTAGGGCTCTCCAGCCATAGTCTGGCTGGGAAGCCATAGTGGGAAACCTGTGGGTCTACACACTTCCAGAGCACCTTGTCTGGTGGTGGAGCCCAGCAATAGGACTGGGCCATCAGCCTCCTACCTAGCCCTCCTCTGCATGAAATCACCCTCCTTGCCACATGTTACATTTGCTCAACATTGGCTTATATTCACATGCTACCATCACCGCTGGACAGACCCTGACACAGTGAAACCACCCCATCTCATTAGATTGAAATTCACTAATGTGCAATTCACATTAGTTCTTTTCAACTGAACAGCACTTAACGAGGGAGCAGCACTTGGAATAGATTTTAAAATATAAAGGACAGAAAATGATCTGCTGGCTCTTTCCTTGTTTTCAGCTCTTTTTTTCAATAGAAATGATGACCATAAGAATGAAGAATCCATTCTGCTGTGTTTTCTTTGTTACAATAAGTCAAGAAGTGCTGGAGTATTCTTTTGCTGTGGTTTTGAATACCGTATCTTGAGTTTTGTTCTCTGTATTTCTTTTTGGTAGCAACAATGGTTGTGATCCAGACCGCAGCAGCAGGGGGGAGAGCACACGCTGTCTTCCATGCCGCATTGCAACCCATTTGTTAAAAGTGGTGGGAAAAAGGGGTCAGAGCGCTACTGATCAGAAACAAAGAGAAACACAACTCCTTCTATAAGAGCAGGATTGCAGCCCATTATAGTTACTATGAGTGGTACTATTTAGCAGCAGAATACAGTGAGCGTACCACTCATTGAGTAAAACTAGAACATTTGTTTGTGATCAGTGTACCCCTTGCAGTTTGGGTGTGTGATTCAACCCAACTCTATACCTGGATGCCCAGGTGACTACTGAGACCCAGGGTGCCATTGCCCAACTTAGACTGGTCTGTCAACTGCATCTTTTCCTGGATAGGTCAGACATGACTGTGGTTCTCCATGCTCTGGTTCCATCAGTATTATTGTAACAAGGCTTGCCAGTTGGGCAGCCAGTGATCAGCTGCTTCAGCGCTGATGGGGGCAGCAGAGCACCTCCTCATTCTAGCATCTCACTTTCCGCCTGAACTGCTGGAAATAATCCACCTTCTTTCATTGCAGGGATTATTTCCAGAAGAGCACGGAGCAGAATGAGAGGGGGAGTTAAGACTAGGGCAGGAGGAGCCATTTCTCCCATCAGAATAAGAACATTAAAAGCAGGCGCCAAGCTCTGGATGCCCAGCCTGGCCACTCTAACCATAATGCACTCCACATGGGACTGTCCTCTCTTTCCAAGATCATTTGGAAACTTCAGCTGTGCATATATGCTGCTGTCACAGCAAACACATCTTGCCTCTGCTTTACCCACCATGTTGGCTGTTGGTTCATTTCCAGCTACAATTCAAAGTGTTGGCTTTGACCTTTAAAGCCCTAAAGGACTTAAAGGACCACCTCCCACCCACCCACCCCCCTTATGAAACTGCCTGTTCCCTGAGATCAACTGAGAGAGTCTTCTTGCTTGTGCCACCCTTGACCCAAGCCATGAATCTCCAAAGGCTCCCTTTTCACCATGCCCAGAGTGAGGCTGCCTGTTGACAGGATAGTCATGGACTTAATAGGTCCACACAATTGGATGCCTCAGGGTATGGGCTATGCCACCTGGTACCCAGGGGCACTGCACTACACAATCTGAACTTCCCTGCAGAATGCAGCAGTAGCCACATTGGTGCCACTGCATCACCACACAGGGTGTTAGGATCAGGTTGGAAGAAGCATAATTCCTCTGAACACCAGTTGCTGGGGAGGATGGGGAAGCAACATGACAACACTGACAATCTCCTATTGCCCATTTCCTAGTCATGGGCATCAGGTTAGCCACTCCCTGGATTAGAACAGAAAGAAGGGAACAGAGAGGAAGAAGAAATGTGGAGGGAAGGACAATGCTGAGCTAGAGCATTAGAAATTGGAAGGAGCAGAGGCTGGCACATCATTGGGTAAAGAGCAGTGGAATCTGGCATGCCTCTTCAAGCATTAAAAGGTCTTGCATCATTCTTGGGTTCAATGTTTAGAGTCCATATATAGATCAATGGGCAATTTACATTTCAAGATAAATCAAATCATACAAGCAAATGATCCGCTCCCCTATTCCCCAGGATCAGTGGCAAACCTTCTCGCATCCACACTTCAGTCCATATCCCCACAGTGACATCTGCAGTGGGGGTGAGGGATGACTTTCTTTGATTTCTATGAGTAGATGTATCGGTTCATAGTGGCTCCTAATGAATGTCACTGCAAATTTATGCATCTCCAGAGTATTCATTCTAAATCATCAAAGGTCAGAAAAGGTGCCTGACAAATGTTTGAAATGGTGGAAATCACATTTTTTATCATCTCAGACAGCAGAGATTCTCATTACATTTCCCAGAATTCATCCTTAGGCTGAAAACAAAGGGCAGCTTTTGAGGCAAACATCAAGTATCTGAAATAAAGGCTTGTAATGAAAATAATTTTTCAGTTTTTGCTAAAGAGCTGCTTGAGTAGCACTGTAATAGATGAGAGGTAGCTGAAACCAAAGGGGAATAGCGTGTTTTAATAAATCAGTTTCGAAGCTTGTTGGTTTATAAAGCAGCTAACAACCAGGTGTTATTACTTACAACATATGCTGATTTCTAATTTCTGGTTGTACTTTCACTTATCTAGGGTGTGTGTATGTGTGAGAACTCAGAGAGAGAGAGAGTGAGAGAGAGAGAGAGAGAGAGAGAAAGAGAGAGTTGTCTCCAGTAGCATAGCTAGGGGGGTGCAGGGGGTAGCAAATGCACCTGGCTACGGCTGCTGGAGGGGCAACATCAGGGGCTGAGGGGCAACATCGGGGAGCACGTGAGTTACCTTGGGCTGCTGCAGCTCCGCCAGGCACATTGGCCAGCAGCCAAATACAAGTCACATGCTAGTGAGCAAAGGCAGCTCAGGTGGGGCTTCCCCTCTCCCTCCCGGCTGCAGTGCAGCCTGTTGCCTTGTGAGGGCATGAAAAGGAGAGGAGGCACTCGCCTATAAGTCAACACCACAGATAAGTCGAGGACAAGTTTTGAGCCAACAATCATGGAATTTTCTTTGACCCGTGGATAAGTCAGGGGTTAAAGTTAGGGGGGTGTCTGACTATAGTTTTGTCTGATTTTACCCAAGGTCAGATTCTGAAAAATAACCTACCACTAATTGTTACCTAAGAACTGTAGTCTCTAATTTATTAAAAACACAGTAAAAGTTCATAAGATACATTTTTATTCTTTTTTAAATTCTGGTCTTCACCACCTTTTTGTAAACACTATCAGAGTAAGTGCACTGTAAACTACATACCAGTGGTTCCCAACCTGATATTCATGTACTCCCAGGGACACTCAACAGGACCTTTAGGCTGGGGTACTTGAAAAAGAATGGAATAATGGCAGAATGCACGGCCTGGAAGGGAGGTAGCTAGCTGGCTGTGAAAGCCCCACCAATAGCTAGTTTTTGGTCATCAATTCATGTACGAACCAGTGATTGAAAACCAGCACAGTAAAAAAGCTGAGACATAATCTGGAAAGTGATCAATCACCCAGAATTTCTCAGCCCACTTCTGGTACAAAACAGTGCAAAGGCAAAGTCTTCTGTTCTTCAAGCACATAAAAAGAGAAAACACTGTGATGAATACATGAAGTCTGGGTTTTCATATGGGGGAGATGAGGGCTTGTATTATTAATTACAACATTTTGCTAATAGGAAGGGTACAATTTATGGAAATAGGCTGCCAAGGGATATGCCAGTGAAAAAGGTTGGGAACCACTGCAGGAGAACCAGGAATCAAATCCACCTTTAAGGTGTCTGGTGTGTTAAGCCAGAAGCTCTACATACAGCATATAACACATAACTGGGAGTGTGCAATTCAATTCACAGCAGAGATGCAGCTGCATATATTTGCAGCCCTTTTTACTCAGAAGTAGACCCACTGCTTTCCATGGGTTTTATTCTGAAGTAATGGTGCACTGAATTGTAGCCTGGGAAGGAGGGTCCCATGCTGGTGTTTCCAAAAACAGACCTGCATTGCAAGCATTTGCCAAGCAGAACCAGGCTGCAGCAGAAGGAAGGAGAATAAAAGGTTAACTTTGGCTGGGATGTCCCTAGAAAGTGACTATGGCAACTAAGGAGGTGCCTGCCTGAGCTGAGCAACAGCTCAGCTGAGAAAGGAAACTGTTCAGAGTTGAAAGGCTCTGCCCTCTGACTGACCCAGAGATCAGGAGAATTGGAGCTTGATTACTTGGCAAAAATTTCTCCTCCCTGCAGCCTCTGTAAGTGAGGCTTCACTCAGAGTGAACCCCAGGCACCTCTACTCAGAAGTAAGCCCCATTATAGTCAATTATATCCGCCCAGGTAAGGGCGGATAGGATGGCAGCCTCAGACAGTCAGGCACTGCCCTGTGTTCTCCTTCCCCCTCAGCCACTGGCAGCGAGCAGGCAGGCAGGCATCTCCACAGCCTCCTCTCCCCACCCCTTGAGGCAGCTGCAGGACCCAGCTCTGCCCGCCAAACAAAACGGCCCCTAGCAGGGGGCATGCCCCAACCTCCCCTCACATGGTTGCAGGGCTGGCCTCAGTGTACCCATTGCCCCCATTGCACGTATCCAACATGCCTGGCTGGTAGGGCGGGCACCAAAGGGGATGGATAGCTTCATTTGGAGAAGTGTCTGCAGCTTGGGGGTGAGTAGGAGGTGGCTGGTGCTGGGGGGGGGGCAGCAAGCAGCTTAGGGGATGTGGCAGATTTATTTTGCAGTTTTTAAATAGTGGGTATGAAATAAAAACCCGGGAGTGATGTCACTTCCGGAGCACCATCTTGAACTCTGCACCGGGAAGCAGGGTCGTTAGCTACGCCACTGGTTGTCTCCAATTTAATTCTTTAGCCATTCATAGTAGACCTGTGATAAACTTGCAACAAGAATTGAATTAAATATTACATCATCTATTCTTTCTTCTGAGAGAACTCTTCCTAAGTCTCAGAAGACATGCTAGGAAACCTGAAATAGCCTGACACCTGGCCTAGGAAGAATCTCCTTTTTCAGTCACTTCTGTGTAGAAACAAGGTATAATTCTTTGTAAGATGTAGTTATACAGAAGAGCTTTGATCAGGTGTGGAATCCTTTTGTCCACTATATGAGCATTCAATATAGTTTGGATATTGAATTACAGCATATAAACCTTTTTCATTGCCGAATTAGATTCAACTTCAGAATCCTGCAGGTGCATACACCTTGTGCTACTGAGGTACCCAACTCATTCGCCTCCCACCAAGATACGTAGTTCCAGCTTACTTTGAAGGTTATAACAGCAGTGGGAAGAAGCAGTTTCCTCCCATCCACCTGGCTTGCTTTCCATTAGCAGTAGTCTCTCTCTCTCTCTCTCTCCCCCCCCCCCCAGATTATTTCTGTATCTGGCCACATTAGCTGCTGGGGAAAAAGAGGAAATATTCATTTCCCTTTCCTTCTCTTCCCCAGGATGGTCAGTTCTGCAGTCTGACCACCAACAGACAAAAAACTGGACCACACTGGTTGCTGGGGAAGGGAAAAAAGAGGAACTGCTTGGGATGGCACTTCCTCTCCCTTCCCTTCTAATCAATACAGTTAGGCTCAACTTGCTGTTAGGCAGCAAGACCATTGCAAAAGCCAGAGTATTTGCCAATGATGGGTCAGGGACCCTCTGAGGTTGCAGAGACTCTGGGAGGTTATGGACTCCCTGCCTTCTGAAGCCAGCCCTTTTTTGGGTTAGGTTGTAATTTAAGGAATTGATCTGTATGTGTGCATTCTTGTGCAATATAGTGTTGTTTCTACATTTTTTAAAATATGTAACTGTTTTGCATTTTTCTGTTCTTTCATAAGAACATAAGAATGGATACAATTAAGCTCTACGGAACTAGTACTTTAGAAAAGGCCAAGGACTTTCATACACTTAAGTGGGTTCTTTTTTACTTTTTTAACAAGGTTGCTTTACTCCTTTGCCCCACTGCAAGGGAACATAATTGGGGGGGAGGGGTAATCAGATTGCATTTAGCCCTCTTCCCACCATTTCAGAGGCAAGCAGCAGATGGAATGCTGCTTTTGAAAGTGTCCGTTAGAAGTTCCAAAGCAGACTGCCAAATGGCAGGGGAGTAAGTACTGCTGATGGACTGTATGTTCAAAAGTCTTTATGGATGAAGCTTTCTTATGCTGATATCAGTAGTCCACCAAGCTCAGTATTGCCTTCATGGACTGGCAGTGGTTCTCCACAGCAGTCTTTTTCAGTCCTTCTGTGAAATGCCAGGTTCAAGAAATAACTTGAACCTCAGACTTTCTGTATGCAAAACAGGTCTTCATCACTGAGCTATGGCACCGTCTCATCTGCTGCTTGCCTCCCTCTTTGTGTTCTCAGACATGGTGGTGAACACGTCCTGACCCCCCCCCCTCCTGACTTATGTTCTCTTGCTTTTTCATCAGCCTCCTCTTTCCCCCTGATGACACTACCACAGCAAACTATGACGCTGCACCACCAATTCTGATTTTCCCATGAGACATCCAGGTCTCTCAAGAAGGCTGCTCATGTCCCTAGAACAATGGAGCCAAAGTCATCCTTAGTGCTTGCTGAGATGCTTCCCAAATAGCAGCCTGGACTATGAAATCCACAGTTCCTGCCTGCTTTGTCTGGGCCTCTCCTCAGCTCTCAGTAGTGCAGTAGAAAATGGGTGGGCTACCCATGATTTAAAGCCAGACCACTAACAGAACTTCCACATTAAGTACAAGCAAATAAATGAACAAGGGACTAAATGTAGCAAAATATGTCTGGCTTCCATTGGATCCATTCTGTGCTCATCCAGGAAGTGTTTGATTAGTTATGAAGTCTTCAAGCTGTGAACATCTATAATATGATTGAGAGCAAAGCACACATGATCAAAACCATCTGGGTTTCTGTAAATGAAGTGAACAACTGTTAATGAGCACCACTGTGATAAACTGCAGTCCAAAGACTAGATGGTAATAATTCCATAGCAATCTATGATCTTGAACTAGGGAAACAGGCTTCACAATGGATTTTCCCTTTTTACACATCCCTATAGGAATGTGGAATCCTGGAAGACAACTGAGTAACTTAGGGCGCAATCCTAACCCCTTATGTCAGTGCTTTCCAGGACTGACATAAGGGCAGTTCAGCTCTGAGGTAAGGGAACAAACATTCCCTTACTTTGAGGAGACTTCCGTGAGTGACACCCAACTGCAGGATGCAGCACATGTCCCACTGGCATCGC
This sequence comes from Tiliqua scincoides, assembly GCF_035046505.1. Lineage (NCBI taxonomy): Eukaryota > Metazoa > Chordata > Lepidosauria > Squamata > Scincidae > Tiliqua > Tiliqua scincoides. Next base: position 44,315,925 of record NC_089822.1, read on the forward strand.
TATGCCAATGCTGGAAAATGCTGGCATAAGGGGTTAGGATTGCACCCTTAACTGAATAACCAGGCTTAAGAAGTTGGTTTAACTGAATGTCATGAAGAAATTGTGGTCTCCGCTGTGGAATCTTTTGTGGTGCTCTGAACTTGGCCATGTCAGCCTCATGTACTTTGACAAAGTCCCAACTGGTTTCTTCTGCTTTGCCACTTTTATAGTTTGGAATGCTGTGTATTTGGTTGTTGGTGTCCAGGCCCTCCTCCCCATCATCTTCATCATCAGTTCAGCACCATTTGTCCTTCACTGATTGGATAAGAGGGAGCAGCAGTGCATACTAGGCTCTTCTTAATAACTCAACAGTTTATTGCTTACTGAGAAAGGCCCCAGGCAAAACGGCCTTAGCTTGGTGAGCTGTCTCTTGTGACTGGTCCACCTGGGCCTAGGAGGTCTCTGAGGAGGTCACAGGTCTCTGAGGAGATCACAAAAGCTCAACCAGTCACACAAACTGTTTCCTCAAGCTCTTCAGTGGCCTATTTCATCCCGAGGCTCTCTGGGCTGACCTCTTAAAGAGGCAGAACATAGCACACTGGATATATACATTGCAGAATGAACAAGAGCAGGGTCTTTGAAAGGGGGGTGCAGGGGGTACATCATATCTGGGCCCAGGATCAAAAAGCAGGCCCGGGAGTCAAAGGGAGCAAAAAAAAGGGGGGCTGGGAGCCAAATTCACATTTGAAGGGAGAAGGGAAGGGTCCGAAAGAAACTTTGAACCCCCAGATAAAATTTCTCTCAGTGGTTCTGAGCAAGAGACAACATCAGCTAGGATAGCCACATCCCCAAGTCAGGATGAGGCCCCTGGTTGTGCTTTCATGGCAGCATGACAGTCCTATGCTATGGCAAAACCATACCACGTCTCCCAAGATTGAGCATTACATTTTTAAAAGCTACTTCACAGTACAATTGTTTTCATTCAAGACATGTTTACAGACTGAACACCAATGCTGAAAAAATGACTGTGCACCTTATATATAGTGAAAGTAGTTCATGTAATGCTAGAAATTCTCTTTCTGTTGTGGTATTGGCATGAATTATTGGTACTCCCAAATCAGTCCGGAATGAGAAAAATAGCTTTTTATGTTGTTGGTTTTTTTACCCTGAAAATCAGGACAGGAAAGTGCTGAAAGTGGCATGGGAGGAAATGCTGTGTTTCTAGTTTTCTGATAACTGACGAAAAAGATTTCCATTTTTTTTTCAATACACTAGAAAAGAAAAATAATCAAGGCCGTATCTGAATACTCTGCTGAGGCGTAGCAAAAGTAGTTTCTCGCAGGAACGCAATCAAAGGAAGCATTTTAAAAGTGTTCCTAACTATAAAGGTCAAGGATAATGTTCTGAATGAAATGGCTCTGAAACATCTTTTGTTTTCTAAAAATGTTGTGTACTTTCCAATTTAATTTCATGAAGCTTTATGGCACTTTGTCCCTTCAGACATGGGGGGAAATATGCATAAGAGCACCAATTCACAACTACCTAGCTAGAAGAGAATCCAAATATAGCTGTAGGGAACGGAAATACCATCCGCTTGAGCAGGTGAAAGTTTCCATGGCTGTTTTCATTCTTTTATTTCATAAGCTCATTCATTGAGCAGTCCATTTACATCATTATTTCGAAGTGGCAGCACCGAAATGATGCAGTATTGAAGTTTCAAAAGCAGTGCAGTCGCTTTCCAGTGACCTTGAGGTGTTCTTTCTTATTTATCTATTTATTTATTTGCAAGGCGTGGCCTGATTTGTTTGGAAGAGCTCTCTTCTTCTTCGATTGGCCATCGCATTTTTATCTGCAATGCAATTGTGCTCTGCTGATGGCAAGTCATTTGGATTGCACACGTTGCATCAAACGGGTGGGTGTTTATTGATGCTAGTGGATAGACGGTCCTAAATTCCCCCCCCCCCTCACCCCAGAAACACCCAGGCCAATCCATAGATTAAAGGTTGCTTCACAGAGAAAGTCATCACTGCAAACTCTTTAATACTAGCCAAAACCCTAAGTGGCATGTGAAACACTTATCATAAGGTGAATTAAAGATAAAATGTCTATCTTCAAAACCTCCGGTCTTATCGGTCATTTTCCATCCTGGCTAACAGAGAATTCTGAAAAATTCACCATTGCTGGGTTCCCCTTGTCTATGTCTGTAAAATCTATCATGGGAGATACGTGCTTGTGTGTGCATGTCTGTGTGTGTGAACTCACACGTATGGAGATACACCTATGTCTGTGTTAGAAATTCCTTCTTGAGTTGGCATTATCTGAGATGAAGAGCCATGAAGAGTCCAAACTGAATAGCCTGGGGTTCTCATTAGCAGAACCCCATGAGCTCTGTTGTCTGGGAGATAATGTATTCATCAAGAAAACATTCTCTTACATAGCCTGGGTAGCTGCCAAGGGCCTAGTGTGCTGAGGGACCCCATTAAAAATGCCTGCCCTGATCCTCTGGGGAAGACTAGAATCAGGTGGCTTCTGGCAGGTTAGCCTCCTTGTAATCATGACAACAGATGGAAATTTATTTCATGCTTAGCAGGCTAGCAGCACTAACAGCTGTCAGTGGTTGTTACCCTCAGTGTTTTATTCCTCTGACAGTGCCCCATATATTGTTGCTGTTTCCAGCCACGACCAGCACATCCATGACATAAAGAATGACAGTTGCATCTGGAGACAGATTGAGGGAGAGTGGTGAACAGATGCTCACAGCTTCCCTCCATTCCACCTTAAAGTCAATTCCCTTACCTGGCTCCTTTCGCTGTGCAGGCTCTTTAAACAGTGTCCATTGCCAAAATGCCCATCATTAAGTTCCCACTAGTTTGTGCTCCTAGTTCTCCAAGTGTAGATAATGTGGTTCTATGCCATGTCTTGATATATGTGATCAGTGTTCCCTAAATGTTTGGCAACCTTCAGTCTCAAAAGACTATAGTATAAGCCTACAGCACCTGGTATTCCCAGGCAGTCTCCCATCCAAGTACCAACCAGGCCTGACCCTGCTTAGCTTCCAAGATCAGACAAGATCAGGCATGTGCAAGGTAACAGTTGCTAACTGGATCTACTAACATAATTCTCTTGATTCACCATGACTGGCTGCAGGATTAATTGACTTCCAGCCTGCTGTTGTATCTATGGTGGTCAGCCTTCATGGGCAGCCTTTGACTGATTTCAGTAAGAGTGTTTTAATTGAAATCCCACCTTTTGCATGCTAAATGTCACACTGTCATCCCCTAGATAAACATAGGATTCTGACGATCTGCTGCTACTCTACCTTCCACGCCCCATTATTTTCCACCCAATGCTGGTGGTATTTTGGGATGAAATCGTGTCACTAGAATTTTGTGGTAAAGAGTTATACATGTCACTATATGGGAACTTTGAGCTGATTCTATCCATGACCAACATGTGCTAATCAGGAACAGGATTTCACTAATGTTGACTAAAAGACAGAAAGATGTACCTGCTCATTAGACTAAGAATTCTCCTCCTGACAGGTCAATTTTTTTCACAAAGAGAACGGTACAGACTTTTACCCATTATTATTATTATTATTATTATTATTATTATTATTATTATTATTACCACCACCCCGTCAAGGCGGCTTACAAACAAGGTTAAAACAAATGGCATTAAAACAAGGTTAAAACAAATGGTGTAAGTAATAACAAGCTCCTTCCTCCACCCTCCTGGCAGCTGACCCCTAGCTCACTGATTATCTATGCAGTTCTTAATATCTTTAGAAGATTCTGTTTGCAAGAGGACAAAAGCTTGACCCTAAGCTGAGACACCACTAGGTTACTTGCTAGCTGTAAATGTTTGATTCTCTTTATCCTGATTTTTATTTACAACCCAGTGCTAACTTCATCCCCATGTGGTGATGCAGTAGTGCTAGTGCGGCTACAGCTGTATCCTGGAGATTTTTCAATTGTTGGAGGTTTCCTCTGGAGGTAAAGGGACATTTGTCCCCTTGACCCTGGGTAAGCCCCAGCAGCTGCTATGGGTCAATGTGGACCTGCGCAAGCAATACTGCTGACGCAACTTTGAGTTGATTCATGCAGGTAGATTGGGCACCAGAAGGGGACTAGGATACGGCATGTGCTGGCACCTCCATTCTATCTCCTTCTGGGTCCAATCTGCCCACCCAACCTCATTTGCTCCAAGTTTCATCCCTCCCACTCTCCCTCCACCATTGCGCTGAACTTACCTGGTCTGTTGGGCCTTGCAACAACCACTGGCACACACTGGAAGTCTCCAGCCTTCTCACCAGTGCAGCTGCTACTAGTGCTGCTACAAAATGCTTCTGTAAAAGCGCATGCCAACCCTGCACAGGATTCGGCTACTAGGCTACATTCTATTCACACATTGGCCCCATTGGAAACAATAGGACTTACTTCTGAGTAGATCTGCATGGGATTGGCCTGTCAGCACCTGTTTTATACCAGCTGGTTTTTTGTTTTTTTTTTACTTAAATACCCAGAATTTAAAGTATTTTGTATTTGTGCATTTCCTATTAGTATACCATTCAACTTTCTCATCACCATGACTGAGGTATAACTTCATATACATTAACAAGAGGAAAATGAGACATTGCCTGTTTCTATACAAAGGGCATCCTGGGAAGAAATTCTGATTGGTTTATACTGGTTTGCTTTGCTGTGGAACTGCTATACTCACGCAAGTTCACAAGCTGAAAATGAAATCTGGCACTGTGCTCTAGCACTTGGAGATCACAAGCTTTTAGACATTGATTCTATGGTGAAAGGGACTTCTTACCGCAAACCAGGTGGATGAGTTTGAGCATGATAAATGTAAAGGTCTACAATGAGGTCATTTCCCATTCCATTATATCATCACATTAGAATGATCAAAATACACAATCATGAATGAAATGTTCCCCTTGGCTGTACTCATAGAAGAAATTTTTGCCGTCTTGCTTTCATGCTTGTCCTTGTTAGAATGCAAAGTCATTTGAATGTTAAATTCTTGATTGCTTTGCATCCCTGAGCTTGATATTACACATCTTGATAATCTCTTTCCATTTAAATAAGGTTCTGGACAAATCTGATCTTACTGTTTGTGCAGGTGGAGAATAGTGCACTGCATGTTAGATTTTGATCAAGAAGGACCAGATTCAAATCCCTATTTTTCCATGAAGTGGAACAATGAAGTAGACTCAGGGCACAAGCCTAACGAGGTCTACTCAGAAGTAAGTCCTATTTTGTTCAATGGGGCTTACTCTCAGGAAAGCATGGTTAGGATTGCAGCCTCAGAGTGATGGGCCTTGGACCAGTCAAAATGTGTCTACCTAGTTTACCTAGCCCAGTAATCATTTTGGTTGCTCTCTTCTGCACTTTTTCCATTTCCACTATATCCTTTTTGAGATGTGGTGGCCAGAACAAAATGATTACTGGGCTGGGGCACCTCCCTTACAAGGAAAGTCTTTCCCTTACAAGGAAAGCGTTTGGGGCTCTTCAGTCTAGAACAGGGGTCTCCAAACCCCAGCCTTGGCCAGATGCAACCAATGGCATGCCACTATCCAGCCTGCAGCCAGCCTCTTGTCCTCTGAAGTCTCCTGCCCACTCAACTGAATGTTCTGAGGACCAGTGGAATGAATGAGCCCATTCTTTCATTTATTCACTCATCTAAGTTCCATCTCTAATTTATTTATTTAAATTTTATATTTAAATTTTTTTCCAGCCGTCAACACCACACCAGATATTTGATGCAGCCCTCTGGCCAAAAAGTTTGGAGACCCCCGGTCTAGAAGAAAAGTGCCTGAAGGAAGGTGTGATTGAGATATACAAAATTATGCACGAGAAGGATAGAGTAGATAGAGAGATGCTCTTTACAATCTCACATAACACCAGAACCAGGGGACATCTGCTAAAATTGAGTGTTAGGAGAGTTAAGACTGTTACAGTATGTGCCCCATACAGTAAGGCAATTTGGTGGCTGGATAAGGCAGGCCTACCACACTGCTGTTGTGTGTAAGCCTATCAGCAGACAATGGGGCAAGGGCCAATCAGGGCAAAGTGCTGAGTCATTGCAGAGAACAAGGAGAGAGGGGAAAAGCTGATTCGGTCCCCACCCAGGATGATGCAGTGACATTCCTCAGTGATGAGGTCATGGCCTTTCCCATTGGCTGACAGAAGTATAAATGTCCAACAAGCACACTCCACTGTGTAGGTTGCAGGAGTGAGTTGCTGCATGAATGTCTGCTGGACTGGCATCTGAATTGCTTAGACCAGGGGTGCTCACACTTTTTTGGCTCGAGAGCTACTTTGAAACCCAGCAAGGCCTGGAGATCTACCAGAGTTTTTTTTACAATGTTTGCGCCATCATAACATATAACATTTATGTGTACAATGTATGTTGGTGTAGCTTGAGCCCCACTGAGTATAACAGAACTTACTCCTGAGTAGACATGCCTAGGATTAGGCTGTGAGGCTGCAATCCTAGCCACACTTACCTGGGAGTAAGCCCCATTGAGTACAATGGGCCTTACTCCCAGCGTTTCCTCCCAGAGGCACCTGAAGGGGGGGGTTGGCACTCCGCGATCTACTCATTTTGCCTCGCGATCTACCAGTAGATCACGATCCACCTATTGAGCACCCCTGGCTTAGACTGTTTGTTGCTGATTTCTGGAACTGCCTTCTACTTGTAAATACTGCCTGTAAATAGACTCTGGTACTGGGACTTCCCTGAGTCTTGCCTCCTTTTTTTGTGTTCTTCCCTGTGCTCTGAGCACTACATGCTGCAGCTGCCAGTTTGCACTTCTGCTATCTCTGTGTTTTGCCCATTATCTCTAACAAAGACAGACTAAAGAAAATATTTCTTTACTCAGCGTGTAGTCTGTGGAACTTCTTGCCACAGGATGTGGTGATAGCATCTGGCCTACATGTCTTCAAAAGGGGATTGGACAAATTTCTGAAGGAAGAGTCCATCACGGGTTACAAGCCATGATGGGTATGTGCAATCTCCTTATTTTAGAGGTGAACTACCTCATAATGCCAGATGCGGAGGAGGGCTCCAGGACACACATATCTTGCTGTCTTGTATGTTCCCTGAAGCATTTGATGGGCGACTGAGATACAGGAAGATGGACTAGATGTGCCTATGGCCTGATCCAGCATGGCTCTTCTTATGTTCTTGTTACCTCACAAGGCTGCTGTCAGATGAAAATGGAAGCATCTCTTGTAGTCCCTCAAAGAATTATGGAATGTAAAGCAGCTTGCTGATGTTTCAGACGGAGTCTCTTCACCACCCTACCTAGAGATGTCCTGGGCTGGAACTTGAAGTATCTTGTTGCAAAGCATATGCGTGAGCACTTGTTTGCCTGGTCCTGTCCCCAGCGATGGGGGAAGAACTCATGGGATTGGACTAGGCAGGGGTGAAGACTCACAGAGGAGTCATCAGGGCCTCTTCAGGGTCATTGGGGTTGGAGCCATGATACACACTGGGCCTCATAGTGGCCTCTTGGGAGGGGGTTAGGTTGGCATCCTTTCCCTCCTCCGGGTTAGGCAAAGTTGAAAAATCTCTTCCTTGGGTCAGAATCAGCCACCTTTTCTCCTATGAACTGCTCCCTTCCCTCACCCTCAATCATGCTGACCTTGTCCTTGGCTTCTTGAGATACTTTTGAAGTATCTCTTTTAACAGTATACTGTTAAAGATACTTTTACTGTTCAGGCTCCATCCACTACCAATTTCCTATACCACCCTTCCCTCTCTAAACCATTCTTGTTGGGTCTTAAAGGGTTCCACGGGTATCTTCCTGCTTGTCCTGGTGCTTTCCCTTTCAAGGGTGCTTCCCAACTCCTTAATCAATGGCAGGACCACCAGTAAAGGCAGGGGTTCCTCCCCCACTAGGGACTCAGCTGGCATGGGAGGGACCATCAACCAGAAAGACCCAGTCGCTGCCACATGCCTGAACAAGTGTGGTAGCACCACCAGGCTCACCTGCAGCTTAGCAGCAATCAGAGCCACTTGGGGGTCTTTGGCCCAAGATGTACCATGCTGCATCCTCTACTGCCTCCCCATTGCCAACCCACTCTATCAAGTCCAGACCTGGACAATGTACTGTACCACAGAGGTATGACAACTGCCCAGGAGCATGGAGAGAGAATCATAGGGAAGGAGTCTTGAGGCACACAGAGAAAAGCATATACTCGTAGAATCAGAGGTGGGTCAAGATCATCCTGTGCCAAGAGGATCCTGTGCCCTTATCCCCTGGCCTATCCCTTTATTATGCGGTATGTGATGGTCCTGTTCAGAAGGTAGACAAATGTCATTCCTCCTCTTACCCACTGAAGTTCAAAAGGAAGAGGGGAAAGGAGCAGAAGTGGAGAGGAGATGGCCCAGAATGTCTCATTTTCTCTCTATACCTATGGCAGCAGGAACAACTGCTGAATGGGTGGGAACAGACGACTTACAATGCTGTCAAGCAAAGCGGCATCACCAGCCTTGATTCCTTGATTATTGAATCACTTTTCAGTGAGGTTGACTCTGTATAAAATAGAAATGAACAGAAAAGAGAGACAGGTGCAGACAGAGAGGTGTTGCTTTGGGGTTTTTTGTTTGAGCCAAAATTAGTTCATCAGATGGCCACATTGGGACTGATATGGTGATTTTTTTACAAGCCAGTTGTCAAAAAAGCAAAAATAATCTGTGTTCCAGGGAGAAGAATCAAATATCATGGTTATTTTGTCCCTTCCTCCTCCCCCCCCCTCCGAACAGTCATCCACATTTGTCTGCCCTGTGTCTTGATTCATTCTCGGTGAGTAGTGATATTACCAGGATGGCTTTTTAGGACAAGTGTACCATGAGCACACAGGGGAAATCTTCTATATGTCAGACTGATTGCTGTGGCCAGTGGCATAACTCAGTGGAATGGCATACAAGAAGTAGGAAGGCAAGGTGCAACAACAGAAGAAGTTTATTGTGATAATAATACAATGATGTGGGGGAGCAGAATTAGACTGAGGATCCTAGAGTCACAAGTCATATAGCACTCACGCAAAACAGAACAACATAGAAGCACTAATGTGTCATCAGTCTGACTGCACACAAGACAAGAAGACAGAGAGGGATTTGTGGGGCCTTGATTTGTGACTTCCCATTTGTTTCTGCTGATTTGAGTTCAAAGTTTTGCAGGAATTGTAGAGCTAGGATGCCAAGATCACACAATCCCCTTGACTGGGTGCGGAGCAGGAGGCAGGGCTGGGATCTGGCTGTTATGCCGAATCCCAACCCCCATTCTTGAGCAGCGCAGAGCGGCTTTAAGCTGCACAGCTGTCCTCAAATTTGTGCCACCTCAGGAGATGTCACAAGTCTGAGGAGACTCATAGGGGCTGCAGTGGCTTACCCAGGGAAAAGGGAAGAGTTCCCCTTTACCTGTGGCAGAGCCACTGAGGAGCCCCATCCCACGCTGGATATAGCACAAGCCTCCTGGCTTGCCTGTTCCAGCACAAGATAGGATTGTGCCCTAAGTAGATAAGGATTTGAAACCAGACCCAAAAGGGCTACACAGCTAGTTTCAAGGAGGAAAAGAAAGGCAAAGGAGCCTAGGCTGCTGGCCAAAGTTGCAAGGTATGTATTGCAAGGTGGCTCACAAAAGGAGCAGTATCTTCTCAGTTGCAATCAGGAGGGGAGGCAGGAGAAAATGGAGAAAGGTTAGAAAGGAAGAGAAAGGTCAGGTGGGTGCTTTTATTGTTTTGTGCCCTGACAAGGATGTGGAAATAATCACTTGATTTGCTCTTGAGTCCAATGCCTCAGTTATCATGCACCTCTTGATTAGATTTAGCCATGCAGTTGGTGTGGAAGGCTAGGACTGGGGGATGCTTTTCCGTTCCTAACGACTGTGTTCATTAAAGTCAAGAAAGTCCCAGGATGAGGCTTTTGTCTTCAGGTTCAAATGCACTGTGCAAGCAAAGTGCAGCCAGACATGGAATTGTTCAGGCAAGATGGTCAAGGTTTCTCTCAAGTCAGCGGAGGGGAGGATGGGTTATGACTGACAGACCAAAGTTTTGGTCTTCCTTGAGACCTGCGGGACCTGAAGCCTCTTGCCATCAACCCACTCCTAATGCCGCAAGACTTGCCCGGATCATACTCTCCTGGCATACACCCAGAATCATGTCCACGTACAAACAGGAAAGTTCATCAAGCAACAGTTAGTGAATCTTAGACACTTATCAACAACTCAGTTGCCATTTTCATAAGAATTTTTCTCATGGAGGCTGATTTCAACTTTGGTCAAAATAAGCAAAGAAGAATTGGGTGGGTTTATGTTTCAGTCACATCTTCTGTTCTTGTCAGAGTCTTTTTAATCTGCGCTACTGCTAAACATTTGTTTTGTTCCAGTGATTTTGTCAGGAGTTAACAGCCAGAAAGACCAAAGTGCCTACTTTGGGAAAATCAGCCGAGATATTTGGCGTTCTAAGATACTGGCCCTAACAGCTTGGAACCATGACCTTCAGTTTGTGAATCCCTGGGCTAAGCTATTTTGGATACAGGTATTGTACACTTCAGCTACTCTGCAGCATAGTTTATTGAGACGCCTCCGTTTGATTTGGTCTCACTCTCATCACAGCAAGATAAACGTCAAAAAGCAGCTTTGGCTAATGCAGTTTTGTATGGGTGTGCACATATACACAAGGGGAGTCAAGAGCAAGGGAGGATTACTTCGTTTCTGGCTCCACCAGTCTTAAGTATTTCCTCCTACTTTAAATAAGCTCTTGTTGGATTTTCTACTTACTCCTAATGGTTTTGAAAAAAGGAATCTGATTTATACTGTGGATTTACCGCTGTGTTATTTGGAGGAGGGTTTGTGGCTGTAGCTCAATAATTCTGCCTTAACAAACCTTGCAGAACCTTTTGTGTTGAAGAAGCAGCAGTGCAAAATATCAGGCACAAGCACTTAAATCACCTCTTTCTCTCTAATACCTGTTGTTTTCCACCTCTTATGAGTTCCCAGGCAGCACAAGGCAGAACCCATTAGGAGGCCACCCATAAACATCTCTGTTTTACCAGTGCTAGCAAATGAATGGCAGATGTTTGCAAATAGTTTTTAAATGGATGAGTCTCTTTATATTGTCCCTTTGCCGTTGGTATTGTATCTGTGGTCTGCAATGTTAATGGGGTTTGTAGTTAAAATACTACAAGATGCATGCCTCCATCAAGATTAAAAGTGCTCAAGTGTTTCCTTGCTTAATGATTGATTGCTTTTTCAGAATGTCTTTGACAGCCATATGGTGTTTCTGTTAAGGAACTATTACAAGATTTAATGCGCACACATAAAACTAATATGATCATGTGGCTTACAACAATATTCAAGTTCTTCGTTCTTCACAAAATTTCATTTAAATAACAACTATCCTCTTTGGAACATAAATCATATAGACAAACATTCACAAATGAAATGACTACTCAATATCCCAGAACGTGGAGGGAGGTGCAAGGAAGAAAGATAAGTAGCATTATTCCAACAAATAAGGAGGCTAGGGGAGGGTTTCACCCCAATCCTAGTGGGCCATTAAGCTGGCAGAATGCAAGCTTCTCTGGCATAAACTGCTAGCGGCCAGGCCCTAGATCACTGCATTGGGCCTGGCCGCTGCTGCAAGTGAAGAGTGGCCAGGTCCATGCAAAGATGGATGCCCAATGCCCTCAAATGCAGGTAAGTCAATACAGGAGGTTGGGAGAGCAGGGAGAGAGTTGAACAGGACAGGCAGTGAGTGGAATGGCTGGTGATGGGGCAGGGGGAGAGTGAATTGGGCCAAATCCTGACCCCCTTCCCAGGACCAATTCATCTTTCAAGTCAACACAGACTTGCACCAGCAATAAATAAATAAATAAATAAATAAATAAATAAATAATATTCAACTATTTTGCCTCAGTAGGTTCAACAGAACATCAAGGACAAAGAAAGAAAGAAAGAAAGAAAGAAAGAAAGAAAGAAAGAAAGAAATAAATAAATAAATAAATAAATACACTGCTGGATGAACTAATGAGAGAACCAGAGAGAACCTCTCTTGGAAAAGACTCCCTGACATGGAAGACAGAAGAAACTCCTGTTTTAGGGGAATGAATAAGAGCCCAATCCTGTGGTCAGCAGCAGGGCTCCATGCCGCAGACCACACACATGTTTGCGGGGCTCACCGCCGGACTCCTGCCGGTGCTAGGCTAGCGCCGGTTGGTCGCCCAGCTCCCGCAGCTCGGCAGTCTCATGGACCACCAAGCTGCAGAACGGGAGGTGGGGGCATGGTCAGGGTGCGGGTAGGAGGCATTCCAGGTAGGGGGAAGGCCAGCAGGGAGCGGAGAGAGGGCAGGGGGAGGCATGCCGGGGGCAGGCAGGAGGAGGATCCGCAGAGCTCCGCTCTGTAGGATCCAAGGCGCTCGTATAGGGCTGCGCGCCCTACACGAGAAAGCACCTTTACGTCAAGTGAGTAGCCCTATTGCGGGGCTGCTTCCCTTACTCAGGGGAAGGGGATGAATGTCCCCTTCTCCCGAGGCGCCTCCCATGGTAGCACGGGAGGTGCTGGATTCGGCAGCAGCCCTCCTCAGTGCCACTGAGCCCAGGCGCCCTGGGCAGCTCAGGATCGGGCTGCCCATCATTTGATAAAATCTATTAAAATCTAGTGCAGAATGCGGCGGCCCATGTGGTTACTGGAGGTAGACGGTTTAGAGTCTACCTAAAGTCCGCTTCTCCAGCGGCTGCATTGGCTGCCCATTCGTTTCCAGGCCCAATTCAAGGTGCTGGTTCTGACCTTTAAAGCCCTATACTGCTCTGGGCCAGGGTATCTTAGAGATCGCCTACTCCCGTACAATCCGGCTCGTCCTCTTAGGTCATCAGAGAAGGCCTTTTTACAAGTGCCGCCGCCTAAGGAGGTACGTGGGGTGGCGGCAAGAAATAGGGCCTTCTCAGTAGTGGCACCAATGCTATGGAACTCCCTTCCCCTTGAGTTAAGAATGGCTCCCTCTCTTGAGACCTTTCGGCGAGGCCTGAAGACCCTTCTGTTTAAACAAGCCTTCTGAGTTCTCGGCCTTTTTAACATCTTTTAACATCTTTTAATATTTTTTTACAGGCCTGATTCTTTTATGATTTGCTGCTGCTCTATGCTCTTTTTACCTATTTTTTATCTGACTGCTGTTTTTATATGTGTTAATATGTTTTTATTTGTTTTAAATTATGTTTTTAATCTGTTTTAACCTGTTGTAAGCCGCCTTGAGCCCCTTCGGGGAGAAAGGCGGGGTAAAAATAAAGTTGTTGTTGTTGTTGTTGTTGTTGTTGTTGTTGTTAGTCACACATTGTTTAGTCACACTATAGGTTTTTTCAACATTTGATGGCTGTCAAACCTCACATAAATCTACACAATCTGGGGAGTTTGCATTTTTTAAAGAGGAATTCATTCCTTTTAATTAATTTATGGCCCAATCTTATTGGCCTTATGGCAGTTGTAAAAGCTGCTCTGGCAGCATATAAAGCCACATGCTGCTGGAGTACTGGTGGGAAGACCACAGAGGCCCACCATGCATCAGAGACTAGAACACCAACAATGGTGAGTACACAGTGGAAGTGGATCAGGGCAGGGGGAGGGCAAAATGGGACAGAATGGGAAGGAGGGCAATAGGAGGGGAAGCAGGAGGGGATGGTACTGACTTGCATTGGATGTGATCCCCTTCCTAGCCTCTCAACACACCCCCTTTCTCTTCTCGAACTTGTTCCAGCGAAAAAGCTGGCATGAGTCTGGGAAGACTTATTGGCTAGTAGATGGCTTACAGGAGGAAATATATATATATATCCTGAATATATATATTCAAAGTCCAAAGTCCAGCTGAAATGTCTGCGTGACTTCCTCTTTGCCGACGATGCAGCTGTCACTACCCACTCTGCCAAAGATCTCCAGCAGCTCATGGATCGTTTTAGCAAGGCCTGCCAAGATTTTGGACTGACAATCAGCCTGAAGAAAACACAGGTCATGGTTCAGGATGTGGACTCACCTCCCTGCATTATAATCTCTGCACATGAACTGGAGGTTGTCCATGACTTTGTGTACCTTGGCTCAACGATCTCCGACACTCTTTCTCTCAATACCGAGCTAAACAAACGCATCGGTAAAGCAGCTACCACATTTTCCAGACTCACAAAGAGTCTGGTCCAACAAGAAGCTGACGGAACATACCAAGATCCAGGTCTACAGAGCTTGCGTCCTGAGTACACTTCTGTACTGCAGCGAGTCATGGACTCTTCACTCACAACAGGAGAGGAAACTGAATGCTTTCCACATGCGCTGCCTCTGACGTATTCTCGGCATCATCTGGCAGGACAAAGTTCCAAACAACACAGTCCTGGAACGTGCTGGTATCCTTAGCATGTATGCACTACTGAAACAGAGACGCCTGCGTTGGCTTGGTCATGTTGTGAGAATGGATGATGGCCGGATCCCAAAGGAACTCCTCTATGGAGAACTCGTGCAAGGAAAGCACCCTACAGGTAGACCACAGCTGCGATACAAGGACATCTGCAAGAGGGATCTGAAGGCCTTAGGAGTGGACCTCAACAAGTGGGAAACCCTGGCCTCTGAGCGGCCCGCTTGGAGGCAGGCTGTGCAACATGGCCTTTCCCAGTTTGAAGAGACACTTGGCCAACAGGCTAAGAGGCAAAGAAGGAAGGCCCATAGCCAGGGAGACAGACCAGGGACAGACTGCACTTGCTCCCAGTGTGGAAGGGATTGTCACTCCCAAATCCGCCTTTTCAGCCACACTAGACGCTGTTCCAGAACCACCTTTCAGAGCGCGATACCATAGTCTTTCGAGACTGAAGGTTGCCAACTACTACTATATTCAATTACCTCTTCCAAGCTTCCTGTTCCCACTCTCACCCCAACAGGATGCCTCAGAAGCCTTTTTGGTATGGTGCATCAGTGTGGGGGGGGGGGGAAGAGAAGGATAGAATTGGGCTGTTAATTTTCAAGAAAACTGCCAGGCAACTTCAACTTTCCACAATCCAATGCTTACAGAATCACATTCTCCTGCATCTTTCCCTTCCTATTACAACACCTGAAGCACAGTGCAGAGAGCAGGACATTCTTTTGTGACCTTTTGTAGTCCTGCTGTTTCACGGCAGTGTTATCTACAGGATTTATGCATTATTAGTGACAGTCATTTATTGCTTCAGAAAGGAGTTTGAAATAAATGTTAAGAACTCTAACAAGCTGCAGGAGGTTTAACTACCTAGCAATCACATCTTAAAACTATTTAATAAGTAAAGAAGTTAACCACGTTTTAAATTGTGAGACCAATCCTATCCAATGTTCCAGCACCAATGCAGCCATGCCAACAGAGCATGCGCGGCATCCAGCAGTGGAGGGGAGGCAGTCACGGTGGCCTCCTTAGGATCTGTTCCCTTACCTTGGGGCTGCACTGTGGCTGCATCAGCAGGATTGGGCCCAGTAGCTCTTTCATGAGCCATATCATTCAGAATTGTCACTGGCACATTTTAAAACCATAAATCCCCTTTCTCCTAACATTGGTACATTGGCACAGATCTGCCCCCCCCCCGCCCCATGTTTTTGGCACAGCTGAACCAACTGCACCACAGCTGCAGAGCACGGGGAAAGGATAGGATTAGACTCATGGCCGGTCTTAGAAGCTATGGGGCCCAACTAAAAATGCTTTTGCAGGGGCCCCTCTAATTTTGCTGGGCCCCCTCTACTAACTTTTTTAGCTCTTGAATGGAGCCAGACCAAGAAAAATATCTGTTACTTCTGTGCAGGTGGGTAGGACTCCTGTACCTTTAGTGGTTGTGCAGAATAGGCACCTGTGAAGTCAGCTGGAGGGAGGGAGGGAGGGGAGGGAGGGGAGGGAGGCATATGCCCAGCCCACAGTGCTCCCCGACTCTCGCCCGTCACCGTCCCAGCCCTGTCCACAGCAGCCTGAGACGGGCAGAGGATGGTTTTTGGAGATGTGAGGGCAGAGAAAGAACAAGGCGAGCACGATGCAGCCATCATGGCACCAATTTCAGGCCAATTAGAAACAGGGGGCGGAAGGGCAGTGCAGAGCGGCCCCCACCATGCATGGGGCCCAATTGGGCAAAATTTCCCCACTTGCCTAAAAGCCAGCCCTGATTAGACTGTGAGTGTAATTCATACTGATCACTTTGCTATGTCTAGACAACTCAGTAGTGGCTGCTAGTTGGGAGTGGCCCATTCACACCGATTAGGTCTTGTGCTCATTTGATGGGCTGTTGTATTCATTGAATGGGCATCTTGTATTCATTTGTACTCTGCACAGGAATCAGACACACATAGAGTTGTCTCTTGCATTGGTTGCCCTTTTAGCCTCACTTTGAAATATACTTGGGGAATATATTTCAAATTAGTTACTGATGATACAATATATTTAAGACACCATCAGTCACTTTTTGTGCTTTCATGTAGCTGTTTGTACAACAGGGGTGACACGATCATGCCACTCTTTCATTGCAAATTAAGAGAAACACCTAATACATTAAATTATATGCAAATAATTTAATAATTATTATAAAAATTATTATAAAAATATAAAAATTATATGCAAATAGTCCTCCCTGTTTTTTTTGTATCCTGTCTTTTTGGAAGTTGACATATTCCTGTTATTACCATCAGCATCTCTGAGAAAGGAATAGTGAAAATGAACCTACTGCATTTTATTTTAAAATAGTGATTACAGCATAGACATAGATTACAGCATAGATTAAGCTGATATTGGATTTCATTTTAGCTTCAGTACCAAATTGCCACTGTATTTAGGCTGCTTCTTGATTTAAAAATGCTCATGGGGTGAAGAACAGGAAGATAATCAACTAAATGGCCCCTCCATTTTTTTCTTCATTAAAAATATTACTTGTGTTTAGAACTGAGGTTACAATGAGCTACCTGGAAGTCAACTTAGTATACAAGATCAAGTGAACTGAAATATCTACTTTCAAGTAGCAGCTTATGCCAGGTGAGTTTCCACTATACAAGAGGGGATGAGGCAGACTGTATACCAGGGGTTCCCAAAGCATGCATCACAATGCACGCTTTGTCATGGCATGGCATGGGTACTGTGGCATGTGCTCAGTTACCCCTCCTACCTGTTCTTCCCAGTGCTGCCATCTTGGATCTCGCAAAATCACACATGGTTTGGGTGCTGCCATCTTGGATCTTGTGAGATTTTGCAAGATAGAAGATGGCAGCACCTGGCTGAGTTAAGAAGAATAGGCTGTGAGGGTGCCACGACCCTGGTAAGTTTGGTTAAAAACTGCTGCATGCAATAGTAGAAGAGGGAACACACATGTTCCTGGTCTCCAAACTATAGTCTGAACTGAACCTGTCTTTGGTCCCTAAAAAATGAAGCAGTGATCATTCTTTCTTTGGCTATCGCCAAGTGCTTTGTGACTTGATTTCGCATGATAAATGAAGCACAGCTCATTTTTTGTTCATGATGTGAGAAAGAAACAATAGTAATATAATCTTCACGCTTAAGGAATCCCAGATGTCCCCCAACTCCCAGTGCAGTAAAGCAAGAAGAGACAAAATTAATGTTTATATTTTTCAAGTTCTCTAACAGTTTCACAATGAACAGGGTTTAACAGTTCCAAACAAGGGCATTTTCTGAGCATACCAAGTCAAAGAAAGCAAAAGATTTTGCCACCATTACCTTAAAGAATGGGAAAATTCTCTGGTATAATATCACTAAACAGGAAGTTAATCCATATATTTTATTTAATTTGCCAGTTTGACCCTGTGAACACTGTCTTTGGGGAATGTGTGGCTAATAGACAATTCTGTGTATCCAGCTATTCAAAAATGCCATCGGGGTAAGGCAGAAGGGCTTGAGTGGAACCGTGTGGTGTTTTTAAGGGTATTGCTCACTCTCTTTATGTCAATAAACTTTACTGAGTGATGCTGTGAAAGCAGTTGGTAAAGTACGGCATAAAATTGCCTGAAATTGGTTTTGATAACCGTATCTTGAGGACAAGCTATAATGCAATATAAAGAGAGAAGTGACTCAAATCAGTCTACCAAAGAAAATTACATTTTGCCCCCTTGCAGCTAAGCAATCAATATGGGAATCTGTTTTATAAAAGTTGCAGAGCTATCCTCGCAGAAAGGGGTAAAGGTCATCTAGTCTAACAAACAGAACTACGTTTGGGTCACACAAGACCCAAACATTTTAAAAACTATGAATACAGGTATAAGAGAAGGCTGCACCCTATTATCAAGCAAGCCAGATGCAGAGACTGAGAAGTATTGAGAGCTAGGATGACAAAGGTGTTTGCCACAGTGAATGTATTTATTGTTATATAGCTAACATCACTACACTGAAATTTCTGCTATGGAAACAGCACCTGAAGTAATGAACATGGCAAAATGCAGATTGAAGTGATAAGGCAATTTAAAACTATAATTAAAACACAGCCGTAAAAAGATCCAAAAACGTAAGTAGCAGTAATGACACAGTGCTTTCAGAAAGCACTGAACACACTCTTCAAGAGCTAGGTTTTCACCAACAATTGAAACATCAACAAAGAAATGATTAAACATGATTCCATTTGCGGCACATTCCAGAAGATGGATATAATGGTGGGGAAGGTGCGTGCCTGTCCCTTCATGGTCCTCACTTCCTTCAAATTCCTTCTGCTTTTTATATTGGAACAATTTTCTCCCTTATTGCTAAGTCTAGCATCTTTGTATTTCAAAAGCGCAGGCAGGGGTGTCAGGCAGGACTTCAATGCTTGTTATATGACACTTTAAGCACTCTTTTAGTCCTCTTCCCTAGGACTAAGTATATGTAACGGAAACAACTGCATATGCTGGTTTAGCTGCAGTCTCTGAAAGGTCTTCAAAGACACCTTCACAGAGAGCACATTTCTGACATCAGCAAATCATGGAATAACTAAGGTCAAATTCTTATCTGAGGACAATGGCCAGCCATTTAAAACTGATGACAGCTCACCACCCAGACCACTAGGCTAAAAATGGCTTCTGAAACAGTGACATTTGTTCTATTATTCTTCCAGGAAGATTTTTCTAGAATGCCAGATGAATGCCAGATTCAGGGGAGTGGCAGCAAGATGCAAGTATCTTGTGGTCTTGTGTACTCCCTGAAGCACCTGGAGGGCCACGGTGAGATACAGAAAGTTAGACTAGATGGGCCCCGGGACTGGTCCAGCAGGGCTTTTATGTTCTTTTCTAGAAATTCAGAGCTCATAAGACAATTGTAATCAAATGAATTGCTTTTTAAATTTTCTACATTTTCTCTTTTTGCACACTCAAAAACACACTTGAGAATATGTGCATTTGATTTCAAAAGCCAAATGGCAAAGTGAATGTGGTGGTGGGCTTGTAGTTGGAAAGCCCCTGTTTTGCATGTAAGATATTGCTTGTTTAACAGAAGACATTGCAAGGTAGGACAGGCAAAGATACTGTCTGAAATCTCAGATAGCTGCTGAACATCCACAGTACAGAGTTAGATGGTCAGACAGTATAAGCTTCAAATGGAGAGGAGACTAAGGGCACAATCCTAACCAGGTCTACTCAGAAGTAAGTCCTATTTTGTTCATTGGGGCTTACTCTCAGGAAAGTGTGGTTAGGATTGCAGCCTAAAAGGTATGGCCTGGTGTAGTGCAGTGGCTTGCAGACTGAGCTGCAGATCATGATTTTCTCGTTCAATTTTTGCTTCTGTCATGAATTCACTTCCTTCAAATAGGCCTCAGCTCTCCAGCTGCAATGGTATTGGCAACCTTCAGTCTCGAAAGACTATGGTATCGCGCTCTGAAAGGTAGTTCTGGCACAGCGTCTAGTGTGGCTGAAAAGGCCAATCCGGGAGTGACAATCCCTTCCACACCGGGAGCAAGTGCAGTCTGTCCCTGGTCTGTCTCCCTGGCTATGGGCCTTCCTTCTTTGCCTCTTAGCCTCAGACTGTTGGCAAAGTGTCTCTTCAAACTGGGAAAGGCCATGCTGCACAGCCTGCCTCCAAGCGGGCCGCTCAGAGGCCAGGGTTTCCCACTTGTTGAGGTCCATCCCTAAGGCCTTCAGATCCCTCTTGCAGATGTCCTTGTATCGCAGCTGTGGTCTACCTGTAGGGCGCTTTCCTTGCACGAGTTCTCCATAGAGGAGATCCTTTGGGATCCGGCCATCATCCATTCTCACGACATGACCAAGCCAACGCAGGCGTCTCTGTTTCAGCAGTGAATATATGCTAGGGATTCCAGCACGTTCCAGGACTGTGTTGTTTGGAACTTTGTCCTGCCAGGTGATGCCGAGGATGCGTCGGAGGCAGCGCATGTGGAAAGCGCTCAGTTTCCTCTCCTGTTGTGAGCGAAGAGTCCATGACTCGCTGCAGTACAGAAGTGTACTCAGGACGCAAGCTCTGTAGACCTGGATCTTGGTATGTTCCGTCAGCTTCTTGTTGGACCAGACTCTCTTTGTGAGTCTGGAAAACGTGGTAGCTGCTTTACCGATGCGCTTGTTTAGCTCGGTATCGAGAGAATGAGTGTCGGAGATCGTTGAGCCAAGGTACACAAAGTCATGGACAACCTCCAGTTCATGCTCAGAGATTGTAATGCAGGGAGGTGAGTCCACATCCTGAACCATGACCTGTGTTTTCTTCAGGCTGATTGTCAGTCCAAAATCTTGGCAGGCCTTGCTAAAACGATCCATGAGCTGCTGGAGATCTTTGGCAGAGTGGGTAGTGACAGCTGCATCGTCGGCAAAGAGGAAGTCACGCAGACATTTCAGCTGGACTTTGGATTTTGCTCTCAGTCTGGAGAGGTTGAAGAGCTTTCCGTCTGATCTGGTCCGGAGATAGATGCCTTCTGTTGCAGTTCCAAAGGCCTGCTTCAGCAGGACAGCGAAGAAAATCCCAAACAAGGTTGGTGCAAGAACACAGCCCTGCTTCACTCCGCTTCGGATGTCAAAAGGGTCTGATGTAGAGCCATCGAAGACAACAGTGCCCTTCATGTCCTTGTGGAAAGATCTGATGATGCTGAGGAGCCTGGGTGGACATCCAATCTTGGGGAGAATCTTGAAGAGGCCGTCTCTGCTGACCAGGTCGAAAGCCTTTGTGAGATCTATGAAGGCTATAAAGAGTGGCTGTCGTTGTTCCCTGCATTTCTCCTGCAATATGGGGATGATAATACGTGCAAGGACAACATCAAGGTAATATATGTGAAGTACTTGGCACACTCAAAATGAGCTACACAGACATTAAGCATTCTTGGAGGCAACTATAATCTCATGGAAAGGGTACTATACTGAGGATTTGGGATTTCATATTAATGTAAAACTGGCTGATAGTGCATAAGGTAGAGAGGATAATAGATGGCTCTAAAGGTCACATTACAGACAAATATTCAACCATTGCAGCTGAAGAAGCCACACCCATTCATTTTTTCCATGTATGTTAGTGTGTAGGAGGGTCACTAGTGGTTGCAAAACACCAGGAGTTAAGTCCCACACTGGACCCCCTCCCCATGGCATCACTACCTCTCCCTTGAAGACAATGGGAAATTAACACCAATGGTAGTAAGGGTTTTGGGGCCTTGATATGTGTGGACCCTTGGTCAGTGCCTTACCTGGCCAACCCCCTGAATGCCACTCCTGAGGGTCACTGTGGTATCATTGGAGAGTCTGGGAAAGGATATTATTCTGCTGGTACTTGTGACAGAGCTCCTGTAAGAACCCTGTTGATAATATGCTGATGATAGAAAAACCATCCTCTGGCCAGGCCCTGACAATAACATATTTAACTGATAGTTACTTCTGTTCTTTTTTTCTTTTTTTTTAACCACAGTTCAACTGTGGCTTAAAAAAAAACTAGGATAGAATTTTGCCACAGTCCTCTAAAATTTAATTAGGTTAGAATTGTGAAAGCTGCCATCAGTAGACTCATTAAAAGCTGCCTTTATCTCATTCTGAGCAATTGAAGGATAACCATGTCTCCCCATGTTACAGTCTATTTGGAATTTTAATACAGCTAAAGGTACGTAGAAGCTTCTTCTCATTTTGTACAGAGATTCATTATTTGTATTCCAATAAGGGCTTCACATAAAAATGGCAAAAGACAAACCTTTAAAAGTAAAGTTCAAAACCTTTGTTTCAGGTCCACAGAGGAAATTACTAAATGTCACTGTTTAAGTATACTTCTTTCTTGATATTGGCAGAAATATCAGCCACAAGGTTAGGCATGCAGACATTTAAGGCATTGTCCCTTTGTGTCTAATATTGAAGATGATGCGCATTTAATGTATTTGCCAGGAATGCAGTGACTGAAGCACCAATTACAATTTCAAACGAATGGATAGAAAACCACGTAGTAATAGAAATGGTCCAGAGTCTGTCTTTTAATTTATAGTTGGGACATCCATCCATCCATCAAAAAAAAGTCTAAATAGAATTCTAGAGGGGTGTTCATGTTAGAACAAAACAAACCAACCAAAAAGTTATCCAGGAGTCCCTTTCATGTCAAGGATAACACATAGGCAGTGGTTGAAGCTTCTCAGCCATGTGAATTGATCAATATGTATATATTCCCTGAGTAAAGCTAAGAGAAAAACAGTGTTTTGTTTTGCAAAGTGAGGTCCCCCAAGAATTGCGGCTTTCCTAGAATTAGGGTTGGTGCCAGATTGCCCTGGGCCTTGTGATGCCCGGTTTTGAGCCTTTGTGTGCTTTCTTCTTCCTACCTCCCTTAGCTTCTTTATTTTCCCCTCCCCCTTCCTCCTCATCCTCCTCATAGCACTTCCCCCCACAGCATAGAACAGCATTCAGGTTCTTCTCTTTCTCTCTTTTTTCCTTCTCTTCTTCATGCTTTCTTTTTATTTCTCTCTCCTGCTGGCTACTCTGTTTCTTCTCCCCTCTCTTCTTCTTCCACCTCCCTCTTGCCCTCCTGTTTTCTCTGCTCCCTCATTTCCCTCCTTATTGAACAGACATTTCACATTATTGTGAGGGCATCTCCTCTGGTCCTCTCTCATTCATCCAGTGCAATTTGCACCCTCCCCCCCCCCACACCTGCCTAGTGATGCAGCTAGAATGGCCAGCAGGATGCAAGGGCAGCAGGTACATTGGTGTCATGGGGTGTACCAGCAGCTCCATGACACCATTGTCACAATTCTGAACTGCTCCCCATTGTGTGTTCACTGAATGCATGGAGGGAATGTTATGTACGCACCCCTTATGTCTTACCTCTAACAGGAGACAAGCTGCATAGTTGATAGAAGGGAAGTTCAGCAGTGCAGCATTACTGACATCAAAACGAATAGTTTTTGCTCAAAGATATAAAAATATGCATACATTCAATAGCAAAATACACTAGCTAGAGTAGCCCAGTCCCCTGTTTTATATGCAAGACCTATACTAAACTGTATTCCAGTCCTTTATCTTTGTTGTGTGTATAGTGATACAGCAGCTCAAAATATTTAAATGGATCATTCAATGGGGAGTATAGAGATTTTTATCACATTTATAATCTGAAATCAGAAATTAAAATGATAAAATTACTGACAGCAAATTAGTGTGCTGACTTCACTGTTGCATCATTGACCCAAAGGAATTCAGAACATGATGGATTGTAACCCATGCTCCATAACTAATGCAGATGTCTCTATAGTTTTATGGCTTCAATTCCCCCTCTGTAATGATGATGATGATGTCACTTTCTGAAGTTTTTTTTTTTTTTTCTCTTCTGTGGCAAAGATGAATTGAATTAATTTTATTAGTCATTACTTCAAACCCTACAGGAGAAAACTACTGTTTAATCTTTATTTTTTCTCTCTCTCTTCAAATCAGTTCTCAGAATTAAGGATGTAGTAAAGGGGAGACAGGAGACAGGGACTTTTCCCATAGCAGGAGCAGTGATGTCATCTGCAGGAATGCTCAGGTGCTGCTGTTGAAACTTTTTATAAAGGACCTTAGCAGCAAAGAAACATCAGGCTTAGCTCAAGGCAAACTGAGAAATTTGCCTGGGGGAACATATTAATGCCTCTAGGCCATCATCTTTCCCAAAGGCGGCCTGAGAAACAATACATTGCTCATGCTACATTAAGATTACAATCCTATGCAGAGATGCCTGAGAATAAATTCCCAACATAGTGGAACTTATGTCTGAGTAAACATGCAGAAGCTCTCATATACCTTGCAGAAGCTCTCATATTTTTAACCGAGATATTTTCAAATTCCCATATTCCATTTTTTGACATTCATCTTAATCTATTGACACCCACTCCAAGAGTTGGAGTTGAAATCAGCTAGATCGTAAAATGTAGCATAATCCGTTTCAAAGCAGAACTAAGTGGCAAGAGAATAAAACACTCTAATGAAGTCATTTCAAGTTGATTTTTTTTGTTGTATAATCTTAGTGGGGTGTGGCAATGAGTGTATGGCTATTGGGGAGGGGATATTGTGATGAATTCCTACACTTCAAAATTTACAACTGCACTACTGCTCAAAAGCATGGCCAAAGATGAGTCAGTCCTGATCTACACATTTGCATTCAAGAGCACTGTATTTCACTTTATTAATACACCTACAGCATCTGGAAAAAAAATAAAATAATGAATCTCCATACTGATACAATGGTGGCCCAGATCTGTCTGAATTAACGGTGCTGTCAGTTGACTACAATGGCTAAATATGTAAATGTTCATCTCAAGTTGACATTTCTTAGTTGACACCCAAAAATCAATATGCTATGAGTTTTGGTTTTAAAGGGGGGGGGGATTGCATGCATGATTTGTTAGTTAATGAAGTCAGAAGTTAGTTTGAAGGAATTAATGAAGTTTGAAGGAATGAAGTATGAAGTTTGAGGAATTAATAAAATATTTTTCTTATTAGAGCTTTAATTCTATAGCTCCCAAGGCAGTTTACAAATTCAGACAAATTCTTCAAGTAGCTCCATCATCTTTGTCCCAGGAGAATGAACTGCATAGTAATTTCAAGGTTGGGTTGCTAAAACGATATATAGATGGTCCCTGTTATTCAAAAAGTGTGTGTGTTTGAACATGGGCCATCTCATACACTCAGTATCAATCAGCTGTCACAGTGAGGACTTTGGGGATCAAAAGAAGTAGGAATCATAACATTGGGGTTTCCACATGGAGTATATACAAATGGCAGCTGTGCTTTGTGGGGCTGTAGCACAAGAGGCTCCAAATGGAGGCACCAGACCATATCAGACAACCATGGGCTTTCACATGCTGGGGCACAAGTGCTTCAGCGACCTTGCACATTCCCAGAAGTGATCCCAAAGGGGCCTGCTCCATCTATGAACTGGGTCATATGACACATGGAATCCAAATTGATTGATTTGAAGCAGGTTCCCATATTGTAAGAAGCTACATTTTGATTTTGCAGTACAGTGCTAGTACCAACAACTGTCGCTAAGTTCCGACCATTCCAGCTCACCCTCAAAACAAAACATTCCTCATCTGCATTTTAAATTGATGGAACTGTTGTTAAGATGATTCAGTGATTACTGTTGGAATCAGTAAACACTGCAGAAATTCCATTTAAATAACAAGATCACATTGTGCTGGGTTTAGATCAGCTCAGTACAAGGCATATTATATCACTGCAACAAAACAAAACTGGAAATGCAAATCTTGAGAGGCATTTGAGAAAGGACACTCACAAATGCAAATAATCCAGCTTGAAAGCTCACATGCAGGACTATGATCACAGCCTCCTGCAAGCAGTGATGTGCTCCCCCCAGACCTGTAAGCCACAGTTACTACCACTGCCTTCCCTTTCTCCTGTCCCAAGTCCCCCCATAATCTCACCCTGTAGCAAGGGGAAAGGCAAAGGTGGTGCAGCTGTAAGTAGGCCAGGCCCTGACAGAGCATCTTTTCCAGGAGACTAGACTGGGATTACAGGTTCTAGCATCCCTAGTGGGAAATTACAGTCTGTGCACGATTCTGAATGAGGGAAAGGTCTTGGGAAGAGGGTCCTTCTTTTCAACAGGAATGACGCTCCAGTCCCAATGGATCATTCTCATCACCAAGGAGTGGACTAGGACTACAAATCAACAGCCCCAATGGCAAAACGGAGTGCCCACCACCACTTCTGCCTTCCCCCTGCTCCAAGGTGTGTCCGGTGGTGCTCTGGAGCAGGTTTCATGAGAAGCTATCCTAAATTACCAGATAGTCTAATTATCTCTGTTCAGAGTTCTGGTGACAGAATGATTTATACACTGCTTGCCATATTGATCAAAACCATATATTCTTTGGATCTCTTCATTGCTTCTTCTTCCATCTTGTATGCACTGTAAATTTCCTCACCCTAACTTGGAAACATTTTCATTACCTTCATTGGCCCTGTTGACTTCTCTTCTGTCATCTTCCATTATGTCGTCCGTGCCACACTTTCTCCTTGTCTCCTAAATCATTGCTCCAACCTTCATCTTTGCTGTCATGTGCAATTTGAATCCTCTTGCAGAACATATACAGACGGTTCCTTCCATTTTGACCTTTAAACCCGATTAAAAAAAAATTTGTTTCACTTTTCCTTCATTCGCTTTCCCAAGGCTATCCGATTTACTTTTTATACACAAATAAAACAAAATAATACAAAATACAACAAATACAAAATAATACAAAATAACAAAATACAAAAAAAACAAAATACAGTAAATTTCAAATATAAAAAGTTAAGCATATCAGTAACACTGGACAATGCATAATTTGCCTCTGAAATGAAACAGCTAATTTTTACTAATTTCGATGTGCTGAACATGAAAATGACAATCTGTCAAATGGCTCTAGTTTAGGAGTAACTAAATGCATTGCATACATAGGTAGTGGAAAAGAAGTGAACATTTACCAGTACGTGTCTATGGAACCGTCTATTGTGAAGCTCTCACATACCATAGCCAATTTTCATTGTCATATTTGTGTTCAGCACCTCAAAATTTATAAAAAATGACTAATTTTTTTTAATCTCGGAGCATATCCTTTGCGAAAATTTGCTGACCAGTGTACTCATTAATGAATGAGTGATTATTAGAATGTTTGGCATTATTTGAATTGGCTTGTAACTTCTGTGTTTTCCTGTGTCTTAACTTTGGTGTCACTCCCTGCTTTTGTCTGACGCTAGACATCTACTTGGAAACAAATTCCACTAAATTCAGTGGGCCTTACTCCTGGATAAGTATGCATGGGATTGTAGCCTCATATTGCTAGACTCTTAGGGGGGACTGCCTGTTCTAAAATCTATGTTTGCATGGTCTTAAGTATTGTAAATTGATTGCACTTTAAAATAAATAAAATGATTTAGCCGCATGGATGGAAACATGAGTATGAGAGCTATCGATTCACCTTCAGACATGATGTTGTGATGAATTATCTGTGTTTTCTTGATCTTTTTTTCTGTTTTTCAATATTTGGGGCAGTTCAGGTTCACTGGCAGCAGTCTGTGCCATTTAGCTGCTGGGATCAGCTTACAGACAGCTTTGGCCCTTTTGTTGCAAATGCCTTTACATAAATGAGGGGCAATTCAGCTTCTCTTCCATTTGAGTTAGTGAGTTCCTGCCAAAAATTGGTTCCAACTACCAGTGGACAGCTCTGACTTTTTGTAAATCTGCTTCTCTTCGGTCCCTGTATAATGAGAGGGTCTGGCGGCTAATGGTCCATGTGTGGCCTTTCTTCAAGGGAACTGTAAATATATTATCTACATTCATTTGTAAGGGCATTTCATTTTGAAAACCTACAAGACAGACAGGTTTCTAATGCATGCAGTGTGATAGATGTGCCTGTCTGGTTGCTTTATTGTTAATAATCTTAGCGGTGCAGGGTGCAGATTCTTCCATTTCTTTTAATGCTCATTTCATTTTTGTGGCCATTAATGTGCAAATTCATATGTAGAAATCCTCATGAAGAGAAGGACTCTACGAACATTTTTAAGTTGTGTACTGATTTGATTTATGAGACTATGCAGTATGAATATTGTTCTCTAACCTTTCGTTCAGTTGAAAGCAGTTTGAATTTAATTTTCTTTGTACAATTTAAGCATAGATGTATAGCATGCTCTTGGTATATCTCTGTGATCATTCTAAAATATGACATGGGGAAGAAAGACAAAGGCTATCTTGGTGTGCATAGTTATATAGCACTTTTTTGAGAGAGTACAAGCATCGAAAGGAATACATCAAATGTCTGCTTTCTGTAGACCAACTGTTTGTGATATGTATACCATTGGTATACTGATTACGTTAGCTAAATTTCTTGGTCTAACTCTTCTATCCTCAGTTCATAAAGATTTGAATTCAGTGCATAGCTTCACATAGGGCCATGTCAAGTATCAAGATGTTTAATTGTAGAATCAAGGGCTGACAAAGACCCTGAGCAGGTAGAGATAATGAAGTTACTATGATATGATAGTATAGGTACAGAAATGCATCAATGCACTGATGCATGAGCATCTTAGTGCTGAGCCTGAAATGGAGTTGAGTTTTTGCCCATGTTCTAAGTCAGGGTGTCCAAAGTTTTTGGCAGGAGGCCCACATCATCTCTTTGACACTGTGTCAGGGGCAGGAAAAAAAGGATTAATTTACATTTCAAATTTGAATAAATTTACATAAATGAATATGTTAGAGATGGAACTTATATGAATGAATGAAGGTCTTGCAATAGCTCAAGGCCTATAAATGGCCTTGCACAAAGCAAGGTCAACCTTTTCTTCACTGCTGCTGCTGCATCACAGATGCAAAACAGCAAGCAGTGGAGGGAGCCCTCATCCCACAGCTCACATGAGAGGTCGAACAGTTGGCTGAGAGCTGAGAGCAGTTGCATCAGGCAAGTGTGGGCTCCAGCAAATCTCCAGAGGACCAGAGGCTCCCTGGAGACTGGGGGCTCCCTGAGGGCCAGATCAGGAGTCCTCGAGAGCTGCAAGTGGCCCCAGAGCCGGGGTTTGGGCACCCCTGTTCTAAGTGAACAACCACAAAACCTTGAGGCTTTACAAATCACTAGTCTGATCTCTTACAAATGTTTGAACATGTCCATAAAAGATTGTCACTCTGTGAACATCTAACATTTTCAAAGGTTCAAAGAGGTTTGATTGAACACCTTTACAAGCAGTCAATTTGCTCACAGAGATTCAAACTTTTGCACGCACATCTGTGCTTTTCTTGATTCCTATTGCATTTTTCAGAGTCCATGACATGTCAGAGAATTTGTATGATGGTCACACATCATCCCTCCTGGTGGTCTCTGTATTTTTGATGTTTGATATAGAATCCTGCTGTAGAATAAAGATTCCAAAGAAGGACCTCTAATTTTGACACATTGCTCAGGGTTGCCCCCCCCCCCCATAAGACACAAGACTGTGGGCCTAAGCCTGTCCAACTTTCCAGCACCAGTACAGCCTCAATGCAGCCCTGAGGTAAAGGAACAAATATTCCCATACCTTGAGGAGGCCTCTGTGACTATCTTCCCACCACAGGATGCAGTGCATGCCCCATTGACACACTTGCACCGGCACTGGAAAATTGGATAGGATTTGTGTCTATGTGCTTTGGAGTAAAATGGCCCATGTTTATTGATTCATAACAATGTATCAATTTACAAATGCAGGGGGTCTTTTCTAACAAACTCTTCCCACCTTAAGTGCAGGTACCTAACCTGAGGGAGGCAGCTATCCTGTCAAGACTCAGTGACCCAACCCTGGCTCTAAAATGAGGCCACCTCCTGGCAACCTTGGCTTTTCAGTGCCAACCCCTGGAAAGGGAACCAAGGAAGTCAAATTGATCGGCCTGACAGCCTTTGAGAAAGACCTTGCAATTCAAGTCCAAGTGGGTCACCAGTCTGCATCCCTGAGCAAGAGAACCTCTTAAGATCAGTTCTGATTCTCCCTCTGACACTCAGGAGAGACACCATATCCCTACTCCTATTCCCTGTCCTGCACTATACCTGCCAGGCATGGCCACCCTGATTAAACATCACACCTTAAGAATTGTCCAGAGTAGACAAAAACAAAAACCCTTCACCCCAACAGCTAATTATATGCAAAGCAAAAAATTCCTATGCAGTCCCTAACAACAACCAGCTAATCCCAGACTATCCAGATGAATGGGTGGGCTAAGCCACAAGCTTCTCCATAGTTGGAATGACAAGGGTCAGAGGCCATATGTAAACATTGAGTCTCTGGTCCCACACTTGGCTTGCTCAGGCAACAATTGGTTGCCCCACCTTGATCCCGTGCCTTGTTCAGGATGGGCTCTGGCAAAGAACACCTCTTCCCACATCTCTGGGGAGGGGTGGTGGCACTCCTATTTGTTTTTGGACATTAATTGGTATCTGAATTTACCACAGCTAAATTAGGAAAGGAAAGCAACATCTTGATTCAACATCTGCTTTGTCAGAGTAAATCCTCTTTGTTTAGATTCATATGTAGTTCATCTAATGTTCACAGCCATGCAGAGTTCACTATGCATGTAAATAAACAAATTCAGATGAATTCATTTGAATCAAAATGTGATTTGATTTCATTCCTTATGGAAGGATGGATAGCACACAAATGTCAGTCAGAGAACAGTTGAAGCTAGACAGTTATGTTTCAAAGGGAGGGTTCCACTATTTAAACTGTTTTAGCTACATTCCCCTCCCCCCAGTGCTGTTTTCTTTGGTAGTGACAGGCTAATAACAAATCAATGCCCTGATCCTCAGCTATATTCTACGCACATTAAAGCAGCATCAAACATATTGACAAAAATAGTTTTTTCTGCTCCATAACTCAGGATGCATGACTGGGTAATGCTAATTATATGGAAATTATATATATATATATATATATATATATATATATATATATATATATATATATATATATATCTCAAGATCAGTTCAATGGTTAGGAAACACTGACCCATATTTAAAAAAAAAAAAAAAAGCCATTTTGTTTCTTTTATTACAATAGAATACAAATCTAATAAATAAATAAAATAAATAAATATTATCCTGATAGAAGACTGTGAGAAACTTTATATTTATCTATTTACTACATTGCCATGGCCCAACACAAAAAAGGCTCTGATTCTGCAGAACATGGGAAAAGCTGGAGTTAGGAACTTAGGCTGCAATCCTAACTTCACTTTCCTGGGAGTAAGTCCCATTGAACACAATAGGACTTACTTCTGAGTAGACCTGGTTAGGATTGTGCCCTTAGAGCCCAATCCTATGCATATCTACTCAGAAGTAAACCCCATTGAATTCAATACAACTTACTCCCAGGAAAATGTGCATAGGATTGCAGTCCAATTTCTTAGTTTTAGGAGTAGGCTACCTCAGAATGCCAGGTGCAAAGGAGTAGCAACAGGATGCAGGTATCTTGTTGTCTTGTGTGCTCCCTGAGGCATCTGGTGGGCCACTGTGAGATACAGGAAGCTGAACTAGATGGGCCTTGGTCTTATCCAGTTGGGCTCTTTTTATGTTCTTACAGTAGGTCCAGTTATACCACAGCAGGACCAGAACCAGGGGACATCCACTAAAACTGAGTGTTGGGAGAGTTAGCCAGACAAAAGGAAACATTTCTTTACCCAGCGTGCCTGTGGAACTCCTTGCCACAGGATGTTGATGGCAACTGGCCTAGTTGCTTTTGAAAGGGAATTGGACAGATTTATGGAGAAAAAGTACATCACAGGTTACAAGCCATGATGCAACCTCCTAGTTTTAGAAGTGGGCTACCTCAGAATGCCAGTTGCAAGGAAGCAGAAACAGGATGCAGGTATCTTGTTGCCTTGTGAGTTCCCCGAGGTATCTGGTGGGCCACTGTGAGATACAGGCAGCTAGACTAAATGGGCCTTTAGTCTGATCCAGTGGGGTTCTTCTAATGTTTTTAGAGTGAGAGTCAGCCTTTCCAAAGATTCCCACAGGTGCCTCAGATGCCAGATCAACCTTCATCCGCATTGACTGAGGAGGTAGACTACCCCCTACTCTAACAGTGATGACTTTTCAGAATCCTCCACTGTGCGAAAGAGAATCTCTCTGCTACCACATGCCATCCAGAGATAGCTGACACTCTGCATGTCTCTACAGGATACAACTTCTGACATGAGTCATTTAAATCCCAGCAGTGTTGCTCCATGGGGGCAGAGCTTGAGGCAACAAATTGACTGCAGAACTACTAAAGCTTGCAGTTGGCTTTAGAGCACTACAGGAGCAAGATCTGAAGTTCACTGATCTAAGTTTCTTGTATTCTTATCCCTGCTTCATTGTGAGCTCACTCTGAGTTCCTGTGAACTAGTCTAGTTCCTGCCAACATATACACCCTTTGGTACAGCGTTCCCACAAGCTGTATGATAAATTAAGCCATTTCTGCCCAACGTTGTATATATGCAACAGGGGCCAAATGTGTACACCTGTGGGCTGGACAAAAATGGGTTAATTATATTCCTACATGTGTACGCTTGTTTCTCTTTTTGCATTTAGGACCCAACTCTTTAGGTGTCCTCATTGATTTCACTGAAACCTGCTGATACAATGAATATCACCAAAGAAATAGCAAATCCAAAATAATTTCTGTACAGCGGAAGTAGAGAGAGACAGGAAGATATACAGGTTGCTCCTGTACGTTCTTACTGACTATGAAGTTCCACTGATTTCAACTGGACAGTGCTTTACATACCATTTGAATCATGAGGTCAGTCTTTGCTCTCTGGTGTCTATGCTATTGAAGTTACCTTTGCCTTTAAATCAAAACAAATTTGTTCTCAATTACTTGTTTTCACTGTGCACACCAATCAAACAGGATTGAATCATGAAAGACAAGAGCAGGCAGGCTGTAACAACAAGAATCAAACAGGGAACAGCAGCTGCTATTAACCAGTTGATGCTTACGGTATTAGAGCAGGTGCTTTTTGTCTGTCATACATTAGATAATTGCTATGTTTATAATTGCATTTCTGGCAGCAGAATCTTCTGGATGCCTAAGTAAGTATAATTGAATTCAGTAGGATTTACTCCCAGGTAAGTGAGTATAACAGTGGTTCTACACTTGGCACCGGGATCTACTTTTTAGAATAAAAATCTGTCAGGACCCACCTGAAGTGATGTCATGACTGGAAGTGACATTATCAAGCAGGAACATTCTGAACAATACTGCACTGCAATCCTGTCCACACTTACCCAGAAGTAAGTCCCATTGGCTATCATTGTTAAAAGAATATACATAGTAGCTTGTTAAAAGTACAGGTCTGTAACATTTCCCCAAATGCAGTCACATCCCATGGTAGCATCAAGACTAATATATTAAAAATAAAATAATGAAATGAATGGGCACCCACCTGAAATTGGCTTGTGACCCACTTAGTGGGTCCCCACCCACAGTTTGAGAAACACTGGTGGACAGGATTGCAAACCAAAGAGGTTGTACATTCTTATGGAGGGGTTATATTTGAAATGAATAGGAACCTTTGGGTACTTTCCAATGTCACAACTCTCTCTCTCTCTCTCTCTCTCTCTCTCTCTCTCTCTCTGTGTGTGTGTGTGTGTGTGTGTGTGTGTGTGTGTGTGTGTGTGTGTGTGTAAACTTTTCTAAACATAGAAATATTCAGATAATATTATACGAGGTCCAAAAACATTGGCTGGCCTTAAGTAGACATTACATCTTATTTCTAACCAACTACTATTTAATTAAACACAGCGCCTCTGAGCCAATATTTCTGTCATATAAACAATATTGAGCATTAAGGACTGGAAAATTCTTCTGTACATATCCTGTGTAATTGAATGGCCACTGTACAAGAAACTACCGATCTGGTGTGCAGGGAGAGTCAATTCATTTCAATGCTTGTACAAGAGAGTTCCCTGGCTAATTGCACTAGTTCCTGCTTGAGAAAAACCGAAGAACTACTTGAATCTATTTCTTCATCATATTTTTATCCTGCCTTTCTGAGAAAAATGGTCTCTGAAAGTGACTTTCACATCAGTCAAAAATTCAATACGGTGCTGGGTGCTAGGCAATGCTCTTCTATGAAAATGAGACACAGGACTATTCTCAAACAAGACAAGAGACAGAATAAAATGGGAAAAGATAGAAGAGGAAGATCACTTTGACAGTGTCAGAATGAAGTAGTGAATAGTAAGCAATACTGCAATATATAAGAAAATTTAAATATTTAAGAAGCATTTAAATTCTTAAAAAGATTTATTTACTAGGAACATTAGTGGACTCTCGGTTTATATCCAGTAATAAAGCTTGAAAATTTCTTATTTACCTTTAATTGTGATGCAAACAGGAGGTTAGCCAACATATTTTTTGAGAGCCACACATTATATGCCAAAGAGCAGCATATGGCTAATAAGCTGTGGTTTGGCCACCCCGGTATATGATATCTCACAGTGGTTCCCAAACTTTTTAGCATTGGGACCCACCTTTAGAAAAAAAAAAATTCACTTTACCAGCCGCTCAAGCCTCTGTGGCTATAATGGTGATTGGGAAGCAGTGCCCCCCCCCTTGCAAAAATAGCAGGTTTGTTTAACCCTTGAAGCACACTTGGGTCATGACCCACTTGTGCGCCAAGGACCCACAGTTTGGGAACCACTGCTATCTCAAGTTCAAGGACACACAGTATGCCCCTGAATTCCAGTTTCTGGGAGGCAGTGGCAGGAGAATGGTGAGCTTCCCAGAGGCATCTGGTTGGTTACTTTGGGGAACATAGGATGCTGACTCAGATCTGTATCCATCTAGTAGTAGTCTGTTAATGCAAAAGCCAATGTTTCAAATATCCTAACAGTTGTGAAACTCTTTTGTTTTCATTTCTGGGAATGGAGGGGGGATTTGAACAGAGATTTGAAGAGAAAATGGGGGAGGTGTGTGCAGAATAGTCAAACAATAATAAAAGAGAAGTTTAGTGATAGAAGTTCTGTTAGTCCGACTATGATAATAAATTACTCTGAAAACTAGACAGCTTGCTCCAGTCTATATTAGGAACTGACACAGCCAGGAGTAACACTTTTCTTAGAAATAGATGTAATAAATACTGTAAATTATCCAAATAATGGTACGATGTGTAAATGAGCGTTTCTTTTTTTGTACATAATTTAAATGCACTGAGATTTATAGACTCTAAAAAATGTTGAAGGCAGCCCTTCTTTTTACCAATAACACAGGCCAACACACATTTTGCTTCCTTGAACGTTATGCCAATTCCTGGGTATATTTGGGGTGCCGATTCCAAAAATGGCATCCGTTTTGCCCTATCACGTCTAGTTTTGGAGACAATGCATAGCCTCATTAGTGAATGGTTCAAGCAGCTTCCTCATGAGGAAGCCTACATTATGGCTTCCAAAACTAGACATGATAAGGCAAAATGCATGCAATTTTTGGAATTGGCATCCCAAATTCATATCAAACCACCATAAAGTTTGGGAAAAACTTTTCTGACCCTCAGTTTTGTAGGCCTGTGTAATAGGCTATAGTCCTAACCACACTTTCCTGAGAGTAAGCCCCATTGAACAAAATAGGACTTACTTCTGAGTAGACCTGGTTAGGACTGTGCCCATAGTCACAGAAGTTTAAAGCTGGTATTTCAAGAAGTCCTAATGATGGGAATCTATTGGCTAAGCATGAAAAACAGAAAAATGAGGGACATTTCTGAGGTAAACTACAGTTGCATCTTCACTCTCTTTGTCAGCTGAGGTCATCAGTATTGTTTAACATTCTTATAGTGCCCTTCCTCCAAGGAGCTCTGGGTGGTGTACATAGTTCCTTCCCAATTTTTGTCGACAAAACAACCCTATAAGGTAAGTTAGGCTGAAAGATAGTGACTGGCCCAAGGTCACCCAGGAAGTTTCCTGGGAATGGGGATTTGAACCTGAATCTTCTAGGTCTACGTCCAACTCCAGAACCACTACACCATCCTGGCTGTCGTGCCATAAATAAAATAAAATATTGCAGAAAATAAAACAACTCATTGCACTAATTTTGTCAGATTTAAATCAGTAAAGAAATGCCATCTGCAGGGTATACTCCCTACAGACAAATATTCTTTCCTCAGATAACATCCCCAAAGCAGAAAAAAATTGTCACAACATATCTAGCAACCCCTATAAAAGTATTTATTTTTTTAAACTGTGTCCCCTTCCGTTTAGAAATCCTCATTCCTTTATGCAAATCTTCATTCTTTCCCCATCACCCCCCATAATACGTTATATATAAATGGAATTTTATCATCCTATAAAATGAAAAAAATATATGTTTCTAGTAGTTAATGCTTCAGCAGGGCTTTCGGGATTCCAACATTAAATGGAATAAGATAATTGAAAAATGACCGGAACTGGGGAGCTTACAGAGAATGTTTGGAGGCAATATTTCACATAAAGAGGTGATAACTACCTAATTTCCATTTTTAAAGGTGTTTTCATTGACAAGAATTGAAAAAAAAAATAAAAAGAGCAGGAAGATGTCTCTGAGTTGAGCTGCATTATGCATGGAGGCAAAATATGTAGATGGAAAGATTTAAGAGTATCAATAAAGCATTTCAGAAAACAGGAAACAGAAGCCCAAAGTGAAAGCAGGAAGAAGAAAAAATAATCTGCCAAGTTTCAGCATATAGTACTAAGTACATTAAACATTTTCAGCACTTCCATGAATGAGCACCATTTTGGTGCTTTTAATTGGCACAAGTTAAATTAACAACCACAGGTATACTGTAATATGTTCTTGCGCATGTACCCCCCAACAAACATGCAAGACAGAGGCTTAGATTAAACTGGGCCACTTTATTTAAAACAATATCAGGCAAACCTGCAGGAGATGACCAAAAGTTCCTCCTTCCATTGTGCATTGTGTCATCTAAGGGGAGAAGGTGGGGCGACCATATATTCCCCAAGGGGTGAGTGTAACCACCCTGACTCAAGGTTGGAATCTGGCACTTGGACAGATTGAGCTTCTCACTGCCAACCCATGAAGGTCAAGGTGGCTGGCCTATGTAGGAACAACCCAAGCTGGAAAGAAATTGAAGTTACCCTGGAAGTCAGATAGTTCATCAGCTAGTTTCTTGGAGCCAGCAAATATCTGAGAAGCAGTACTGTTTCATGCATTGACCTTGCTACCTCAGGATGCATGCCAAGAACCCTACTCCTACCTCCTTGCCCTGCACAAATGCCACATGGGGGAGGACTTGCTCAGAAGCCAGAAAACCCTCCGACCCCAGAAACTGCCAGCTAGGCTCCTGTCCAACAAGCACCAGTATTCTCCCACCTTGGCCCTGAACTATGGAGGAGACCAAGTAAGACTGTTGCAAGCATTATAAACACTGCAATGGGAATTCTCAAAACACAGAAGGCTCTTTCCATCATACAGCTTATCAGAGGTGTACAAAGACAGTGGCGGGAGGGGCAGTCCCAGATGCCAGGCTGCAGGGGGGTATCCGAGAGGCTGCCCCAAGATGTTTAAACTACTTTTTCAAGAAGAAAACTTCTTTTAAACTTATTTTTCAATTTTATATATGTAAAATATTCACTCTCTGTACTTCTTCTCTGACCATTATTATACATTCCATGTCATAATTATTACTGAAAATAATTTTATCATGGAGGACGTGCCAAAAATTTAGAGGCCCCGGATTACCTTGGTATGCCACTGCAGCTCCTAGAGGAGAGATGGATTGGGGCGTGGGGGAAGACTAGGTTTTTTTCTTCTTAAAGAAGATAACTTCTCCTCCATTATCCAGCAATGGAATATGGGAACAGCAAAGAAACCATGTCGATTCCGCTGGTCTCAGCACAATACAGGAAGGAAAAGCAGGCAGCACTAGATTAAAAAAAGGGAAAGCAAAGTTCCAAAAATATAGAAAGTAGTATTGATTTTTGAAAAACTATCCAACAGCACAGTTTCAGGCTTTCAGCATATGCCTTCTTCAAGGAGAAAAGAAGGGATTTGCCAAAATGTGTTGTACTGGAGTATTCCTGAAGAAAGCATCTATCTGTTCACCGCAATGGGATTTTTTGACTTTCTCTCCATCTCTCCCTCTGAGATGCAACACCTTTTCTGCATCCCTAGCACAGTATAACTCCTGGAGCCATACAGAGCCTTTCCTGCATGGCAGTTGGAAGGAGAACACTGCGGGCAAGCTTCCATGTGCTTATTCATCACTCAGCAAAAGATGACTTGCCCGAGGAGGCCAAGCCTCACAGATCGCATGATGCAGATACAGTTCTGCAATTATTTCACCTTTAAATCAGAGCACATTCCAGTTCAGACAGTGTTTGGAGATAGCATGATTGGATACTCCAACATCTCAAAGAAATTCCCTACCCACAGAAAACTGGATAGCAGGAAGGGGGTCCTATCCTCTCCTGCTCTCTGTGCTTGTTTTTTCTATATGTAAACAATTTGCATGGGGCATCATGTAATCCCCAACCTGCAGCCTGAAATGTTACAGTCCAGCAACATTTCTACCATGTGATGAAATGCTATTGAGGTGTGTATGAATCAGTCCTGATAAGCACTCCATTGTTCATCATATAAGTAGTGTTTTGCCTTTGGGAACGTTGCACAGACAATCTGAACAGAATAAATTCCCAGTTTACCTCGGCTATTTGGCCTTGAGTACCCAGTAGCTTCAAAGGCCATACCCTGAAGACAGGATAACAGCAGGTTCCACTGACACATGTAACAACAGATTTCATTCTGGCCTGCAAAGGTAATCTGTTATTTCCAGACTCAAAGGAGAGGCGGTCAGTGTGATGAGGGCCAATGCAGTTGCAATACCTTCTGCCTCTCTCTAATTGTAGACCTGAGAATAATTCTTCAGAGAACAGAAAACACCCACCCACCCTTTGTATCCGCAGTAGAAAGGAACAATGTCACAGTCAAAATATCAAATGGTACAGAGAAGGCACATCACAATATGGTTGATTGGCATGGGAACTCCCCCTGCTTTCCAATGCAATGCATTTTGCTGTAACATCCAGATAAGGTTTCATTGTAGAACGCTCAATGCCACCAAAGGGGGGGAGAACAAACAGTACCAGTTCCTGGTAAGATGCAACAAGAGGACATTTGGTGACCATCAGGATCTTCATCTGGTGATCTGCTAATTCAAGAATATGGGATCCTGATTTTCATGGGGTTTTTTTTCCTAACTGGATTTCTTTTTTTCATCACTTGTTTCATCATCCATCAATTAAGAATGCCTCTGCCAAATTTTTCACATTAACAACAAAACCTGATGCCTGGATTCTTCAACTTCTTGCAACAAGGTGGGAGCCACAGCAGTGCACCATGACCAGATCAAGTGAGAAGCCCAGGACAATACTGGAGCAGTGGCATAGCTAGATGGGGTGCAAAGCACTAAGTTTTGCAGAGAGCCTCACCCTTGCAAGCAGCCCCTCCCCTTCAGAGCTAATCCAGGTGCCTCCATTTTGCTTCCACCACCTGGAATGGCTCTGAAATGGCCACTTGCATGCTGTGGTGAGGATCCCTCCAAAACTTAGTGCTTTGCACACCATCTAGCTATGCTACTGCACTGGAGAACACCACAATACAGCTATTTCCCAAACTAGCATTAACCCATTGGCTGACACCACTATGACTCCCCCATCCCCATGCAGCAAGCAGTTC
Organism: Tiliqua scincoides; assembly: GCF_035046505.1. NCBI lineage: Eukaryota > Metazoa > Chordata > Lepidosauria > Squamata > Scincidae > Tiliqua > Tiliqua scincoides. Next base: position 44,355,518 of record NC_089822.1, read on the forward strand.
AGATTTGGAGCCTACAGAGAATAAGCTGGCAGAACTGGTATCAGATGGAGACCCTGTGATGAAGATTGAGTCCATCAACCAATCATGAATCACAGAAACAAGTGTCCCCAGCTTATGCACTCCCTGACTCCAGTGCTCCTGAACATACCAGACTCAGGGCCCAATTCTATCCACTTTTCCAGTGCCAGTGCAGCCATGCCAATGGGGTGTGCACTGCATCCTGTGGTGGTGGGGCAGTCACAGAGGCCTCCTTAAGCTATGGAAACCATTGTTCCCTTACTTCAAGGCTGCATTGCGGCTGCACTAGTGCTGGAAAATTGGCTATGATTGGGCCCTCAGTCCTTGGTATCTCTAAGAAGGGTGGAAAAGATTGTCATCTGAACTTTGCCAATCAGTCTACACAATATTGAGCTGCTAAAGCAGAGCAAGGCTTCTGGAAGCATAATGGGCTGTTATATCACAGAATTTCTCAAAGAGATAAGAAAAGGAATAGCTCTTTCTGTTGATACTATACAATCAACAACATAATGTATTTTGATAGTAGGTAGGTTAATGATGTTCAGTCCTAAGTTGCTGCCTGCATTGGCTCCCAGCCTTTGATCTGCTGGTCATGTGCAGTTACAGGATACACATCACCACATACCATTCTAAATGGGAGCATTGGTGTGCTCCATTGCACTCAAAAGTTCTAAGTGGATTTTCAACAGCCATTTTACACCTGAGCTTACAAAAAGTGTCACTCACTGAGAGTGTTTTCATATTTCCTTTTGTTTTCAAATTCTTTCATTGAAGATCTACCTAGAAAGATACTGCTAGTACTTTACATGGTGAAGTAGTGAAGCTGTTTAAAATAAACTTATTTTGAATCTTCTTGCTTGCCTCTGTATTTCTTTGTCTGTGAAAGAGCCATCAATTACCCTTCCAGCCTTTATAGATCCTGCAGTAGTACTGAGGATATGCAAATGCTGGTAAGGGGTAATTGATGGCTCCTGCACAGACTACGATGTATAGAGGACACAAAATAAGTCCATTAATTTAAACAGAATTACTCTTCCATTATGCTGAGTTGTTTGCATGGAACAGAAGTTTCAGTGGATTGTGTGGTTTCCCACCTTCCCATATTACAGACCATGCAGACATTCATATTGAATAATATTGTTTACCAGAATAGTGATACTCTTATATCAATATTTTAAAAATAAAGTGGCATAAAATGTGCAAATGTCAACTGTTAAAGAAAGGATAAATTCTACCCCCACACGCCATCCTAATATGATTGATTGTCTTTATTTCATTGACAAAAATTAAAGCTTTTCATCCATGTGAGAGACAGGTGTATGTGGAGATACTTCTCCACTTCAATTTTGAAAAGCCATTACTTCATACAAGCTATCCTCAAAATTTACCTTCTCATACCTAAGAAAATTCACACTATTCTGAGTAAACTTGCAGACTTTAATATTTTCAGAATATGGGGTGGTGATGAGGTGGTGATAGTATCCATCCATTTTTTTACTTCTTTGGCTAAACGGCCCTGCATGTGTATTGGAACTTTTCCAGCCTTTTCAGGCTGAATCAAACTCCCCTAAACAGCATCTCTAGATTTTTCAAGTAGTAATATGCCCCCCCTCCTTCTCCATTCTTTTTTTGTCAACTAGCCTGAAGAACGGTCCTGTAGCACTCAAAAGCAGACTGTTTAATCCTCTCTGACTCTTGGCTTGGTTCTAATACAAGCACTATCCTAGTTTGATTTGTGAATCAGTAAGATAGATCCTGTAATCATAACAACCTTTGATCACTGAAGTTACTGTTTTTCATTCAACAGAGGAATGAAAGCTTATTTTCTTTCAGACCTTATTTCAGTGAGGTGGATGCCATTATCTACTATATGCTTGTGGTGAGCCATGCACACATCTTTATTTTTCTGGTTCTGTCATCTTGTGGCTTTCAAACAAAAATACAGGCCTGATGAATAGCATTCACAAATACATTTTTTTTCTCTTCTCATTCCAGCCAAATTTTTCACATTTAGCCATAGTTACAGATACACCAGACCATCCTTTCCCTCAAGTTTATTTTAATAAGTTCTGATTTCAGTCATTTTGATGTATGAAAAGCTTTGGCACAAGGTGAGGTAAGGGACAGGTTTTCAAAGCAAAATATGAAGAGCTACAGATGTCTTCTATAATGTTAATGAGATGTGTGCTGGAAACTCCCAGAGCTCTGCTACAGTGTTTCCCCCTGTGTCTGGAATGGTGAATTTTCAATAGAAGAGGTTCCAAAAGCATATTTGTAATGCAGATATAAGCACACTACGCCAGATTCTGCCTCTTACATAGCATAGTTGAGCCTAAGATCTCTGAACTGCATATCAGACCATCTGTTGCTGATCAGCCTGTAAGAAAAGACAGCTACAGTTCAAACAGGCATTTGAGAAAGTTAAGGCACTTCTGCCTGGACATGCGCAATTGGCCCATCAAGCTCGATATAGGCTACTAGCCATGAATGGTAGCTCCCCAGAGGATTGACAAATCTGATTTTGTTGCCTGCTCAAGACTGCAGAAACAGGAGAGGTTGTCAACACCTGTACAACAATAATAACATGACTAATACATGACTTATTTGTCTTGAAGGGTTACTATTTGTGCAAGCCTGGAATACCAATATAGGGTGGGAAACAATGAATTGTAAGCAAAGGAAATAGGCATTAGCTCTGTTCTGAAAATGAAGAGTTCACCAGGCCTGGGGGGAGCAGGGGGACAAAATCCCCAGGACCTGGTCTTCCAGGGGGCCTGGGCCATGACAAAAAAAAACTATACAGTACAAAACAAATTTATTACAAAATTTGGGGGAGGCAATCAGGCATCTTGCCCTCAGTCCAGTGCTCCCAGCGGCCCTGGAGTTCCCATAGTGCTATAATACTGTGTATCTGTATCTGAGTGGCCTGGAGACCACTTGAGGAAAGCACTTTCTGGCCTCTGCCATCAGACAGAGGACTAAGGGCTACTGAGAGGTTGCATGCCTTGAGTCCCAGCAAGAATACCATGACAAGGGGAAATTGACTGGCTCCTCATAAAAACGAGAGAAATAACTACAGGGATTTTGCTTCCCCCAGCCCTGCCACTGATCAGTTGCCAGGGGGTTGAGGAACTAAAGAGCAACACACCCTAGACTCCATTGTGGGAAAGACTTAGGGTAGTTAGTTCTTTTCTGAGCAGTTAATAATGGTGGCACAACTATGCTCATGTTCAGTTCAAAAACTCTGAGAATTTGCAAGCATTTCCTTCGAGTATTCTCAAAAGCTTGAGGACTTTCATGGGCACTCAAAAAAAATACTCACGAAACCTGAAGTTCGTCCCATAACAGCCATTTTCCGCACTTCAGGGTTAATACTGAACTTAATACTTTTTTATATTGCCTTGCTTTTACCTAGGGGTATTGCTGTTTTATTGACTGCTCTTTATTGCTATGGAGTGTTTTAATTGTGTTATCACATGGCTTTATTATGTTACATAAACTATTTTGAGCTCCCTTGGGATCAGTGGGTGATAAGCATTTGAAGTAAATAAATAAGTAAAATTCTGCCTGATCAAATCCATTGTAGATCCTGTACAGCAGTGGGCTACACTCAGAATTGAGGTGGAGATGCCACTCAAGTTAGGCCTTGCCCACCTGGCTTCTGTTCCTAGTCATCCCAGCAGGGTGTTTGCACATTTGAGATCCCTGATTTAGATGCTTGCTTCATTGTAAATTGTTCTCTGTTGAAAGCCACCTTGCCCATCTACATTGGCACATGCCAATGGCCTACCACAACAGAGCTGGTAAGATGGCAGTGGAAGCAGGCGTGGCTGGTTCATAGATGGTTCAGGGCAGGGAGTGGGCTGAACTGGGGGTGGTGGTTTGAGTGTGGGAGGTGGAGGATCTTGGTGGCAGTCATGAATGCTGGATCTTACCTCTCCCTGTCTGGATCTGCCCATTTTCTCCCTGTGGACTTTTGCCAGCAAAATTGCTGGCATAGTTCCAAGGAGACCAATAGGAAACCAGAGGCCTACTGAGAGGAAGGTAAAAATTTTTTTACTTTCATTGGCCTTCTGGTTGCCCCCCCCCCCCCCACTATAGCATATACTTCATGCTCCAATGGTATGGCTGAATGCTATGGAGTAAGAACATATGAATATAAGCCCTGCTGGAATAGGCCCATCTAGTCCAGCTTCCTGTATCTCAGTGGCACACCAGATGCCTCAGGGAGTACACAAGGCAACAGGGTACCTGCATCCTTTTGCCACTCCCTTGTTTCGGGGGCTGGGGTAGGATTGGGCTGTGAGTCTAACTGCATTTCCAAAATAACCATTTCATGTGCAGGGGAGTGTTATTGGCAGAAAGTGACTCATGCATATACAAGTTTCTTTGCTTCAAGGCATCAGTTGTATAAAGTTAAATGCCCAATCCAAAACTCTGAATGGTAATCATAGATGAAAAAAAAAATGCTGTACAGGAAAACTCTTCATCATTTCAATCCACAAACCAGTTAAACCAGTTGTATTCAAGCATGTAGCATTAGGAATGGCAAATATTTATGATCACGAAGAATGAACTGGAAGATATTCCGGTTTACTGGGATTGCAAACATCGGTCTCTGTGGAGTTTATTTTATCCAGAAAGGGTTGCCAATTAAACAAAACTGTCAGTCAAAGAAACAAAGAGGAGGCTTCAATGAATAAATATAAAATGGGAAAATTTACTTCTATCAGAACAGATGGTGTTTGTGTATGTTGTTATATCTCATCCTTAGGCAGTGGCGAAATTGTTCTTGGAAGAACTTATTAGCTATTGAAACCCCTGAGGCTTCATCATAACTCCTTGGGTTTTCTGTGCTGAAACTTCCTTTGAAATATCCCAGATCAATATACTTTAGTAACCCCTTGTCTTTCAGCATCCTGGCCACGTGGCCACAGATCTTCTTCATGCTCTGGAAGCATTCTCAAAATGATCATCTTACCTTTCCCCATCCCTAAAAGGAAGCTTTTATCCCAGGTGAGGATCCAAGTAGACATGATGCTAAATGTGTTGTTTAGAGATGCTGCAAGCATTGTATCAGGGAGGCTCAAAATACTAACTTCATACTCAAATGTTTGAAAGCAGGATCAAAACAAGTACAAATGGGTGTGCAAATATAGATCCTTTGCAAGCCAATCCACTGCTCACAAAGGTTCTTTTTTCACTTAAAGCACTGCAAACTTTTGCCAGTGGTCATTGCTCACAAATCTTCACCCTTTTGTGGACACAGTTGCGTCTGAGTGTGGGATCAAATTGAAGTTTAGGTAGGCTTCAGCTTTGGCTGACATGCATTTGGAACATGCTCAAAAACTCAGCTTAACTGCAAACTGAACACAGGCATGCACATTGTGCATCCCTAGTGTTATCATATTTCCATGTCGTTCTGTTTTTAAATAAAACTTTTTTGGAAAAACATATTAAAAAATATAGCATCCATGGGAGGGATCAGGATCATAGTGTGAGAGAAAGAAGGCTTAACTTTTTCCCTGTACTGCAGTCCCATCTTCATCAGGCCCCACAAATTTCCCCAAGGAGATAAGTTACTAAGGGCACAAATAGCATATCTTTCTTCCCAGAGCAAAGAGTGATCATTTCAGGCCCAGGAAGGGGGTCTGGATTCAGTGTGCACCACCACCTCCAAACCTGCTTCCCTCGCAGGCCAGATCTTCCCATCTCATCCCCCTCTCTATTCGACCCTCCCCTACCCCATTCAACTCCCTTCCTGCCCTCCCCCCACCCTGATCAGCCCTCTATGTAGGGCTTGCCTACTCCTGAGGGTCTCCATTGCTCTGTTGGCATGCACTGGAAGACTCTGTGCATGCTAGCACTTTACAGCACTTTAGCGCCACCCTGCATCAGCAGAATGCACATTCCACTGGCACAGGCCTTCATGAGGATTGGGCCATTAGTCTGTTTTATTGCGTTCAGGGAGGCCCAAGATTAGCCTCAGGACTCCAGCAATTCCTTTTAATTGATCCACCAACAACTCTGAGAGCAGTGGGGGAGGGAGGCTGCACATCTCTTGAAAGCTCACTCATGTTCTTGGAGACTTGGGACATAACTTGATCAATTGGTAGGAGAGATTAGCTGCCCCACCAGGAGTGATTTCATAGTCTGCCAAGGGGCTCACTCCTTGCATGAATACCTTGGATCAGACCATAGAGAACTGCAACTCAGCTGCTGTCTTTCATCATGGTCTGAACTTTGTCACTTTTTTCCCCTTGCCCTCCCAGCTCTCCTCTCCATCCATTCCTACTGCCACAAAACCCCTGATTATCCAGCCTCAGTTCTAGCTGGGTAACCCTCTTGATCTCTTGACGACCTTTTCCACCTCCTTGCTTGTGCCATCATGCATCCTCTTTCCTTTGTAAGGATTCCCCCCCTTCTAGTTTTTTTCTCCTCTTCCCATAGGACCAGCTTAAGATATGTTCAAGGTACTGCTTGTGTTTATCCACAGCTCACAGTCCCAGCACACAGTAGATTTTCTTTGTGCATGCATGTTATGTGTGGTCTGAATAGCACACCCAGAAACATGATTCAGGTGTTGGGAATGCAACAGGTTTATTGAGCAGGATTATATATAGCAGCATGGAAAGGTTCTAAATTAAGGGCCTGTGGCAATGTTTCTTCTAATTGAAGAGAAGAGAGGGAGGGAGAGTTTGGGGATGGTTTGTACTTGAGGGACCACTGCACAGTTAATTCACTGTACTTGAATGCAAGTTTCCCTATTTCTGTAGCTCAGTAATGAGCTAGTTGACTGCTCTGCAAAGTTACTTGCTTTCACTGCTGCTGCAAGCTATTCTTTTATGATGTTTCATTTCCCATTGGATTCCCAAAGATTATTTTTTTCTTTACAGGACCCAGAGCTGTCCTTTCACCTGCTATATCATTCATTCATTTTTTTTTTTTTTTTTTTTTTTTTTGCACATTAAGGCTCTTTCCATCTCTAAATTTTTCTTTGACCTCCAGGGGAAAGATGCTAATGCTTCAAGAGATCATAGTACAAGATCTAAAGACAAAATTCTTCTGTTGTGATTTGATCATCTGTAAGGATATGCTTTTAAAACACACACCTGATATTCTCTTTGTGGCAAATGGAAATGTCATTTGTGAAGCTATTTTAGCTCTAAAACTTAATCTAGCCTTTTCCCATAAACCATAAAAATGTGGCACAAACTGTTATCTTCTAACTAGCCCCAGACAATAGAAAGCATGATATCGTATTAGCTAGAGTTACTGTACTTTTAGAATGTAGCACTATAAATTGAACTAATCAATTGAATGAACCTACACTCCAGTTTACACAACAATCCCAATGTTATGTAAGTAACAGAGTGGTAAGTGACCCACAGTGGTAAGTGACACTGGCAGGCATCTGGGATTACTCTCTCTCTCTGTTATTCCAATTAATGACAATAACAGTGCCAAAATGGACAATAACGTGATGAATAATGATAATGTCCTTTGGAGTCTGGGGGGTGTGATGAGGAGAAAGAAGAGCATGCACACCCAGCCAAAGCAAAATCTAAATATCAGGGATGTTTAAGAGCTTGGAGGGATAAGAAGATAAGCAAGCCTGCTACAGCAGTATGGGCGATGAGTTCCTACCTAATTCCTCAAAAAGTTAAATGCAGAAAAATCTATAATAGGGAGACATATAATGGGGATCCCCAAGTATATGCAAAATGCTTAGAGTTCTTGTGGCACTAAAATTGCACCGGGCCAGCGTAAGTCCCTTACACCAGGCCAGAAGTTTTGCAAATGTTCTGAAAGGCATCTATGCAATGACTTGGAAGCAGGAAGCAGGACTTGGCGGAAGGACACACACCGGCATGCTACCACCAGATCCAGCAACCTGGGGAGGCCAGCATGGGGGGGGGGGGTTGTGGAAGGCAGGGGGAGGGCATTTCAAGGATGTTTTGGGGTGGGGGGACTGCAGGCATGGGGAGGGCCACTGGGTGGATCGGGCCCAGAAGGGGGGAGGGACCAGCCTCTGCCACTTAGGCTGAATCCTAACCCCCCTCCCGAGCAGCCCGACATTACACCAGGCTCCTTGAATTTGCACCAGCGATTTCGCTGACAAAGATCCAAGTAGCCCATTGAGGTAGCTACTGGCTGACATGGATTAAGGGGAAATAAATCCCCTTACTCCAACTTGCATAGGATCCACCTCTAACCCTACACTGGATACAGCACAGACCAGCTGGTTAGGATTGAACTGTAAAATTTTTCTTAAGCATGAGGAATGTTCCTGTTCTTCTCTAGGAAATTCCTTTTTTCAATGATAAGTTGGCAGAGTTATGCAGAAATACTGTGAAACTTTGCGATAATGAGAAAGCAAGCAGTGCCTAGCAAAAGATGGAGAAAGGATTGTTCAGAAGTCCTCATTTGTTTGCCTCCTGATTGAAGCAAAATTGGTCATTCATTAACAGCTCCGCTATCTGCCGGATAGGTTTTTAACACTGCACACAATCTGCAGATAAAAGTCCAATGTGGAAAGAGTAATTGTTTCAAATATTCAAAGCATACAATCTCGACAAACGTTAGACCAATTTGGCTTATTAAATCCCTTGTTGGCCAGCTGTCACGCTGTGCATAAGTGCCTATTTTCAAAAGTAGGCACTTACAAAGCACAGCTGGGGACTGAGTAAAAGGGGAGCGTTCGAGTCCGAAACATCCTCAGATTTCTTATCTGTGTCTTTGTGTATATGACAAAAATCACAAGCTTGGTTGCAAAATTTTCTGTGACATTTGATGCAGTCACAGACCTTCAGATGCTGCTGTGTGAATATGATGTACAACAGACTGTGATTCTTGTCGTTCGTAATTGCGATATGAGGATACTTACTTACAGTTAAGGGTCTGCCTCATCCACAAATACAGGCACTTCTTGCCAAGCAAAAGGAGTAGTTATCCATGGAACATGAGATTGAACTATGGAACCCATTGCCACTGGATGTGGTGGCAACTACCAAAGCATCAGACAAGGATGTGGAGGATACATATATCATGAGATAATTTATGACTAATTTGTGGTGGTGAGTAGATGTGATCGCACAAAGAAAAACCTCTTGGCTGGCACATGCCCATGTGCCATATGAATCCCACCCTGAATGCCACCTCTATGCACATGCAGCTCATGAATCCAGGCAGGGTGGGCAGGCAAGCAAAGGAGCTTGTCATCCTCCTTTCCCTTTATTTTCAATGAGTGCGTGTGCAGCCTTCATGCCACTTCTGTTTGCAATGAACAGGAGCAGGAAGATGCTGAACCCAGCAGGAGTAGGGAGGCTGCACACCTGCTTGTTGCAATTAAAGGAAAGGTGGCAGGCTCCAAATTACCTTCCCTGCCTATTCTGTGCTTCACAAGCACCAAGTTGGTGAGAAGAAGCTATTTGGAGCTGTGGCAGCTTTTGTTTTTTCAGAGGCTGCTGCTGCTGCAGTGCTCTAACTTATTCTCAGCAATTCAGGAGAGGATCAGAGCCCCAGTAGGGCAGCAGCTTGGATTGAGTGGCAGACATGTGATCTGGACACTCATCTGTTTGCTGCCCCTCCAAGGGTGCTGGTCCCTACAACTGTTTCATGTTGCTGCATGGTGAGTCTGGCCCTGAAACCCTCTTGTTTTCAAGAGGTTTGATTTCAGAAGTCAGGAATTAAGCATTGCTATCCCTATTGTAACCAATTGCTGAACTTCCCTGGAGTTCTTCAGCCACTGTCAGTAGTCACATGCTAAGTTGTATATGGAAGGGCCACAGGTAGAGTACATGCACAGAAAATCCCAGTTTCAATCCCTGGCATCTCCAGATTTTTGGAACCCCTGATGTAGAGAATACTGCTCTAAATGGATCAGTGCTCTGACTTGATATTAGACAGCGTTCTGCATATAATCAGTGAGGCAGGCAGACTATCAATCTGACCACTTCAGATTATTCCCTACTCGATTTCATTGACACCATTTGAGATCTGCTGAACCTGTGCATAATCTGCCCAGTAGGAGCAAAGCCCACAGTTGCCATCACCCTCCTAGAGGACCTCACCTTTTGCCTTTCATACGTACTGTCAAATGTTGACTACCACCATGGTAGCTGACTTTGCAAAGGCATAGTTAAGGCATTGTTGGTACAAATACCATGTGCCATGTGAAGCAAGTGGCTTACATCAGCTGCTTTCAGATTTATGAGCAAGTAGCACTTTATTTATATATCGAAAATATTTGTAACCCTTTTACCTTCCATAAGCGGGATTTTAAGACAGTTTTAATTTGTTCTGTGTGGTATACAGAGACTATAAATACAAAAGTGTAGCTAGCAACCATAGATGCATTAGTGAATGAACAGAGGTAACCAGGTATTACTAATCAGGCCATTGAACTGAAATGATTTTTCTTTGACATTGAAATACACAGTAAAAATGCTTGCAAAATCAGTAAGCAAAGTGGAAAATTAAGCTCTCTCTGGTGTGTACAGATTCTACTTTGAGAGATGTCTTTGTAGCTAGAGATTGATAGAACTCTGATTTCCCAAAGAAGTTTTTCCTTGTGTGTTCATGATGACAGTGCATTAAATGAGTCCATTGTTTCATTTCATTGTTGTATTGTGAAAATGAATTACTTTTAATTTTCAAGTCCCGGCTCTGTCAGAATTTCTGCATGTCAGTATTTCTTGGTTAGCAGGTCTCATTCTTACTTGAGGGAACAGTAACTACAACCAGACGCTTCAGCATAAACAGAAATTTAAGGGAAAATATTTAGGGCCCAATCCTATCCTTTCCTGTCCCCCACTGGTGCAGCCATGTCATAAAGGAGCATGCTATATCCAGTGGAGGCAGTGGATGGATTGGGAGGCTTCGGAGGGGAAAGGAGATTTAAATTCCCTTACCTCTCCGTAAGCCTCCCACTCTGCAATGGGTTTCCTTGGATGTGTGCCAGCTTTTTAGCTGGCGCAAGCCTGAGGAGAGAAATGGGCAAGAAGCTGCTGATGGAGGGGATAAGATCTGGCATGTGCCACCCTCTTCTCCATCCAGTTTTGCCTCCTCCTGCCTCTGGCTTACCTGCTCTGGTGGCCATGGCACTGCTCCCAAAATAACAGCTGACTGAGTGCTCCATGCTCCCTCAGCAGCCATTTTGCGATCAGGGGTAGGATTGGGCTGCCCATACAATAACTGATTTATCTGAATTTTCACAACACTAGGTCATACTTTACCAAAACACTACACTAAACTGACTAGTCTTTGGCCAAATTAGAGTCCAATCCTGGGCTCGGTGCCGGGGCGGGAGACGTGCCAGGGAAGGGAGGGAGGCGGGTCCATGGAGCTCCGTACCACCAGATCCAAGGTGTTCATGCAGGGTTTGGCGCCCTACACGAACGCCTTTACTTTACCGCTGACCTTTTGGTCGGCAATAAAGTGAGTAGCCCCATTGCAGGGCTGCTTACATTACCCAGGGGAAGGGGACAAAAGCCCCCTTCTCCAGAGGTGCCGCCCACAGCAGCCAGGGGCGCACAGGATCCGACGGCAGCCGTTCTCGGTGCCACCGAGACTGGGCGCCCCGGGCAGCTCAGGATTGGGCTATTAATTGCTAACCATTTGTAGACATACACATGGATAGTAGGCCCCAGCATCACTCTTAAAACCTGATCATTTAACCTAACCTCACCTGTTACAATAATAAAATGAGTTTACTATTATGAAAAATTTTTTTGAAAGGGATCTCCTACCTGTGTTGTCTTTTGAAGATTTAGGACCCAATCCTATCCAATTTTCCAATGCCGGTGCAGCCATACCAAAGGGGTGTGCACTTCATCCTGGGATGGGCAGGCAGTCACAGAGGCCTCCTCAAGGTATGGGAACATTTGTTCCCTTACCTTGGGGCTGCACTGCGGCTGCACCAGTGCTGGAAAGTTGGATAGGATTAGACCCTTAGTGGTTTCAAGTTCTTCACATGCTTTGGTAATTCAGCAGGTTTATATGCAGCTCTCTGGCAGAAAACTTCTCCAAGTGCAAAGGAAGAGAAAAGGGAGAGTCTGGAGGCCGGGCTGTACTTAAGGGGACAATGCATGGTTAAGTAGGTGTGCCTATATACAAGAAAACTTCTAAAATTTATCACATCACAAAACAAAGTTGGGAAAGAGTTCTATTTTTTTACCATGTTGCAAGAGATGTAAGACAAAACATACTATCTGAAAATGCTAATTTAATCATATCCTACTTAACTTGCTGGTAAATGAATTACAGTCTTCTTGCCAGACCTCTGAAACCTCTGAAGCCTCTAGCATCTCACATTTGGCAAAATTCATCTTAACAAGCACCCGAGTTAATCTTGTAAGGAACTCTGATAGAAGAGCTGACTTTGTCAGTCTTGTTATAGATGTCTGCAAATAATCTCAGCCATAGTTTGTTTTGATCTACTAAGTTCAATCTTTCAGCAGTCTAAGTGCTACTAAAATTGTTTTGGAACCCACTATGAATATGAAAACTGTTCTCCCTCTGCCCCACCAAAGTCTTGAGATGAGAATTGAATTGCAAAACTAGACATCTGGCAGAATTCACTTCAGAGTGACAGATAAATACAAGCATAAGATGAGAAATCTTCACGAACTTTTTGTGATAAAAGGTAGTAAGTGCTTCACTAGCAAACAACTGCTATTTCAAAGCATTCATATTCCTTTCACCTGCTTCTATTTTACGCTTACATTAAGTAAGACTTTTACAGCACAATCCTATATATGTCTATGCAGAAGTAAGTCCTATTGAGTTTAATGGGGCTTACTTCCAGGAAAGTGTGTATAGGATTGCAGCCTCAGTGATTGGTATAGGTATTGGTATAGCCTCAGTGATTGGAAAAGGCTTCAGGAGTCAACCTCGAGGCAAAATCCGGAGCCGGAGTCCCTGAGGCAGTTCATGGCTGAACACAGTCACGTTCTGGCAACTCCTGCGACGCCGCTGGAACCAACCGTATTGGCTTCTGCCTTTCCATTGGACCATTTCAGCGACGTGGAGAGGGGGGATTTGCTGCATGGGTAATAGCCTATCCTTCATACCTACTTTACCCAGGCTTCGCACACTGGAGAGGACACTGTTCCAGAGCCACCATTCAGAGCGTGACACCAGGGTCTTCCGAGACTGAAGGATGCCAACATGCGATTGGTATAGCTCTGTAAGAAAAGTAGGCTGTCCGTGTATTGGAATCACAGAAGATATTGCAAGGAGATAGCATGTGGTGACTACATTGACCCTTTGCTCTGGTGAATCTGGGAGATATGGGGTTAAAGCCTAGGTTTTCAGCAGGGAGTGTGCTGCACAGTTGCAACCACTAGAGGCAATGAGGTCTTCAGGGATATAAGCAGTACCTGATGCACAGAGAGTTTGTGGGTTGTAGTGAGTGGGGACTTTCTGGTACACTAACTCATGAACTAGTGGATGAGCAGCTTTCTGGCACACTAATTCATGGACTGACCCATGGCTCTGCTAATGGACTGGCTAATGACTTACTGGACTTTTGGGCTGATTAACTAGCAGCCTGACCAATGGACTGGTGGATGCATGACAAACTGGTGGACTGACTTGTAGATTAACTGACTACCCAATTGATTAATGAACTGATTGCCAGGACTGAGATTGCTAGGTAGTGGAGAGCTGGGACTGCTGCCTCAGGAACTGGGAGGAGGGACCCTGAAGGCCCACAGGCAAGCTGCCTTTTTCACTGGTGCTAGGGTACAGTGGTAGTGTTTGCTAGAGCTGGCTGTGGTTAAGGTGGAGAAACTAATTAGCCTTAAAGAGGGCATAGGTTCTCTAGGCCAAGTTTATAGCAGGAATTTGGCAATACAGTCCTCTGGGGGGGGGGGGTTCAACAGTTGTGCAGAGGACTTGTAGGGGACATGCTTTGTATGAGAAAGCCATGCCAGTGCAAGGTTGTTAGGAGCCCTAGCAGAGAGCCTGGATAGGGCTCTCCCATGGTGCTTCCACTTGCCTTCTCGCAGACATTGTGAACAATCACTGACATGCTCAGTATAGCCAGTGTCTTGTCTGACTCCTGATTCCATACCTGTGAGAGTTCTAGGTTCAATATCTGGCATCTCTTACTGTTTACACTTTCATTGTAAGCCACCTTGGACATCATTTTTCTGAGGGAAAGATGGGCTTAATAATACCTTATTTAATAATATATGTCCCCATTAAAAAATGATACCCACTGCTTTCATAACAGCTTTTTCCTCTGAAGCTATTTAACATTAGAACATAAGAACAGCCCCACTGGATCAGGCCATAGGCCCTTCTAGTCCAGCTTCCTGTATCTCACAGCGGCCCACCAAATGCCCCAGGGAGCACACCAGATAACGAGAGACCTCATCCTGGTGCCCTCCCTTGCACCTGGCAATGTTTGCAGTTTCTTGTTTCCAGTTCATTGAAAGGTACTGACATGGTGTAAATAAGCATGTGGGATATGAAGATATCTCTCCCCCCCCCCCAAACAATTTTGGAGCCACTTGTGGTGGTACTTTGGGTTGTGGCCAATACACCTGACCATATTTCAGTGTCATTTAAATAATAAGTGAGACAATACTTGAAAGGAATTGAGAAATCAGCCGTATAGTCTTGTCTTCATAGGTGTTTCATTCTGGGGCCTGATTTTAAGATTAACCTCTGTAGTAGATTCTTCCCTGACTTCCCCTTTTTAGTGATGCAGCTGCTTTGTGGTGATAAGCTGCTTTGTGATAAGATCAGATTGGCTGATGCAAAATGTTGACTTCGCCCTAAGATAATAATAGACTATTTACATCTGTGGTCTATGGCTGCAAACACACTATGTTCCCATTGCTGGTTATCAGAGAAGAATATCTGAGAGTACATGTGGTTTTTTCTCTTCTGACAACAGGAAACTGATAACAAAAATGTTGTGTAGATTTGGTCCAACTGCAGACAGTGTCATTAGTAGTTTCTCTACCAGCCACTCCACAGTAGTCTGATGATTTGTGGCTTTTCTGTTAAATTTTTCTTTCTGTTAAATTTCCGGAGGAAATTAGATTTTTGCTTTAATTATTGTGTTTGTAGTTGCCTTGAATTAAGGTGCTTCTTCTTTGTCAAGCAGCTTGGGTCCCAGAATCAAAATGGAATAAAATATTTGCCTTTCCTCTGAGGCAAGAGAGCCATGTATACCAGTGGCCCTGAATTATCCTTGTGAGACAGGAAAGCTTTATTGTAAACCCCCCTCCAAAGGATTGTGGATATGTAATAAGAGGCTTTATCTAAGAAAGCATGGTGTCAGATTCCTCATTTGCTTCAGGGTTTGATTTGATCCCAGACAGGTGCCAGTCTCCTGGGTGCTGCCTGGGAGATGGCCGTTGCAAAAGTGCCACAAAGCACTTCACAGGGGCCAGAACAATGGAGGTGCCAGGAGGAAGGCCAGCATGGGTGGGTGCTGGGCCTCCGCACTGGTCATCAGTTGAGCAGGAGAGAGACATTCTGGGGCAGGGGATGACAGAGGGAAGGCGGCACGGGACAAAACTGCAATTTAGGCCCAAGGGAGTGGGGATGGTAGAGGCTGCCACTGAATCCTATCCCCCCCTCTCGTGTCTGAAAGCCCTACATGGGTCTACTCAGATCTGTGCCAGCAATTGAGCTGGTCCAGATCTGAGTAGATACATAAAGGTTGCCAGGGTTTGGGACAAGCTAAGTGAAGCAATGTAAAATGTCCTTTTATGGTGACTGACAAGTATGCTGTTCTTTGGGTGTCTCTGTTCATGGTGTAAGTGTTTGAATCTTAAAATCTTGGTCAGTTGCATTAGGCTCTCACCACAGTGCTACTCTAATAAGCTCAGAACAATTTTTTATCTTCAGCCTTGTTTTGCGTAATGAATTTCTCCAATCTGCGTAATAGAAATATGCTTATCAGACGTTTAGAAAAGAAGTGTTGATGTTGTAACTAGAAAGCGTCAGAACTGCTTATAGTCAATTAATACTCCACCATCCATAAAATGGTATAAAACGACAGGCAGCCCAATCCCGAGCTGCCCAGCACGCAGGGCTCCTGAGGTGCCAAAATGGCTACCGCGGGATCCTGAGCATGCCAGGCAGCTGCCGGCAGCTCCTTGGGAAGAAGGGGACTTTTGTCCCCTTTCCCCAGGTATGGGAAATAGCCCCACAATGGGGCTACTCCATTCTGTGGCAGCTCTTTAGCCTGTGCAGAATCAAGGAGTCCTATGTCACCCCATGTGGGCCAACATGAGGCTCCAGGTCTGGTGGAGCTCAGCTCCACTGGTCCTGCCCCTCCCACTCCCCTGCCACGCCTTCTCCCACCCTCTATCCACTCCGGAACGCCTCCTCCCCGCCTTCCTCTGTGCCGTCTTCACATGGAGCACTGGACGATGGACCACAAGACCAGCACCAGTGCTGGCCCAGGGCGGGTTCACACTGGGCTAGCTCCAGTGCTGGGCCCACAATAAGGTTCGCTAACATGCCTTACAGCTTGTTTGCAACAGTACGCATGCACCGGTGGTGAGCTAGCACGCACAGGTGTGGATTGGGCCCTTACAATTCAATCCTGTGCATGACTCAGTATTAAACCTCACTGAATTCAATGGGACTTATTCCCATGTAAGTGTGCATAGGACTGCAGTCTTAATAATACATTGTTTGCAAAAGAGCAAGTGATACCACAGGCAGAAGGGGGGGGGGAATAGTGTTTTTTCTAAATGTTAAAGAATGTCCAGTCATTCAAGAGTAATATCAACCCTTATGGGAAAATGACAAGCTTTCATCAATAAGATTATTTCTTCAGCAGACATCCAGCATGTACGCGCCAGGAATGATTGAAACTACGTGCAGTTTTTGAGAAAAAGAAACTTTGTTGCATTCAGCTGAGCACCAAAACTTGAGATCTGTGGAAGGAGCACTGGTGTTGCTTGTACATTTATCGATGCCTTTACTTCTTACACTTGGGGCACAATCCTAACCCCTTATGTCATTGTTTTCCAGCACTGGCATAGCGGTGCCAATAGGACATATGCTGCATCCTGCAGTTGGATGTCACTCATGGAGGCCTCCTCAAAGTAAGGGAATGTTTGTTTCCTTACCTCAGAGCAGCATTGCCCTTATGTCAATGCTGGAAAGCACTGACATAAGGGGTTAGGATTGCGCCCTTAGACACTGCTGTTTTCAGTTCAAAATAATGGCTTACAATCTAAGAGAGATGATATTGAAATGAAAAGGAGGGGGAAGGGAAGGAAAAATAAAACACATTCAGGTACAAACTCTTCCATACAGTTATGTAATGGCCAGATCAAACAGTTACTGCAAAGACAACTCTGGCAGGAGAGGAGCCAAATGGCCGTTGCCAACAACAATAATTTCTTTAGTGTCTACGAAACAAAGTGTTGTGCATACATAAAATTAACTATGACAAGTGCCTGGCTGCAAACTTACAATCAAAATAGACAAATGCATAAATAAAAGGAAGGAGAAGGGTAAGGAAAGACAATGGAGAAAGATAAATGTTCAGTGAAAATGACAGAAAATTAGGGAAGGCCTTGGAGGGGAAAAAAGTCTTCTAGAGCTCCTTACAAGAGTAGGAGAGACAGGATCATATGGATATTTGGAAACAAGGAATTCCAAAGATGAGGTGGTGCCAAAAAGAATGAAGATAGATCAAGTGTAATTGGATATTAGACATCACATTCCAGGTGCCATGGGGTACAAGAGTTCCCCCATGTGCATTTACCCTTTCCAACAAGGTGTGGTCCAGTGGTTTAGCTAAGGAGGGGTGCTATGCCTGTGGGGTGTCAGAGGGGTGCCTTTCTAAGACCTGGGGAGGGTGTGTGTGGCCTTCCCAAGCCTTAGAAGGTCTACCAGATGCCTTAGAAAGGCACTTTTGGTTTTGGCCAAAAACCGGAAGTGCCTTTCTAAGTCCTCCAGCAGGCTTTTTGAGGGTTGGGAAGGCTGTTCCCTGGGACTCGGGAGGCCTGTCAGAGGCCTTAGAAAGGCACTTCCAGTTTTTCCCAAAAACTGGAAATGCCTTTCTGAAGCCTTTGGGGAAGTGTTAAAAATTGTGCTATCATGTGCCAAATGGTGTAGCTATGCCACTGGTATGGCCTGCTTCATGATTGCCCTTCTGGATTGATTCTGGGTGTGCTGAAAGGGAGAAAACACATCTAGTGAACTGTTGGAAGGAGAGAGTCTTAACAGCAAGCATCTGTTCTTGAACCAGGTGATCAGCACAATCCATTAGCACAGACCATTCTTTCAGGGGGGTGAGGCACTCCAGCACAGCAGCATGCATGGGACCACTTTTGCATGTGAGGTCAGCT
The DNA here is from genome assembly GCF_035046505.1 of Tiliqua scincoides. Lineage (NCBI taxonomy): Eukaryota > Metazoa > Chordata > Lepidosauria > Squamata > Scincidae > Tiliqua > Tiliqua scincoides. The sequence goes on from NC_089822.1 coordinate 44,373,871, forward strand.
AGACTGAGGTCACTGCATTCTATGAATCAACCTGCAGCTTCATCTATTAGATATCATGTTCTTAAAAATGAGAGGGAAACTCTCATTCTAGTGTCACTGGTCAAAGCTAGTTTGACTTTGCTAAAAATGTGGTTCACAAGTCAATGCTACGCAGTGCACCGCAATCTAGAAGATGCATTAGGAATGTCCACCATGCCCAACCCCATTGGAAAACTTTATAATTTCATTTTGAAATGACTGATTCAGTAGCAGTTTGCTTCTATATAAGCCTTTAAACAACAACAAAAAGTGTTCCAGATTCATTCACAAGATATGAGTCACATCCAGGTGGACCGAGTAACTCGTGGTGTAACTTTTTCCCCCCTTGGTTAGCAGTAGAAGACACTTCAATGGCAGTTGCTAGTTGTTTTGTTCTTAGCAGGTTTCTTTCTAACAGACTGTTCCACTCCTCTAGTATCACATGGAATAAGCAAGACACTACTGAACTGAGACCTTTCTGTATCTCTGTCACTTGGTTGGAACTCCAGACTACTCCATCTTCACTTACTCCAGAAGTGTAAGTGGGCTCAGATCAGACGGGGTTATTTTCAAATTTTCTATATGGAAAACACATGCAAAGCAACAACTTCTCAACTGACTCTCTTGAGCAAGGCTTGCAATGAAGACAACAGTACATAATTTCAGCAGGAAATTACGTTTGAGAGGGGGAAAAAAGCCTTTCACTTAAAATTGAAAATGTAAAGCGAATGAGATGGTTTACATCTGAATTTATTTCTTAACTCCTTTATGATCATGCTGTGGAGAGTAAGAAAAGGGCACTAATGATCAGTTCTTCCTTAATGGAATTTGTGCGCAGTTGGAAATATAGTCATTGCTGTGTCCATTAATAATTTAGTCCGCCTAGCAGGCACTAGATCTTGTGCATGCAGGAAAGGATTTTAGCCCAAAAGCCAGAGGAAAAACCACCTCCTCACAAGCACCATTTGTATATTTTTGTCTAGGTAGGGTAGAAGCAGAGGCTATATATATAGGCAGGTTGTCCCCATACCAACACTGATGATTACTGATAATAACCGATAACGTGTTCCGCAAATCTCTGTATATATGATATTTTCTAGCAAATGCTAGGCCAGCTGTGAAAGCGGTTCGACATTCAGCGGTCATAGCATTCATAGCTTGCAGTCATCGCAACCGAGGGTGCCAAATCTTTCCTCTGTATTGATAGCTGTAATGTGCTTTTCAGTTGTGCAAAATGGCTTTGTATGCATGCCCTAATAAAACAAAGGCCACAAGTGTGTGTGTGTGTGTGTGTGTGTGTGTGAGAGAGAGAGAGAGAGAGAGAGAGAGAGAGCGCCTCAAAAAAATGGACACAGTTTATAATACCAAATTTATTACACTTTAATTCATACATATAGTGCATTTGGTGTGCACAGAAGTAGTTGCTTGTCCCAGTTAATTAATTCATTAATTAGTTACTGAATTAGACCAGGTGCTTGAAATGTTCCTCATTTGCATCTATACACTCCTGACATTGTGGACTAAAGGATCTGCAGACACCCATCAACATGTGTGCTGGAACAGTTCCACATTTCTCTTGCAAGTGCTTCCCTTAGATGTTCAAGTGTTGCAGTTTTCTATAATGCAGTATGTATGAATAAGAGCTCATTAAAATGTGTGTACATTTTGAGATACCTTGTGTGTGTGCACCCTGTATGACTTGGCAGTTATGCCAGATCTTAGCCCCCATTCCCAGTCAGCACAGAGCGGCTCCTGGCTGCTCTGTTCTGCTTGAATCTGCGCCACCTTGGCAGGTAATGCAGGTCCGAGTAGAACCATTGGGGCCGCTGCAGTTCTCCCTGAGGTAAAGGGAAAAATTTCCCTTGCCCCTGGCTGAGCCACAGTTGGCCCCAAGCTTGCACTGGGTACAGCACAGGCCCACTGGCCTGCCTGTTCCAGCGCAAGTTAGGATTGCACTGATAGTTGCCCTTTCACACTGCTGGGTCCCTTTATATACATATCAACATGTGTCACCATTCTTGATGCTTCACTCCCTTTGAGCTTCTGTTTTGGAGCAGACAGCCAGATACTGTCTCTGAGTATTCCTACACCAACTCAAAGCTGTACCCAAGTCTGGCAACCCAAGTTTATTGCTGTTCTGAATTAGAATCTCCCCTTCCCATGCTGGACAGGTTGACTGTTCAAGGGGATGACTTGCCCAAGGGGTTCTCAGCCAGCATCCCCAAACTCAACAGGCTTTGAAGATAAGTTTTGGGGGCCCTTCTTGACCTCAAGGTGCACACTGATCCCTATTCTTAATACTGTATCTGCCTGCACTATATTTGTCAAGTGTGACCAACCTGAGTTTTTTGTTGTTGTTTTGTAAAATCCACATCTTCTCAGTTAGTGAGAAGATCTTCTGGCACATTCTCTTAAGTAGACTGGGGTAGGTGTTGAAAACCTTTGCACCATAAGCTAAAGTAAAGAGCAAAAAAGTTCCTACCCAGTGCCCAAAAGGCAATCAAACTCGAACTATCCTCGAACTATTATTCTGGGGTTGGGGGACTATCAATGTGCTGTATACACACTGAGTGGCAGACTGAACTGCAGGCGTGGTGGTTTTCTTGTCTCTTCCCACACCAACTAAGAGGGAGATGGAGCACCAACCCCCCCCCCACACACTATTTTGGGGAACAGGCATATTCTCTCCAGATGTTGATGTAGCTTGAGAGTGCTCAGAGTGATCTGGAGCTGCTAACCTAAGCCAATGGTATTTACGAAGCAATCTGTTCGGGTGGGAAATGAAAGAAACAGATATTGTAATTTGAATGTGGCAGGAATAAGAGGAAAAATCTGTATAGAACTTGTTAGGTATAGTCGCTAAGAGATGCCTTGGAGATTAGAACTGGAAAAGGTGAGAAGACAGTGACCAAAATAATTAGTGGGCTGGAGCAAGGAAAGGCTACAGCATTTGGTGCTCTTCAGGGAAAGTGCCTGAAGGGTGACATGATTGAGAAATATAAAATTAAGCATGGGGTGGATAGAGGGAAGCATTTTTCCCTCTCACACTACATGAGAACAAGGGAACATCCAGTAATATTGACTGGTAAGAGAGTCTGTACAGAAGGAAATATCTCTTTACCAAGTGTGTATGGCACGTGGCCACATTGGACAGATGGAGCAAATGTCCATCACAGGTTACATTTCATGATTACGGTGTAACCTCTAGGTTTTAGCAGTAGCAAACCTGCCTCCATTTCAGAAGTCAACAATGGCACCACCACATGAAGCCAACCCCCCACCTATCTGGATCGCGATGGAGCCTTGCGTGACTTCAACACTGACTGGGAAGCATTCTGAGGCTTCCCCGCTCTCTTAAACTGTACTTCTGGAAAACCGGAAGCACAGCTTCCAACCATGTCAGGAGCCTCAGGAGGCTTTCCATGCGGTCCTAGAAGTGCACAGGGCTCCATGTCCCTTTTGTTAGGATCAGGGAAGGAGTGAATGTAGGCCTCAGGATCTCTCCTACTCATTTTTACAACAACTCTGTAAGATCAGACTGTTATTGTACCAGCACTACAGATGGGAGAGGGGATTAAGCTGCTTCTCATTGTATGTTTATGCTGAATATCTGTAGTAAAGCACGAGTTTGCAATAGTCACTATGCCTTAGTCTCTAAATTCAAAGTGAGTGTTCTTGGCATATTCTGACACATTACTTTGATGAAGCTTTCCACAGTAGATATTCATTTTTCATTCTGTCATCCATTATTCACACTCTTTTTTAAAAAGAATTTGTTACAGTTTATAACTTGTTGATTGATTAGTTAAGTACATGATGGATGGGAAGTGGTGAACCACCAACATACACATGCAGTTATGTATCAAGCCACATTCACATAGCTTGTGCCATATGGCCACTTGTTTCCATGGAAGCACTTAAGGAGACAGAGAGGGGCAGTGGGTGACTCTAGGGAACATTTCAGGAATACAGGCAAAGGTGCTTTGGTGAAAATGAACCCTTAAAACTGTGGTTCCCAAACTGTGAGCCATGGCTCCTCAGGGAGCACATTGGGGCAAAAAATCAACACATATAGGCTAATGGGTTCTGAGCTGTCTGTGACAGATCAGGAGAGAGATCTTGGGGTGCTGGTGGACAAGTCGATGAAAGTGTCGACCCAATGTGCGGCGGCAGTAAGGAAGGCCAATTCTATGCTTGGGATCATTAGAAAAGATATTGAGAACAAAACAGCTAATATTATAATGCCGTTGTACAAATTGATGGCAAGGCCACACCTGGAGTATTGTGTCCAGTTCTGGTCGCCACATCTCAAAAAGGACATAGTGGAAATGGAAAAGGTGCAAAAGAGGGCAACTAAGATGATTGCTGGGCTGGGGCACCTTCCTTATGAGGAAAAGCTATGGTGTTTGGGCCTCTTCAGCCTAGAAAAGAGATGCCTGAGGGGGGACATGATTGAGACATACAAAATTATGGATGGGAAGGATAAAGTGGATAGAGAGGTGCTCTTTACACTCTCACATAACACCAGAACCAGGGGACATCCACTAAAATTGAGTGTTGGGAGAGTTAGGACAGACAAAAGAAAATATTTCTTTACTCAGCATGTGATTGGCTTGTGGAACTCCTTGCCACAGGATGTGGTGACGGCGTCTGGCCTGGACGCCTTGAAAAGGGGATTGGACAAGTTTCTGGAGGAAAAATCCATTACGGGTTACAAGCATGATGTGTATGTGCAACCTCCTGATTTTAGAAATGGGCTATGTCAGAATGCCAGATGCAAGGGAGGGCACCAGAATGAGGTCTCTTGTTATCTAGTGTGCTCCCTGGGGCATTTGGTGGGCCGCTGTGAGATGCAGGAAGCTGGACTAGATGGGCCTATGGCCTGATCCAGTGGGGCTGTTCTTATGTTCTTATGAGCCACAGAAACTAGCCAGGAGAGCCAGAGAATCCTTGCAAAAACCCCACCTTCTTGTACAATGTATAGAATTGTAGCCCTAATAGGGAGCTGCGGCCAGTGGCCCAGACAAAAAAGTTTGGGAACAACTGCCTGACACATACAACTTCAAGAAGGCAAGCTCCTTCTAAAATCAAAACTGCAAAATTCTGTGTGCTTAGTTTGTGCCAAACATTCATGTGCTAAATTCAATGACATTCAAAAGGGCTATGGATTTAAATCCAGGGATTCACTGAAGCATGAGTATAATATTTTTAAAAAAAAGTAACCTGGAATTTTTAAAAAAGGCAAGCAAAAAAAAGGCAATATGAACAAAGGGACAGTTGTACAGTTTCTTCCCTGTTATATTTTCATTATAAGAAAACTGCCACGGCAGTGTACCCCTGAGCTCCCACATGTGTGAGATGTGCCAGTCAATTCAATGGAGGGGCAGCATTGTGCTTACAAAAGAATTCATGCTCAGAGCTGCCCCCTTCATGACAGCACACACAATAGTCTTTGTGAGGAAGGAAGCCTCAGGTATATCTTGAGCACCCATGTCTGCACTGAAAAGTAGGATGGTGTGTCCCTCCCACCTCACAGTACTGCTGTTCACATAAAAGAGAATTTCAAAATGTTTTGTACACTAAAGAACAACAGAAGCAATAAGTACCATTGCGACACCCAATAGGGACTACAGGGTAGTGGTGAGAATGAAGAAAGATAACTAATATTGGAGAAAAAGTAGAATACTATGGAGCTGGGAAGTTTGCATAGAAAAAAGGAGACTTTTCATGCATGGCATGGAAAAAGTGGATAGGGTTCTCTCTCACACACACACACAGGGGGTGGGAGGGGGTGGGACTGGCAAAGCCTTGCTCTACCATGTGCTATCCTCCGTGCTGGGCTGTAAAGCCCAACACAGAGCCCAACACTTAAGTGTGTGTTAGCAGTAGCCACTTTGGCGGAGCCACTGGAGATAGAATTGGGCTGCGAGTGCATAACAAATTGATGGAATTTGCTGCCTCCAGATGTAGTGACAGCTTCAAAAGAGTATTAGACGAATTCATGGGCGGCATGGCGATCAACAATGATCTACTAGTCATGATGGTTGCATGCTGCCTCTGGGGCAGAGGTGAGATTCCTCTCAATGCCAGTTGCTGGGGGAGCAGGAAAAGACTATTGGCTTTCATGTCCTGCTTGTGAGCTTCCCAGAGGCCTCTGGTTGGCCAGTGTGAGAAACAGGCAAATGAACTAGATGGGTCTTTGCCCTAATCTGGAAGGATTCTTCTTATGTCTTTAAAGTAGTTCTAAGTGCAAGCTATGTTTATGAATAATTATTCTTAATTGGTAATGTGGGTTTTAGACATGTACATTGCAGGTGCTTATGGAAGAACCTAATGGGAAAATGGCCTAGCATCTGAGGGGGGAAAAGCCCAGTGTTTTGCAGTTGTTAAACACTTCCATGCTAGCACCCTTCCACCCACCCCATAAACTCTATCAAAGCATATTCATATGATTCAAATCATATGTATTAAGTCTACAATAACCCCTGATTGTTCGTATTCAAACCAAATCATTTAAATCTCCTATTAAACATATTATTTATCTCTTTAGAAATGGCTGACTCAATTTTACAAACACATCTTTGTACTTGATTACAAAAGTTCTTCTAGGAAAGGGTGTATTTGGGGGGAAATGGTTAGTTCCAGGAAACAGATATTAAAATTACAGGAAAGAAATGTCTCTGAAGCCATCTTCACAAAATCTCATTGCCAAATAATTCTTCCAATTACCCTTAAAACCTTTAAATAAAATCACAAACATAAATTGAGCTTTGGAAGGCCTCAGGTGGGTTTTACTTTAATTCCTACAGAGTATCCAATTTCATTTTATAACCTATTATACAGATCTTTCCTTTGTTGTCAGTCATATAGGATTACAACCTCTTTCTTCAGTTTATATAGATTACTGCTGTTGTAAATATCCAAACTTTTCAAAAGTCCAGAATTGCATTGTTATGTACCACTAGACTAGATCAACAACAGTAAGAGCAAAGGGCAAAAACATACATCGAGACAACAGATAATGAAAGGCACTTGAGTACACATAATGAGAAGATTATTCAAACACTCAACTATTCATTTGAAACATTTTTGAGTATAGTAGTAATGCTGAAACTATCCTATCAAAAATAAGCATCCTGAAACTATCCTATCAAAAAATGAGGTTATTAACTTTCTTATTTATACATTTCTGAGTCATTTTCCAACCCATTTAGGGCACTCAAAAATACAAATGATAAAAACAAACCAGAACAAATAAAGCATTTTCATTTTCTTCTGCAGGAAGGAGTGAGTTCATCTGAGTTCTAATGTATCTGTTTCTGAGGTATGCATAACTGTGGCACAGTCACATAGAAAGTGCACATGGAGATGAGGAGCCACATAAGTCCAGTCTGCACATGAGCTGCACTGAAGCGGTTGCTTCAAGCAGCAGATAAGGGGAGCCATGGTGTAGGCTTCCTCATGAGGAAGCTGCTTGAAGCATTCACTAAAGAGGCTATACTATATCTCCAAAACTAGACAAGCTAGGGCAAAACGGATGCCATTTTTGGAATCGGCACCCCAAATATACCCTTGCATTGGTGTAATGTTTAAGGAAGCAAAATGTGTGTTGGCCTGTGTAATCAAACAATAAAAGAGATTAGAGTTGTCAAAACAAATTCATAGCAAATATGACAGAACAGAATTCAATTCATGGACTTGTTCAAAACCTACCTACATATGTCATCATGCAGTGGAAGAAAACCATTACAGAGGGAGCAATCAGACTTCTTTGGGAAAGCTGTGTAAGAATCTGAGTCAAGACCACATCGTGAGGTGTCCCAATCAAAATAACCTCAGAGGTCTGCTACATGGAAAATGGATTTTATATGGAAATTTTAATGCAGAAGATTTTAATGCAGGGATGGGCAATGACTTGGATGACTCAGACTTGAGTTATGAAAACACGTTTTTCATGACTCGTACGGACTTGAGTCACGCATGTCAAAAACTTGGACACTGACTCAGGACTCAGGGTTTTACCCTAAAAATGAAAAGACTTTAAAAAAGTCAAGACTCATTTTTGCTGTGTTTGCGACTCTGTTTTGTGTATAAGCTTGTTTACTTTTCGGCACCACTTCCTCGACTAGTTTATCAAAACTAGTTCTTGAAACTCAACTAGTTTCTCAAAAACTAGTCTAGTTTCTCAAAAACTAGTCGACTAGAAACTCAACTAGTTTCTCAAAAAGACTTGGACTTGAGTCAAAATGACTCAAAAATTGTTCTGGATGAGTCACAACATCCACCATTATGACTCATGGGTGACTTGAGTCAAGGTGGATGGCGATTTGAGACTTGACTGGGGACTCGGGTGTGGCTCTGGCACATTCCTATTTTAATATATGGGTATTGGACAGTCTCAAACTGGAAAATGTGGTCCTTCAGGTCTCCCAGTCCCAAACAGTTAGAACTTTGAAGGTTGAATTTGAATTGGGCTTAGAAACATACCGGCAGACAGTAAAGGTGTTGTAAAAACAAGGTAACTTATTTTCCAAAACCTGGCACTGGTCAACTGCCTGGCTGCAACTTTAGTTATGTAACAGAGCATATACTTTTCAAACAGCCCAATCATATGGGCTGGATGTAGTGACAGTTCTGGCAATCTGTCATCGCATCCCATGACATGGCAGCAGCTCTGGAGAGCTGGTGCCAGTACAAATGTCTGGAGGACACATGCAGGAACCAGTAGACTCCAGATAGTCTGCAGCATGATAAGTTGGCAGGGGGAAGGATCAGGGCAGAATGGGGCAGAGATCAGGTCAAGCTGGGGGCAGTTCAGAGGGAGGCCTAGTAGAGGAGGATCTTGGCAGCAGTGGCGGCAGCATGAACAATGAGTTCCTCTGTCCAAAGTCCAGGCCCGAAATGCTCCCTTGGACCTACCAGATTTACTCCAGCAAAAGAGCTGGCATAGAATTGAGAAGACCCATTGGGGACCAGGGAGCAGGGGAGTATGCAAGTCAAATTTCTTTATTTACCTCTCTGAAACTGCTTGGTCCACAACTGGCCTATGAGATGTGATGGAGGCTGCATTGGTGTCACTGCATCACGCAAGCAGACCAAGCATAGGATGGGTCTAAAGGCACATAAAGCACATCATAGTCTGGATGTGGTGTCACCAAAGCTTGTGTCATCTTGGCCAGATCAGATGATGTTGTGGGCGTTCAGTGCACTGGAACAGTCAAATATGGCTTTCACAGCTAATCATTTTATTAATAAGAAGATAGATTTGATTTTTAAAAAAATATATGGATAAAAATCTAATACTAGATTATGGGAAAGTATTGTTAGCATAATGAGGGAGGTATTAGAGAAGAATAATTTAAATTAAAAACAGAGTTGTAAGTGGGCAGCTCACAGCACTACTTTCCCTAATCTGACTGTAGTTTTGATTACTGGCAAAGCTGTTCCATGTCTCTATCTCTACTGCCTTCAAATCTATTGATGCTAAAATGCAAAACAGCAAGCTGTTTCAGCCTCAGAAGATTGTGTTTTCAGTCAGGCCATTCCTCTTACTTGCGCTAGTGAAGTCTGCGAGGTTAAGCTATACATTAAGCAAAGTAGTACATCATTGCCATTTTTATTATTAATCGGTATTAGACATCTGTTTGTGCATTTGCAGTTTAATCTTCATGGTGCACAACACAGAATAAATTTTGTAGCTCTAGACGAAATTATTTAGAGCCCAATCCTTTTTTCCATGCTGCGCCAAAAACAGGTGCACTGTAACCTGTGGAGGATTGGAAAGGCTTCAGCAGGTAGAAGGGACTTAAATCCCATTACCCTTGTGTAAGTCTCCTCAGACCTATGCTAGCGATTTTGTTAGTGCAGCTTCAAGGAGACAAAGTGGGCAGGGGGTCTACTGCTGGAAGGAATAGGATTTGGTGTACACCATTGGTGCCTGATCCACCATCTCCTGCAGTCTCCAGATACCCCATCATGCCCTCTCCCCACCCCATTTTGTCCCCTCCTTTTCCCTGCCTTACCGGCTCTAGCGGGCGTAGGCAGCTGCAGCAATGGTCCCGGAGTGCTGTCTCTTTGCACAACAGCACCCTTAAAATGGCTGCCCTTCATCCAGTTCCCACTGTTTGAACTCCTCACCTGCCAGCACGAGTCAGTGTCCAGGAGGAAGGAGAGAAAAGAAAGAAGGACCTGGACAGTTGCTCACCATCCAGTTCCCACTGTTCACACTGAGAGGTTCCTTTACTGCCAGCAATGCAGCATCTTAAAAAAAATCTGATTTCTTAACAATTGTTCTTCTGCTTGTCTCTGATATTTCATCACACAATTTGTATTGATTTTTATTTTAATAATCTTTACATAAACTGTTTAGTGACGTTTGCCCAAAAAGCAGTATTTAAACTCCTTCAGTCAATCAACATCTAGCTTAGAGAGTGCTCTCATCTCCAATGATGTTCATTTAAACCTTGTGAAATAAACAAAAGAATGTTAGAAACATCTGGGGGAGACATATACACCCTCTTGTACAAGTAGGTTGACTGGTTGCTTGCTTATTGGTTGGAGAAACTGGTTAGCCACCCTTCACTAGAAACTCCCAGATCAGCATACAATTAAAATGGAAGACAAAAATAATACAGTCAAAAATAGTTATTTAAAAGCCAGAAAACTGTAAAAGCCAGAGACTTTTCTTCAAGAAAACAATCTCAGCAACCTAATAACAATGAAATACGTAACATCCTTCATTGCTTGCTGGCACCAATCATCACTAAATTATAAACAACCCTGTGGACACAGAAGTCAATAGGAAACATTGCATTTGACAAAGAATAATATTGCCCCCTTCTGGCTGTAAGATCCAGTTATAACTCTGAAAAAGGATCATGTGCGAAAGACCTATTAATGTGGTGACCACAAGCCTGCATTGTGATTTACTGCATGATGGTAAGAAATATGCGAAGTACATGAATCTATTCACTGTCTATAGGAAAATAGTCTCCAAGTGAAAAGAAATTCTATTTAAAAGAGAGTGTAGGGAAGACAGTGTCATCCTGGAAAATTCCATATTAAAGTAGAAACAGGGGGGAAAAATATGTGCCTGACTCAAACTGCTGGTTTCTCAGAAATTGTTAGTAATCAGAACTGGAGAATGTTTAAATACTGGTCGAGCCAATTCAGAAACAGTACAAAACAATATTCAAGTACTGCACAAGATTTAAGCAAGGATGGGAAAAACCAGCATGGCGGGACTTGAGACTAGAGTCTCCACCCCCCACAACTTGACTTGAAAATGAGTCATGAAAGAAGCACTTTCTGAGCCACCGAATCACCCCTTCGTGACTCAACAGGACTCGAGTCGAGTTGCCCTCCCTTTAGAAAGCCCGCTGTGGCTCCACGGAGGGAAACAGGGCTGCTGCCGGGGCGTGTGTTGGAGTTCACTTTAAACACTTCCATTCTGTCCCTGCCCTTCTGTAAACAGGGTGGGAGGGACTGTGAGAGAGCAGGGACAGGAGTGGCAAGAGGGAGGAGGGTCACATGCAAGAGTTGAGAGGCTTACCAGGGTGACCCAATCTTTGGCAGCTCTACTCAGAAGTAGTCCCACTGCAGCTGGTCATTCAATGAGGCTTGTTCAAGTAACAACGGAGCGCCTCACACAGCTGCCATGTGGTAAAAAAGCGTAATTGCTATGAACTACCTCCCCTCCCAGGGCTTCTTCTGCCAATCGTAAGGAAAGAACGCCCTTGGTTCCTCCTTCTGCCCTCTCTCAGCCAAAGAAAATATCAGACTGCCCATCCTCTCTGCCTTACACTCTCACATAACACCAGAACCAGGGAACATCCGCTAAAATTGAGCGTTGGGAGAGTTAGGACAGACAAAAGAAAATATTTCTTTACTCAGCGTGTGGTTGGTCTGTGGAACTCCTTGCCACAGGATGTGGTGACGGCATCTGGCCTGGATGCCTTGAAAAGGGGATTGGACAAGTTTCTGGAGGAAAAATCCATTACGGGTTACAAGCATGATGTATATGTGCAACCTCCTGATTTTAGAAATGGGCTATGTCAGAATGCCAGATGCAAGGGAGGTTACCAGAATGAGGTTTCTTGTTATCTGGTGTGCTCCTTGGAGCATTTGGTGGGCCGCTGTGAGATACAGGAAGTTGGACTAGATGGGCCTATGGCCTGATCCAGTGAGGCTGTTCTTATGTTCTTATCCTTTGTCCAATGATCACTGAAGAAAAAGAGCTCCTTGTCCCGCCTTCTGCCCTCCCCCCAAGTAAAAGCAAACATTAACCCTTCCCTGCCTCCCGGCTGGAAGTTCCCTGCTGCTGTCCCGGTCTGAATGATGGCCCCACAAGGTTTTTCATGCTGTGAAAATAGTAAGCAAGCACACCCAGACACAGGCAGACTCGAGTCAGCATGCATGGGGACAAGTGCTGAGTCAGGAAGCCCCAGATATGAGTATTTTTCCAAGTCTTCCACTTGCGTGACTCATTAGTCCATGGGTCAGAAAAAAATGCACATTTATGCAACTTGAGTTCTAGTCAAGTTCCCAACTCTGGATTTGGGAGCCGTTAGTTATTTGATTTTTCTCTGTAAACCGCTTTGTGAACTTTTAGTTGAAAAGCGGTATATAAATACTGTTAATAATATATAATAATAATATTTAAGTACCTCCACTTATTAAGTGACTGAGATTGCAAATCCTAAATAGTAAGAAGCCCCATTGAACAAAATTGGACTTACATCTAAGTAAATATGTATGGGCTTGTACTTTAAGGCTGCAATCCTAGACACACTTACGTGAGAGTTGGTGTCATTGAATACATTGGGGCTTACTTCTAAATAAGCAGCTACAGTATAGGATTGTGCTGTTGTATCCTAAATTATCTTTTCTCTCATTTAAAGGGCTTATACATGCCAGTGGGATAGTGCAGGACTCTTACACACACACAGATCCTGACTTTGCTTTGCACTAGGGGCAACATGTTGCACAATGTTTCACAATACATTGCAGAAGACATCACACATAAAATGGTCACCATCTCATTGTTCTGCCATGTCTTCTGCATGCACTTGTGCGGCCTTAAGATGCAACACTAAGAATTCATAAGAAATGTTCCTTTTTGTAAATAAACCACTGTTAAGCCCCCCCCCCCCATTTTCCCTATTTTTCCTTTATGATGTCTGTCCACTGAATTGACTGTCTCTCTTTGAACTTATGCCAGTAAAAGAGCCATGACAATCAGGCAGCCTACCAGGAGGTAAGTACAGGTGTGCCCTCTTATCCACGGGAGTTCTGTTCTGGAACATCCTGCAGACAGCCTGTCTCCGCAGTCCTTTGGAGGGGAGCCCGGCTCGGCTCAGCCGTCTGATTCCCCTCCACTCCACCAGCACAGCTGTATGAAGGATGATGGTGGGGGATAGGATTGGGCTATTAGGAAGACAGGCATAAGTAAGTCCCATTTATTTCAAGAGGATTTACTCATGACTAACTTCCTTAGAGCCCAATTCTATGCATGTCTATGCAGAAGTAAGTCAAATTAGAGTCAATTCGGCTTACTCCCAGGAAAGTGTACATAGGATTGGGTTGTGAGTCAAGCCCAGCTATTCTTGGGATACAACCCCTTATATCAGCTGTTTTCAAACTCTCAGGGAGCATTTGAACAACAGTAAGTTCTTGTGGGGGCACGGGGGAGGCAGTGATGCAGGATCCTGTCGCTCAGGGGGCTGCAGGGACTGGGATGCACTCACCAGTCCCTACAGCACCCTGTCGGGGTTGTGGGAAGCTCTGTGTGACCTTCTGCAGGGCTTCCCAGGTCTTAAAAAGTGAAAGCATAGCAATCGCGCTCAACTTCCGGTTTTGTGGAAGTAGAGCACGGTCACTGCACTGTCATTTTTCAAGACCTGGGGAGCCCTGCTGACCCGTGCGCAGGACTCCCAGCACCACAGGAAGGAAGCCCCCTGAGCCACGTGAACCTGGGGATCACGTCACTGCCTTCCCCCTGCCCCATCCCCACCCCTCAAGGGGAAAATGTCCAGGACTCGCAGGATGGGTTGTCGCGACTCCCCAGTTTGAAAAGCCCTGCCTTATATTATTACTGTTTATATAGCACTATCCATGTTGATACTTATTTAGGTATTTTTCTTCCATCTTTTGGCTTCAAGTGTGACCCTCTCCCCACAAGGTAGGCATCACAACATAATGAAGTAGGACATATAATAATAATAATAATAATAATAATAATAATAATAATAATAATAATAATAATAATAACTGGGTATTTATATACCACCTTTCTGGTCATCGGATTACTCCTCTGACTTTATTCAAGGCGGTTTACATAGGCAAGTGTTTCTAAATCACTCAAGGGGATTTTTACAATCATAGAAGGTTCTCTCTTTCAAGAACCACAACAACATTTCAGGTGGAACTTCCTGGTCTGGTCTGGCCTCCAGTTGCCTCCCATGCAAGCTGGGGAGCAGCTCCTTCATCTCTTACAATGGAGGGCAGCCAAGACGGTTCTTTGCTCACACCAAAGAACAGGTGGAATAACTCTGCTCGGCTTGTCAGCTGCTTCAAGGTCTGCTGCTGCTTTGTCAGCTCCCTGAATGGTTGGTGGCCTCGAACTGGCGACCTTCCAATGTTATCTTCAGGCTAACGGAGGCTCTACCCTCTAGACCAGACCTCCTGCCCTAATTTCAGTGTTCCCTAATGATTAAAATTAGTTAGAATCTCACAAATGATCATAACAAGTCAATCAAAATCAGAACTCATCACAACAATGCTGACAGCAGCAGGAGAAAGAATATTAACAGCAGGGTTGATTATTTTAGCTGAAATGCCTGGTGAAGAAAGAATGTCTTAATGCAGTGTCAAAACACAGACAAGGTGGCCAGATGGAACTGCTGAAGCAGGAATTCCACAAACTGGAGGCTGCAACTGAAAAAGCCCCACCCTGCATTACCCCAAGTAAGTCTTGGGGAATCATGGAGCAGAGTTGAGGGAACAGCAGAGCAGAGTTGAACAGAGATAGTCATCAAGTGTGTGTGGCAGTCCCTCAGATTTTTTTCAGTTCTAAGCCATTTAGGGCTTTAAAGTTTTCACCACCACCTTGAATTGATCACAGAAGTGAACAGTAACCATAGCAGATGGAAAGACAATAAGTGACATGCTCCCAAACACAGGCTCAAAACAGAACCTATTCTGCTACATTCTGGACTTGACAAATCTTCTGCATTTTTTTCAAGGCTAACCCCATGTAAAGTGTGCTACAGTAGCTCAATGTGGATGTGACTACCAGAGCATGTTTCCCACTGATCAAATCTGCTTTTGCCCCTCCCCCCATAAAGGCACAGTTGAAGCTGTGCGAAGGTTTCCTTGCCACAGCCACAACCTGGTCATCCGAGGAGTAAAGCCAGACTGACAGGCTTGGTCCTTTCTGTTTTTTTATCTTGTGTTGAAAATAACAGGGCAGGGGAGATGGCAACATGGAAGGATCAAATGTGCACATGGAAGGGTTATAAGGTCTACAGTGGAATCCTATGCATAATTACTCAGAAGCAAGCCCCATTGTGCTCAGTGGGGCTTACTCATAGGAAAGTGCATACAAGTAGTGCAGCCTTATGGCCTAATGCTACTGAAATCCCCACTCCCATGCAGCCATGTCATTACAGCACATGCTGCATCCACAAGAAGGAGGGCAGTTGGAAAGGTCTCCTTGAGGTAAGTGAACATTTGTTCACTTGGAGGAAAGCTCTCACTGCCTCCTTTGGACACCTTGGATCCAAGTCTGCTGTTTAGCAGGCATAAGTCCGAGGTATGTAACAGTAGAAGTAAGGGAGACAGACAAGGTTAAGATATTGGTGCATGAGAGTGCCACTGATACAGCCCCTCCCTTCCCCATCCAGTTCTGCCCCCATGGTCATTGCACCTGCCTTTGCTGGTCCTGTGGGAGATCTCCTATGCTGCTGCTAGTTACAGCATACTGCATGTGCTGCTGGAAGTCATTTAACTATGGAACTCTTGTTCTACTGTCATAAACCCCTGAACGCACCAGTCCAGTCCTAGACAGTATTGGGCCACCAGTCATATCTCGGAGATGGGAGGAAAGAATTGAAGGAGATAGAGGAAGAAAAACAGCTGAGTGAAAAGGGTAGGAAAGAGGGCGGATAGCTGGATCAGGGTGAATTGTTTCAGTTTGAACACTGAGGAATAAGGAGTAAGTATACAGCATACACTTGTTTGGTATAATACCTTTCCAGCAATATACTGATGAGCTTAAGCATTTCAGCCTGGTATGATACCTCTGCTTCGACACAGTGAGCAAGATGTGGGAGTTGTACCTTTCAGTAGCAAATAAGGAATTAATCATTTGTTAAAAGCCTTGGGACAAATGGCTGTGTCTTAACGTTATCAAACACTCCCTGACAGTTCTTACTGTAGAACATAGAGCTCGCTTTCCACCTGGAAAAATGTGATAAGTACAATTCATTCTTTTAAATACCATTCATTGTGATGCCAAAGCTGGTGCTTAAACATTCTTGCTCCCATATCAGGCTGCGCAATTAGAACATAGAACTGCTGCCCCGTTCGGCAGTGCAACCAAACTTTCTTCTACTGTTCTTCTTTCTCCTACTGAATTCTGTTAGGCCTTCTTGGCATGGCTGAGCAAAACTAGTCTGAATTTCTGAAAGTCCTGCTTGGAGAGTCTGCTGCAAATTATCTTATCCAATACCGCAATCCTAAATGCATTTGCTTGGAATTTTAATGCCATTGAAAACTTCATATATTTAGAATCAAAGTCTATCCTACTTTTTCATTGGTGACTAGGCAAGGTTGTACAAATCGATGCTAAGGCCACCTGGAGTATTGCGTCCAGTTCTGGTCACCACATCTCAAAAAAGACATAGTGGAAATGGAAAAGGTGCAAAAGAGAGCGACTAAGATGATTACGGGGCTGGGGCACCTTCCTTATGAGGAAAGGCTATGGCATTTGGGCCTCTTCAGCCTAGAAAAGAGGCACCTGAGGGGGGACATGATTAAGACATACAAAATTATGCAGGGGAAGGATAAAGTGGATAGAGAGATGCTCTTTACACTCTCACATAACACCAGAACCAGGGGACTGTTGGCATCTGGGAAACACAGACAGCTTACTCCCACTGCCCAAGGTCTCACAGCTTGGCACAGTTCCCAGAGAGTGTGTGCAACAGCCGTGCTAGAAAGCTTGCTTTGAGGACAGAAACACAGCACAGACAGCAGGGTCCTTCACCAAACATGTATTTACATCAGATACAGTGCAGTTCAGTACAGGCATTCAGTGTTGGCCCCATGCAGGGAACCAGAGCTACTCACTGTCACAATATTTAGAGCACAGCAACAAAGTGCTCCAAAGCCAGCCATCCAACAACCCCCTTAGTCCAGCAGTGGCTGCTTTGGCTTTATACAAAAACTGGCCAATGGGTGCCTGTTTCAGGGCAGGCTTGGGCTAATCAGCCCCACCCATTTCCACCTGTGTCTGTAGTCACTCTGCAGGCAATCAACTTGCACCTGCTGAGTGACTCAGCACTTTTTGCCTGTAGCAGGCTTTTGCTACCTTTGCTGGGGCCAAACTTTACACAGGCCTCCTGTGTCAAACCAGGGGCATCCTCCAGCAACTCCCAGCCAAGGGATTGGGCACAAACTTTGACAGGGACATCCACTAAAATTGAGTGTTAGGAGAGTTAGAACAGACAAAAGAAAATATTGCTTTACTCAGCTTGTGGTTGGTCTGTGGAACTCCTTGCCGCAGGATGTGGTGACGGCATCTGGCCTGGATGCCTTGAAAAGGGGATTGGACAAGTTTCTGGAGGAAAAATCCATTATGGGTTACAAGCCATGATGTGTATGTGCAACCTGCTGATTTTAGAAATGGGCTATGTCAGATGCAAGGGAGGGCACCAGGATGCAGGTCTCTTATTACCTGGTGTGCTCCCTGGGGCATTTGGAGGGCCGCTGTGAGATACAGGAAGCTGGACTAGATGGGCCTATGGCCTGACCCAGTGGGGCTGTTCTTATGTTCTCACGATAACCAAAGCATGAGTCCCTGCTGATCGTATGCAGGTTATCAGATAAAGGATAAATTGTACCTGCGGAGCAGTAGGGGCAGCATTTACCAACCTAAGACAAAATATCTTAAGGCCAGACACTTTAGAAAGAATCTGTTTGTTTGGCCTGTAGTCTTTGTTTAAAAAAAAAATACTGGAGGGACATAGACATGCAAAATGCTGTGATGTGATGGGGGGGGGGGCTATAGCATTTATCCCTTGCTGTGGCTCCTATCCCAATTGTCCCCTCTCCCCTTGTACTATTTATATAGTTTAAAAAGGTCAATTAAAAGTCAATTGGAAAAACCAGAAAAATACTTGCTCTTTTTTTGTGCACGGCAACAGCAAGAAGCTAGGGTTGAACAAAACCTACACACTGTACTAAGGAGCCTCTTTGTTCTGCTATATGCTGGTCATCACTGCAGCAGCCTTTGGCATCACTGTTCCTCCACTTGGTATTAGCTTCTATGCAGCATGTGATGTGAGAGTTTGAGGGACTTTCTGGAAGTGGAAGGAATGGAGAGAGCACCAGGGCCACCAACACTAAAGGCTGCCAGGTATTCTGAGCTAATACTGGACCAGCTAAGAGCTGTAGCAAAGGAACTTCCACCTGTACCTAAGGACTGTGTCTCACTGGCCTAGCCCAGGACCATCCTTACAGCCCCAAACTTCTGGAACTGCAACAGCTATAACAAAGGATAAGTTTGGTTGATAGAATGACTTGGCATAGATAGGACTAGGCCATATCTCTGTTTGAGGTCTGATGACTCTCTCTCCCTCATATGTGATACACAGCCTTCCATTCCATCCAGGCTGCCTTCTATTGAACGAAATTGTTTTATACCTGAAGGGGAAAAAGCAAACACTTCTTCCAAATAGACCACTGATTGTGTGGAATGCAGTTAGTAAATGCCATGGGTTCCAATTAGCTGTTTGCTGAGATGTAGTCCATGAAGTGGGAGATACTCCCTCCTTCCAACTTGCACCATTCAGTGTGGGTTTGTGTGTGTGTTGTTTCATTGGTAGCTGTGTATTCACTGTTGCACAACTACAGTAAGCTACCCATTTTGGGCATGATATAGCCAAAGTTAAGTACAGGTGGAACCTCGGTATCCACTAATTTGGTATCCATTGATTTGACTCACCACTGATACCGAGGTCCATCTTTAAATGCCTTGTAACAAGAAAAAAAAACCAAAATCCAATTTCCTACCTTCGTGCTGTTAAATAATTATAATTTCATTCTACTGGATTTCATTATTCACCCTATCTAGTGGCTGAATGTGGTATAGTGTCTACACCAATGCATTCTGGGGTGACAATGGAGGAGCAAGAAACTTGGAAGTGGGTCTTTAAAGCTGTTTTCCCACTGATTTGGAATCCACTGATTTTTTTTTTAATCCACTGGAGGTTCTGGAATGGAACCCCGGTGGATAACAAGGCATGATGTGTACTTTTAAGTCCCATGACCTGAATTGGGGTGGTAAACACACATACAATGCAAGGCTTTAGGTAACTAGATTCCACTGAGGTCCACCGGGCTGGACCTGCCCTTTGCTGTCTCATTACAGACTTTAGGTTCAATTGAGAAAGGCTTTTTGATTGTACCTGCCATTTACCAAGTTCTTGCCACAAGAAATGTCTCCTGACAGCTGCCCCATAAATGTCAAAGTGACATTTCACAGAGATTTCTCAAAGTCTCAGTATGAATGCTTCTGAGATGGCCATAAGAACATAAGAACAGCCCCACTGGATCAGGCCATAGGCCCATCTAGTCCAGCTTCCTGTATCTCACAGCGGCCCACCAAATGCCCCAAGGAGCACACCAGATAACAAGAGACCTGCATCCTGGTGCCCTCCCTTGCATCTGGCATTCTGACATAACCCATTTCTAAAATCAGGAGGTTGCGCATACACATCATGGCTTGTACCCCGTAATGGATTTTTCCTCCAGAAACTTGTCCAATCCCCTTTTAAAGGCGTCCAGGTCAGTCGCCATCACCACATCCTGTGGCAAAGAGTTCCACAGACCAACCACACACTGAGTAAAGAAATATTTTCTTTTGTCTGTCCTAACTCTCCCAACACTCAATTTTAGTGGATGTCCCCTGGTTCTGGTGTTATGTGAGAGTGTAAAGAGCATCTCCCTATCCACTCTGTCCATCCCCTGCATAATTTTGTATGTCTCAATCATGTCCCCCCTCAGGCGCCTCTTTTCTAGGCTGAAGAGGCCCAAACGCCGTAGCCTTTCCTCATAAGGAAGCTGCCCCAGCCCAGTTTCCACTATGTCTTTTTTGAGATGCGGCAACCAGAACTGGACACAATACTCCAGGTGTGGCCTTACCATCGATTTGTACAACGGCATTATAATATTAGCCGTTTTGTTCTCAATACCTTTCCTAATGATCCCAAGCATAGAATTGGCCTTCTTCACTGCTGCCGCACATTGGGTCAACACTTTCATCGACCTGTACACCACCACCCCAAGATCTCTCTCCTGAACTATCACAAACAGCTCAGAACCCATCAGCCTATATGCGAAGTTTTGATTTTTTGCCCCAATGTGCATGACTTTACACTTACTGACATTGAAGCGCATCTGCCATTTTGTTGCCCATTCTGCCAGTCTGGAGAGATCCTTCTGGAGCTCCTCACAATCACTTCTGGTCTTCACCACTTGGAAAAGTTTGGTGTCGTCCGCAAACTTTGCCACCTCACTGCTCAACCCTGTCTCCAGGTCATTTATGAAGAGGTTGAAAAGCAACGGTCCCAGGACAGATCCTTGGGGCACACCGCTTTTCACTTCTCCCCATTGTGAAAATTGCCCATTGACAACCACTCTCTGTTTCCTGGCCTTCAACCAGTTCTCAATCCATGAGAGGACCTGCCCTCTAATTCCCTGACTGTGGAGTTTTTTCAGTAGCCTTTGGTGAAGGATCGTGTCGAACGCCTTCTGAAAGTCCAGATAATGTCCACGGGTTCTCCCACATCCACATGCCTGTTGACCTTTTCAAAGAATTCTATAAGGTTTGTGAGGCAAGACTTACCCTTACAGAAGCCATGCTGATTCTCCCTCAGCAAGGCCTCTTTTCCCTCAGCAAGGATTTCAAATCTATGTGTTTTGAAATCCTATCTTTGATGAGGCATTCCACCAACTTACCCGGTATAGATGTTAGGCTGACTGGCCTATAGTTTCCTGGGTCCCCCCTCTTTCCCTTTTTAAAGATAGGCGTGACATTTGCTATCCTCCAATCTTCTGGCACCATGGCCGTTTTGAGGGACAAGTTGCATATCTTAGTCAAGAGATCTGCACTTCATTCTTCAATTCCTTAATAACTCTTCGGTGGATGCCATCAGGTCCCGGTGACTTATTGATCTTTAATTAATCAATGAGGTCTGAAACATCTTCTCTTTTAACCTCTATCTGACTTAACTCCTCGGTCAGGAGGGGCCGTTCGGGCAGCCCGAGGTCTGCCCGAGGTCTTCTGCCGTGAAGACAGATGCAAAGAACTCATTTAATTTCTCTGCCATCTCTAAGTCTCCTTTTATCTCCCCTTTCCCTCCCTCACCATCCAGAGGGCCAATCGCTTCTCTTGGCGGGTTTCCTGCTTCTAACATATTTGAAGAAGTTTTTATTATTCCCCTTAATATTGCTTAATGTTGCCATACTCTGGCTCAGTTTTCATAGTGTTATGAAAGAGATCGAAAGAGACCACTGACACCAAGCTAAGTTTAAGGCTTTTATTAGGAGGAATGGAACCTGAACTAAACAAAGGCAAGACCTTGTTTCAAATTACTCCTGGTTGAGAGAGGACCAGAGGCAGGCAGGCTCAAGGCAAACCAGGCAAAGGCTGGGTGGTTGTTCCCTTCTCTGGTTCTCAGAGGCTCTCCCAGGGGCTCCTTCCAGCAGCTCTCTCCTCAGCTCTCCCTCAGAGGTCAGGTTTCAGCTGCGCTCTGCAGCTTGGTCTCTTCCAGATCGCTCCTCACAGCTTCTCTTCCCTGGAAGTCTCCACAGTTTGATCTTCCAGCTCTTTCTCTGCAGACGCTCCCCAAAGCTCCTCACAGCAGCTCTGTGGCTTGGTCTCTTGTCCTGCAGAGCCCGGTCTTGAAGCTCCTCTTGGTAGCTCTTCCCTGGTTGTCTCTGAGCTCTCTGTGCTGGTGCAGCCCCTTAGCCTTAGTGGCTCTGCTCACAGCAGCCCTCTACCTTTCTTTTGATGGTACTGCAGCCTTTTTGCACCCAGCACTCAAGTATCCTGCTCAGCCCCTCCCAGTCCTCCTCCTGTCTCTCCAATGCAGCAGTTTTCCATTTGGTCCTCCAACTCTCAAGGGCTTGTTACAAGGTCATACACAGTTCTCTTTCCTCAACAGTGAGCCCATTGGCTCAGACAAAACTTTGTAACCATTGGCTCAAACTCAGACAGGCTGTCTATTGGCTCATGAAAGGCGCAGCTACGATCCTACCAGGCCAAGTTACAGCAGTCAACTGAGCCCAAGTTCTGCACATATCAATAGTTAATCAATTAATTTGCGTGTGGTTTTCTATACTGCACTTAAAGTCATAATTAGATGGTTCTATCAGGTTAGTTTCTAATTCTAATTCTTTTTGACCATATAAGGCTTTCATGTGATGTCTTTCCATGTCTCAGTTCCTTAGGAATTAAATGAGTTAGGGGTTTAAGAGCGCAAAACTGCAGGAGCATTAAAAACCTTACTGTTGCCACCCCATTTTCAGCTATGAAAAATATGGTATAACAGTGGAGGGAGGAGTTTCAGGTGTGGGGCCACACTTGGAGAGGGACAGACCTCCATGTGGCAGCAACAGTGCTCCTCCCACCTGCCATTTTCTCCCCGTTAACCTCCTTCCATGCAATAGGCCAGTGTTATTGCATAACATCATTCCAGGAGGTTGGGTTCTAAAATAAAAACAGGATGGCTGACAGTAGAGGGGGACCACTACTGTCATCTCACAAAACAGCATGGTGAGCAATGGTGAGTTGGTGGCACGTCTCCCCACCCCACCCACAAATTTCACTTTATCAGATAATTCTCAACATAGCACCAGCCTCACTGCATTTCTGGGCCACTCCCCTTAAAGGGAATGACCGTCTTCAGATTCCCCTGATGTGTTGTGATGACCTACCATTTTGGGAACCGCTGTACTAAGGCGTTATACACTATGACTGGCAGTGGCTCTCCAGGATTGAGACTGGGGTCTTTCTCAGCTCTATCTACCTGGCAGTGGCGTAGCTAAGGGGGTGCAGGGGGTAGCAGTTGTACTGGGCATCAAGCTTTAGGGGGGCAACAAGCGAAGCTTGACACTAGTTACCAAAATTGTGAAAATTTTGGTATGTAAGAATAATACCATCATGTTATATATATTGGAAAAGTAATTTAATGCGGAGTGCAATGAAACAAACTGTACTGGAATATCTATATTTTATCAAACATTATGGCCAATTAACCAGAAAATGAAAACACAACTGTCTTGTGGAACAAAAAGTGGATTTGCTTAACTGTAAACTGATCTATGAGACTGATTGTTCTGAGTGCCAATGAGATGTTATTATGATACAGTATAGAACCAATAACATTTTATTTATTTACTTAATTAAATTTGATTTTATCATGCGGGGGGGGCCCTACAAAATCTTCTTTGACCCCAGGTAGCAGAAAGATGCCTTAGCTATGCCACTGACTAGAGGGAGGCAGCGGAGCAAGTGGGTGGTGAGCTGCTTGCAGAAGGAGGTAGGAGCCTCCCAATTTTCACTTTTTAAAAAGCCTGGGTGTGATGTCACTTCCAGTTATGACATCACTTCCAAGGCAACATTTTGAGCTTGGCATCGGGTTACACTATCATTACCTGGAGGTGCCCGATAGTGCCTGGAACTTTCTGCAAGCAAAGTACTTGCAGAATGCAATGCTCTACCATTGAGCTACAGCCCCAGGGCTGGTCTAGCTATGAGGCTGACTGAGGTTGTTGCTTCAGGCAGCAGATTGGTGGTAGGAGGTACCTACCTCTGTCCTTCCACTCATCTCCACTGCTCTTTTTCTTCTGTTTCCTGGATTGGAAAGGAAAGAGGAGGGTTGAGTGGAAGAGGAAGCTTTAGAAGAGAGGAGATTTGTGAGTTGGGTCATCAGAGACACCCACCATTCTCCTCTACCCCACACTTCCTCTTCTGCTCCACTCCTCTCTTCCTCTTTCAATTTAGGGAACAGGAGAAGCAAAGTCTGGTGCATCATCAGATAAGGGAGGGAAGAATTCAGCATGCTGCCTCAGGTGCTAGTAGATCTAGGGCCAACCCTGCACAGCACCTCCTCATAACGTCCCATTGAGTCAAAATCTCACTGAACTCAATGGGACTTAATTCTGAGGAAACACATTTTGGATTGCTCTAGAACTGCAATTTTCAACCAGTGTGCCATGGTACAGTGGTGTGCCACGAATGGTCCACAGGTGTGCCATGGGAGATTGGAGGAGGATAATTTATTAGTAGGGCCATTGGGGATGTGAGCTCCCTGCCAGCAGGGCAGTGTGCCTTAATTGTCAAAAAAAAAAGATGGTGTGCCTTCACTATGTTAGTGTCTTCTCAGTGTGCCATGAGATGAAAAGGTTGAAAATTGCTGCACTAGAAAATGGAAAAAGTTAAAATGAAATAAAGTAAAAAGAGCCATCTCCCTGATTTTCTATGTGTTGCTATGATAAGCAGAAATCTTAATTTGTTGGAAAGTCTGGAAAGGGCAGAAGTTGTTGCAAAGGGCAGGAGCTCTGCCTTGTACTGGAGAGTTTAAACACCTAGAGTGAGACATCATTACTTGTGATAATAGTCCCAGCTGCTGGGAAAGAGGAGAGCTCTTGTACGTGATGACTCGAGACGTTATTGGCAAAATGAAACAGATTTGCTCAAGCAGCAGAAGTGATTCCAGACACACACACACACACACACACACACACACACACACACACACACAGAGCTAGCATTTGTCCAAGAGAAGGTCAGCACATGAAACCAGGCCCATCTCCAAGCACTGAAGCATGCCTTGCTTCAAGTTGGCTTCTCCCCAAATTGTCAATTTAGCCGGCAGACCTCTCAGTGATAGCATTGGCCAAAAAAAAGAGGTCTAATTTCCAATAAATTAACCAGGAGGACCAGAGGCAGCCGGCAAAGGGAAAGCTGCCACTGTTCATGGTGTCAAAAGAGAAAAGGAAGATTTTTTAAAAAATTCTGATATGACAGTTTCAGCTGCAAAGAGACAAACAGTCTGTCACAGTGCCCACCAGGAGGCAAACACTGAGCGCTGCTACTGCTGCTGTGTGGCTGGCAATCAAGTGATTACTAACCAAGAGAGCACCATGGACAGGATGATCCCATTACACATACAGTCTAAGTGTGAGTTCTTCTGTTTTTCAGGACACAGAGCTGTTGTTGCTTCAAAATGCGTGGCTTGCAGCTGCTTCCAGTGTCCCCGTGATTGCCCTGGTTTAGCTTTACCATGTCTGAATTCAGGAGTCCATCATCTGGAGTATTATATTTAGTTCCTGGCATCACAATCAGTGAAGGATGTTGACAAGCTGGAAAGGAATCAGTCAAGAAATAGCTGCAAGGATGCGAGAAGGCCTAGAAGCCAACTTTTGAGAAGAAAGCCTTATGACATTGGGCATATTTATTTTTGAGAAAAGGAGATTAAAAGGGATATATGTTGGTGGTTTTCAATATTTTGGATACCTGAAAAAAGTTTATTTATCTGTTAGTGACAGCACAGGAGGAAGAGGATTAATGCAGGAAGTGTGACTGAAATTTAAAATGTAGAAAGTTCTCATTGTCTAACTTTGGCCTGGTGTGTGCATGCAGTTAGCGGGGGGCCAGGGGAGTCTGTAAGTGGCTGCTCCACATGGGCAGCAGTTTATGGAAACCGGTCCCTGGCGCAATCTTTGTCGTTTTTTGTTGTACAACTTTTTTTTCCCCCTGGGGGGAGGGTTTAGTGCTGATCACACAGTGACCTGTGACCTTCATTCCTCTGGCTGAGCCATCTTCAGCCATCCAAAGATCTTCTGCTCCCTCAAAGAACTCTACCCTTTCTCCCTAGCTGCCTCTTCTGTCTGGTTCTCCATCCCAGAGTATATATGGGATATCTCTTTTGCTACCTTTTTCAAATTCCTTCCAAAAACCCACCTTTTCCTTAAAGCCAATGGCACTCCCCCCAATCCCTTTACTTTTCTGCAGTTGACAGCCCAGTCCTGAGTTTCTGCGCTGTGATGCAGCGGTGCTGAAATATCCTCCACTATATCCAGCAGCATGGAAAGAGAGGTAGCTAGAGATTTCCCCTAGGTGACTTTCATCCCCTTGTCCCAGGGTAAGCCCCAGTCACCGCTATGGGGCTTCACAGGTTTGCACCAGCAAAATCACTGGTGCTAATCCAAGCAACCTCATGTCAAGAAATCAGATTGGGATGAGAGATGGGATATGGAAGTAGCCACTGCCTCCATTCCTGCCCCCTTCCTGGACCTGATCTGCCCCTCTCTGTCCTCCCTTTGCTCCATTACACCCCCTTCCTTCCTCCATTACACCCTCCCCCCACTAGTCCACAGACACCTTACCCGCCCTGGTAGCCATGGGCAGGCTACTAATGCTGGCAGGCTGCTGCAGCCCTCTCCACCAGCACCACAATTTTCCACACTGCTGCAATGTGCCTTATGTCATGTTTACGACAGTACCCATGTTTGTCCCACCAGCAGAAACCAGCATAGGATTGCACTGTGAGCCTATGAGTTATTTGATTTTTCTCTGTAAACCGCTTTGTGAACTTTCAGTTGAAAAGCGGTATATAAATACGGTTAATAATAACAACAACAACAACAACAACAACAACAACAACAACAACAACAACAATAATAATAATAATAATAATAATAATATGAATATGAATATGAATATGAATATGAATATGAATATGAATATGTACACAATACAATTCCGTATTCTTTCTTATTTTTCCAGGTACCACTCCCACTCTCCCACCTCTGCATCTATTTTTAGTTTGTAAGCCACTGAGGGCAGGAACCAGTCTTGTCTTCCATTGTACATCAGTGGCAGTCTTGCCGTTGAATGAATGGGGCAAATGCCTCTGGTGCAGAGCCTCGCACGACTTTAGGACTGCGCCGGAGCCTCCCTGAGGCTCCCGACACAATCTGAAACTGGAAGCACAGTTTAAAGCATGAGGGAAGCTTCAGGAGACTTCCCTGACACGAGGTTCTGTGTGCTCCAGATAATTGGGGGGGGAAGATTTGTGAGCAGGAGGGTGGCAGCATCCTGTGGGGGGGGGGGTCCACCATCGTGAACCTCTGCCCTGGGGTGCAGGGCTGGGGAGGTCCACTACTATTGTACATAATAAACTGATGGCACTATAATAGTTCATCATTGGCATCCTTCAGTCTCAGAAGACTATGGTATCATGCTCTGAAAAGTGGTTCTGGAACAGCGTCTAGTGTGGCTGAAAACGCCAATTCGGGAGTGACAATCCCTTCCACACCGGGAGCAAGTGCAGTCTGTCCCTGGTCTGTCTCCCTGGCTATGGGCCTTCCTTCTTTGCCTCTTTGCCTCAGACTGTTGGCCAAGTGTCTCTTCAAACTGGGAGAGGCCATGCTGCACAGCCTGCCACCAAGCGGGCCGCTCAGAGGCCAATGTTTCCCACCTGTTGAGGTCCATTCCTAAGGCCTTCACATCCCTCTTGCAGATATCCTTGTATCACAGCTGTGGTCTACCTGTAGGGCGCTTTCCCTGCATGAGTTCTCCCTAAAGGAGATCCTTTGGGATCCAGCCATCGCCCATTCTCACAACATGACCAAGCCAATGCAGGCATCTCTGTTTCAGCAGTGCATACATGCTAGGGATTCCAGCTCGTTCCAGGACTGTGTTGTTTGGAACTTTGTCCTGCCAGGTGATACCGAAGATACGTCAGAGGCAGCGCATGTGGAAAGCATTCAGTTTCCTCTCCAGTTGTGAGTGAAGAGTCCATGACTCACTGCAGTACAGAAGTGTACTCAAGACTGACAACAAGCTGATGGAACATACCAAAATCCAGGCACTATAATAACAACAACAACAATAATAAATATCTACCAGAAATGTGTCTAGTGCAACTGCCCCTTGACTACTTCAGTTGGCATCCTTCAGTCTTGGAAGACCACGGTATCGTGCTCTGAATGGTGGTTCTGGAACAGAGTGTCCTCTCCAGTGCGTGAAACCTGGGTAGATATGGAGGATAGACTGTTTCCCATGCAGCAAATCCCCCCTCTCCATGTCACTGAAATGGTCCAGTGGAAAGGCAGAGGCCAATATGGTTGGTTCCAACGGCGTCGCAGGAGTTGCCAGAACGTGACTGTGTTCAGCCATGAACTGCCTCAGGGTCTCCAGCTCCGGATTTTGCCCCAAGGTTGACTCCTGAAGCCTTTTCCATAACTGGATGTAGCCACAAGGCAGTGGAGGTTTGGGATCAGAGTTTTCCTTCTCTCAGATGAGCTGCCTTCCCAGGCTGACGAGTCCCATCTACCCGGTGGCTGTTTAGTAGCCTCTTACGACAAGTACAGCCAAACTGAGGGCCTATTCTTATCCCCAGCCCCCAGGGGAACTACTACTTCAGTAGCCCTTACATATTTCCCTGGTGCTTAGATTTGCAGTCCTTAGCATGCTGATAGGTCCATGTTATATATATATAACCTAAATATATATATAATTGTGTCCTCTCCTCACTACTATCTGATTCTGTTTCATTCTTTTCAGTTTAGTATTTCATGAGGATCCCATATACATCTTTAACAAATATTAAATATTGATTTAAGGTTGAAATGCTGGAAAGGCAGTAAGTATTTGGTCAGCCCAATGGGGAAGGGAGAAGGCAGCAATCGCTAAGCACTGTGGTTCCCAGGTACTATAGCTGTCCACTCAGAAAATCATTTGTTTTCCTGTGTAAAGTGTTGCAAGTCTCAAACCAGGGACTCTGAAAAAAGACCTGCTGCTCTGTTCTCTGTTATGTATAGACACCAGCAATGTCATAGGCCAGAAAATGGTGCCAGTGTTCCTTGCTCAGCAGCTATCAAATGATTAGAGTTGGGTCATCTGAGGTTTTAGACCTGTGGCAGGATTCTGAAGGTCGTCTTAGGCTCTCCAGCTAGGTTCCCAGATCTCGGGTTTTAAAAGGTCTGAGACTTACGTTTTTAAGAGACACTATCAGTGCCTCCAATTTCCTCTCCATCCAAAATTCTGGCAAGCAACTCTATGTCTTCCAAATGGCCTGGAAGGTCAAGAGGAGAAGGGGCTGGAGTTAACTGGCAGCAGGAAATTTGCTGCTGGGCAACTAGTGATTAACAATATGAAATTAAAACAGGACTTTAAAAAGTATTTCACTCCTGTCTGAAAAGACTGCAATTTTTATAAAAAAAAAACTGGAATAACTGGGAAAACTCTGCAGAAAATTAAGATTTCTCCTCTGATTTTTTTTTCTTTCCTTTTTCTCATTCCTTTGCTGCAGGACTCCAGCCTGGCACCAGATTTTTTTTTATCATTCAAATGCCTCCAACCTGTCAATCTGACACGTGATACAAGGGGCCAGTACAGTTCTGACACTTTCCAAGTTTAGACCTAACTTCTTAGTCTGAACAGCTTGTTAACTGACAGCCCAATCCTATTGGGGCCACCACCCGAAAGCACAGTGCCACCGAAAAAGCCGCCGCTGTATCCCATGGGGCCAGGATAGTAGCTAAAGGTCTCCTTTGGGAAAGAGAACTTTGGCTTACCCTGTGTCAGGCCCCAGCAGACCCTATGGGTCTACTCAGACCTGCACCAACTCAATCGCTGGCACAGAATCGAGAAGACCCTTGTTGGCCTCAAGGCCTGGGAGGGGGGATAGGATGCAATGACAGCCTAGGCTGCCATCTCCATTCACCTTCGAGGCCTAAGCTCCCTCCTGCCTGCCAATTTAGCCACCTTCCTACTGCCCTCCTCCCCTTCCTACCATCCTCACCCAGGAACGCCTCCCTACCACTCAGTGGGATACTCACTGCTCCTGAGACCTGGCAGGCCACTGACTGGCCTCCTTCCATTTTCCCTCCTGGCTGCCACATGGCAGCATGCCAAGGCAGCATGTGGGAGACCGATGCTGTCCAGCATTAGGAATGGGCTGCCCATTATGATGAAGCTGTTCTAAGACTGCACTTTCCACCTATCAATCTATCAATCTATCCTAGATAGGATATTGAGCATATGTTCTAATTTTGGCCAAGACTTTGAATTCTCCTTTGACTGCTACTACTTTATAGGAACAATGCCCATTGCACCACTGCATAGTTCTGAGGATCAATGCCAGATGGGAAAGACTTGATACAATTACTACAGCTAGTCCCCATCAACAACCTGACTGCAGTATTTTGAACCAGTTTCATGCCCTTTTATTCCATTAACTCCTATGATCAGGGAATATGGCAAGGTTTCAGAGTAAAGAGACTTTAAAAAGGAGCTGGTTTAGCATGCTGAGATATCAGAGGTCAGGATCTACCTTGGCTACGAGGTCTGATATCTCAGCACTCGTTGTAGGTGGGAAGTCCTTGTCACTCAGCTTCACACCTGCATCTGTAAGAGGGGAAAAACCACTGCCTATATCATTAGATCCTTGTGACAGATAAATCCAAGTGTAACGTCTTTGCGCACTGAAAATTCTGTAGAATTTAATTTTTTTTTAAATTGACATCGACATCAGCTGAATCCTAAACATGTGTGCTTGGAAGTAGGCTCCACTGAGTAGACCCCACAGAATTGCTAGTTTTGTTAGCATTGTCACTCATTATAGTTAAGTGAAAAGCCTGTGGAACTGGAACAAGAAGAGTTTTTAAGCACATGACGACATGCAAAATACCCAGCAAGAAGGTCATTTTAGATTTTATGCCTATTCCCATTTCCCTGAAGCACCATCATCCAACATCGAAATGAAAATGTTGTGAAAAGTCTTCCCTTCCCTTCATGAGCTCATTCGGGCCTATCTGGTCCCACCAGCAAGAATGATTTTTCACATTTCCACCCGGTATGTACTGATTACTCTTCTGTTTCTCTCTTCATGCTACGTAGGTCTCTAACTACCCTCTTCCCTTTTTTTCCGTTTTTCACCCATCTAATAAAATGTGACTTTCCTGCCAAGGCTGTTAAATGAAACTAAAGTCAGCACTGGTGTGCCGTGATTTCTTTGAAGCTGCTGCCGAATGCTGTAATATTCTGCTCAAACCCAGATGGAAAATCTCAACAATAGAAGGCTGCTTTTTTTTTTTTTAAACTATGCACCAATCTAGTTGAGTTTAGTAATTGAAAATAAATGCATTTCTCCCCCTGCCTGCACACACTGTCCCCAATTTGATTTACATTCTTAAACTAAATAGAAGCCTCGTAAAGACCAATTATAGGGTTGAATTGTCAAGGCTGTTCAAGGCATGGGGACAAAACAGGGAGAAATGTCCAAAGGTGGGAGGGGAGCTCTAGGATCTCTCCTTTACCAGGAATGATGACTTCATCACCTGAAGTGGTCAGCTGCTGCCTCTGAATCTTTTTCAAAGGACCTGAGCCAAGAAGAAGCCTTTATCAATGCCCCTCAAGCACCCATCTTACAAAGGAGCTGGTAGGTCAGAACCTTACCATTGCCATCTTGGCACACACACACACACACACACACACACACACACACCACAAAGGAACTCATCCGATCTGAGTGAAAGTCCAGAATTCAGCTAAGGGCAACAAACTATAAACAACCCAGTGCACACTTGAGTTTCTTAAATCCCACTGACTTCCATGAGATCTGAGCTATTTAACTGAATGCAGAATTGTGTCCTTTCAGTTGGCTTAAGCAAGCCTAACTATGCTACTTTGTGGCCTTTGGCTTGAAATAGCCTGAAGCTAACAACAAAATATCAAGTGATAATGAGAAAATTTGAGGGGGAAAAAGATCATTGCAGTATTCCTTTAATTTTTAATGTCACTTTAAAGCTAATGAGTTGCTCTTTGTAGATCCTCATTGCCTTTCTTTCCCTACATCTGCTATGAGGGAGCTAGGAGGAGCGCATTAGGAGGATGAAAGGATATGTGCTTTGGAGAATGATTTGGCTTCTGTGCTAACATTCTCCCTCTATATGTTTAGGCTTCCCTCCGTAGACAGTCATCTCTTTCAAACACCAAAATGCAAAATACTAGGGAAAATGTTATAGAGGAACACTCTTTTGGGAGCGAGTCTCTGCATGAATCAATTTTTTGAAATGGCTTCTCTATATTCAAAGAACTGCAAATGAACCAAGATGGCACCTTTTTTAGAGGGTTCAATTTTCTCTGAAAACTACTGAGTTGGAAACAACTTTTTAGCTGGGACGCCACCCACCACACCCTCTTCGTTCAGTTCCTCCATTAGAGGTAGTTACCCTTTCAAAGACAATGTATTACATGGCCTGACAGGTACTATGGTCTTGGGCAATAGTATAGCTAGAGGGGGTGCAAAACAGTAAGTTTTGCAGGGAGCCTCACTACGCTGTGCAAGTGGCCCCTCCTCTTTGGAGCCATTCTGGACCACTAGAGCAAAACAGAGGCATACACAGTGGTGGGATTGAGCCAGTTCGCCCCGGTTCTATAGTACCGCTTCCTAGTTCACCTCTTGGTTCGGAGAACCGGTTGTTGGCTGGGGAGCACACGCGCAGCTATGACCCTCCTGCGACTACGCGGAGAATGCAGGAGAGGGCGCGAATGGCCAGCCTCGCTGATGAGGAGCAGTTCAGCTGCTCGCCACGCGCCTCTCCTCCCCGACTGAGCTAGCTGGTTCAGCTTTCCCGGTGGGTCGGGGGTGCGGGAGGAAGAGGGGGACGCTGGAGCCGCTCCCACTCAAAGAGCCCCCGCTGCCCCGGAGGGCGAGCCCCCCCTGCTGCCATGTGTCCCCTCCCGCTAACGAGGGCAACAGGAGCAGTCAGCGTGCAGCCTCGCTGACTAGGAGCAGTTCAGCTGCCCGTCCATCGCCCTGAGGATTGCAGCCCCAGCAGAGTTTGCCACACTTTCCTGGGAGTAAGCCCCATTGAACACAATGGAACTTACCTCTATGTAGGCACTGAGCACAATCCTAACCAGGTCTACTCAGAAGTAACTCCTATTTTGTTCAATGGGGCTTACTCCCAGGAAAGTGTGGATAGGATCGCAGCCTCAGTGACGAAGATTAGATGCTTCCTTCTTCACATTCCGATTGACAGTGGCTGCAATCCTAACCACACATTCCTGAGAGTAAGCCCCATTGAACAAAATAGGAGTTACTTCTGAGTAGACCTGGTTAGGATTGTGCTCAGTGCCTACGTAGAGGTAAGTTCCATTGTGTTCAATGGGGCTTACTCCCAGGAAAGTGTGGCAAACTCTGCCACACTTTCCTGGGAGTAAGCCCCATTGAATACAATGGGACTTACCTCTGAGTAGACACTGTCAGTCAGAAGGCGAAGAAGGAAGCATCTCATCTTCATCACTGAGGCTTCGATCCTATCCACACTTTCCTGGGAGTAAGCCCCATTGAACACAATGGGGCTTACTTCTGAATAGACATGCCTAGCATTGCATTGTCAGTCTGGAGGAGAATGAAACGCAGCCCTGGGACCTCCAAGGGGCACCTCCTCCTTCCAGCTCCAGACTGCAGAAGTTTTTGGAGCTCCCCCTCCACCTTTGATCCAGGCAAGAGGGTCAGTCTCCCAGTGTCTCACCCCACCAGTGGCTCTCCCCAGAAGACTTTTTGCCCCTTAGGGACATCAAACCCCCCCCCCCCATCTCTCACACAGGAAGGGACTGAAGATCGCTTATGTCTCCCCTGCACACTTCTCCAGCTTGGATGGGCTCAAGGTCCCCAGTGAGACGAGCCAAGGGAAGACTTGCCTTCCCCTGTGAAGTGCAGGTGCAGCTCCACGCCTCCTGCTGCTGCTTCCCAGAGCAGATGGGTTGCCAACCCCTGGACTAAGCTAATTACTGGGCTGGAGCACCTTCCTTATGAGGAAAGGCTACGGCGTTTGGGCCTCTTCAGCCTAGAAAAGAGACGCCTGAGGGGGACATGATTGAGACATACAAAATTATGCAGGGGATGGACAGAGTGGATAGGGAGATGCTCTTTACACTCTCACATAATACCAGAACCAGGGGACATCCACTAAAATTCAGTGTAGGGAGGGTTAGGACAGACAAAAGGAAATATGTCTTTACTCAGCATGTGGTTGGTCTGTGGAACTCCTTGCCACAGGATGTGGTGATGGCCTAGATGCTACCTGGCCTAGATGCTTTTAAAAGGGGATTGGACAAATTTCCAAAGTCCATCACAGGTTACAAGCCATGACATGTATGGTGCAACCTCCTGATTTTAAAAATGGGCTACGTCAGAATGCCAGATGCAAGGGAGGGCACCTGGATGAGGTTTCTTGTTATCTGGTGTGCTCCCTGGGGCATTTGGTGGGCCACTGTGAGATACAGGAAGCTGGACTAGATGGCCCTATGGCCTGATCCAGTGGGGCTGTTCTTATGTTCTTAACTACAATTCCCAGGAGGCCTTGCAGGTCTTCTTGTTGTCTGGTGTGCTCCCTGGACATTTGGTGGGCTGCTGTGAGATACAGGAAGTTGGACTAGATGGGCCTATGGCCTGATCCAGTGGGGCTGTTCTTATGTTCTTATGCAGCCCTGACCCCCTCTCCCATGCAACCTCTCCCCTATTTTAACAGTAATTATTGCCTCCTCTTTATTCTATAATTTCAGGGAACAAATGTTCCCTGCCCCCCACCACAGGATGCAGTGCATGCCCTATTGGTACAGCTGCACTGGCACTGGAAAATTGGATAGGATTAGGTCCTAAGTCCTCTTAACTGTAACTTTCCAGCACCAAGTCCTGGAGGTTTCCTTGTGACAACAAAATGTTTGTTCCCTTACCTCAGGGCTGCATTGGCTCTGGAAAGTTGGATAATCCTTAGGCTGCAATTCTACTCACACCTGGGAAGCAAGCCCAATTGACTATAGAATGTGATTTGCTCCTGTGTAGGCTTGCATAGGATTGGGCTGCTATTCCCAGTGTCCTGAGGATGGTACAGTTAGCATTGCTCCTTCTCTCGAAGAAAAGTTCCTTTAGGTTATTCTCCCTCCCCCCATGCAAGTGAAATGCCAGGCTGACTAGAAATTGAAGATTTTTTGAACAAGTTTGCAAATTGGGTTTAGGTCTTATCACCTAATGAAAAAGAACTAGAGAAGCACTGGGAAGAACTTGTGATCAGGGTGAACCTCAAAACCTGCAAGGCTTGTTACATGTGCTCTTAATTTTCATTTTTGGGCTAGGTTGTGGGTACTGGGCACCTACACAGCTGCAACACTTTTGAAGGACTGTGGTGGGGAGGTTCTGCCTCACCTGCCTCCCCACCCACTGCAGGCCCCTGCTTTGCACTCCCTGGTCAGTAGCAACCCTCAAACTTGTGGGAGACTCGCCACTAGAGTAGACCAAAGTGATGGGTATCTGCTGTTGCCTGTCGGAAAGCAACCTAGAAAAATAGTCCCCTCATAGTACCTTTTTGCTCATTAGTGAAACTGTCCTTCAAGGCTGCCATTCTCTCTCAAACCCTGGAAGTCAACAACTCCCCTTGAACTTGTTGGGCTTCTGAGTAGACGTGCATTGGATTGCAGAGTTGGAAGTTGGAGAGGGAAGCTTTAGAGTTCACTGGAATTCTTTTTGGGGCTGGGTGGTAAAAGCAATAGAGCAGCATTTCTCAACCAGTAGTACTTATACCACCAGTGATACTTGAGGTGGTGCCCAGTGGTACTCATGGCAGGACCCCCCCCCCCAGACCTCCACTGCCTGGCAGTGAGACCAGCAATACAATGCAATAAACAGTGGTAGGAGGCTCAGTTCTGCTTTTCTTGCACTCAAAAAAGCCTTCCCATCTACCCTGGGAGCCCAATCCTATGCATGTCTACTCAGAAGTAAGTTCCATTATAGTCAATGGGACTTACTACCAGGAAAAAGTGGATAGGATTGTAGCCTGAGCCTCTCTTACCGTGGTTTGTTGCATCATGTCTGGCCTCTTAGTATGGAAATAACTGGTGATAGTCATTCCAGTTACTTCCAGTTGTACTTCCCAGAGGTGGGCCATGCAAAATGGTACAGCAGGCGAGAGGCAGATGCTGAGGAATGCTGTAATAGAACAAAAAAGAAGGGGAGATATAAAGATGTTACTATGCTGTTGTTGCTTTTGGTTGATGATGAGGTGTCAGACTATGTGCTCAGTGCACTTTTGCTGACCAGATGTTCACCACTAAAAGTGAACCAGATCCTTGAGAGGATTGACTGCTCTGGTAAAAATCACCAAGTTCCCACTGAGAAGGAAGGTGGCCCAGCTCAAAGCCCAGTGCAGCAAGTTGCTTTGTGCAGATGTGAAGGTGCTATGCTGCTGTGGTGTCTCCAGAGGTTGGTAACCTGGAGCCCTGGCAGTTCCCAGCTCCTCTTCTTGGTGCCTTCCTGATTTCATTATACAACTGCCTTGAGAATTCAAGAAAAAATGTCCATGTGAAGTGTGCATGTCAGCCGCATGTTTATCCTCCTTGCAAACTAGTGGCCAGAGGCCTGTAAGTATGACTATAGAGGACAGAATTGCAGCCTTGCAATTTGGATTTAGACATTGGGTTACAGTAACCTGGTTAAAGTTACAGTGCAAGCCTATGACTGTCTACTCAGAAGTAAGTCCCATTATGTTCAATGGGACTTACTCCCAGGAAAGTGTGTACTGTACAGTATAGGAGTGCAGCTGTAGTCTTTCAACTTCCTTTGTAGCAGACAATTGAAGCTGAGTTGCTCATTAGAACATAGAACCTGTTGTTAATTTATTTGAATCCCACCACTGGGCATACACCTCCAGCCAGGAATGGCTCCAAAGGTAGGTAGGGGCTGCTTACATGGTGCAGTGAGGCTCCGTTCAAAGCTTAATTCTTTGCACTCCCTCTAGCTATGCTACTGTTCTTGGGGTTTTAAAAAAAAAACCAAAACCAAAACCTGCAAGCAAGCAATAAAATGCAGCCATTTGCATCCATCTAATAAAATGCAGCCATCTAATTATTCAGTAAGTGGCGCAAATTGTCTGTTGGCTGAGAAAAGACACATCTCGTTCATTGTGACAAATATGATCAGTTACCTTCTCTGACATTCAAATAATAAATTATCTTGCTCACAAAGTGCCTGCAATAGAACATGAGAACACAGCAGTGCAGATGTGAAGCCTGCATGCTTTAAGTAGGACTACTTGAAAATTTGTACTGAACATATTTGGTATTCATGTGTTGTGGGAAGCTATTTTCCTTGATACCAAAACGTAAGTTGGAAGTAGTGGAGTGGCTTCAAACAAAAAGTTTATGTGATATGCCTGTTCCAGAAACTATCAAGCCATGTGCCGGTTTTGAAGAGCGGAATAGACATGTGTGACAGGGGGGATATGATTGTAGTGGCAGGCTCCTCCCCAATATTTGCATGTTCTTTAGAATGTTTGTAAAGACTCCCTGCTGGGGCAGGAACAGCTGTATGAGCAGGGGAACACACTAGAACATTGGGTACAAGAATGGTACACACAATTCCACTCACCATGCCCTGCATTCAGTGCGATGTATGAAAAGCATTCTGGGATGGAGGCACACATGTTAAGAAAGAACAGAAGCAGTAAACAACACTAAAAACTAAGCAAGATATTGGACAGGAAGGGGCAGCCCAATTCTGAAGCCGGCAGCTCTGCTGGGTGCAGCAGAGCCATCCAGCTGCACCACCAAGGCTGCCAGAGGTCTTCTCGGGTGAAGGGGACTTTCGTCCCCTGCCCCTGAGTAAGGACACAGGAGCCACAATGAGTCTCATCCATTCTGCACTGGCTATTTTGCACCACCCAGCACAATTGGTGTGGGCCCAGTGTTGGGGTGGGCCCAGCACTGGCGGTTCTTGCTCTCCTGGTGCCATAAACATACTTTACAACACATTTACAGCACCCAGTACTGGAGCTCAGCAGGGAGACCTGGCGAAGAGCTGTACATTTACCTGCCCACAGTGGCATCACTGGGATTCGCGTCAGCTGGTGTGGGAGGCCTGTGCGTCACCCCATGCAGTGAGCGGGGCAACGCCCAGATGGTGGGCATGGTGATGTACCATTGCCCCGCCCCCACTGGTTTTTGGGCTGTACCTTTTGTTAGAACACAGATATTTCAATGTGGTTTGTTTCATTGCATTCTGCATGAAATTACGCATTGATTGATATATAACATGATGGTCTTATTCCTCCAAATTCTGATTTTTGTGATTTTGAAAACTTGTAGAGTCACACACACACAGACACCCCGTGTCAACTTACTAACAACTTATTGCAGCAGTTCTCAAACGTTTAGCACTGGGACTCACTTTTTAGAATGACAATCTGTCCAGGACCCATTGGAAGTGATGTCATGGCCAGAAGTGGCATCATCAAGCAAATTAAAATAAATAATTATAAATAATTAAATTAAAAGAAAAGAAATAATTAAATAAGGGGGAGCCAGTCCTGTTCAACCAAGTGAATCTACTCTGAAGTAAGTCCCATAGTGGTCAATGTAGCCTGCCTGCAATAACCCCCTCCCCCCCCCCAAAAAAAAAAGAATTGGTGAGATTTTCAGCCCTCCCAGTGCCAGTTTAAAGTTCTTCTATTTCAGGCATATCAAGATAAAGACCCTCCTGGCTTTGCAAGTGCAAAATAGAAAACTTTCCCCTTACCAGTTGAAGCCGCTTTTTTTGTCCTTCTTAGTGGGGAGGGGGGGGAGGCTGCCTTCTGGAGCATTTGTTGCACTCCAGCTCCATCAGATCAGGACCATTCTGGTGTCCTCACATTCCCCTTTGCCTGGCCTGACCACCAGCCAAGGCACGTCTGCCTACTCGTGAGTAAACACGACCGTGAGGCTGCTTCGCTTTCCATAGGGCTCAATAGACTGCAGCTGGGAGGGACCTCCTTCTCCCTTTTGTGTTTTCGGGGACTGCATTCATTGGATCAGGACCATTCTGGTGTTGTTGGATTCCTCTCAACCTGCCCTTTCTGACGGACTATGGCAAGTATGCCTACTCATGAGTAAACACGATACGGCTCACTTTCACTTTTCATAGGGGCCCATTCATTTTTTCTTTCTGGTTTTTTGGCAATAACCTTTGAAGGGAAGGAGCGATTTCAAGTCTGTTTTTTGCATTGCATTCCACCAGCCATTCCACATCCAACGGTGTATGGCATGACAGGCTAGCTCCTGAAGCCGAGATGTTAGTGCATCCTCCCCCCAGGGCACGTCACCACCCGGTGCGTCACCCAGAGTGGCTCGCACCCCCCACACACCCCTAGCAATGCCAGTGCCTGCCCATTCCTCCATCCATTCTGCTTCTTGTGTTGTGGTGATAGGGAAGTCCTGTGATTTCCTTCAGCTTACCCACTGAGTTGCTAAGGTGTTTTGAGGGGGAAAGCAGCAAAATAGGGGGGGGGTATCCTGCACATGGACAGGGGACTCAGGGCCCAGTCCTAACCAATTTTCCAGCTCCGATGCCAATGTGCTAATGCAGCATGCACTGCTTTCTGCGGTGGGGCAGTCATTGAGGCAATCTCGAATGTTTGTTCCCTTACATCAAAGCTGCATTGCGCCTGCATCAGTGCTGGATAGGATTGTGCCCTCAGTTTCCCCCAGTGCCCCAGGAGCCAGCATAAGCTGACACCAGCTTCTGATCAGAACATGGTTGGAGAAGAAGCGTCCAATCCTGGACTCAACACGCCAGCTTACTGCCGGCAAGCACTGTTGCAAACGTGCCGTAAGTCATGTTTGTGAGGTCTAATGCCAGGCGAGCGCTGGGAGGGAGCAGGGAGGGAGGGAGGTGGGACCAGCGGAGCTCTGCTCCATCAGATCCTGCACATTCATGTGGGGCTCAGTGCCCGACACGAACACTCTTACTTCACCATTGGAGGGCTACTTCATATACTCTTACTTCATATACTGCCATTGCAGTGTTACTTCCCTTACCAAGGTGCCCCTCGCAGCTGCCATTGTGCAGGATGCGGCGGTATCCATTTTCAGTGCCGCCACAGCCGCTTGCCATGGGAGCTCAGGATTAGGTTTCATTTTAAGAGTTTATGACAAATATAAAAATGTCAGTGCTTGATCCTACAAGTGATTTTTCTGGCACACTGAAGTTTTACAGCCAACATATGCCTGAAATGTTAAAACTACAATGCAGCCAAATGTAGAATGTGTTTGTTTTTTGTTATCCCTTCAAGTAATCATTCCAAACCGCTTAGGAAAACAAGACATGGGCATCTTTCTGTAAGATCAACCTATAAAGCCAGTCCCACAAGCACAACATTTCCTTGCCAATTTTATGCTGAAAGATCTTATAGGAATTCAGATTGATGTTGGGAAACCTGCCCACCTATAAAAGCCTCAAAGTAGACAGCATTCATGGAACAGGTATTAACAAATTCCTCAAAAGCCTGGATTTTAAAATGCACCTAAGCATTACACAGCCCAGGATTACGTTGATGCTGCAGACATATTGGATGCTTCCCTGAAAGTGTCTTTTTACCCTAATATTGACTTTATAAGCAAGCAATGTCGTTCAGCTTTAAATGGCGATGCTTGAATTTAATTCAGCAAGGATGAGCTGTCATCAGATCTATAAAGATGAAATACATTATTGCACTGAGGGGATATAATGGGCTTCAAAATCAATAAAAATATTATTTTCTCATGAGGTTCATCTGCTGCTACCTGGCCTAAGTTGTTCTTGATCATTGCCCTGTGACTTGTAAAACCCTCCAAAAAGAACAGCAAGCTTAGGGATATTGAGCTAAATATCAAGTCAATTTCTTTCCTGTGCTCTGGCAAACTCAAATTATCAACAGTGGAAAAGTTGCTTACGTGAGCAGAGTCGTAATACTTCTTGGCTCTAAAAAAGAAACACACACACACACAACTAATATGAAAAGTTACTGTGATTAAGCAATTACATATTTTCATTAAGAGTAGCTCAGGGGTTGGGTACAGCATGCAGAAAGTCCCATTCCTGGCAACTCCAGATCTCAGCAGGCCTGGCAAAAGCCTCTGACTGAGACCTGTGAGGAACTGGGCACAATCCTAACCAGGTCTACTCAGAAATAAGTCCTATTTTGTTCAATGGGGCTTACTCTCAGGAAAGCGTGGTTAGGATTGCAGCCACTGTTAGACAGTACCAGGATGACTCAATACTCAGTCCCAAGAAGTCCAGGCAGATCCACTACCTAAACGGTCCAGGTCAACTCCTCCGGCCAGCCTGCATGTCACTACCACACCCACCCACATCCATTTAAGTGATGCCTGTGGTGCTACTCTAATTTTTGACTCCTCATCCAGCTGCTGCCTCCTCCTTGCCTCCCCAGCTGTTTTAACAATGCTCCAAGCTTGTCCCTTAGCATGCAGGCAACAGAGACTGTACTGCATGCTATTGTGGAGGGATGATCAGATAGCCTGCAAGAGGAAAGTAAAAATATTTAAAGTAACAAAAGTTTTAAAAGTAAAGCTTTTAAAATTACTTTAAATTTTTTTTACTCTGTGCCCCACAGTAGGCTACCTGATCACTTGTGGGTCTCCTCTTAACTGTGCCAGCTATATAGCTGGTGCAAGTCTGAGGAAAGCCACTGGGCAGAGTGGACAGAAAAAGCTGGATCAGATTCAGTGTATGTAACTGCCATCGCATCCACCCCCTCCCTCCCCCAACATGTTCATAAGAACATAAGAACAGCCCCACTGGATCAGGCCATAGGCCCATCTAGTCCAGCTTCCTGTATCTCACAGCGGCCCACCAAATGCCCCAGGGAGCACACCAGATAACAAGAGACGTCATCCTGGTGCTCTCCCCTACATCTGGCATTCTGACTTAACCCATTCCTAAAATCAGGAGGTTGCGCATACACATCATGGCTTGTACCCCATAATGGATTTTTCCTCCAGAAACTTGTCCAATCCCCTTTTAAAGGCGTCTAGGCTAGACGCCAGCACCACATCCTGTGGCAAGGAGTTCCACAGACCGACCACGCGCTGAGTAAAGAAATATTTTCTTTTGTCTGTCCTAACCCGCCCAACACTCAATTTTAGTGGATGTCCCCTGGTTCTGGTATTATGTGAGAGTGTAAAGAGCATCTCCCTATCCACTCTGTCCATCCCCTGCATAATTTTGTATGTCTCAATCATGTCCCCCCTCAAGCATCTCTTTTCTAGGCTGAAGAGGCCCAAACGCCGTAGCCTTTCCTCATAAGGAAGGTGCCCCAGCCCCGTAATCATCTTAGTCGCTCTCTTTTGCACCTTTTCCATTTCCACTATGTCTTTTTTGAGATGCGGTGACCAGAACTGGACACAATACTCCAGGTGTGGCCTTACCATCGATTTGTACAACGGCATTATAATACTAACCGTTTTGTTCTCAATACCCTTTCTAATGATCCCAAGCATAGAATTGGCCTTCTTCACTGCCACCGCACATTGGGTCGACACTTTCATCGACCTGTCCACCATCACCCCAAGATCTCTCTCCTGATCTGTCACAGACAGCTCAGAACCCATCAGCCTATATCTAAAGTTTTGATTTTTTGCCCCAATGTGCATGACTTTACACTTACTGACATTGAAGCGCATCTGCCATTTTGCTGCCCATTCTGCCAGTCTGGAGAGATCCTTCTGGAGCTCCTCACAATCACTTCTGGTCTTTACCACTCGGAAAAGTTTGGTGTCGTCTGCAAACTTAGCCACTTCACTGCTCAACCCTGTCTCCAGGTCATTTATGAAGAGGTTGAAAAGCACCGGTCCCAGGACAGATCCTTGGGGCACACCGCTTTTCACCTCTCTCCATTGTGAAAATTGCCCATTGACACCCACTCTCTGCTTCCTGGCCTCCAACCAGTTCTCAATCCACGAGAGGACCTGTCCTCTAATTCCCTGACTGTGGAGTTTTTTCAGTAGCCTTTGGTGAGGGACCGTGTCAAACGCCTTCTGAAAGTCCGGATATATAATGTCCACGGGTTCTCCCGCATCCACATGCCTGTTGACCTTTTCAAAGAATTCTATAAGGTTCGTGAGGCAAGACTTACCCTTACAGAAGCCATGCTGACTCTCCCTCAGCAAGGCCTGTTCGTCTATGTGTTTTGAGATCCTATCTTTGATGAGGCATTCTACCATCTTACCCGGTATGGATGTTAGGCTGACCGGCCTATAGTTTCCCAGGTCCCCCCTCTTTCCCTTTTTAAAAATAGGCGTGACATTTGCTATCCTCCAATCTTCTGGCACCGTGGCCGTTTTGAGGGACAAGTTGCATACCTTAGTCGAGAGTCAATGTTCCTCCACAATCATATCCCAGTACTCCTCCTCCTTGCCCAGAAACACCCCCTCATGCCAATTTACCTGCTCCGGTGCAGACTGCCAGCCTCAGCAACAGGCCTATGATGTTACTCCTTCTTTTCACTTCATGACAGTGATCGGCAGCCCATAAAAACTTAAGAACATAAGAAAAGCCCAGCTGGGCTAGATCACAGCCCCACTGCGCACTCTCTTTGTCTCTCACTCTGTATGAATGAATATATGTTAACTGCTGCATAAAGTATTTGTCTGTGGAGTACGAAGACAGATTCATGGTCAGTGCCAATAATGTTTTTAAATGGTTTTGCAAACTTTTATACTGCCAAAAGTTGCTAGGAAAAACTTCGGAGGTTTTCTCTTACAGTTTCTGAGCAGTGAAAAC
Source organism: Tiliqua scincoides (assembly GCF_035046505.1). Lineage (NCBI taxonomy): Eukaryota > Metazoa > Chordata > Lepidosauria > Squamata > Scincidae > Tiliqua > Tiliqua scincoides. The sequence continues at coordinate 44,417,781 of NC_089822.1, forward strand.
TGATGGGCAGAGTTTATGCTGAAAAGCTGTGATTTAAGAAACAATGCGCATTAAGTGAGGGAAAATTAGAAAATAAAATAACTCCCATAAATTTTCTTTTATGATATATTGCTCTTTTGCGGTAATGCATGGGCACACTCCCATGTAAATTGGGGCTGCTTGATTATTGTTTATGCCTAAGCAATATGCAACATTTTAAAGCCATAAAAAGTACCTAAAATGCTTTTTGCATATTCCACAAGCACTTCCTACAGAGCTCTTAGTAATAAAATACTGCGTTAAAGGTTATAGGAGAGACTATAAATCTGTGTTAATGCCTCATTCTGTGTTCCGTAATACCATGGCCTCTGGGCAACAAATTTGTTCTTACGAATAATGGTGAATAGCTGCATATTCTCATCTCATTAGGAATATTGAACAAGGGGCACAATACTGATGCATGCTTAATGTAACTGCTTTTGAAAAATGTTGTGACATAATTTTCAGAATTCTTTTCACTCACGCACACAGACACATACACACACAGAGTTAATAAGTCTGACCAAAAAAACCCTCTGCAAATTTAGCTGATAGGCATCATGAATCTGTGAAGACAACAAAGAGATAATTGTGTTACTTGAGTATGATAGAATGACATGTTTCTATCGATTATATATTTATGGTCTAAATAGCCTCAGATCAAGAAGTAGGTGAGGTGATCCCGACTTTTTCATTAAATTGCATCTCCTAGACTGTTACCCTGCACATGCCTGATCTCGTCTGATCTTGGAAGCTAAGCAGGGTCAGGCCTGGTTAGTACTTGGATGGGAGACCGCTTGGGAATACCGGGTGCTGTAGGCTTATACCAGAGCAGGGCCTCCAAACTACGGCCCATGGCACACCGAGAAAATAGTCTCAGGCAGAGCGGTGGCAAAGCCTTACTATTCTGCCCCGCCATCCCGATCTTTTTACCCAGTCCTTGCAGCAACTTGCACTGGGCAGTTACTTCCACCACTGATCACCCCAAGGCTCTGTGCCCCGATTTCCATGGGGAAGCTGCTACCGGCACAGTTGCTGCAAAGATCAGGTGTGAAGACAGAAGGCACCAGGGTGGAATGGTTAGACTTCATCACCACTGCTGCACCATGCCTGAAATGATTTTCTCAGTGCCCATTAGTTTGTAGGCCCCTGTCGAAGAGCATAGCTGGGATGTGCAGCCAGGGCAGAGCCTCACCAGACCCAACAAATAAAAAAATCAAAGCACAAGGATCCAACAAATAAAAAGAAAAAGTACCTTGACTTTCTGCACCATTCCTTTCTATTCCAGTACAGTTAGTGAGTTAAACAATTCTCTCTCTCTCTCTCTCTCTCTCTCTCTCTCTCTCTCTCACACACACACACACACACACACACACACACACACACACACACACACACACACACTACAATACACAGGGAAGCAGCTAGCAGTTGATTCACTACAGTTGTGGGTGGTTTCCAATAAAAAACAAGCAGGGCAATTGGCTTCCAATGAAAAAAAAAGTCAGGGTGCCTGCATCAGTGGTCACTAGAGAGGCAGCAGGCAAGGTTGCCTCTGTTCTGTTCTAAGAAAGCCAGAAAAAAGCAGGGAGCTTGCACGAAGGGACCAGCTCTCTAAAGTACCAGAGGAGGCAACTATCCAGTTGCCTCAGGGAGTGTGTCACTGAGCTATCCCTAGCTCTGAGTGGGAGAAGAAAAATGAGTTTATATATATACAGTATATATATAGAGAGACACGACTCCTATCTGATCCTGAGTGCTTTATCTTACTATCCAAAGAAAACACTTCTGAATGTTGGAGACATCTTGCAGTAAGCAATCATGGTGGATTCAGATGATGTGAAAGGTGTCCATAGAGAAAACCATAGAGGTCAATGAACTGTGAAAAGAAAAACTCTGAAAATCACTGGTGTATATAGACAATACTAAGCTAAATGTTGGAAGGGTCTGGTTCAGGACAAAGCAGCTGTCTGTGTTTCACTTTAAAATGCTATAAACATGAAAAATAAAAATAAAAAGAGTGAGAAAAGCCCTTTCATTTAAACTTACTAATCTGTTTGTATTTAGATTAATGCGGTTTCATGTTGACTTATGATGCCTTTCCGCACACACTGTACCCTCAACTGACCTTCTCTTGGCACGACATTGCTGGCTATAAGCCTGAAGCCCCCATGTCTGAAATGAAGAATGTTCCAGCATACATATAAAATATGGTTAGCGTGTTCAGGTAGAGCTTGAAAAAGAACCCTGACTTCTGCATAATAACTAAATGCCTGTTATTGTGATGCAATCATCGTCTGCCTCCCTTTTCTCTCCACTTTAGGTAATTAGGCATAATTGTGCATACATACATTTGCAAATGAACTGTGGAAGGCAGCCATCTCCGGCTAGATTTTATTTCATGTCACAGCATACAGCAGCTGAAAAAAAATGACCTGCATCTCCAGTTTGATACCATGGTGCTCAAACAGTGCATCAGCACTCCAAGTTCTTCTCTCAGCCCATTCACCCTTAGTAGAAGGCTTGCTCGGAAATGGTTTAATTGCTCAAGGAACAATGCTGCATTGCGCACGCTTTGCATTCCAGCGTATGTCATGTAGGTCTGCCTGAGTATCTGTAGCTCAAAATAAAATTAATGTGTAAGGATCCTGTTAGTGCTACCTGGAGGTGACAATTATTATTATTTCTGCTCACAGATATCTCTCTAGAGAGAAAGTGTCAGGATATTCAGAGAAGAGCCATGCCACAAGTCAGACGTTGAAAAAACAAACAGCTGTATTGTAAAGAAGAGTCTAGAAAGGTGCCACTTACATAACTAGCGGTGTCGATCCTGGACACAGCACTGCCTATAGCAGGAGTAGCAATGTAGCAGTTAAACTCCCCATTACTGCAGTATGCTGGCTTTGGAATCCATCGCCCCTCTAGCAAATGCACAGTGTAATAGGAAGATATTATTTTTGATTCCTTCTCCCCCCCCTTCACAAAGGATGTCACGTATGGGCCCGACAAAACATACATAGGGATTCATTTCACACAGTAAAGTTATAACAAAACCACAGCTGCTGCCTCATGAGCATTTAAAGCAGCGTCCCCTGTCATATTTCATCTCTGGCACAGCCAAGGTTTTCCAAGGTAGTGCAATTATTTTCTCAGACCCTCCAACTAGTCATTTTTATTTTGAAAAGGGAAATGGGAAGTGCGTCTCCGTGATAATTGGATTTTAATATCGTTACTGGATTCTAAGTCTCAAGGCACATCTGCAGCTTTAATCTTTCACAAGGTAGTGGTAAGCACCTCATTGATTAGAATGTTCCCTTTGTTCGGAGAATGAAAACTCGTGGTCAGAGAGGGGCTGCCAATATTGAACAAGAGGGTTCACACGCATTTCTCACGGGTGGCGACAAATACCACTCACATGGCTTTACTTTCAATTTCTCCCTTTGCATTCTAATTCCCACCATCAAATATTAATGTGATTGAGGCTTTATAATGTAATATTTATTACCACAACAGGGAGTCAGTGGAAGTTTCTGCTTTCGGAACAGGGGCTCAGTGACCCCACCTTTCGAAACTCTTCACCAACTCTAGCCATTAGACCTCCTACTGTGCTGGTCCCCTCTGCCAAGTGCTTGTGGGCATGTTCAGACTACATCACTCAGGAGGCTTATGCTGGCCCCAATGCAAGGCAAAACCGCCCCCCTGCCTCCCTTCCTAACCTGTCCCAGTATAGCCTGTGTTGCTTCTCAGTCTCCCATCATCACTAGGAATTCTGACAGCCTGGCTGTGCTTCCTCTCCGCTGGCCATCTTCTCATCTTTCTTATCTCTCCATCTGCTCATCTATCTGGAGACGAGGGAACACCCAGTGCCAGGACTAGAATTTATCTTCTTGTACTCCACTTCCCAGCTGCCCTCAGCTTTTTCTGTCTAGGCTTTGACTCCATTTAAAACAGAGTTATGAAATTTATCTTGACTCACTGCCAGTTGTCAATATAACTGTACAAGTGTGAATAATGGGTGTATGAACCATTCTGGGCCAGTATCAGGGATCATCATATCAACACAGGTCAGATGTGGAGGACCCAGTGGTACCTCAGGAGGGATCCCTGCTGATCCCTGAATCCACCTCTGTGCCTACAGGCTTTGGGTCGTAGTGACAAAGGGATTCCAATAGCAAGGGCACCTAGAGAAGACTTCCTAGGAACAACTCAGCTACTGGGCAGATTTAGAGAGCAGGAGATGGTCTTTCAGGTACTTCAGACTCAGACAGTTTTAAGTATTAAAATTATAACTCTGAATTGTGCCTGGAAACAAACTGGGAGCCAATTCTCACAGCACTGATCAATTAATTTTGCTATTATTTACAACTGTAAATAATGGATGTATGATCCATTCAAGGCCAGTATCAGGGATCATCATCACTGAGCAGATGTTGAGGACTCAGTGGTCCCTCAAGAGGGTTTTGCCCCTTTATTTCTTCCCCAATCTTACAGCCCAGTCTTATGGACCTTTTTGTACGGGACAATGTATTGGGAGATACACTGCTGTTAAAGGCCCAATGACAGCAAGAAAATCAGGCCACTACCGAGCCAGACACAGCTGCTGTCTCAAAGAGCAGCAGCTCCATACACCTGCCACAGCAGAGCCCAGGCTGCACCAATACTGGTAAGTCAGAGGAAGGGGAGTGTCATGGGAAAAGGGTGGATCCTGGTGGCAGTGATTTCTGCCAGGATCCTGTTCCTTCTTTCCAAGCCCATCCCATCCCTTTCCTCTTCTCAGATTTGCGCTGCCTTGATCCAGCACTATCTCTTGCTCATAGTGAAGGTGTATGCCACCATTACAGACAAGAGTTTCAGAGTCAGAACACAGGTCTATATGTCTCAGTATTGTCTATACCAGCGGTTTTCAACCGCTGTGCCATGGAACACTGGTGTTCTGCAAATGGGTGCCAGGTGTGCCACGAGGCCAGAAGAGACAGACAGCAGCTGCGTGGGAGAAGATGCTGCTGCCCTGAGCCTCGCACAGCAGCCCAAGTAAAAGATGCGACCAGGTTTGCATTTTGCAAAGCAGAACCTGCTGCTTTAAGAATGAGATGGCTGTGGCCTCTCCTGCATGTTGATTGGGCAGTCAGAGAAGCCTGGCGGACAGCAGGTAAAAAATAAATGAGCAAGCGAAGAGGGAGTCCGCTCAAGGGTCACTGGCTGGCTTTTCTCTTCCAAAGGGATCAGAACAGCTGGCATATTTCTAGTTCATGTCACTGAGGCTTGGACAGGCAAATAGATGGATTGTGTCCCTTCTCCAAATTCTGCACATGCCACTGTTTGCCTGCTGCTGTTTTATGCAGTTTTTTTTTTTTTGGGGGGGGGGGGGAAGGAGAGAACTTCAACTGATTGTAAAGCAATGGAATGTCTCGATCAAAAGACTCCCTTGGCACGGTTGGCACAGGTTTGTCTGTGTCTGCCTGCAACATGGCTGCAAAGTGACCTTCCGTGCATTGCCTCCCCTATAGTAAGGGCATTATTTACTGTCTCTCTCTCCCATACACAAAAAGGCAATTTGCACTTCATTCTCCTCTTCTCCCTCTCACCCCACTCTTTCTCACATTCAGAACACATTCCTCTCCCATCTCATTATCACATTTACCACCTACCTTCCCATCCCTACCCTCACTCATCCCCACTTTCCAAAGGTCGTAATCCTTTTCCTTGCATTCTTTCCTCCCCCCTGGTTTTCATCCGGCCTTCTCTACACTAAAATTTGACCACCCTACTTTCAAACATGTTTCCTTCTTTCCAGAAACCACATCCCTCTTCCCTTTCTAATTAGAGTTCCTCAAGGTAACTATGAGAAAGTTCTATTCAAGTTTGATTACAAGTTTATTGGTGTGAATTTCTTTAATTGCAAGGTAATTAATTAATTAATAATTAATAAATAATAAATAATTTGTAATAATTTAATTAAATTATTAAGATTAAATTATTAATTAACTTAGGGCCCAATCCTATCCAACTTTCCAGCACCGGTGCAGCCGCCATGCAGCCCCGAGGTAAGGGAATAAATGTTTCCATACCTTGAGGAGGCCTCCAAGACTACTCCCCACCACAGGATGCCGAGCATGCCCCATTGGCACAACTGCACCAGCACTGGAAAATTGGATAGGATTGGATCCTTAAGTGCATTTATTAATTGTAATGTAATAATTTAATGTAATTTAAAAACTGGTTTTGTGCCTCTACAATTTTAGCATCTTGTTAGTGGGCCATTAGCTTAAAAATATTGAAAATAGCTGGTCTATACCAATGCAAATGATTGGACCTGGGACCATCTGAATGCAAGGAAAGTGCTCAGAGTTATATCCCATTTCCCCCACCATTAGCTGAATTCCTCTTGACCATCATTCAGTGGCATTTCCAGTGCAGATGCCACCCAGGATGGGTGTCACCCCCCTGAACCTCATGGCATCCCCCTTACTCACCTAAAACAACATGCAGCACAGCGAAGTGGTTCGAAAGTGACACCATGATGTCATTGCGGAGGCTGGGGCGGGAGGGCCCGTCTGCTGCTAAAAAACGGCATGGATCTCCACTTGGCAAGGGCTCAGGTGGTGTGCCTGTCACCCCCAGAATGTGTCACCCAGGGTGAACTGCTCCCTGCACCCCTCTTGCTACACTACTGCCATCATTGATGGTTGCTTCAACTGTTGGGAGACTGCAGACTGATTAACCAGTAGGCCAAAAAAAAAAAAATCTCAATTTTTAAAATTAAAATCTGGCATACATCTGAAGAAAAAATGATTAATGAAGCAGCAGGATACCAAGACTTCCTGCTACTATTAATAAATCTGAGTCTCCTGTAGCCAACTTCACAATGATCGTAACTTGTCATCTTGTGAACACTTTAATATAAACTCGAGATTCATTACATTTTTATGGAAATTTAGAACAGCCCTGAGTGGAGACCTTCTTCAATAATAAAGCATGAAACTGCAAATGGACTTTGATTATGACTAGATATGAGAGGTACAGAAGTGGGGAAAGGGGACAGATGAGTAATAAGAATCATGTATTAATACTGCACTGGGTTCTTTCCACAACAGCTAAGTCAACTCTTTAAAAAGAAAGTTGTGGCTGCTGGATATAAGAGGGCAAAATGCAGGCAATTTACCAACTCATTAGAAGCATTTATTTACATTTAATTTGCAATTCGTTCCTTCTGCATTTGGTCCCGTGGGTTTCATAAGAACCGAGTTATTAAATTAATTTTGACTTGCAGCCAGTTGTCAGTGTAGCTGTACAGAAAAGCACAGTCATCTGCTCCGATCAGCCCTCTCTTGCAATCTGCAATGAACCTCAATCACCATTCAAGGATCTCTGAATTTATTATCATCCCATTAGGGGATCTCTTGTGAGGGCTGCCTTATGATAAACTATAAATCAGAGAGCTTGTGTGATGACAGAGAAACTGCTGATAAAACAAATTAACATAATTCTAAAGCAATGCAAGCTGGTAGCTAGACTCGTCTTTCTAAATTCTTCAGTTATGGCCTGGGGGCCAAAGAAGAATACAAGGAGATCTTAAGACTCCTGTAGGATTTAGAGGAATGCCAAGGAACTACAATAAAAGAAAGCATTTTACCCCAGAGTTTTAGTCCTCTGGAACACAACTTTCTGTTGCTCCCCCTCCCTCCACACAACAATATAGAATATAGTGGAACAGGAATCAGTGTAGAAGAGAGCAAACAAAATTAATCATTTTGATTAATGGGCTGAGAGCCCTACCTTACAAGGAAGGGCTACAGGGTTTTGAGTCTAGAACAGGGGTGGGCAAACCCCAGCCCAGGGGCCATTTGCAGCCCTCAGGGTCCCTCAATCCGGCCCATAGGGAGCCCCAGTCTCCAATGAGCATGTGGCCTGTCGGAGACTGTTGGGGAGATGATTGAGACATTGGGGACATGATTGAGACATACAGAATTATGCACGGGAAGGATAAAGTGGATAGAGAGATGCTCTTTACACTCTCACATAACACCAGAACCAGGGGACATCCACTAAAACTGAGTGTTGGGAGAGTTAGGGCAGACAAAAGAACATATTTCTTTACTCAGTGTGTGGTTGGTCTGTGGAACTCCTTGCCACAGGATGTGGTGATGGCGTCTGGCCTGGATGCCTTTAAAAGGGGATTGGACAAGTTTCTGGAGGAAAAATCCATTACGGGTTACAAGCCATGATGTGCATATGCAACCTCCTGATTTTAGAAATGGGCTGTCAGATGAAAGGGAGGCCACCAGGATGCAGGTCTCTTGTTATCTGGTGTGCTCCCTGGGGCATTTGGTGGGCTGCTGTGAGATACAGGAAGGTGGACTAGATGGGCCTATGGCCTGATCCAATGGGGCTGTTCTTAAGTTCTTTTGAGCCTGTGCTGGCCTACAACTGCCAAACGCCAGCTGCCGGCCGAGTTAGAGCAAGACCTTATACAGTCTCCATATGTTTTCTGCTTTTCCCTGGGAATTTTTTTTAACCCCCCCCCCCCCCCCACTGCCTCTGAACAATGACTCCATGGGTTTCTGGCTTGTTCTGTATGTATTCACTGTGCAAGAGGTGTATGGCAAACAGTTCATAGTTCTCATGTGGTTCTACGTACATGCTTGTATTATAGTTCTCATGTGTATTATAAATAAGCTCAGTAAAATTCATTCATTCATATAAGTTCCATCACTAATGTGTTCATTTATGAAAATTTATTCAAATTTGAAATGTAAATAAATTCTTTTTTCCCAACCTCTGACAGTGTCAGAAAGATGACGTGGCCCTCCTGCCAAAATGTTTGCCCACTCCTGGTCTAGAAAAAAGCATCTGGGGGACGGACGGACATGACTGAGGCATATAAAATTGTTGATGGAATGGATAAAAGGAAGTTCTCTTCCCTTTTGCATAACACCAGAACCAGGGACATCCGCTCAAATTTACTGGTAGGCGAGTTTACCAGTGGATAATTAATTTGTGCAACTCTTTGCCACAGGATGTTGTGATGGCACCTGGCCTAGATGCCTTTAAAGGGGTATTGGACACGGTGGCCTACGAAGGTTATTTGGCACCCAGGGCCCATAAACTTTTGGCACCTTCCCCATGACAGAAATATTTTCAGTAATAGTCATGATAGAAATGAATAATAATGACCAGAGAAAAAGCGCAGGCAGTGGACATTTTCTTTTATTGAACTTATATATAATAGATTCACATATGTAGTGAACATTAGATATCGTAACCCAAATCAAAACAGGGAAGGGATGTCCAACAAGGTATGTTTGTGGTCTATCATACATACAAAAGCGGTTTTGTTGTAATACAGAAGAAAGGCAAAACATACATACATTTATGAAGAATACATTTGGTTTCTGGATGCTTGCAAAAAGCTATTTATTCCCAGTGGTAATCCCAGTGTAATCTACTTTTTATTATATATGGCAGTTGTGTTTTCCTTTCAGATTTTTTGGCTATAACATTTGGTAGAATAGAGATGTTTCAATGCAGTTTGTTTCATTGCATTCAGCATTAAATTATGCAGCAAATGATATATAACATGATGGTATTATTTTTTTTTTTAAAAGCCAAGATTTAAAAATTGGAAGGTGGCCTCTATTACCCCCCTGCAGCTTGGCACCTGGGGCCATAGCCCCTCAGCCCCCTATTTGCACGCCACTGATTGGACAAATTTACTGAAGAAAAGTCCATCACAGTTTATAAGCCAAGATAAATATATGCAACATCTGGGTTTTAGAGATAGACTGAATATCAGATGTAAGGGAATAGCAACAGGATACAGGTAGCTTGTTGTCTTAAGTGGTCCCTGAGGCATCTGATAGACCATTGTGAGATACAGGAAGCTAGACTAAATGGGCCTTTGGCTTGATCCAGCAATACTTATGTTCTTATGATGCCACTCGATCCAGGAGTTAAATGATGCAATAATAAGAGGTATTCTTTTGTGTTTACAGCCTGCAAAAAAGCTGGTTATTACGATGAAACGATATTCTGCTTTAACTTTTAAAGCTTGCCATAGCAGTTTGGCTAAGTAAGCATATTAACTTGGAAGCAGCATGTGTGTATGTTAAGAGCTCTGGCAGGGTGCAATATGAAACCCTATTAATAAGGTTCAGTGGGCATGACAGTTTTAATCAGCAATGCTGATGTGGAACCTGGTACATTATGGAAGCAAGGCACATGGTCTATCACTGAGCTATGGGCTCTTCATCCTGACTTATTTCAACATAAGACACAATGATCCTTTCACCAGACTTCTACCTCTCAGGTGTACGTTAAGGCATCTCCATGAGTTACAGGCAACCGTTAATAGTTCCCCTTAGCTTTGTAGGAAACAGAAGACTCCAATAGTTTGCTATTTATTTACTGTTTATTTCACAGCCATTAGGTTTAGCAGTTCACTGCCTGTGTAATGGCAGTTTATAGGCTAGGAAAACAAAGAGTTATACAAAATGCTTGCTCTCTCTGATCCATGTACAACACAGAAAGGAAATGTACGAACCAATAATATTATCGTCATTTGTCTTTCAGGTTTCCCTGGACAATGCATATTGTTGCAATAAAATGTGGGTTTGGATTGTTCAAAATTATACCACAGGACAATCAGGATGAAAAAATTATTGCAGTGATATTTTAGCCATATACTTCTGTGCTCACACGAACATGAAACGATCTCTCCTGTATCAGGCCAAAGCCCATCTAGTTCAGCATCCTGTGCCCTACAATTGGCTCAAGAAAACCCACAAACGTGAGCTCACAATTGTACTCTAAGCAAATAGTTTTCTCGTCCCTTTGGTTGGGGGGGGGGGGAGTATCGCTTACATGAGTATAAAGGACCATCACTCCAGTGAAGACATTTCTGAGTTGCTTCTCATTTGTGTAACCTCTTCTGCTCTCCATTGATTTCTCTGCAAAGGCCAAGAGTTTTCCTGCTTGTTCCTCTCTATTTGTCTTCATCTATGCCAAAGACTCCTAGAAGACCACTATGGTGCCCATCATTAATAAGGAGTGAGGAATGCTCAGCCAGTATTTTCACCCAGCAGAATCAGGTGGCAAGCTCTTTCCTAGGTGAACTACTTAGGGATGGGAGGTGAAAAGTGTATCTTTGAATGTTCCCTCATGAAGAAAAAAAACATCCGCTATATCACTGGTTCTCAACCCCTGGTCTGCGAGACCCTGAAAATTCTTATCTGCAGGGCACCCTCAAAGTCTCAGGGGGGAAAAAATCGCCTTTGATCACTTCCCACATCTTGCCAAGTGAGCGCTTCCCCATGGACCACCAGAGAGGGCGGAGAACAGACCATCTACAGCTGCAGCTGGCAACAAAAGCAGCAACCCCCAAATCGTCAAATCTAATAAATGTCTATGAAATCTTCTGTAATTATTACAAATTTAATTGAATTTTTGTGTGCACAGGGAATGGGGTGGTGGTTGCATGTGGTACACGATGATTCGAATTTTTCCCTCAGTGGTCCACTGAGGCTCCTAAAGGTTGGAAACTACTATGCTACACAGTAAAATAGCATGTTAGAAATCAGCTAGACAGAGTTGTTCTCCCTGTCATGCTAGTTTTCTATATGCAGAGAAGGGTGCATTCAAACCTGCAACCTCCTACCAGTGGCATAGCTAAGGGAGTGCAGGGGGTAGCCATAGTACTGGGCAATAAGCTTTAGGGGGACAACAAGCTGAGCTTGACACTAGTGGCCAAAAATGTGAAAACCCTGGTATGTATGAATAATGCCACCATGTTATACATCATTGGTAAGGTAATTTAATGCAGAATGCAATGAATCAAACCACATTTGTACTCTATCAAAAGTTATGGTCGATTAATCAGAAAATGAAAACACAACTGCCTTATGGAACAAAAAGTGGATTTCTTTAACTCAAAACTGACCTATGAGACTGATGGTTCTGAAAGCCAATGAGATGTTATTATGATACAGCATGGAACCAATAAGGTGTTAAAATGATTCAGCTCTCATTTCCATGTATCACAATACAGTTACCTCTGCTAACTGGGTAAAGAGGCACTTTTTTAAGTGGTGCTCCTCTTATATTTAGCAGTGGGCAAATAACCATCCCTCTTTATCCCAGGACAGTGTCTCTAACCAATATGGGTCACTTTTTATTATTTATTTAATTAAATTTGATTTTTGTTGTGGAGTGGGGGCTACAAAATCTTTGGCTCCAGATAGCAGATAGGTGCCTTAGCTATGCCAGTGGCTGGGGGGGGGGGGGGAGGTGGCAGAGCAAGTGGGTGGTGAGCTACTGGGGGAAAGAGATGGGTTTTCCACGATATTCACTTTTTTAAAAGCCTGGGCTTGACATCACTTCTGGTTGTGACATCACTTCCGGGGCATCATTTTGAACACAGCACCGATCTACTCAATCATTAGCTACACCACCATCTCCTACCTGCAGTCTAAGGTGGCACAATTCAGGAAAAAAATAAAAATAAAGCTTTATGTCTTCATTCTACTGAACTGATAAACAGGTCTCCCAATTCAAATAGGAGGGAGGTATAAGTATGAAATGGTATCTGTAGCAGAATCATACTGTTGCATGTGACCAAAATATGTTGAAACAAGTTCATACTCCCCCCCCCCCACACACACACCTCAACCCAGATTCCTTATGCTCCCCTTCTAAGTCCCCTTCAGGCACTTAACTGACTTTGTTTTTGTTTTTTTAATTTCCTTGAAGTGCCTGACTGCTGAGAAATGCACCTGATGTTATGCATTCCTGTTCCATAAATGCCCCTGAAGTCCAGCCTAGTAAAATATAGGTGCAATTGTGCTTCTCCACCTAAGGATTCTAAAACGAATTGCAGCACTGTGTGAGTGACAATTAGGGAAAACATCTTGAGATGAAGGACTCAATGAGGGTCATCAAGCACACTATAAATTATAAAATGATATGTTACAGGAGGCTGCTGGGGTTTGCAGAACTGGACGGTTATCTCTTTTTTAGAATAATTGAGAATTTATAGGATATAAAACACCTGCTTTGTGGAGCTTTATGGTGCCAAAGGATATTTATGTAACAGGCATGTATGAAATAATGATGGTGCCTTACAGTAGTTATGCAAAAGTGGTATCTGCAAAATGTGGTGGGGGGGAGGAGTATAAGTATATACTCTTTGCCTGTATGAAGCTTGGTCCTTACTTAAGAGCAAAAAATCTGGTATGAGGCATATATGCATTTTCTGGTATAACTATTTCTGCATAGCTATTTTTTTTTTAAGAACAGAAAAATTTTTGTGTTCATTAAATCAATTGTTTTCTAATCATTTCCCCTCGTCCTTTGCAAAAAAACAAAACAAAACACATGACTGCTTTCTCTTCAAGCTGACTGGTTCCATAAAATAGTCATTCACATTCATACTCTTTAAAACTCAGCTGGCTTTGATTGAACTCTTGTGTGAAAATTGGTTTTGTAATAGAAAAATGCATCAATAATCTGGTCAATAAATTCTTAACTGAATGCACTTAACTGGTTTTTAGGTTAGGTCCTGATTAATCTGGATACACAAAGCATATTATCCACTGAATGTGTCTTCCCTTTGATGAATTGCTCTATAGCCTCCTTTGATTTTCTTTTCTTTTTTACTGTCACTGCAGAAGAAGCCAAAAAAAGCAGCACCAAGGAAAACTGAACATGAATCCCAGAAATTCATTTCCAAAATCTTCTTGTCTAAGAATAATATTTTCATCAGAGATAGCTCTCTTTCAGCTTTATCTCCTCTGAACAGTAACAGTGGCATCCAATGGTCAACTGTATTATTGCCCAGTGCATAAATTCAAATGTTTTCTCCATAAATGTTTAATAAATCAGATGCGTCTCTCAGATCCAGGCATACTGCAGCGATCATTTATGGAAGTGGAAGCATTTACTAGATCTCTGAGATGAGCCTTAGTGATGTGCATGGGCCATTTATATTTCAGACACATGCAGTGGTGTAGTTAAGAGGGTAGCAGTTGCACTGGGCATCAAGGTTTAGGGGGGCAACAAGCGGAGCTTGACGCTAGTGACCAAATTGTGAAAATCTTGGTATGTATGAATAATACCATCATGTTATATATCATTGGAAAGGTAATTTAATGCAGAAGTCAATGAAACAAACTGCACTGGAATATCTGTTTGCTATCAAACGTTATGACCAATTAAACAGAAAATGAAAACACAACTGCCTTGTGGAACAAAAAGTGGATTTGCTTAACTCCAAACTGACCTATGAGACTTGAGTGCCAATGAGATGTTATTATGATACAGCATGGAACCAATAACTTTTTATTTATTTACTCAATTAAATTTGATTTTGTCATGCAGGGGAGGTTACAAAATCTTCTTTGACCCCAAGTTGCAGATAGATGCCTTAACTATGCTACTGATTGGGGCGGAGGCAACAGAGCAAGTGGGTGGTGAGCTGCTGGGGGGAGGAGGTGGTTCCTCCCAATTTTCACTTTTTAAAAAAGCCTGGGTATGATGTCACTTCCGGTTGTGACATCACTTCTGGAGCAACATTTTGAGCTTGGCACCGGGCTACTTGATCATTAGCTACACCACCGGACACTTGAACTCTGAAGTTTTGTAATTACAATGTCAGAGTCAAGAATTCTGTACTACTTTGTCCAGTAATGCTAACCTGCTTGATTATTTATTCACATTTATTCCTTAGTCCATCTTCTGAGATTATGAATACAATGTCACTAGCAGCATGAAAAAAAACCCAGGTGTTGGGTAGCCCAATTCTAACTAAATTCTCCTAACCTAATTTGTCTCTTTGCCCTGGGCTAAGCCCCAGAAGCTACTTTGGGTCAACTCAGACCTGCGGAAGCAGTATCACTGATGCAAGTATGTTTTGAGCTGTATAGGCAGATCAGCCCCAGGAAAGAGTATATGATAAGATGTGCTGGCACCACTGATCCTGCCCCCTCTCAGGTCTGATCTGCCCACACCCTGCCCCTGTTGCTGCCACCTTGTCCCATTTCATTCCCCTCCCCCTACCTTTCCCACTCCTGCACTGCACAGCACTGGACTTACCTGGTTCAGTAGCATTGTACTGGTGCACATGGGGAGGCTCTGGCCTTTGCGCCGTCACAAGCAGTCTTCACGCCGTCACAAAGCACTTTATGGTGCCTGGAAACAGGAAAGAGGCTATCAGTGCATCTCCACCGGTGAGGGCTAAACCAGGTGCAGGAGCCCTTTAAGATGGCTAAAATGGGGGAAAGCAACAGAGGGAAAAGGAAGAGGAGAATGCACAGGAGAAAAAAGGGCTGAGACTTGGGGAAAGAAAGGGGGCTAACAGAAGCAGTCAAAAGGAAAGAGGTGAGAACACTGGAACAGAAGAAGGCAAGGAGGAAGCAAAGGACTGAAATAGGGGACAGAAGCTCAAGAGGAGAGGGATCAAGGAAAAGAGGGAAAGAAGAGAGAAAGAAGTGCCTTATTCTCAGGGGTAAAAGCCTTTCTGCAGGCTGCCACCAACAGGAAGAAGAGCCCATAACGATCAGAGCCCATCCTACCCTCTAGAACAGTGATTTTCAACCAGTGTGCTGCAGTCTGATCCTTCCTGCCTTCCCCCTTTGCACCATACCTGCTATGGTTGCTGTCCAAGATCCACTGTCAGGTACTTGGAGCCTCCAGCTGTTTATGCTAGAGGTTCCAGAGTATGTAGTACTTTTGCATCATCATAACAGGACTTATGGCAGTGGATTGTTAGATCTGCTGACTGGTTTGGACTACTCAGGTAACAACTAGATAATTGAGCCCACAAATGAAACTATTTAAGTACTGGCAAGATATGTCCCATATAACCAGTCCCAGTTCATAGCCTAGCAGTTATGTTATCGTTTTGGGCTGGTTGTGCTGCCCACATGTTTATCATTATGCTGGTTGCAGGAGAGAGCAAAAAATGTAACTATCAGTATATACAATGTGGGGGACTTCAGCTGAGTTGTAAACAATTATTCATTTTTCCAGTTATGTTTGCCCATAACTGGGCCAGTAGAATATATTGCACATCTTACTATATAACTATTATATTGCATATCACCTTACCATGTAAAGATACAGAAACCCTCTAGTTGGGATCTACAACCCTACAGTCTCAAAAAAAAACAGACATACCAACCACCATTTAAGTCAATAGGTATAACTGCTTCTGTTGAAGCATATGCAGATCCAAAGGCTAAAGCAGTGATTTTCAACCTTTTTAATCTCAAAGCACACTGACAAGGCGATAAATGGTCAAGGCACACCATCGGTTTTTGGACGACTGACAAGGCACATCGCATTGCCAGCAAGCGACTCACATCCCCAAGTGACCCTACTAACAAATGATCCTCCTCCCAACTCCCATGGCACACCTGCAGACTATCCGTAGCATACCAGTGTGCCACAGCACAGTGGTTGAAAATGGCTGGGCTAGAGGTACAACAAGGCACAGGAAATAATACTGAAATTCAATGCAAAGTAAGGTACCAGAGCAAGAACAGGAAGAGATCTTGGGGGGAAAGTGCTAGACCTAGCTATTAAGTGGATCAGGCAATTAACAAGAAACACTTTCTTAAGTGTGGCCTAAAGCCATGATTCTGATGATGACATGTGATGAAAGTCAGAAAGGACAAGTTTACTTTTAAATCTAATGAGCCGTGTAACCAAAAGGTTAATGAGGGATTTCAAAGACTCTGAAGTGTGACACAATTTAATACAATATTTCAGCCAGTGGTATTGCTGATTTATACACTAATATGATGTATTAGGCACCGGCGAGCAAAATGAGTCAGAAAATTGCAGGCCTTCTTGAAACTTGCTAAAATCAGGACAGAGATATACATCAAATTTATGAAATTATGCAAAAAATGGATGATTATTTTACTGCCGTTAATGGGAAATAGATCTCAATGTGCACAATATCAGAAGCTGCAGACTACATAAACGATGCTTTAAGGAAGACGTTTGTTTTTATTTCCAACACGATACGGAAAAACTGCAACGCAACGGAACATTTTTGTAATATTGGTGTCCTTTGAAACAGGCATTAGTACAAAGCAATTACCAACCAAAATAAGAGCATTACAAAAGACAATGCAGAATTAAAATAAAAATAGACTTTGGTGATTTGTCGAGTGTGTTTTGTTTATTTACAATGTGGTGTTTTGTTGGAGCAATCCGTTTTCATGTTTTATCAATTGTCCATCATCTTGGGCTGCCCTTTGGGTAAGAAAAGTGGATTATAATTTTTTTTAAATAAAAAAATAGAAAAAGAATTTGTGGTGATTGTAACCTTAACTGTTGTGGAATCAACACACACATAGTGAAACAGGAAAGTCAAGAGAGCAAAAGCAAGAAATATAGGAATGCAAAGGGATAAATTAATACTGGTTGGTATTGTACAGATAACTTATTTGGGCCCAGTTCATAATGGGGTATGTAACTCCTAACACAGGTAATTCATATTCTGAACCCAGTACACCATGCATTGCAAAATCTGCCACTAGTGGTCTTCCTGCAAAATACTTGTTTCTTATCATATTTGTGTCACAGTGTATGTTATCATATTCTTTTCATGCAGAGCATCTGAAAATACATAACAGTGAAATCCTATGCATGTCTACACAGAACTAAATTCCACTGAATTCAATGGACAGACAGCCCAATCCTATGTAACCCCCTCACATGTCAAAGCAGCAGCACCAACACAGTTTCCACTTTATCCTGTCAGGGACTTTTGGCACTTTGAGACCTCCTTGAGGTAAGGAAACATTTGTTCCTTTCCCCCAGGCTAAGCCCCAGGAGCCACCATGGGTCAACTCGGACCCATACCACCTCTATAGCTGGTGCAAGTCCACATTGACCAATGAAGACAGATCAGGCCCAGGGGATTAGGATTGGCAGGGGCTGCTGCTGTCAAACCCGTTCCCTTTTCTAGGTCCGATCTGCCCTCCTTCCCACCCTTCCACTGCCCCGTTCCACCCACCCCATACTGTGTGAACCACCAGCAACCATTTTGAGTTCACTACTGCAAATGGCAATGCCAAAGGGCCACTGCTGGCTATCTCTGGCAGCTAAGCCGGTGGGGGGGGGGGTGGGAAGGAATGGTGAGGTGGGCAGAATGAGCCATGGATGGGGAGGGAAAAGGAAATTTCTTAGTGGGAAGGTGGTGAGCAGGAGGTGGGATGGGAGAAGGAAGGGATGGACCTTGGTGGCACCGGCATGTGTCAGATCCTAATCCTGTTCCCTGTCCCCTTTCCCTTACTCTCCTAAAACTAGTGCCAGCAAAATAGCTGGAGCAGATAGGACAAGACCCATTAGGGCAACAGTGTCTTGCCACAGGGTAAAGGAGCAAAGCTTTCCTTACCTTGAGACAGCCTCTGGACCACCCCCTCCCCTTGCAGAATATACAGTCTGCGCTCCACTGGCCTGGATTGGGCGGTTGGTAAGCCATGGCTGAAGATGCTTATGAGGTGGTGCTATGGGAGAAGCAATAGCAGGCGGGCATGGAGGGCACCTGGAAACTGGAGAATAAACCAACTTCCAGGGCAAAAGGAAGGTGATCTGCTCCTGCCACTGCTCATACCCAATGACCAATGATATGGGGATGTTTACTAGGCAATAGACTGAAGGAGCGGCAGGAGTAGGAACAAATCTTATTACAGCAGGGGTAACTGGTATGCACACACATATGCTTTTTAAACAGCACTGTGCAAGGGGAGTGCCCACAGGCTTTTTGCCCCAAGCCCCCAAAAGGTGGTACCGATTCGGCATGACAGCACAAAAAAGCCTTTCCTTATTTCAAGGCTCCTTCTCTTGCTTTTAATTAAATCTCTAGTGTGCACCTTGTGTATACCTCCCTGTATATAATAGGGCTGCAAGCTTTAATCAATTTCATCAGTGAAGTTTTAGTTGATTAATTGGGGGGGGGAGCAATTTTCAACCATGAGTCAGAAAGCTAAGCATTTTTTTTTTTAACCTGCTTTTGATTTTGGTATATTATAGTACGAGGTAATGAATAAGAAAATATTAAACAAGGACTTTCATTCTCAAGTGAGTAGTAGCTTCTGTTTATTAAATTGTAAGTTCTTGCAGACCTTCGCCAACTCGAAAGTGAGTTGATAAGATTTGGTAATATGCAAATTACACTTAAATGTAATTAAGTGATCCGTTAAGGAGTTAACAGGCAGGTGATTAATCAACTGCAATCAGTTGAGACCCCTAATATAATAGTGTGAAATAATATATACTTGTACAGCCACCTGCTTTTCTCATGGGACATACATTTCGACTGGAAAGATATATTTATAGAGCAGTTTAATAAAATACTAAATCATGACTGTATATCTGAATTGGGCATAAATGAGCAGTTCTGAAGCAAGACCAGTGAGAAAGAGCCAGCTATTTTTTACTGCTATCTCCTTCTGTTAACTTCAATATGACATTTCTGTTTTATTGTAGCTGTGATAAATTGATGTATATTAACTACTATGCCTAAGGTTTGGCCAGCTTCATGTTGCTTGCTTCCATTTTAAAAGACCACAATCTATTTGAGGAGGTTATGCAACCAATCTGAAACATATGTGTCCGTCCACGTGCGTTCATGCATGTGTGTTCAGTTTCCTGTGTTTGAATCATAAGAGCTGTATAAAGTATCTATCACATGATGCATACATGTTGTGGAATCTGCCCAATCTGGAATGTGCATCAGTTTATTATGCAAATATTTTTTTCACATCTGTGATGCAGGGTTGGCCTAAAACCTCCCGATGCCCAAGGCGGCATGCCGTATGCTACCCCCATCCAAAGGTGTGCCAGCCTCTGATTTTCCCACTCTCCAAAGCGGGAGTGAGCCCTTTTCCTAGAGCTGGCAGCTTTTCCTTATTAAAAGTTCATCACAGGTTACAAGCCATGATAGGTATATGCAACTTCCTGGTTTTAGAAGTAGGCTACCTCAGAATGCCAGATGCAAGGGAGTGGAAACAAGATACAGTTATCTTGTTGTCTTGCATGCTCCCTGAGGCACTTGGTGGGCCACTGTGAGATGCAGGAAGCTGGAGCTGAGGGGCCTTTGGTCTGATCCAGTGGGGCTCTCCTTATGTTCTTAAAAGGTGGAACTCTTGTGCCCAAAAGGTTTGGAATGAAGATTTAGAGATTCAGTTTGGAAATGCTGGAGCAGAGGCAGTATTCTGTAAAAGGTACAGCTCTCTCTCTCTTTTTTTTTTTTTTTTTTTTTTGTTGGCTAGCAAGTACTCCAGTCTCATGGAGATTGTTTACTTCCCAAACTTGGCAAACATCCTTAAACTCTTAGAATCATAAGGACATAAGAAGAGTCCCACTGGATCAGGCCATAGGCCCATCTAGTCCAGCTTCCTGTATCTCACAGCGGCCCACCAAATGCCCCAGGGAGCACACCAGATAACAAGAGACCTCGCTGGTCATGTCGTGAGAATGGATGATGGCCGGATCCCAAAGGATCTCCTCTATGGAGAACTCGTGCAAGGAAAGCGCCCTACAGGTAGACCACAGCTGTGATACAAGGACATCTGCAAGAGGGATCTGAAGGCCTTAGGAGTGGACCTCAACAAGTGGGAAACCCTGGCCTCTGAGCGGCCCGCTTGGAGGCAGGCTGTGCAACATGGCCTTTCCCAGTTTGAAGAGACACTTGGCCAACAGTCTGAGGCTAAGAGGCAAAGAAGGAAGGCCCATAGCCAGGGAGACAGGCCAGGGACAGACTGCACTTGCTCCCAGTGTGGAAGGGATTGTCATTCCCGAATCGGCCTTTTCAGCCACACTAGACGCTGTTCCAGAACCACCTTTCAGAGCGCAATACCATAGTTTTTCGAGACTGAAGGTTGCCAACTATGTCCTGGTGCCCTCCCTTGCATCTGGCATTCTGACATAACCCATTTCTAAAATCAGGAGGTTGCACATACACATCATGGCTTGTACCCCGTAATGGATTTTTCCTTCAGAAAATTGTCCAATCCCCTTTTAAAGGCGTCCAGGCCAGTCGCCATCACCACATCCTGTGGCAAAGAGTTCCACAGACCAACCACACACTGAGTAAAGAAATATTTTCTTTTGTCTGTTCTAACTCTCCCAACACTCAATTTTAGTGGATGTCCCCTGGTTCTGGTGTTACACTCTCAGATGGTGAGAGTGTAAAGAGCATCTCCCTATCCACTCTGTCCATCCCCTGCATAATTTTGTATAATTTTGTTTATACATGTATGTATGTGCCTAGTCTCTTCATTCCATCCAGGAGCAAAGAAAAACTGGATCAGTGCTTCCAATAGGTGGACCATGTGAAGTGGTAGAGTGGGGGACAAACATTGAGAAAGGCTGCAGTAGAGGGTTCAAGAAAGCTGTTACCAAAAGGGCTGTTTTATATATAGGAATAATTGGTTGGCAACCTTCAGTCTCGAAAGACTATGGTATAAGCCTACAGCACCCAGTATTCCCAGGCGGTCTCCTATCCAAGTACTAACCAGACCTGACCCTGCTTAGCTTCCAAGATCAGACGAGATTGGGCATGTGCAGGGTAACAGTTGCTGCCCTTATTGGAAACTTCAGGACCATAGGCTGGATAACAAAACAGCGTAATGCAGAGAAATTTCCTTTTAGCTTAAGGAGGAGACTGAGAGAAAGATAACTTTTAATAAAAGATTATATTTTTATTACAAAGCACACAGGTAAACATAGTGCACATGGAAGAATGATGTGTCTTGGTCCTAGTACTTGCATCTAGTGTACCTAGCTTTATGGTGGTTGCATGTGAAAAGTATTTGGTGCATCCGAGGAAATTAGAAAGGGAACGGTTGTAGGGAAGGATTTTAGGGGTCTCTGATCTGCCAAACCCAGTTGCTGACTAAAGATGGGGAGAGAAGGGGAGAAAAAAGGGGGGGAAGAAGGGAAAGGATTCCAGACACAGATAGTTACCTTTCTTGTAGAGCAGTTGGATGGGGTGGGGGAAGAGTCCTGGGAGGAGGACCTTCTGCCTTGGGGGGGGGGGGTCAGAGAGAGAGAGAGCATGTGCCAGCCTCTCTCTTAAAAAGGGTTTTTGCTGACCTGGAGCTGACCTGGATGTGCTTGCTTACTACACACAGTGGGGTACTTGGAAAATGTAAAACATTGAAAGGATTATCAGCTAATGGCTGGCTTCAACCCAGGAAGGCAATTCAAATTTGCATAGAGTACTTAAGCAGTGATTGAGTTACAACAATACAATGAATACAGTAATGTAAAACAATAGGGGACACTTAAGCAATGATTTACTATGCCAGACTTCTTGACCCTAGAGAGGTGGATGTTGTAACCTTGTGACTTGACCTGATTGTTGGCCTATGTGCTGAGGTTCAGCCTGCATGATTTTTTTAGTCCATAGTAACATAACCAGATATAAAATCACAACTAAGGAAAAATGGGATTTTCACGTAACAAAGCTATGACAGAGAAACATTAAAACTACATAAATGGATCAAGTCCCTATTTGTTAAAGGGAGACTTCTTAGCATCCCTTTGGGGTTCACTCACTCAGATTCTGGTACCCAGGTTCTTAGATCTCAAACACAATAAGTCTCACAGCCCAATCCTAATTATATCCCTGTGCAATGATACAGTGGTGCTGGCTGGTGGAGGTCTCTTCTGCATAAGGGGATATTTGTCCTCTTGCCTGGGGTAAGCCCCAGCAGTAGCTATGGGTCAACTCATGGGTCAACTCAAGCATGTGCTTGATCTCTGGCATTAGTCCGCATTGACCTGGGAAGGGGCTCGGGATTTGGCCAATCCTGCCCCCTTCCAGGCCTGATCCACCCTCCTCCTTGCACCCATTACCACCCCATTCCAGAGAGCATGGTAATAAAGAATGTGTTTCAGATCATTTTTGTCTCTTTTTCATTCATTTTTCTCTTTGAAGGCATTCTAACTATTATGGTAGGGATAGGAACAGATGGTAGGAGGTGCGCAATCTCTGAACATGAAAGGAAATTTTTGTCAAAAGAATAGCGTTCACTTTTCTTCTAAACCTGCCTGCCTAACCCATGATCACAGGCAAATATCAAGTATTTTGCAGAACAAGGTGACTCTTCATATACCCTCTGTAAATAAACAAATTCCTAAATGCCACACACCAAGAAACTCTGCCATAAAATATAAAATCCAAGAATGCCACACATGTTGCTGGACAAATCATTTATATACAAGTCACTAACTTCTTCATTTGATTTTTTCCCCCCTTCACATATTGCCTAGGGAGATTAAGATTTTTTTTGCTTAATTTATTCATTACAATAAAACGATTTGTGGAATAATCTCTGCCCGAATGCAGGCATGGAAATGATGCTTAAGCCATTTTATCTTGGAGTGTGTACACAATAGTTTGACGGCACACTTAGACGTATCCTACAAGTCTGCTCCCCCAAGGGTAAGTCATATAGGAAGGTTTCCAGTGTAAATAATTGCAAATCTAAATCCGTGTTCTTTGCAGATAAAGAGGCTTTAGAATGCTTTCTTTCTGCAAAACTTGCTAAGTTTACTTTGAGAAAGAAAGCAAAAAAGAGGCACAAATGTAATTTCCAAATATACGAAGAACCAGCTGACAATTGACTCTATGCATGGAGGACAAGGTGAGTGCAGCTGGACTCTGTAAACTGGAAATGCAGGATGTAATGTCAGCACCCACATCCAGTCCCTAGAAATAGTACAAACAGGGAATGGTTGGCAACCTTCAGTCTCGAAAGACTATGGTATAAGCCTACAGCACCCGGTATTCCCAGGCGGTCTCCCATCCAAATACTAACCAGGCCTGACCCTGCTTAGCTTCCAACAAACAGGGAATGTTTCTTCTGAATTAGACTGAAGTAGAAGCAGAGTCCCCTGTAGATGTTCTAAGTGGCTACAATGAATGTGGTTGGGGTGGTGTCCTATTTTATTATTATTATATATTACATCATCATCTACTGCTTTTCAATAAGAATGTTCACAAATAACGAATGGCTCCCTGTCCCAAAAGGGCTCGCAGTCTGAAACAATGCAGAAGAACATCAGCAATAGCCACTAGAAAAGACGTTGTGGTGGGGTGAAAAGGGACAATTACTATAAAAGATATTGTACTTGGCTGAAAAGGGACTGTTACCAGTGGTATCACTAGGAGGTGCAAGGGGCATGGAACACACCGGGCGACACAGTTTGGCGGTGACACCAAAGGAGAAGAGTGAATAAAGGAGCAGAAGACTGGCAAGTCAGGTCTACTGAGTAGGCAGAGCTGGGCTCTACATTGGGAAGCCTGGTGGACCTGGGCGCCAGAGCCTCTTCTGCTGCAGCTGATAGTGTGGGGGGGATATAGTTGCTGTGTCTATGGGTGGTGAAACCTTATTCCATACCCCAGATGGAAAGACAATGGATAAAAGGCCAACTTTGACCAAGAGACCAGGTCTACTCAGTGGGTAGATGGCTTAGGGAAGCTTGGGAGACCTGGGCCTCAAAGACATTTTTCAGCCATTGCCACCCTCCCTCTGCCCTATTTTGTCCCCTCCCCACTCACCCCTGTTGCCATCCTGCCCACCTCTCCCCCCTGCACTGGGTGACACCAACCCCAGTGACACCACTGATGGTTACTCTTCCCCTGCTAAATAGAAGAGGAACACCACTTGAAAAATTGCATCTTTGCCCAGTTAGCAGGTATTGCGATGGCAGGCTCCACTTCCTAACTATGCACGTTCATTTTTACATGTCTGAAGAGAGCAACTTTTCTCTTCAAACAGTCAAACGAATGTGTGTACATTGGGGTACTGCCTTCCTTCATAATACCACTTACTCCATGTACTTGCTGCATCCAGCTTGAATGTCTATAAAAGGCTTAGGTACGTGCATTTAGCAGAATAAGCCCCTTCTCAACTCTGTTTCATATCCAATCCCAAGAAACTTGTAGATTCTGAAAGCTGATTGCTGCGTTCTGTAAGCCAAGTCAAGGCTTGGAAGAACTTCCTGATCAGACTAATAGCTAAACCACTAAGCCAGCTTCCTCTCATCCCTTTTTATGCACCCTCTCCTCTGCCCATATGAGAGTTGGTCTATCTGTGGTTGTTACTCTTAATGATTACACATGAAAAGATACTAAAAACTGATTAAAACATTCAGGCCTGGAACAAGGGGTGGTAACACAAAGCCCAGTCCAATTGCTGAAACTCTCAAAGGCTCAAAGCACTGCTTGGCTGAGAAACAGCCTGCAAGCCATCTGTAAGCTGTTCTGAACAGTTTGGAGTAAGAGCTGACCAACAGGGTAATAACTAAAAGAAACATTTGAGAATTTAATTGTGAAACATTTCTGGTGTATCATAGTTGAAACAAGGTGGTGATGATGATGATGATGATGATGATGATGATGATGATTTAACATCCTCCACTCTTCATAATGCCAGGGGAAGGGGAGAGGAAGCTCTGATGACATCCAGGATGCCTGTGCTACTCTTCAATATTTAGGGCCAAGCATTTTGATTATGTTAGCATTGATTATCATTTTGATCATGTTATTGGCACAGATGTGCTGCTTGTTTTTTGTGTTTAAACCAGGGCTGTGGGGGAAGAGTATGACTCGTGGTTCAATCCTAAGGGCATCTTGCACTTCCGGATGGAGAATTCAGACAGCACTAGGCCAGGGGTTAGGCAGAAAAGGTCAGTGACAAGGGTGAGGAGGAGGGCAAATCAGGATCAGAAAGGGGTGGGTTTTACAGCAGCAGTAACCGCCGAATTCCAAACCCCCTTCCCGATCTCAATGGAGGGTCCCCAACCTGGGTCCATGCGGACTTGCACCAGCTTTGATGCTTGCACGTGTCCAAGCTGCTATAGGCATTTTGACTCTGGGCATATCTGTGCGAGCCTTAAACTAAAAAACTAATGTCTGCAGTCATCCCTGAATATCCTGTACCTAATGCTGGCACATTCCTCTACTAATTCCACAGAGGTCTGTAATCACTAATCACCTTGGCAAATAAGAGCCTGGTCAGGAGCCCTCTTCCTGCTACAGCCCTGAGGCAGCAGCAAATTGACCAGGCTTTTAATGAAACAACTGCAGACTGAGCAGCAGAGCTTCCCACAGCAGGAAAGGAAGGAGAAATTGAACAGCTTCCTCACACTGTCCAATTACAAGACCGACCTTGTATGGCAGATCAAATTCATGGAGGGAAGGGAAGCTGAGGCTGAAAGCTAACATTTGTTCCCCAGACAACAAAGAACTTTAACAACGAACACATTTATTGAAGATTAAGTTTTCCAAACTGTAGCCCTCCAAAGATACACCAAAGTAACCCAGGAAGTAAAAGGTAAAGCTAGTTTTGAGCAAACACTTTATTAGTGCATACATATTAGTACATGTTAGTACATACATATTAGTATTAGTACATATTGGTACATACAGGCTCATTGTAAAGTCTCAATTCCAAGATAGATAACCTCAGTGTTTGGCTTTCCTGTGCAGTTAAAAATATTAATAATAAAAAAAAAACCCTAAGTTGGGAAGTGCAGAAACTGGATGCCCATTTGTGGTTGGACATCTGGAGAGGAACAAATGAATTAAAAGTGTGCAATAAAGGGAACTGAATAATTAAGAGACTCTCTGAACATTGCTGCCTGATTAATGACAAGCTGGGAGGAGTTGATGGCCTCTGACTGAGCCTGGGACCATTACCCTCAGAGAAGTGCCCCACTCCACCCCGTAACTGCTGTATGCAAAGATAAATTAAGCTTATAATGGTGAAAATTGCATAATGATTTATGAATTACTTTGAATACTTCCAAAGTTCCTGGTGTTAGTGGATGTCGTATTGCTGAGCTTATATTTTCCCCTTACCCATAGGATTCTTTCAGTTATAGGTGGAACTGGTCTTTTACAGTGTAAAGGATGGGGGTGGGATGGAAGCCTTTGCTGGATGGAAGTCAGAAACCCTTAAGGTGTGGCTCTCATCTGCAGGCCTGGTCTAAACTGCTCACATTTGAAAGTGGTGTTAACAACAGTCTCCTGCTTGTTGCCCTGGCACAGAGTATATTGAACGTGATTGGTTGATCTCATAATCCAGCATCTCTGCAAAACCTCCTTCCTTTCTTATTTATTACACCTCCTGGATAATAAACAGTTGGTGGGTGGGTGGACTATAAGAGAAGCTGTTGAACACAGTAAGTACCAACTGTTATGCCTTCTGTCCTTCAAATTCACTATTACTATTATTAGTTGGCAAAATGCCCGCACCATTATTCCCCCGTTCACCTCAATTATTCTCATTATCATCACTATAATTCTAGTACATAAATGATTGAAGGTGGTAGAGAGGTGGACTGTAAGAGAGGCTCCTTCATACAACCCAGAACCCTCCTCTGCAAACCCCCCTTGATCACACTCCTGAATAATATACATTGTTGTGGGAAGGGATTTTTAGAGAGACTGCAGAACACAACCCTGCACCCACCTCTGTTAACTCCTTCCCTTCAAAGTATTATTAGATGTACATATTGCTGGAGTGAAGGTAACTGGATAATTCAGAATTAGTAGCAGATCACAGGCATAGTCACTATATATGGTAGGTCTGATCTCAACGATCTACGGTAGCAGTGAGTTCCACAGCATTTCTTTTTTGATTGTACACTTCCAGCTTTTCTGTTTCACCTTGCTCTTTAATGAAGGAGGTGATATATAAGTGCTGGAATGACCTTCTCAATATTATATAAAACGATGAATAATATTCATCTATTTAATATAAATCTATTTAATGACCTGTCTTATTAGTCTCTATCCAGAGGTCTTTCCATTCTTCTTTTTTCACCTTCTATTTCGATTAGATCTTTTATGAGATTGACTGACTATTAAGTGCCCTATTGATCAGTTCCTGTAATAAATTCAGGGACCAGCACAATGTCATTCTTTATACAGAATGAGACCATTCTAGATTCAGTTCTGTTTCTGACTTCCATCTGGCTATGACCAGTTGTGTTAATTTGTCCAGTTCACTATATTGCTAAAATGTACTTTGTTCCCAAACATCAGGATACAGCAACTGTGATTATGTATCTATGAATGTTAAATAGAGTTTAATTGTCATTTAAGGTAATGTTGCATTTTGATTTAATATATTTGGACTATTTTTACAAAATTGATTTCTAATTCTTTTCTAATATGCAGTGATTATCAATTAGTGGAGGTTTTGCTTCTGGTAAGATAGGATTACAGTCGGGCAGCCCAATCCTGAGCTATTTTGCTGGTGCAGGTCCAAGTTGACCGATTGTGGCTGCTGGGGTTTACCCTGAGGAGACTTCCAGTAGCCCAAACTCCCTGCAGGATGCAGCAAAGACTGCACCAGCTCTGTTGCATCGCCGCACAGGAGTTTAGTTAGGATTAAGTGTTAACGGCCAACAGAACAGCATAAGATGCATATATGAACATTAGTCTCTGCCGACTACATTCTTATAGTCCAAAAAATATTGCTCACATACCATTCAAAGCTGACTGAGATAACTTTCTGAGTTGCTAGGTGCCTCTGTTATCTACAAGAATGCATAACAACTTCCTTGTGCCTCCTGTTCATGCAGCTTCCCTTACCATCACATGCTAAAACCAGGGAACATCCACTAATACCAGGGGACATCCACTAAAATTGAGTGTTGGGCAGGTTAGGACAGACAAAAGAAAATATTTCTTTACTCAGCGTGTGGTTGGTCTGTGGAACTCCTTGCCACAGGATGTGGTGCTGGCGTCTAGCCTAGACGCCTTTAAAAGGGGATTGGACAAGTTTCTGGAGGAAAAATCCATTATGGGGTACAAGCCATGATGTGTATGTGCAACCTCCTGATTTTAGAAATGGGTTATGTCAGAATGCCAGATGCAGGGGAGGGCACCAGGATGAGGTCTCTTGTTATCTGGTGTGCTCCCTGGGGCATTTGGTGGGCCGCTGTGAGATACAGGAAGCTGGAGTAGATGGGCCTATGGCCTGATCCAGTGGGGCTGTTCTTATGTTCTTATGCTAATAACAGAGTGAAATCCCAGGAGCCTGTATGCACCACTGATGCTTTCCAGCGCATTGCTTTTGCAATCAGGGTTCACACCTGAAACCAGAACATGTACAGCCCCTCCAATGGAAGAAAGATTTCATTAGGTAGGCCTTGTCAATCTTGCTTTGGGTTCTCTGGTCTTTAGACTTAAAAAAAAAATTCCTTGCCTATACCAAGTGCAATGTTGCAAAGCTTGTATAAAAAAGGAAATTGCACAGTGACTAGTAGCAATTTCATTATTGAGTGCAATCATGCCATAAGGCAATGAATAAAACTCAGCATTCCCTCAGACCTGCAGTAAAAAGATAAAGTGTAAATTTCATAATTGCATCAGTTCTGCATATAATGAGCAAGGCCTTGCACGGCATGGCAACAAGTCAGATCTCTGCACTCCTAGATTCCACAGATTGATTCTTTGCACATTCCTACCTGATTTCCCTGGAATTAGTTCTTAGATTTCAGTTTGGTTGTCATTTGGGTTCAGAACAGTTTGATTGGCTCTGTTTTGTAAGATATGTTAATGCTGCACGGCAAACAGACAATTCCTCTTTCGTCTAGAGAAATTCCTGCCTGATAAGATAGGTCTTCAAATAACAGTAAACCAATTTTGTTGATTTGGATCTGCAATTCATCAGATATCATACAAAATGAATAATATTGCTTGTAACAAATTCACAAAACTCTATCTGTGAAACTCTTTATCTTATCCTTACAATGCACACATAACTCATTATCTTAATTTGTGTATGAATTTTTGTAGAATAGGGATTTCCCCATGAGATCGTAACAGCTGGAGGAGATCATTTGTATGCTAATGTTCTACAAATACTCTAGATAAGTGTTTCTCAAACTGTGGGTCAGGACCCACTAAGTGGGTCGCAAGCCAATTTCAGGTGGGTCCCCATTCATTTCAATATTTTATTTTTAACATATTAGGCTTGATGCTACCATGGTACATGACTGCATTGGGGTAAATGTTACAGGCCTGTACTTTTAATAAGCTATTATGTATATGCTTTTAACAATGATAGTAAATGGGACTTGCACCTGGCTGAGTGTGGGTAGGATTGCAGCCTAGAATTGTTAAAATTTTTTCCTTCTTGATGATGTTACTTCTGGTCATGACATCACTTCCGGTGGGTCCTGACAGATTCTCATTCTAAAAAGTGGGTCCCGGTGCTAAATGTGCGAGAACCACTGTTTCCTTCATCCTGGTGATTCGTGCAGGATTACATTTTGTCAAGACAGGGGATCTGTTCCCCTGGGGCATTATACCTTCTACCTTAGATAGACATTGAGATGGAGCAGACCAAGCCAGCAGGTCAATTAGTTTCAAGTCTATTTTTTAAAAATTAACCAGCACAAAAGGTCAAGAGTAAACAAGGTAAGACCACATCATTGCTACTGAGTTACATGAACTACAAAAATAAAGGCTGATAGCCATATAACTGTCATTATTGAACTAGTTGCACTCAATGGTGTCCTCTGTGTGTTGTTTCAGATTGTTAGCATCAATGCCAGATAATTCCACTACTGACATCCCTGAGCAGCCCTTCTCAGTTTTGCTGTACAGTGCTTATGACCTAATCCTATCTGGGTATTGTATTAACATTTCGGCAGCGCAAGGTCCTTCACAATGGTGCAAAAGCCAAGCTGACATTATGCACTTCCAGGCTGCTGCCACAAATGGGCAAATATGGCACATGCGCCTGTGGCTTCTGTAGGGTCCACCACTCCTGGTAAGTTGATGGCAGGGCATGTTATGGGTGGGGAGTGCAGGGGCCATGTCAGGGAGGGAGGGGTAGATCCCGGCAGCACCAGCATGTGCCAGGATCCAACCCCCTCTTTCTGAACCTGGCCATCCCCTTTTCTCTCCTCTGAAATACAGCAGCTGCACAGCCAGCATATATCTGAGGAGACCTACAGGCTACCAGGAGGCCTATGCAGAGATAGGCAGACAATATTTTTATCTATCTTCGCAGGCCTCCTGATCATCGCCACCACCAATACCCCAACTGTATGCAATGTGTGCTCCATCAGTGCAGGTGCACTATTGTTAATGGTGGGCAATAGGATCAGTGGCATCGCTATGGGAGTGCAGGCCACACCAGGTTATGCACATGGGGGGAGTGATGTGCACTAATGACCACAATTGCTAAAATCATGGTTTGTAAGAATAATATCATGGTATATAATAATAATAATACAGGTATTTCTATACTGCCTTTCTTGGTCCTCGGATTTCTCTTTGGACTTTATTCAAGGCGGTTTACATAGGCAGTCAATTTTTAAATCCCCTTAGGGATTTTTACAATTTGAAAGAAGGTTTCTATCTTTCAAGAAACCACAACATTCAGGTGTTTCTTTCTTGATCTGGCCGCACATTCTGGCCTCCATCCTTCCACGCTCAGAGCAGATGGAATAGCTCGGCTCAGCTTGTCAGCTGCTTCAAGGTCGCACGGTGCCAGAGGCCTCAAACTGGCGACCTGCGGATGTTATCTTCAGGCAAATGGAGGCTCAACCCTCTAGACCAGACCTCCTGCCCATTTGATGTGTAATTTACCAAATATACCATTTGATGTGTAATTTACAGCTGAATGCAATTTAAAAAATGGAGTGAAATATTTCCATTCTATCAAATGCCTTACCTTAATTCAAAATGGACCAATGAGACTGATTGTTCAAAGAGCTAATGAGATGTTATTATGACACAGCATGAAACCAATAAGGCATTAGTAAGGTGGACACTAGTGACCAAAATGGCTAAAATCACAATTTTTAGGATTAATACCAACATGTTATATACCATTCAATGCATAATTTATGACAGAATGCAATGAAAAAAACCATGTTGAATTATCTGTGTTCTATCAAAATATATAGCCAAGAAACCAGCAGGGCGGGGCATGGGAGGAGGTCCATTGTGGGGGGTGACACACTGGCCGCCCGCACCAGGTGACACAAATCCTGGTGATGCCACTGGATAGGATTTGGCTCTTGGAGACAGACCACATCAGTCCTTGACTCTATGTGCTCATTAAGAGTCAAACTAGATGAGATCCATGATTCATCCATGAGATCCATGACACTGGAGATCCATGATTTTCTGTCTGAAAGTGGGGGGGGGGGGAGAGGGGTTGGGCAACAATTCAAACTGGTTTGAGTTTACAGTATTGTAAGTATACTTACAATAGTATTGTAGTTTTATAATAGTATTGTACATGTATAATATCTATAAATTATACCCTTTTCAATTATCCACTTTAGACAAGAGAGCCTCCTCCCAGTGGTGTAACAACAGGGGGCTGCGCAATAAGTACTGCAAGCACCGCAATGTGCCATGTAAGTTGCCCCTTCCACTTGCTGTTTGAACCAATCCAGGCAGCGAAGGCCATGCACAGTGAATAGTTCTGATGGTGAGCGGGAGGGACCATTTACACAGCATGTCCTGCAACATGCTGTGTAAATGGTACTTACCACACCACCACCCCCGTAGCTATACCACCGCCTCTTGCAACACCCAGTTCTCTACATGTGTAAGCAGTAGCACAGAGCTTACTGCTCCTCCTCTTCCTCTCTTGCTTGCTTATGTATGATTGTTTCTGCTGCCTAATTGACTCTGGATTAATAGTCAAAAGATTATCTGTGGCTGAAGACTCACTGGACATATGGCTGAAAATAGAGCTAAAAATTGTGCACATCACACTTGCAGCCCAATCCCATTTGTGAATAACTGCTACCGACTTAGGGCAATGGATTTTTAATAATTAAAAGTACTGTAATCAGGATTTAAACTCAGATCTCACATCCAA
Source organism: Tiliqua scincoides (assembly GCF_035046505.1). Taxonomy (NCBI): domain Eukaryota; kingdom Metazoa; phylum Chordata; class Lepidosauria; order Squamata; family Scincidae; genus Tiliqua; species Tiliqua scincoides. Next base: position 44,450,681 of record NC_089822.1, read on the forward strand.
ACCCAACAATATACCACCATACAAAAGGAAAAAAAATATGTCGCAGAGGAATGAAAGAAGGCAGCTTGAGCTCCCCCATTCAGTCCCTTTGTTCTTTCTCAGAAGAGGGGGAACTTATATAAGCTCTTGTCCTTTGGCAACAGTTCCTCCCCACTAGCAAGAAGACCTGGTCCTCCATCTCAAGGCTTGTTGGCTGCTGCTGTTGCTGCCAGGGAGACACTGGTTTGGGATGCTGACCTCCCTCATCTGTGCCACTCTGTTCCCTACTCTCCTCTCCTACCCTGAAAGAGGGGGGAGTCTTTAGCCCATGTGGAGAGGAAGTCCTATCTCTTTTCACTGAATCCAGTAAACCCTGCTTGTTGAGCCAGTTTCTGTGGCCATACAAGGCCGGCTCATCCATTAGGTCAACAGAAGTAGCTGCCTGAGGCAGCAGATTGTTGGGGGCACCCATCTCTGTCCACCTACTTGCCTTTATTGCTCCATTTTCTCCTTCCACTTCCTGGATTGGGAAAGGAAAAGGGGGACAGAGGAACAGGAAACATGGAAGGGAGGAGAGTGCTCAGCTAGAACTTTGAAGAGTGGAAGGAGCAGAGGCAGAAGCACCTAAAGGGGTCAGTATTTGGCATGCCACCTCTGGCATCCGGAAGATTTGGGTTGGCCCTATGGCCCTAGCAAGCCCAACCTTCTCTTTCCATGGTATGATGTTCCAAGCCTCAGGCACAAGGCTTTGGCAGCCACTATTGGCCACTATTGGCAATGGGGTATCCAGTATTTGACCAGCTCACCAATCAGCAGAGTGTGGGCTAGGTTATGTACCTGGGAGAGTGAGCTCTTTGCAGGCTACAGTTATTTCAGTTATATCCTGCCTTTCCACTGAGAAGTATAGATCTCTGTGACCACAGATCACCTCAATCTAAGTCCAACACTCTGTCCACACCATCACATTGGATCTTGTCATAAGGATTACCCCAAGCTTGTATTGTATTGGTTTCCCCTGCATTTATAACTTGTTTATGTCAGGCCTAGTACTATTTTCTACAAATTTACCTGTTGGAATTCAGAACAGATCTTTCAGCTGTTTGCAATTCCTGCCACGCTATCAACAAAATCTTGCACTGCAGCTTTAACGGTTTTAGTTTGCACATCGAATCATCCTGGTACATGTTGCACCATTTGCAGCGCAGCAGTGGCATTGCCAGAAATGTCTCAAACTGTGATCACAGCAGCCACTTATCATGTCTTTGGAGGCATAAAAGAAATTGTAGAGAAAAGTCTTCCCATTGCCTGATATACTATGATTAAAGATATCAAGAACAAGACCCCCCTATGCTGTTGCCAGGCAAATTGGTGTGAACTCATTTTTTTCCTCTCTGGCTAGAACCAAATGTGACCCTGGCAAATACCTGTTCCCAAACCTGCAAAAAGCAAAAGTAGGGCTGGGGGTGGGGAGAATGTTTGTAGGAAAGAACCAGTGGACAGGACATGTGAGGATGCTTCACCCTTTCTGTGATTCCCTATTGAAAATACATCCTTGTTTTTTCCCCATCTGGGCTTAATTCTTGTACTGGACTACAACTGGGGAAATAGAGCTAAATATAGTGTTACAGCCATGAACTGCCTCAGGGACTCCGGCTCCTGATTTTGCCTCGAGGTTGACTCCTGAAGCCTTTTCCAGAACTGGATGTAGCCACAAGGCAGTGGAGGTTTGAGGTCAGAGTTTCCTTCTCTTAGATGAGCTGCCTTCCTAGGCTGACGAGTCCCATCTACCCGGTACCCATCTACCCATCATCATGCTGTACAAGAACAAAGGTGACAGGGGTGACTGCAACAACTACCGCGGCATCTCTCTCCTTAGCGTTGTAGGAAAGCTGTTTGCCCGAGTTGTACTAAAGAGGCTCCAGGTACTTGCAGAGAGCGTCTATCCAGAATCGCAGTGTGGATTCCGAGCCAACAGGTCCACCACTGATATGGTATTCTCCCTTAGACAACTGCAGGAGAAATGCAGGGAACAACGACAGCCACTCTTTATAGCCTTCATAGATCTCACAAAGGCTTTCGACCTGGTCAGCAGAGACGGCCTCTTCAAGATTCTCCCCAAGATCGGATGTCCACCCAGGCTCCTCAGCATCATCAGATCTTTCCACAAGGACATGAAGGGCACTGTTGTCTTCGATGGCTCCACATCAGACCCTTTTGACATCCGAAGCGGAGTGAAGCAGGGCTGTGTTCTTGCACCAACCTTGTTTGGGATTTTCTTCGCTGTCCTGCTGAAGCAGGCCTTTGGAACTGCAACAGAAGGCATCTATCTCCGGACCAGATCAGACGGAAAGCTCTTCAACCTCTCCAGACTGAGAGCAAAATCCAAAGTCCAGCTGAAATGTCTGCGTGACTTCCTCTTTGCCGACGATGCAGCTGTCACTACCCACTCTGCCAAAGATCTCCAGCAGCTCATGGATCGTTTTAGCAAGGCCTGCCAAGATTTTGGACTGACAATCAGCCTGAAGAAAACACAGGTCATGGTTCAGGATGTGGACTCACCTCCCTGCATTACAATCTCTGAGCATGAACTGGAGGTTGTCCATGACTTTGTGTACCTTGGCTCAACGATCTCCAACACTCATTCTCTCGATAGCGAGCTAAACAAGCGCATCGGTAAAGCAGCTACCACGTTTTCCAGACTCACAAAGAGAGTGTGGTCCAACAAGAAGCTGACGGAACATACCAAGATCCAGGTCTACAGAGCTTGCGTCCTGAGTACACTTCTGTACTGCAGCGAGTCATGGACTCTTCGCTCACAACAGGAGAGGAAACTGAGCGCTTTCCACATGCGCTGCCTCCGACGCATCCTCGGCATCACCTGGCAGGACAAAGTTCCAAACAACACAGTCCTGGAACGTGCTGGAATCCCTAGCATGTATTCACTGCTGAAACAGAGACGCCTGCGTTGGCTTGGTCATGTCGTGAGAATGGATGATGGCCGGATCCCAAAGGATCTCCTCTATGGAGAACTCGTGCAAGGAAAGCGCCCTACAGGTAGACCACAGCTGTGATACAAGGACATCTGCAAGAGGGATCTGAAGGCCTTAGGGATGGACCTCAACAAGTGGGAAACCCTGGCCTCTGAGCGGCCCGCTTGGAGGCAGGCTGTGCAGCATGGCCTTTCCCAGTTTGAAGAGACACTTTGCCAACAGTCTGAGGCTAAGAGGCAAAGAAGGAAGGCCCATAGCCAGGGAGACAGACCAGGGACAGACTGCACTTGCTCCCGGTGTGGAAGGGATTGTCACTCCCGGATTGGCCTTTCCAGCCACACTAGACGCTGTGCCAGAACCACCTTTCAGAGCGCGATACCATAGTCTTTCGAGACTGAAGGTTGCCAATACAATAGTGTTACAGGATTAGATAATAGCTATCAATTGGCCAACCCTTTGGTTGATATTTCAGCAATGTTTTTGAATGATTCTGGTTCTAGTTTATCTGGTATGGCCACCTAACCATCCTTGCATGCTCAGATCTCCATAATTCTGTCATCTTTGAAAAAGTGGTATACAATGACTATGTCAAATAAAGCGCTCTCTCTCTCTCTCTCTCTCTCTCTCTCTCTCTCTCTCTCTCTCTCTCTCTCAGCACAGCCTGTGAGCAGTAAGGCCAATACAACAAATCTGTTTTCTCACAGATCCCACAGATCTGTGGTATTTGCCCAGGTATACCCCACAAACATGCGTGACACAAAAGACTTGGTTGAAACAGGGCCATGATTTATTCCATTACAAGGGCAGCGATTGGTGAAATGCAATGGGTCCTGACTATATTCCACCCCCCTTTAGTGCGGGCACCTAATTAGAAGGAGACAGTTTCTGTCTGAGCCCTCCTTTGGGCAAACCACCTTGACTCAGAACCTGAGCTCGCCCAAGGCTCCCCCAGGTTCTTCATCACCAACCCCTGAAACGGGGTCCAGCCAGCTAAATTGTTCTGCCCACCCTGAGCCGGGGAACCACGAAGGTGAGCATCTCAATTCCATTCCGGGATCAAGCCAGGCTGCCCCCAATCCAGGTTGCCTCGGGGTTCAGCACTGGCCTAAACCCGGCCTGTTGCTTGCCTGAAGGTGGACACCAGTTCCCTATTTCTCCTCCAGTTCCTGCACTACCTTGCCACACGGGGGGCAGAGTTAGCCTGGCACTTAGCATCCCCCCGCCCCATCTAAGAGTCCTTACAGGACCTGTTGCAAGTCTGACAGAAAGATATGGTTCCCGACCTCTGAGAGATGCACACCATCTCCCTTGTAAAGGTGCGGCAGAGAGCTCACTATATCGGGGTGGCGAAGCACCAGGCCGCCAGCTGCCAACACATCCCTCCCCAGGTGTGCATTCACCTTCCTTCTGGCTCTATCAACTCCATCTGGGCTTGTAGTACACCTCCAAACCCGGCACGGAAGTAGATCCGACCATATGATGATCAGGTCAGGCATCCAGCTTCTCAGTGTGGTCTTCTGCTGCCTGCTGCCTCAAGGACAGCCCCATCCTCAGGCAAAGGTCATTACTGCCAAGGTGTATGAGAAGCACCCGGGGAGGAGGAGCTCCCTGTATACACTCATACACCATGGGCAGCAACTGCCCCCACTTCATCCCTCTTCTGGCGGTGCACTGCACTGAAAGTTGCGCTCCCAGGCCCAGCTGAGATCCGAATTCACTCTTGAGAGCTTGCTTGTGAGCCCAGAAGACAGTGGAGTGGCCACAAATCAGTGCCCTCACTGGCAGGGAAAGGCCCAAACCTAACAATTAAAGAAGGAAAAACAAAACAACATGAAATCAGGTGATAACTAAGACGGCCCACCTGCCTTGGGGCGCACGTAGCTCTTAAATGCCGGAGATCTCCACCTACCTATTCTTTTGATCACGCTGCTATCCCAACCCATGCCAGCAGCAGCCCTTGCTGCCCCTATCCAAAATGAATGAAGGCCAAACTTGTCTAAGTCCTGGCCAAGGCCATCCCAACACTTCCTCACCACAGCCAGGAACTGGAACCTGGTGAGGTGCCCCAGCCTCCTCTGCCCCATCGGGGAACCATCATTGACATCTTGGGATTTGCTCACTTTGTGCACCTCCTGCGCTACATCGGCCCCACTCCCAGCACAAAGGTGCTCCTTCCGCTTGTGCACAAAGAGCAGCCCAGCGGACACACCTCTTTGAGCCACATATTCACGCAGCCCTGCAACCAGGCAAAGTGGGGAGTTCCCTGCCCCATTCAGTTGAACCCACTGTCGATGACTAACCTGGTCCGTCTTCGACCACCTCAGCCTCATGCCAGTCTGAGTCCAGTGCACATCCGTGACCTGTAGGGCACGCTCAGAGGTGTCCCACCTACTTTGTGCCAAGAACTTCACCAGGGCGGAAGTCCCCGAAAAAGAGAACAAGGGCGGTGGCCCTAACAAGAGTGCTTCAAATGGAGTGGAACGGACTGCACTGAATGACTCACATTGAAAGCTGGGAGAGAATGGACTGCATGAGTGTTCCATCCCCATGCTGAGGCCTACCGCTGTAGGCCCTTTCCAAAAATTCCACCCTTACCCTGAGGCCCCGGTTAGATTCCTCGTCCCCCTCATCAGATGGAGGAAGGTACAAGCGCACCTTACTGGGGGGTGCCCTGGCTACCCCCCTCCCTGATTTCTGAACTCTTTTTGGCATGCTTAAGGATCCACCAACGACTACCACCAGTTGCCTAAGCCCAGATTAAATCCAAGATTGGTGGGGAGCCCCCCTTTTCCCCAACTGAAATGAGAGCGCTGCTCAGAGCCTCCTGCTCAGAGCCTCGGAGCTTCCTTCCACCCCACCTCCACCACCTTCCTGATAAACAGGCACACATGCACAATCAGGCTGGAAAAACAAGGAGAAAGCAGATGAATACCACGTGGGCGGGGGCCAGGGAGGGGTAAACAAGGAGCACACGTGCAAAGTCACCGCTGGAAAAACAAGGAGGAAGCAGATGAATACCTCGTGAGCTGGGGGAAAACCCTGTGAGGTAGATGAGGCTGAGAGGAAGTGACTGGCCCAAGGTGACCAGAGCTTGCTTCCTGAGCTTTGTGGCTGAGGGGGGATTTGAACCTGGATCCGCCAGGTCTGAGTCCACCTCCCAAACCACTACACCAGCCTGGCTCGCCCTAATGCCACATGGGCTGAGGCCATGGAGGAGGAACCCCGGCCGGGGAGAGCTCCTGGATGGCTACTCCGCCCAGGGAGAGAAACCGGGGAGGAGGAGAAGGCGGGGGGGGGCTGCCCAGCCCGGTAAACAATGAGGCGGAGCAGGCTGAAAGGAGAAGGCGGGAGGCTGCCCAGCCGGGATAGAAAATGCGGAGGAGGAAGCTGAATAGAAAGGCCACGTGGGTGCCGCCCAGCACTGGTGGGGAATCTGCAGCAAAGCTCTGCAGCAGCTTCCAGAGGAAAGCTGCAACGCACCCCTGGTACCAGATTCCCCTCCCCAGCCCCTCTGGCCTGCCAGGCTAGTCCCTCGTCGCCTCAATGCTGTATCTCCCCACTGCTCCTTCCACTGCTGCCAAGGAACAAAGAGGCTGGGAAAGCATGGGCGCCAGCCTTTAAACTACATGCCCCAGCTTGCCCCCTCCCCCAACCAATAGCTGCTCACCACGTCATGCAGGCGGGAACCGGACAAGTCTCCCTCCACCTGCATTAACAGCTGGAGGGCTTTTCTCACAGATCCTACCAGCTCAGCTTTTACTTGAGATTCTGATTACATAGTTACTCTGAATTCTGTTTCTTCACAATGACACACAGCCAAAAAAATAATAATAAATGCTGCTGTAAAACAACAGCATTCTTGTTGGTAAGTGCTCACTGTCACCTACTACTAGTTCACCCTTTGTGCACCCCAATGGATGCAGCAGCAGCATCACACTATGTCCGGGGCATTGTGGGGAAGGGATAGGATGCCAAGGCACTCCCTCAGGCTGGAATGTCTTTATTTGTGTGGCTGACACATTAGTAGCAAAAGAGCTTAAAATCCTACTGTGCCTCTAAGGGAAAAGGTCCTCCACTGAGACGAAGGGCCCATCCAGAGGCATTACTGATGGCCCCCTCAAAGCCAGGGACCAGCCGTGCTGACTGTTCTATGAAATGTTGTGATCTTCCTAGAAGTTTAAATTAGACTGTGTGATTTTCCATCAGATACATACGTTTCTCATGGATAGGGTTAAACTCATGTGCAACCAACCTTGATATTTGCCCATGCTCCTTAGGTTCAAATAACTCACTTACAAAACATTTCTGATGAAGGTCACCCACCTTGGCTAGACTGAAATACAGTGTCATTTTCTTAATCTTCTCAAAGCCTTTCCTTCCAAGCATTACGGTTTCATCCCTCATTTCTTTTGTCTCATTTCACGTCTCTTCTTATGGCTGCTTTAATATGCTTATTCACCAATATCTCACTTGAACGGCTCCACTTACTGGAGGTAATTAGCTTGGTGTTTCTGAGATCCTGTCATCTGCAGTGCAGCCTGTTCTGCTGGGCTGCAGCTTTTGTGGGTGACCCCCCCTCTACCTTTTCTCACCTTTTTAGTTCAAAACAAAAAGAAACTCGTGATAGAATCAAGGGACTGTGGGCCCAATCCTATCCAATTTTCAAATGTGCCAATGGGGCATGCACTGCATCCTGTGGTGAGGACACAGTCTCAGAGGTATGGGAACAAATGTTCCTCAAGGTATGTTCCCCTACCACAGGGCTGCATTGTAGTTGCACCTGTGCTGGAAAGTTGGATAGGATTGGGGCCTGTGTGACCTCACCTGCTTGTCAGTCAGTCAGTCAGTCCCTGGTTGAACTCAGTCTGTGATCCCCTTTGTGTTTTCCACACGTTCTTGAAAGTACAATGGAGAATTTAATCTGTGCTCGTGATTATCTGTGCTAGGGAGTAATGCAACAAGGTGTGATATTGGCTAATTAGCATAGATTAATTAACTTAATATGTTCACATGTTAAGCTGTAACCATGAAACTCTGCATACTACAAATAGTTCTTAAGTTTATTTCACATCTGCAAATGAGAGAACTCAGTTAAGGAATTTTGGCTCTATCTTTTCCAAGCCCATCCTTCACTCTCTTGCAGCCCAAACCTATTCAGCACTGGCATAGCAGGGAAGCATGGCGCACGCTATATCCAGTGCTGAAATTGCAGGCCAGAAGTCTCCACAGGGTAAGTTAACATTGCTTCCCCTTATCCTGGGGAGAGCTGCTGCAGCCCCAATGGTTCTACTCTGATCTGCTCACCTAAAGAGTTGGTGTAGATCAGACCAGCCCGGAGCTGCCCCGGGCTCCCCACAAATGGGGATAGGATCTGGCATAATACCTGGTCCTGCCACCCGCCTACTGCCCGCCTTCCTTGCGGTCACTATTAATTATTAGTAAATGTTTATATACAACTTTTCAACAAAAAGTAGTTCACAAAGCAGTTTACACAGCAAAATATATGTTTTGCTCACAATCTAAAAAGAGATGGAAAAGAGACACCGGCAACAGCCACTGAAAAAGACCCCATGCTAGAGTGAAGAGGGAAGATTGATCTCACACTGCTAAATATAACATGATACCCAGGTCTGCAGTAGAGGGGCAAAGTCCCAGGGCCCAGGTTTCCAGAAGAGCTGGGCCAGAACAAACAAATTATACAGTACAAAACAAATTTATTACAAAATAAGTTTGGATACCGCAATCTCAGCCTACCCGGGGCAGCATTTACACTACATCTTAAATCTACTTTCAATGCACTTCATTACCCCAGTGCAGTGTATCTCAATGTTTGTTCCCCACTGTGCCACTTTGCATGGTCCACCCATTGGAAGTACCACTGGAAGTAACGGGAGAGGCTCAAGGTGGACAGGAGGGCGTTTTCGAGTGCACAAAAAAACACATGCTGAGCTCTGCCCGCCATGCCAAGCCTCCTACTGCTGCTTGCCATGTTACATTCTGGTCTCACTTCCAGGCACGCGGGTCCCATGAGTACCAACAGATACCACCTCAAGTATCTTAATACCTTAAGAGACTGCCCAATGCAAGCTATTCTTTCCTCAGATTCTATCTACTTACAGTTTTCCCCATTGGAAAAAAAAGAAAAGACTCCAAATTATAAAAACAAAACTGGTGGATGCACTTCTCATGATAACATGTTTGGAGCCTGCTGCATTGTCTTTGCCCTGATTTTTTTTTTCCTTTAATTTAAAACAGATTCTAAATGCTATTCAATTGCAGCCTGAGATTGTGTTACAAGAAACAACAGCACCATCTGTTGGCCAAAGAATGCTAAACAGCAAGTTCATCCTGTTGAACTACAACTGTCTTTTGTCCTGGTATATGGGCCACTTTATACATTACAGTTTTTGTAGCACAAAACATTTTATAAAACTGCACAGGTGGCACAAATGTGAAGCCAACCACATGAAATAAACAGGTGAGTGCACCAGAAAGTTGGGGCTCATCAGTATTCCTTGCCCACTTACAATAGTGAATAAATAGTGAACAATGTATCATGTCTCATAACTAACATGAGAAATGGCCTTAACTGTAAGCAGCCTTACATACATTTTTTCCCATGAGCAAAGAAATAAGTGTGGGTTGCCACCCCTTCCTCCTTGTCCTACAGAAGGAAGTTCACAACAGTAGGAAGTGGGTAGGATGTAGCACAAATGCTGGGAGTCATCTCATCCCCATTTTAATCATCCTTATAATTCCCATCCAAGAATATTCCCATCCAAGAAGCAGCACAAATCAAAGTTATGTCACTGCAAATAGAGTCTGTTGGTCTGTCATAACTGGCATCTGGGTCTTGCTCTTTGGACAAGCAGCTTTGTCCCCAGATGCCTCTGCTGCCTGTGAAAACCAGAGGGCCTGGTTGACCAATCAGCCAGCTGAGTGACAGTCCTGCTGAGTTGGATGGCCTTTCTAGGCCAAGCCATAGACAGTAGGGCCTCATGTAAGGTGAGCCCCAACCCCTGCATGGGTGTTGGACACCTCCCTAATCCTGCCACCTCTCACCCTCTGCACCACCACCTCCTCCAGGGGGTACTACTCTTTCCATTTCTCCATCTCTGTATTGGAATTGTGGAAGATATGATGAGGAGATAGGATGTGGTGTCAGCAGTGGCCTTTTAATTTGGTAAACCTGGGGAACACAGGCTTAAGGCTTGGGCTTTCAGCAAAGGGTGTGCTGCACAGCTGCAGCCACTAGAGGCAATGAGGTCTTCAGGGATATAAGGAGCAACTTATGCAGGGAGAGCTTTGTGGTGTTGTAGTTGGTGTGAGAGTGGAGGAGGGAAAGGAGACTTACTGGCAAAATGGACTGACTTTTTGGTGAAACTGGCTTGCTGACTCATGACTCTACTTATCAAACTGACTTTCTGGCACACTAATTCACAGACTGGCAAACAAGCAGCTAACTGGCACCCTGACTGGAGGATGAACCACAAACCGGCCCACTGACTAATGGCCTAATCCAACAGACTGCTGAGTGGTGGAGAGCTGAGGTGGTGCTGCTGTACCCAAAAGGACAGCTGCTTGAAGGAGGGACCCTGCAGACTCACAGGCAAGCCAGCCATCTACTAGTCTCCTTCTGGCTTGGTGCTGGGGTACGGTGGTAGTTCTTGCAGTCTGCTAGATCAAGCTGGGGGAACTTAGTTTTGGACATAAGTTGTTTAGGCAAAGCTCAGAACAGGAATTTGGCAAGACACACTCCTTCCCCTTCTCATCTTGCCCTAAGTGCTCCTTCATATACCTGGTTATCTGGGACAAATACCCCCAGTCATTCCCTTTATCCTTTGTTCTTGCCACCCAAGACCTGCTTTCTGACCTTTCTCCTTTGCATGTCCTGTGGCTCTGTCTCACCTTTTCCTCCCCCTCATCTTCTCACCTCTTGCCTCCTAGCCTTGCTTTCTCTCTTTATCCCAACATTTGCTTTTTCTCCCCCTGTTTCTGCTCTTTTCCAGCATCACTTTCTCCCCCTTTTCCAGCACAGTAGCTTTTAGACCTACCCATTAGCTGACAGCCCTCCCAACCAATTAAGCAGTGGAAAGGCTGTCAGTCACCACTAGCTGGGCCAAACATAGTGGTGATGCCACTGGCAGGTTCCACTCATCCAAGGAGGACTACATATTTCAGCATCCAGGAAGTCATGCGGGTCCACAGAACCCTGTGGCCCTCTAAACATATTATAAAGGAGGCCAGCACATCAAGGTGGCTAACAAAACCACATTACAATGAAATAGTAAAACAATTTTAAAAACACACATCATTTAGAAACAACTCCAACAGTAAGCTGGCAAGTAAAATGAATCAGTGATTCAGGGAGATTGTCAGGGAGACTGCCATGTTGTGCAGGCAGAAAATCCCAGGGTCAATCCCTGGCATCTTGAGCATTTGGAAGCTCTGCCTGCCTGAAGCTCTGGAGGGCCACTTGCACACGTCTGATCTCAGAAGCTAAGCAGGGTCAGGCCTGGTTAGTACTTGGATGGGAGACCACTTGGGAATACCAGGTGCTATAGGGTTATACCATAGTCTTTCGAGACTGAAGGTTGCCAACCACAGTAGATTAGTGATGTGACTCAATATGAGTGTTCAACTCTCAAGCAATTGAAACAGGAATCGGGTGCCATTATCAAAAGCCCAAGGGAAACATGGCAGACTTCATCTGGCACATAAGCAAACAATAACAAAAGTTCCAGGTAAACATCTCTCTGAAGCATCTGGTGGGCCACTGTGAGATACAGGAAGCTGAACTAATGGGCCTTTGGCCTGATTCAGCAGGACTTATATTTAGGAAGGGGAGTTCCATAATCTGAGTACTACCATAGAAAGGGCCCCTATAGCTAGTAGCCACCCATCTAATCTCACCTGTTTCAAAGGTGTGAAGCACACCAAGAAAGGCTTCCAGTGAAGACTGTAATTGATGAGCAGGTTGATTTGAGAGAAGACAATACTGCAGGTGCCCTAGTCCCAGGCCATTTATGGCTTTAATGATCACAAGGAATATGTTAAATTAAGTTCAGAAATGAACTGACTCGGAAATGAAGTTCAGAAATGAACTGACAGAAATTGAACTCTTAACACTAGCATAGTGGTTCACAAACTGTAGGTTACCACCCACCAGTGGGTGGTGATCCAACTTTTGGTTGGTCACAAAACTGACAAGCTGGTAGCTGAAAATGTGTTCAGCCCTGTGGAAATGAAAACAGAGCAGTGTGTGTGTGTGTGTGTGTGTGTGTGTACTCATGAGTAGGCAGATGCATCTCAGTCCACTTTGAAGGGCTGAGGGAAATGCAACACCACCAGAATGGTTCCAATCCCATGAATACAGCCCCCCCCAAACAAACTCTTAAGTCCACACCCTCCTCTGACAAGGAAAATTTATTGAGCCCTATGGAAAGTGAAACTGAGCCACATATATGTATTTATCCATGAGGAGGCAAACATGCCTCTGCTGTTTTCAAAGGCCAGGCAAAGGGGAACACTAGGCCACCAGAATGGTCCTGATCTGATGAATGTGGAGCTCAACAACACTCCAGAAGGTGACCCCCACCCACCACCAAAAACCAGAGGTTTGATTGACTGGTGATGTCTTGTAAAGTTGGTGGGTCCCAATAGAGTGTTGGTGGGTCCCAATAAAGTGGGTCCTGGTACTAAAATGTTTAGGAACCACTGCACTAGCATAATGTGTGCATGGTAATCAGTCCAGTCAGTATGTTTTGGACTAGCTGAAAATGCTCTTCAAGGGCAACCTCTCATACAATGCAATTCAGTAATCTACCATGGATTGTTGTGGCAGATGTGACACGATGGGGCTTGGTGATGCTGCTCTCCCTCTTTCTGGTGACAATGGAACCAACTTGGAGCAGACAATGGGTCTGTCACCTAGCGCTGACTCGCTCATGGGCATGCTGGCACCACAGATGGACCCAGAAGTCAATATGGGTAGCCAAGAGGGGCCACCCGGGCTAAAAGAGGAAGAGCATGAACTGCCCAGGGATTTCAAAAGGGTGGCCACAGCAGTGCAGGGGGATAGTGAGATAGAGAAGATGGAGAGGAGAGGAGCAAAGTAAGAGGAAGGTGTGATGACAGAAGAGCCAAGAACTGAGAGAGAGAGAGAGAGAGGTCAAGAAATAGACTGTGCAAAAAGTGGTTTGAAAGGAGACAGAAAGTGAGGAGGCAGCCATGAGAAATCACAAGGAAAAGCGCTAGAAAAGGACCCAGCCAAGGACTGGAAAGACCAACAAATCCTGGAGCCAAAGGAAAGAGTAGCTCCAGGCTGGTCCACTGTTTCTGCCAAAGGGCACACAGAGCTGTCTTAGACCATACCTCCTCAACTTGGCTGCCCCTGAAGAACCCCAAGACCATCATCTGTGGAAGAAGCAGAAGAAACCTGGAGAAGGGAAGAACAAAACAGGGTAGAAGTGGCAAAAAAAAAAAAAAAAAAAAAAAAACCTCCAAAGCCACCATCAACTAGAAAAACCTTAAAGAAAACCCTCCTCCCAGTTTTCATCTCTTGAGAAAAGGATCAGAGAGGGAAAATATAAGGACTTGAAGGAACAATTTTAGTTACAGCCTCATAGAAAGAAAATAGATATACTTGCAGCTCAGGGACTACTATCCTGCCTGTGGGTGGTGGGAGAGACAGAGCTTCATAGTTTCTTTGTCAGTGCCACCCTAGCCCATGAAACTAAGTAATTTTCTCTAAGAAGGACCACAGCTAGCACTGGAATTGCTACAACTAATACAAAATTTTCAAGGTAACCAGGAAGTTCTACAGCATTTGGAGAGACAGCAGAACTCATAATAAAACACACACAACTACTTAACTTGAAAAAAGCTTTATTTCAATTCAGATATCTAAATAGAATCTGTATTTGAACAAAATAAAATTTGTATGGCATCTACAGCTTGCTGTGACTCTCCAAAATAAATACATTTTTTCCCATTTACAATATTATTCAAGGTTGTTGGACCAAAGAGGAATGCAGTCTGTTCAAGATATTTGCATAGAGGGATACATTCATGGGATGTGTTTTTTAAAATACATTCACTGATGGTGCAAAAATTTGGCACTTAGCAGCAACATAGTGTAGCGGTAGCTTACAAAGAACAAAAATATCATGGCCGCACAGAGTTCAAGCACACTTTTAACTCCATAATATTGTGACTGGCACCAGAAAACAGTTAGTATTCCTTGATGCTAAAAAAAAATCTTGGTGTTCTTCAGGATAGACTGTTAAAATAATTTTCTACAATCTTCTACACAAATGCTTGTGTCCTTTGATTTCTACAGGGAAAATGTGCATGACTAAGCAAAGGATTGCAGTCAACTGGCTGTGACTTGGAGAAGTGTTTGTACCAGATCCATGCAAAGAACTGTGGCCTTCTCTTTACTTTAGCACAGCACAAGGAAGAACTTTCCACACATCACAAGGAGCTCCAGAAAGCAAACTGTAGTACAATTCAAGGGGTGTCTGTTGCACAAAAAGTCTCACGCTTTGAAGTACAGTGCATAATGTCTTGCATAACATAGGCAGGATTTTTGGATTGTGATAAAAAATTTTTAAGGTATTTCATTTAGCACTTTTGTACAAGCGAAAATGCAATTCCTTGCCTAAAATGATGGTTTTTCTACCATTTCCTTACAAATATATTCTTAATCAGCGCAATCCTATTCTCTGCCAACACAGACCATGCAGTGCTGCTGATGGAGCATTTGTTGCATGCTATGGGGGGGTGAGCACATGGCCTTGGAGAGGTAAGTAAAACCTTTTCTTACTTACCATCCCATAGACTGCCCGGCCTCCTATGGGTCTCCCCGAATCTATTTTGCTGGCATAAGTCTGAGGAGACTGAGGGGACAGTTCAGGTGGGGAAAGGGAAATAGGATCTTGGCATGTGCTGGTGCTGCTGAGATCCTTCCCTTCCTGTCACCTGCCCAGTCTACTCCCTGCCCTGAACAGCCCCTGCCACCAACCTACCTGTTCTGACAGGGCATCTGGAAGCTTTAATGTGTGCGGGTCTCTGGCTGTTTGCATTGGTAGCTGTGAAACAAATGACAGTGGCACAGCTTTCATGCCAATGTCCCAGGCGTTAGGGTTGTAGATTACAAGGTTCTCCACTGTAAGAACCTCTTCAGATTAGGCTGTTAATGTTTCTAAAATCATCAAGAGCTTAAAAATAATCATCCAATATGTGTATACAATCCAAGAAATTAGGACAGTGTTTTCTTACCTTGTGAATGTCTTTGCATGATAAAGAGAAATGAAGCAATGCTGATTAACATGCACCAAACGTTGCCGGAAGAGATTATGAATTCATTTATGAATGGTTTTCCTTTAAGTGATCAATGTTGTGACAAAACAGAAAAAGTGCTAGGATAAAATACACTTGTGAAGAAGAAGTAAAGTATATTTTGTATGTATGCTTCAGAATTCCTCACTGCTACTGGCTTCTTGTACATCCTGCATTTTAGGATACATTCATGCAGCACTGTCCTGCTGCAGATAGCCCCCAGGATCACTTTTGTATGAGTAGTCAAGTAGTATTTAAAAAACAAACAAAAAAACACAACTCTGTAGGTACATCAGTCTCATTGCTCCATAACTCAAGGAGTGGGAAGAAATATAATGGGGAGGAGTGGGAGTACACTAGCTTTTGTGAACACTTTTAATTGAAGCCTGAAAGTTTTGGTTCTGTGGTGCTAATACTGAACATGTACATGTTACAAGAAATGTCTGCAGGCTGGCAGATGATGACTGTCTCAGATGAATGTCCAAATTTACAAATGTCTGAAAAACAGTTATATTTCCCAACTTATCAAGCATGCACCAGTAAATTCCAACAACCACATTTGGGCATCCATCAACGTTCATGGGTGTACCTCTGAGTTTTCAGGCATTCATGAACTTGATCTGAGATTGTCCCTATTCTGTTCATGCGCCAGCCTTCACCAGATTTTGGAGAATCACTGTAACATACATTAGCATGTGCAAGAATGCTGATTTACTTCTAGTGTTCAGGTGCAAGCAGTGATGAATGTCCTGCCTGATACTAGTAAACTGAATTAGCACTCGTAGGGGGATCTGCAGCACACATCATGTTACACAACCAAGGCATTTGCCACAGTAGCTGGCTACATGTGATTCAACCAGTTTCAGGATTCAATATTATCTAGGTCGCATGAGAAGGACTTTCACACATAATGACCATACTATAGTGTAATTTTACAGATCCTACCCAGTCTAAGTACTGACATTTTAATATAAATAAACAAAAGCAATCAATTAGCTCAACATTAATTTAGAAAGGGGGAGAAAATGGGGGAGAAAATTTAGAAAGAGGGAGAAAATAGCTTACGGTTGTTTTTAAACTTGCATTCTGATTTCTCAATCTGTGAACTGTGTAAACATGAATCTACATTTATCCTTAGGGTAAAGGCAAAGGCTGGCCTGGAACAAACTTTGAGTTTGTGATTTATTAGTCAAAGATATGGTTTCGTATTTTGTTGGTTTGCTGAAAATATAATTAAAATAAAATTTAAAACAATAAAAAGTAACACCTAAGTAGCTACTTAAGTTCATTGCAGCGTACCGACACTCCCAGACACTCGGGAGCAGTGGGCTTGAGCCTCAGTAGGATTGCATGGAGCCACCAACTGCATAAATCAGTGCCCATCCATGGTGTCTATACATATGGCTGCCATTGCTGGCACAACAGCAATAGTTACATGTATGGGTCCTGTAAGAAGGTGCTTGTATTTCATACAAGGAGCATTCCATATGATCCCTACAATGTCGTTAGTCTGCTGGCAGTCCACATGCATCTACAGCCAATTGGAAGGGAAGCCAGTCAGAAACTTACCCAGGCAATTGAATTAAATAAGTCTTTTAGGCTCCATGTATGCCTGACCAATTGATCAGAAAAAAAATTGAAGAAGGGCCATTTCATATTCTGTGTTTGTCTGCATGAAAAATAGTTTCATGTGAACAAAATTATCCTGACAAGTTGTATTGTTTAAAAAAACAAAACCCATGAATCAGTTGCTTAAAAAGTGAGCCAGGACTGGTGTCATTCAGACTCGGGCAGTTCAGCTATGATGTTGGCAGGTTCTTCCGAAGCTGTCCCATCTGCCTTAGACTTTTTTCCCTATGAGTTTCTCCAAAAGTTTTAGCTGTTCATCATCTTACAGATGTGCTGAATTCACTGATTCGTCTTTGTCCTCTGATGGTGTAGTTTGATTTGGTGGAGGTTTATACAGGAAACATGCTATACATGAAAAGATAATGGAGACTCCTTTGCACACTGCACCTGTGGAAGGATGGATATGATGCTTGTTTATATTTTGTATTCACTTAGCACCTTCCACTTTACAACAAACAACTCAAATCAGTCCACAATAATCAATATATTTAGGAAATTACTGTTCAGAGATCAATCTTAAACACATGTACCTGGCAATATACACCATTGAACAAAATGTGACATGTTTTCCCAGTATAGGATTGGGCGCTGGTACATGAGCCACTGGTGAGAAAAATGGATACCAGCCATAACAAAATGGTCTCAAAACAAGTTTACTCTTATCTTTCAACTCTGCCAATTAAAACGTGAGCTCATTGATTAAAATTGGTGCACCACTGATAGATTAATCACCCCTAAGTTCAGTGGCTCAGGGCCCAATCCTATCCAATTTTCCAGCTCCAGTGCAGCTGCAATGCAGCCCAGAGGTAATGGAACAAATGTTCCCATACCTTGAGGAGGTCTCCGTGACTGTCTCCCCAACACAGGAAGCAGTGCATACCCCACTGGCACAGCAGCACTGGCACTGAAAAATTGGATAGGATTGGGCTCTCAATCAGTTAAACCAATGCAAACGAAGTTTTTTTTTTGTTTTTTTTAAACTATGGCTGCAAGCTTTAATCAATTTCAACAGTAGGTTAATCAAGATTTAATTGATTAATCAGTGTGGTCAATTTTAATCAGTGAGCTCAAATTTTAATTGGTGTGATTGAGAAATAAAGGCACTCTGGGACTATAATTGTTCTGGTGAGTTATGGTGGTAAGGAATAAAAATGACATTATGAAAAAGAAAGTTATTAAAGATGGTCTTGCCTTCTAGCAACCAGTGACAGCCTTTTGCTAATTATATTGTACATTTATCTCATAATTCCTTGAATGTCAAAAAAAGACACCTATGCTGAAGTTTTGATATGCAAATTGATTTGAATTAATCAGTTCATTAGTTAAAAGAGAGACAATTAATCAGCCAAGGCTGTATACCTATGCACGCATTTTGGGAAGAAAGCTGCACTGAACTTAGTGTGACTTACTTCCAGGTCCAGCCCACTGATAATCCCTGGTGAAGCAGTTGCCTCAGACAGAAAGTAGTGGACTGAAAGCAGTGGATTGAAGGAGGTGTGTCATATGTGACCTCTGAGCTCCGCCAGTCCCGCCTCCCTTCCGCCCTACCCTCTCCCACCACAGCGCCTTCCCCTGCTCTCCACCTGCCCCAGAACGCCTCCTCCTCACCTCCCCCCACACCTCGACTTACCTCTCCACCACCTGGTGCTCCACACGGAGCACCTGGTGGCAAATCACTGGCCTCTAACTGGCGCTGTCCAAGCGCAGGATCGCTCTGGGCCAGCTCCAGTGCTGGAACAGTGGTAATGCCCACAAACATGCCTTATGGTACATTTGCAACAGTGTGAGCCAGCATGCGCTCAGTAGGATTGGGCCCTCAAACCATGGCTGACGGCTCCCCAGTCTCTTTTAGATTCCACCATTAGGTTACTGGCTTCCATTTTTGTCGCAGCAAATGCATCAATTCACACTGAATCTGCACTGGTCCAAGCTGAACTCCGGCATTTGTTCTCCATTTTGGCACGTTGTTCAGTCAGCGACATGCTGTTCAGTCAGTGGTTTGATGTCAGGTGTTTCCTTCCAATCAATGAAGATCAGAAGCACTGACCTTCTGAATTTGCATTCAGTCTGCTCAGAATATCAGACAAATGGAAACTAAAAAATTAGCCATAACAACAGCTGCGTTTCTTCCACTCTCATATTTCTGTTATGTTTTCATCTGAAGATTATTCAATGGCATTATTCAGACCAGGACTCTTTCGTGAATAAAACATTAGAGTTATTTGTTGTTAATAAGAAAGACACTTACTTATCGTCATTAACATATAGGCCATTCTTCTGTTGTTATAGGTCCAACATGATCCTTTAACTCCACATTTATCTACCGACCACAAAGTACAGGTACTATCAATTGTAATGCCAAACAGTATTGGTCCAGGTATAGTTCCTGTAAAAGATGAAAAGGTGCAAAATTAATTGTAAATGCAACTCGGTTAAGATAATGCTATAAAAGTAAAGGAGGCATCTGAGAGTAGAAGGCATCTAGGTGTGAGTAGAAGGCATCTAGGTGTGAGAAGGCATCTAGGTGTGAGTGAGCCTGAGGCATCTAGGTGTGAGTAGAAGTAGGGCTGATTCAGTGCCCCATTCTATTTTCTCTGCCCCCCCCCCCCAAATTCCAGGGAAAATGGCAGAGAACTTTCATTGATGGGTTTTGGGTAGGGCTGGGGGCTTTTATTGAACCACCACCCCTTCTGAGAGCACTGTTTTTCTGCAGGACACCATCTCCTATCCTGAAGCACACTGGGATGGGACGTCACTTGCTTTCATTGCTGCTTCTGCTTCTCAGAAACAGCGACATTTCAGTTTAAAGCAAGACAGAAGCATGCTGTAAACCCCATCAAAAAACTTTCCAAGATCAGATAGCAGTTGTGATGATGATGATTTGATGATGATGATCAGAGCCCAAAAGCAGTAACCACTCCTGAAAATTAGTGTCAATGCTGGCTGAAAATAATCAGCACAGCACTACTATGAATGCAGTCATATAACCATACACTTCAAAATTGTCTTTTAAAATTGCTTAATTGCAAGATTTTTCAAAATGCGAGGTGCATTAACTAGCACTTACATGGAAACAAAACTACACAAAGTTCATAAATTTAAAATTAGAAGTATGATCCAGGTCTTTCTTGTTTTTATTCACCTTCCTGTTTTCATTTTCATGGTATACAATGCCCTTCCCCCCCAGGACCCTGCTGCATAGGGTGGGTTGCCAGCACCTGGGGCGAGACAAGTATTGCACCCCCTAACCTGTGGATTCTTGTAATTAAACCTGAGAGGAAGGAGCTACTGCTTGTATTCCTACTTCACACAGCAGACAGCAGCTGCTAAAGGAGAAACTGGGCATACTCAAGTAGTTGCTCGGAAAATATCACGGCATTCAGCCAGGGAAAATGTGAGGCAGAGTTAACCTGGTAGCCTTTTCAGGGAAATTGCATGAGGGCAACTGCAGTGCAAGTGAGGGGGACTCCATGTGGCCAGAGAGCAGAAGGGTGCGCTCTGGCATTCAATTGGAACTTTGGAAGACTCCTGGACAGACCAAAGCTTTCAGGAAGCTTCTAACATTACTGTACTGTGAAAACTGGTCTTTTGCCAGCTTCCAAGATGGCTGACACCAGCTTGTCAGGACCCACCAAAAAATATTTGTTTTCTCTTTTGAAATTTTGCACCCCTAAGAATTTTGCAACCCCAATTCTGTGCCACTGCCCACCACGGGTACTGATTTATGTGGATAATCAAATCCACAGTCAGCCTTTGCAGGATCTACTGGATGCGGCAGGAGTGCACTGCATCTCACAATGCACCTGGGAGGCCTTCTAAAGTCCTAGTAGGTCACACACAGCCTCCCCAGCCCCAGAAGGCGTTTTGGACATGTTTGGAAGACAATTCTGGTTTTCACTGAAAACCAGAAGTGCATCCTAGACGTGACCAGAAGACACTTCTAGTAATGTCTGGGAGATCCTTGAGGCCCTCCAGCTGCAGGTTTGGTACCTATATTGACTATATTTAGTAAAACCCACAGGTGCCAAACCCACAGATAAGGACGGCCCACCGTAAATACAAAATCTCTTTGCATAGGGATGCCTCCAGATTCTCTGAATATTTACACTAGCCACTTAAGCTAACTAATGTTTATCTCAAAGTTCTTTTATATTAAACTTAAAGGATGAGATAAACTACACATGGCACTGAATGTGTAGTTTGACCCTGTGTGTTTGTGGGAAGAATGCTCACGGGTGGAACCACAGTGCTTTGGTGGGGTGGAGAGATATTGCACCCCTGAAGGTGGTGTTTGTCCCAGGGAGCATCCTTTGGCCTCCAGATCTCGTCTCCCCCTCCTCATGGCTTCTATATGACTTTAAAAAAGAACCACAGATAAGTGAATCCACAGATGCAGGATTTGTGTATGTGGGGGACACAACTGTATTTCTGAAATGAGATATGTGCAATGAAAATTAATTGCAACACACATCATGATCTAAAGTAGTGGTTCCTAAGCTGGTGGGTCACAATCCACCATGGGATCTAGAAAAGGACCTTTCCCTTTAAGGGGAAGGGCCCAGAGATTGGCAGCAACACAATCAAGATGATCATGCTGCTGCTGAAGGGTTTTTTAAACTTACCTGGGGGTCACTAAGCCTCTCCAGAGGGTCTAGGTCCAGTTTTGTGTGGAAAACAGGAAGTGATTTTTTTCCTTCTTTTAAGCAGTTTGGAGCTGCCGGGAGGGCTACAGACAGGGTCGAGGGGGTCTCTACAGACCCTCTGAAGAGCCTTAGTAACCCCCAGGTGAGTGTGAACAACCCTTCATTCCACAGCAGAATCACAACCGTCCCAATTCATGTTGCTGTCCCTTCCCTTCCCCTGCAATTACTTACAGGGTTCCCAAAGTTCAAGTAGAACCTTGGGAACCACTGATTTAAGGATTACAACACAGATGCCCAATTCCCAGCTATAGAAAGGAGAGGATTTATATTCACACAGGGCATACGCCAATCTTTCATTTGCCATACATAACTAAGGGAACATTGGACATTAGTGGTCCGTGAGTCTGGTGACCATTATTCTTATTTTGGTAAAAATTAAAGGCATACCCAGAATTCGTAGAAACAGCATCTGAACACCCATAGCAAATGATCGATGTCTATCTGGTACACACCTATAAACCAAAGTTAAGATAGAAGAAAATGTCACCAATGCAACTTCCAATCTAGTATTTCCTTTAAACATTTTTATATTTTGAACTCATGTTTCTAATCAACTTTCCTCCTTTGAAATATAGCGAAGCTACATGACCTTTAAAAACATCGGAAAAC
Source organism: Tiliqua scincoides (assembly GCF_035046505.1). NCBI lineage: Eukaryota > Metazoa > Chordata > Lepidosauria > Squamata > Scincidae > Tiliqua > Tiliqua scincoides. Next base: position 44,472,933 of record NC_089822.1, read on the forward strand.
TCAAACTGTGACTTGTAAACAAAATAATCAAGTTCAATAATGTATTTGTAAATTGTTCTATGCTTACTTCTTACTTGCTTTTAAAGAAAAGGGGAGAGTTCAATTGGATAGTATTCTTTGATTTTTATCATACCAAACTACAATTTTCATTTCATGTGATAGTTCCAAAAAACAAAAAACCAGCAGGTGAAAAAGGGGTATCAAATGGGAGAAGGAGAAATGATTCAACCAACTGTCTACAAAGTATCTAAGATGTTCTTGCAATCCAGCCTGCTGACATTAGCTCTGATATTCCTGACATGCAGTGTTGGTACTTAAGATACATTTAGGATCCAATCCTATCCAACTTTCCAGTGCCAATGCAGCCATGTCAATGGGGGTGCAGCCAATGGTATCCTGTGGTGAGAGGGCAGTCATGGAGGCCCAGTGGTGGGCCAGGAGGGGAAGGGGGACAAAAACCCCAGGTGCCATACCCACTGCAACCCCACTGCTGCCACCTCTGCCCTCTGCACCACCTCTGCCTGCCCATCAGAGCCATTCTGCAGGCAGGTGAAGCCCCATGCTGCACTTGGAAGTTCTCAAAAAACCTTCTGAGATTTCTGGAGCGATCTTAGAGTACTTCCAGTTTTGTCAGGAAACTGGAAGAACTTTTTAAGATTGCACCAGAAGCCTCAGAAGGTTTTTTGAGCACTTCAGAGCATTGCATTGGGGAGCAGCATGTTGCAGACCCGTGCCCTGGGGCAGCATGGGGGCTAGGTCCTTTGCAGTGGAGGCCACCTCAAGGTAAGGGAAGATTTGCTCCCTTACCTCAGGATTGCATTATGGCTCCATTGGAGATGGAAAGTTGGATAAGACTGGAACCTCAGATTCATATAAATTTCACAGTCTGGCAATTAATTAGTTGGCAGTGGCACAAACCCAGAAGTGCTTTCACCACTGTCACCATTGAATTGCCAACCCCATATGCTCTAGTACTGACCTACAGTTCCTTCCTGCTTCATTAACCTTCGGCACACAGTTAAGACTGGTATGCCAATTCCTTCCCCCCACAAATGAACAACACCAGCAAGAAAATACATCTTTATCTTGATTTTAATCAAGTTAAAATCATAGCTAGCTCAACTATTCTCTTTTCCATACACTCCAAATATTTCTGTTCTTACCTGAAATGAAATACAGAATTAGCGAATGGGGGTAGAAGAATACTTGCTTAAAAATTTTTCAGGTTTTTAGACAAGGGCTAGAACATTTTATAGGGCACTGCAAATAGTACAGGAGTTGTGCAAAAATTACCTGAGAACAGCCACAGTGGTTGGTGTAACAGACAGAAAAGTAAACACAACAGCAAAAAAGAAGATGCTGAGGAATAGAGGAAGGACTGTGCACTTGGATTTACATTTCCCAGCAGTGGCCCCATGGGTGATATTGTCAATAACAATTGTTGGATTTACAACACAGGAACAGTTGGTATACATCTGTAAATATAGTACATATAAAATATTAGCACGATTAAAAAAAATCAACTGTTTTCTACACGAGGATAATCTCTCCAGGACTGGGGAAGGGATTGCGTTTATATAGGAAACTTTCTTTTAAAAAAATCATAATAGTAGCACATAAATTCCTCAATACTTACACTTATTTCAACAGAGAGCATTATGGATATAATTGCCTTAGTATTTGTTTCAGTGTGTACGTGATATCTTCTGAGGGAAACAGAACCACAGCTTACAAGTTGGTTCAGGGAGCAGGTGTAGATTGCTGAGTCAGCAGAATCAGCAGGCACCTGGGACTGACACACCCTGGGAGCGACCAAGCCAGCACTGATTGGCTAAGCTAACTACATAAGATTAGTCTGCTGGAGCTTCCAGTGCAGCAGTAAGGGAGTTGGAGATAACTGTGGAACTGCTGCCAGTGACTGAGGAGGCTGGATACTGTATGTATATATTATTACTGACTTATGGACTGAACCTTTGACTGTGTATTGTTGGAAACTGATTTGGATTTGTTATACTTGGACTGACTGCTCTTCGTGCTGACTCTTGGACTGTTTACTGACTACTCTACTTGTGATATCCCTTGCTCAAATACATCTGCTGAAAGTACTCTGCTGTATTTGCTGGTTTTCTTGCAACCTGCTCATATTGGGACAAAACAGGGATCCTACACCAATCATCCCACAAACATAACCTTAACAGTATCCAGACTACTTCCGGTTAGGGAGGCATGGCGGGCTGATGGCTGCTGGAAGCTCTGCTTATCAGCAGATATGTCTGTGGATTTAATTTAAACACCCCTGGATTAAAAGGGGTCTTGGCATGAGATTAACCATAATTAACTCCAGAACGTTCCTGTTTTGTCTTCCTGGGGCGAAGGCTCTGGGTGTAAAACAGTTTCAGAGTGAAGGAGTTGGAGACTATCGAGCTCAGCCACGGACGTAAATGTAAGCCTGACCCCCCTTCCTACAGCTTTATTTTTCTGGGGCACGTAGAGGAGAACAGAGTTGGGAAAGAGCAAGAAATATTTGGACTTGAAATATAAAGGACCAACATTAACAAGATAAGAAGTATTAAAGGACTAAGAATTAAATGCCCAGTCAGGTGGATTTTCAAGCTGGGATTGAGACTGTCGAGAAGAGAAGAGTTTTTATAAAACCCTCTTGGAGTTTATTACTTTGAAGTTTTTTTTTTTCTTATAAAACTCCACGGTGTGTGGGACAGAAGAAAGACAGTCTTGTTTTTTGTTGTGTTGAAAAAGTTTTTTTTCTCCTCTCCCTGAGCATATCAGTTGTGTTTACCATCTCTTCTGGGAAGTGAGAAGTTTGTTATGGTTACAATACTTTGTTTAAGTTACCAACATTAATAATAGAATTAAACTAAAAGGCTGCTTGTTGAGCTTTTTGCATAAAGGAGTATAAAGATATCTGGTGTCAAATTAAGATAACTACTTGTGAAGTGTTACAGATTGGAACACCTGTGGAAATTTAAGATCATTACCTGAGGATTGTGAAAGACTGAGATTTTTAAAGGGAAAATGTCCACCAGGAGACGTAATACATTGGAACAGATACATAAAGAGAAATCCCCACCAAGATCATCAGGGAAAGAGTTGAATCTGGAAGCTATTCAAGACTTACTAATGAAGATGGAAAATTGTTTGCAGAAAAAAATAGAAGGGATGGATGGGAGATTCGAAACATTACATCAAAAAATGCAGGAGATGAATTTACAGATGCAAACAAACATGTCACGTTGGGATAAAATGTGGGAAGAAACAGAGATAAAGATAAAAGGGATAAATGATACAATGAAAGTTCATGAGATAAAATTTGAGGATTTAGAAGTCAGATGATAGGAATCAGGATATGTTGGCATTGATGGAACAGGCACAAAAAGAAAATATTTTAAGATTCAGAGCTATACCAGAACAGGAAGGAGAGGAGATAAGAGCCAGGATGAGAGAAATCTTGGCAATTTGCTTGAAAAGTGATCCTAATGAGATGGAGTTGGAGATAGAGTCTACAGAGTGAATACAAGGATTGCAAGGTTGAGAAAGCTTCCAAGAGATATATTAGTGCATTTCATAAGACAAGACAAGAGATAGGGTTTTACAGCAACATGCAAAGATGAAGCTTACAGTAGAAGGAGTACAGATTATTGTGATGAAGGAGGTTCCACTTAGAATTCTAAAGAAAAGGAAAGAATATGGCTTCCTGGTAGATGTTTTGAAACAGAAGAAAATTATCTTTAGATGGTGTGAATTGGAAGGAGTTATCTTTAGATTTCAGAATAGAATGTATAGAATAGATACAGTTCAGAAAGCTAAAGATTTTATGAAGGAATTTGAAGGAGGAGGAGAAAGAAGAGAACAGGAAAATCTAAAGGATATGCAACAAACCCAAACAGACTTTCAAATAATTAGTTCAGAAGATTAGCTATGGAGTATAAGTTTTTATCTTGGAACATTAATGGAGCTAATGCGCCAAATAAGAGGAAAAAAATATTTTATTTGAAGAAACTTAAAAAAGATGTGATTTGCCTTTTAGAGATGCATATTAAAAAAGGTCATACAAACTACTTAATACAGAGAAAGTTAGGACAAGAATTTTTTTCAACAAATTCAAAGAAGAAAAATGGAGTGGTTATGTATGTTAAAGATTATTTAAAACCAAAACTTTTGTTTTGCAGATGAAAAAGGCAGGTGGTTGGCTGTGGAAGTTATAATTTTGGGAGTAAGAACTTTACTTTTGGGTTTGTATGCTCCAAATCAAGAAAGAGGAGTTTTTTTTTAGGCAATTATTGGATGTACTCTTAAATTATTCATATTCAAGTTATTGTTTGATGGGAGATTGGAATGCAGTTGTGTCACCACAAAGGGACAAAAAAATCTGAGAAGGAGATTAAGATTTCTCAAGGGAAATTACCAAAAACTTTTTTTGATTTGGTAGAAGCTTTAGGAGTTGTAGATATTTGGCGACAAATGAATGGAAATATAAAAGAGTTTACCTATTATTCAGAAAGACACAGATCATTTTCAAGAATAGATATGTTCTGGGTGACGAAGGATATTGCAATAAAAACTTCTAAAACAGAAATTCTATCAAAGACTCTTTCAGATCATAATCCAATAACTATGACTATTAAGAAGAAACCTACAACATATAGATGGAGATTGAATGAATTGTTACAAAAAGAGGTTATAATAAAGGATGCTAAGCAGAAATTAAGGGAATTTTTTAATTTGAATTTAAATAATAATAAAGAACAGAAATGAGGATAGTTTGGGATGCTAGTAAAGCCTTTATGAGAGGATACTTTATTCAGAAAAGTATAGAATGGAAAAAAGAGACAAATTAAGTTTCAGAAAATTGAGGAGGAAATTAAAAAGGAATATGAGTTAATAGAAGTCCCAGGAGATAAAAAAATAGTACAACAAATAAAAGATTTACAGCATCAATTATCTTTGATGATGGTGAATCAAATGGAAATTAAAGTTTGTGAAGCAAAGATATTTTGAGCATGCCAATAAACCAGGGAAATGGTTGGCCTACAAATTGAGGAAGCAGAGAGAGAAGAGAGTAATTTTAAAATTGCAGGAGGCGGGAAAAATGTATACTGATCAGGAGGATATAAAAAAAAATTACAAATTATTATGCTAATTTATACAAAAGTCAAAAAATAGATCAAGTAGAAGTAAAGAACTACTTGGATAAACAAAATTTACCAAAAGTGTCTGAAGAACAAAGGGAAATTTTAAATAATAGAATAACTCTGTGTGAAGTTGTAGAGGCAATAAAGAAGATTAATATAGATAAAGCTCTGGGTCCAGACTGGTTTAACAGGTAGATTCTATAAATGTTTAGAAGTAAGTTTACCATTGCTTAACACGATGAATGATATTTTGCAGACTGGGAAAATGCCAGATTCATGGAAGGCAGCAAATATAACTTTGATTCCTAAAGGAGGACAGGATTTGATGGATATAAAAAATTACAGACCTATTTCCTTGTTGAATAATGATTGTAAAATATTTACAGCAATTTTAGCAAACAGAATGAAGAAGATATTACAAAATCTTATACATGAAGATCAATGTGGTTTTTTACCGAAAAGACACATGAGTGATAATATTAGAATAGTATTGGATTTGCTGGAATATTATGATAAAAGGATAGAGAAACAATTAGCATTGATTTTTTTTTGAACTTTGAGAAGGTGTTTGACAATTTGAGTTGGACTTTCTTGATTGCTGTCTTAGAGAAGATGAACTTTGGAGAGAACTTTATTCAATGGATAAAGTCAATTTATACATCAGAAACTGTGCAGGTAGTGGTAAATGGAGAATTATCAACAATGTTTGAGATTCAAAAGGGAACACGACAAGGATGTCCATTGTTGCCACTTTTATTTATACTTGCCTTAGAAGTGTTATGTAGAGATATTAGACAAGATGAAAGACTACATGGTGCAAAGATTAAAAATGAATGTTTTAAATTAAGAGCATTTGCAGATGATATGGTTTTGATCTTAGAAAAACCTTTAAAAGACAGAGTTGTTGATGGTTAAGTTGAAGAAGTTTGAATCATTAGCAGGATTTAAGATAAATAAACAGAAAACTAAAATTTTATCTAAAAATATGAACGAACAAGACCAATCGAAGTTGATGAATAAGACTGGGTTCAAAGTGGAGAAGAAGATGAAGTATTTAGGTATTATTTTGACAAACATGAATTGTATGTTATTTCAAAATCAATATTGGAGAAATGATTAAGATCAGATGAGCAGGTAATATCTAAAATATATAAATTGCTTTTGAAGTTTGAAACAGAAGATGAACAGGTTAAGGAATGCATGATCCAGTGGGCAAAAAATGTGGGCTATGAACTTTCAATGGACAGATGGGAGAAATTATGGATAAAACAGGCAAAATTTACTTTGAATGTTAACATTAAGGAAAATATATATAAGATGATTTATCGTTGGTATGTGACACCAAGTAAATTAGCCAAAATGTATGAAACTATGTCCAATAGTTGTTGGATATGTAAGAAACAAGAGGGAACATTTTACCACATGTGGTGGACGTGTTCAAAAGTTAAAAAATATTGGTCACAAATTCACGCACAGATACAGTTGATCTTAAAAACAAATATACAATTGAAGCCAGAAGTATTTTTATTAGGTATGACAGATGAGTATGTGGAAAGAAAAAATGAAGTTTTATTTTTGTATATGATAAGCGCTGCCAGAATACTTTATGCTCAAAATTGGAAGACTATGAATATACCTTCGGTGGAGGAATGGTGGATAAGACTTATGGATTATGCGGAGATGGATAAATTAACAATTTTGCTTAGGGAGAATTCAACAGAAAACTTTTTGAAGAATTGGAGTCCAGTTATTGATTTTTTGAATCAGAGAGAGGATGAGGATTTGAGGTATTTTGGATTTGAAGATTGATTTTGAAGTATTAGTGGTAAAGATTAATATTTGTTAATGTTTGGACTGTATGTATTTGGATTATAAGTATGGGAATGTTTTGGCTTCGCTCGTGCTGCTTTATTAGAATTTTGTTTATGTATGTATTTGTTTTTCTATTATGTTTATTATAGTTAAATAAATAAACAGGGGGAAAAAAACAGTATCCAGACATTACATTGTTGCCTAAGGGCACAACCCTATCCTGCGCTGGAACAGGCAAGCCAGGAAGCTTGCACTGTATCCAGCGCAGGATAGGGGCCATAAGTGGCTTAACCAGAGGTAAGGGGAAATTTTGGGGGCTGCTGGCCCCAATGGGTCTCCTCTGACTTGTGCCACCTCTGGAGGTGGCACAAGTCTGAGGAGAGCGGAGCGGCTTCACGTCGCTCCATTCTCCCCAGGAATGGGGGTTGGGATCCAGCATAATGGCCAGATCCCAGCCCCGCCTCCCACTCCCGGGGCTGCCTACCGCCTGCCCCCCAGGAATGCCTCCATCCCGCCTCCTCCTTGCCTCCCCTATGCCTATCTTTCATCCTTGTATTGGCTCATTCAAGCCAATGCAAGGCAATGGGAGGAAGCCAGTGTGGAGGCTTTCATCAGCCTCCACAGGCAGGTGCTTCTGGTAGCGGAGGCCTTGCGTCCTCCTGAGGAGGTGCAAATGTGCCTTACTTGGGCCTGCCTAACCTGATGTCAGAATTGTGCCCTAAGTTTGTTTAGTCATGACTAAGTTCCATTGAAATTAATTACTTTATCCATGTGATTAGTGGTGGTTGGCTATTCCTTCACCCCACCCTGCCATGTGACTATGCAGGAATGAAAGGCACACTGGTGGGAAATGTGTCTGCACAGACTCCTCCATATGTAATTGGTCACCTTAGCCTGAACCGGGTACATCAATGCCAGATGTATAGCCAGAAGTGAGTTAGACGGCTGGAGAAAATATGAGGGAGGATCTGGGATTATGATTGTGTGGGAGGAGCTGGGTAATGAACGTCAGAGGGAGAAGGAGCAACGTTGTTATGGACAAGGGGGGAGAGTGTAATTGAAGTTCTTGTTCATCTTATCCCTTTCGCAAATAATATTGAAAAAAAACGTTCCCCATCATAGAGCTCAAGATAATTAACACAAAGTCCTTTACACATAGATAATTTTTTACCCATTCAGACCAAGATCTGTTTAGTTACAGCAAGATGGCTATACTACACTTTCTCAGGCCATAGGTTAACAATGGCAATGGATTACTACTGAGCTATGTTATGAGTGAAGGTGAATGAAGAACTATATAGCTTCCTGATGGGCAGCCCAATCCTGAGCTGCCCACAACGCCCAGGCTCAGTGGCTCCGAGGAGGGCTGTCACCGAATCCTGCACCTCCCGCGCTACTGCAGGAGGCACCTCGGGAGAAGGGACATTCGTCCCCTTCCCCCAAGTAAGGTAAGCAGCCCTGCAATGGGGCTACTCTCTTTAGCACCAACCAAACGGTCAGCGCTAAAGTAAAGGCACTCGTGTAGGGCGCGCAGCCCTGCACGAACGCCCTGGATCCTGTAGAGCACAGTTCTGTGGATCCACCACTCTCCCTTCCCTGACACACCTCCTGCCCGCCCCTGCTGGTCTCCCCCTCCCTGGAACGCCTCCCCATGCCCCTGTCCACACCCCCGCCTCCTGTTCTGCAGCCCGGCGGTCCAGGAGACCGCCAAGTGGCAGAACCTGGGCCACTGCCCAGTGCTAGCCCAGCATCGGCTGGCACTGGGCTAGCACCGGCAGGAGCCCAGCACATGTAGACAAAGAGATGATTCCAATACACTAGCTGAAGGAAATGTCCCAGAAATAGGCTCATGGAATTACCACAGACACTTGAGCATAAGGCAATCTCACAGATAAGTTGAGGGCAGATTTTGAGCCAAAAAGCGTGGAATTTTCTGTGACCCTTGGATGTTGGGTCACTTAGGGGGGTGTCTGACTGTAGTTTTGTATGATTTTACCCAAGGCCAGATCCTGAAAAATAACCTACCAGTAATTGTTACCTAAGAACTGTACAATCTCTAATTTATTAAAAAATAGAGTAAAAGATCATAAGTTAAATTTTATTCATTAACTTGTTAAATTCTGATCTTCACAACCTTTTTGTAAACACTATCAGAGTAAGTGTACTGTAAGCATACCAGCAGAACCATTAATCAAATCCTGGAGTATTAAGCCAGCGGCTCTACATATAACACATAACTTGGAGTCTGCAATTCAATTCACAGCAGAGACAAGCAATAAGGAATGAGCAGGAGCAAGCGCAGCTGCAACCCTATTTACTCAGAAGTAGATGCACTGCTTTCCATGGGTTTTATTCTTAAATAATGTGCACTGAAATGTAGCCTCGGACTTTGTTTCAAATGGAAACGAGGATTACATCCTGGTGTTTAAAAAACCAGACCACTGCCAAACATTGGCAAAATGGAACAAGGCTACAGAAGGGTCTGCTAAAGAGAAAGAGGCTTGCTTGATTTCAGTGGAAGCCTTGAGCCCTTGCTTACTTTTTCCAGGAGGAGAAGAAAAGGTTAACTTTGGCTGCAGCTTGCCTTGAAGCCTGGTCACTATGGAGATTGATTGCCCTGTCATTATCTCTACCTTACAATGTGCCTGAAACAGCCCCTGGGACCTCCCAGTGACCTCCCAGATAAGGTGAGATGATTTACACTTTATTTATTGGCAGAAATTTCTCACCTTATACTCGAGTATCTACAGTATCTTTCATAGTTTAGAGTGCGCTTTGTAGCAGAAGCTACATAAGCAGCCCAATCCAACCTAAGTCCCCACGAAACGTTGCAGTGGTGCAGGTATGGGCTATACTGCAACCTTTGGGGAATTTTTGACTGCTGAAGGTCTCCTTGGGGTAAGGGGACATTCTTCACCTTGCTCCAGGCAAGCCCCAGTAGCTGCAACGGGTCAACTCAGACCTGCACCAGTGGTATCAATGGTGCAAGTCTGCATTGATTTGTGCAGGCAGAAGCAGGAACTGTGCTGCTTCCTGTTAACATTCTGACTGTCCCTCTAGCATGCAGGCTCCTTGCCTTCCTGTCACATTCCTCAGTTAAGGAAGAAACTGTTAAGAAAGCAAATAAAACAGAGATAATCAGTGGGGGGGGGGGTAGGAAGCATAGAGTACTGTAATTTATATAGGGCTCCCTTGGATCCATGGTTTCCATATCTGTGAGGGGGCCAAAACAGAACCTCTGTGGATATGGGGGAGGGAGGTGTTTGTGCTTGAATTTGTGCAAGTTAAATTTGCGTATGATGTGAGCTGACTGTACTTTACCAAAAGAGATTCTAACTTATTTGCTTGAACACCCATCATTTCAAGAACTAGCTGATAAGTTCTTTTCAAAATAAATCAATATAAATTTTTATATAATTTTTTTTAAAATTGTTACCAGCAGAGAATCTGTATGAATACTAGAACTTAGACCTCTGGTAAGTTGTAAATGTGCAATTCATGCTGTAAAATGACAATACCGTTACACGCGTTTCGGATGTTGTGATGTGCGATTCGCTACATCCTGCATAGCACGGAGAAAAATACTGGACTTCATCTGTGCCACAGACTGGGACATAATACGACCGTAAGCACTTACAGTGAGCATTGCAGGGCGCGGCAAAGCTTGATGATGTGCCTGTTCTAAAACAGAAAGGAAAGAGTTAAGTGAACCGAACCTGTGCAATGTCCTGTATTCCCTAAGAACACATACAGAATCATTGATAGCTATAAAACATAGGCATGGGGTTCATATATTCAGGGGAGGAGGCATGTAACATCATACACATTATCCTCCTGATGAGTGAAGGCAGAAATGTCAACGGCTCAATTTGCTAGCACCAAAGACTGAAGAAAGAATCTGACCATTAGCTCTAGTTGTGACCCCACTGAACCAGTGTCAGTATGATATATGAAAATATGAAGCTGCCTTATACTGTGTCTATTTTATACTGTGAGCCTTTCAGGGCAGGAATCGGTCTTCTCATCTATTGTACAACACTGTACACTTCTGGCTCTATATAAATAGATTAAAAGTGTAGACGCCAAGGGTTTGCCTCTGCTGCACACAAACCATGCGGCCCACCGCACAGCTACAGCTTTTCCTCCCATATAATCAGCATAATTAACCATAAATGACCTGAGCCAAGCACAGAACATGTTATTCCAATCTAGAGAGGAAGAAAGCAGCAGACAGGTTGTGTTTGCCCTACCTAACCTGATAGATGATGAGCCCTTTCATGATGGTGCCATCATCTGTTAGATGAGTTGCACTGTCCGATGTGACAGCACTAGTCAGCTATCATGTGGCAGGTGCATAATCAGCAGCAGGGATTTTATCCCTGAATCCTACGTGTAAGGGAATGTTTGCTATCATAGGATACATTTATCTGCACAGAAAGGCCTATCTGTGTAGAGAAATTGGTTGTGTACATGGATTGCTCTCACGGGGTTGGGACACATATTGATAATTGTGCTTCCACAGCAAAATCCAGGAACACTGATACAATTTGCTGTTGCTCAAGTGTCGGAACATAAAAGTGTTGAAATATCTGCTATTAATACCTGTTGGAATTCAATGTTGATGGTGCTTTCAGATTTTTAAAAATGTATGTCCTTTTTTCTATCCAACTTTCCAGCGTTGATGCAGCTATGCCAACAGGTGGTGCACTGCATTCTGTGATGGGGGAGGAGCAGTCACAGAGACCTCAACATGGTAAAGGAACATTTGTCCCCTTACCTCACATCTACATTGCGTCTGCATCAGCACTGAAAAGTCGGACAGGATTGGGCTCCAAATCAGGCAGATTTTATAAACGTAACCCTGAGTCCACTTGGAATTTGGCCTCATAATGTTAAGAGTTGGCAAAGAATGCCATTTGATTCCCATGTATGCTTCTTGAGCATTGTTATTGTCACTTGTTGTCCATTAAGCTGTTCTATCAGTGGACTCGCATTAAGATACAGTACTACAGAAATATATTCTTTTTAAGATGGGAGAAATGCATTGCCTGTCACTATATTCTCTGACTAGACCAAATCTTCTCAGACAGATGGATAAACAATTAAAATGAAACCATTTATAAGGTATTTGCTGGTAATTTCCCATACAAAAAACCTGACAAGTCAGTTGCAAAGCTGGGTCTACATCCTAACTCAGCAATTCTATAAAGTATCAAATTCCCAGTGCAAAAGTTCACACTGAAGACACTAGAACCACAAATGTAGCATAACCAGCTTATTCAGAGTAACGTAATTATTGAGTCACACAAGCTTTATGCAGATGTTCAAGAACACATGGCTGGGGGACGGGAAGAACACACCAGCAAGCCCTGCTCCCTTACTGACGCACCAAAACCCACCCCCCACAAACAAGGAGATTCCTCAGCTCCCAACATTCATTGTCATAGGGAGAATCTCTTCTCACATTCAGCATGTTTAGGTGCAGACCAAGCCTGCATTCAGGCTTCGAAGGGAAAGCAGGGCTTCCCTGCAATGTTCCGGCTTCCCCTGGACCACATGTTCTTCCATCAACCGACATTATTAGCATCTGTATAAGGCTTAAGACCCATTCAATTATTTAATACCACTGATGACAACTGATTCAGGGAGGTGTTGGATCCTATGGTCTGTCTCGGGCAGCAAATTCTGTGGAAATATCCAATCAAGGACAGTTAATCGTAAAAATACTTAGTGTGTTATTATATTTGTTGGTACCATGAGATCAGCATTTGGATTTTCTATCTTAGACTCCAAAACACCTTGAGCTATCTCTGACATGCAACAAAAAATGTGAAGATTTTTGAGTTGCACATATGAGCAGAAACAAAAGCCCTCTATACATAGTTGAAGCAAACATGTAGAATACAGAAATTACAGGTGTCCCAATGTATCCGCGGGTGATCCGTTCCATCCCCGCCCCTGTGGATATGGGCGAACCCATTCAGTGTAATGGTTCATGGGGTCCCACCCCCAGTTGTGAACCTACCATAGACGTCTACGGGGCAAATGCCCCAGACGTGAGCCTCTAGTATCTGGCACAAGTCTATCTGAGGCTCCCGGCGGGGTCAGAAACTGTGCTTCCAGTTTCCCGGAAGCACAGTTTATAGCATCGGGGAACCTCAGAGAGGCTTCCCTGATATGGGCTCAGATTGTACGAGGCTCCATGAGCCTCAGGTGAGGGGGGGCAGCAACAGCCTGCAGGGGACGCCATCGCAGACCTTTGCCCTGGGCACAGGACTGGGGAGGTCCACCGCTGCTCACCCCTGTGGCCCACCACACCCATTATCTTCAAATTTCTTTATTATGTTTCATGCTTTAGCAGATACTGTAAGAGCAAATAGCTTGCATACTGGGGCACACAGTCTGAACATTAATAGGAGGCAGGACAGGTATGGAGTTTGTTTGCAAGGGCAAACACTGGGCCCAGAGAGAGTTTCTTCCTGTGATTTGGAACATTGGCTGCCCAACTTCAGACAAATTTTGTATTCAGGGAGAGCCAAAGTATAGCTCTGGAGCGTGCCAGCACAGGGCAGAGCCAGTCAGCCGTACCCTAGTTTTTATACTGTTTGAACAGATTTTTGTCCTGGTTTCTCAGTATAACCATGTGTGTGACTTTTGTTCCTCCTGCTCTTGTTTCTTCACCAATGTTCCCTACAAAGCTCCAGAGCACCCTAACAGAAGCTATGCAGGCCTCTGATTTCACCTGGACAGTCACACAACTTAGAGGGAAGAGTGATCTTCACCTGCCTGAAGGCGTCCTGTTCTCGTCAATGACTTCACCCAATCTCTTGCTTGTTGTCTCTTATGCCTGCTTCCTATAATACATATATGGTGCCACTATCTCTCTCCTTAAAATCCTTCTACAAAACCCACAAGGCTCTTAAAGAAACGCATCTCCTCTCCAAGTGAAACAAAGCTGATTATATGCAACTATCTGCACACATTCATCCCTTATTACTCCCTTACAATCCTACAATTGAAGAAAGGCTGTAGCTCAGTGGGGGTGCATATGTTTTGAATTCAGATGGTCAATCCCTGGTATCTTCAGGCTGGGCAGGGAAGGGCCCCGGAAAGATATTCACACTTAGCTCAGCAACACCAAGCAAAATGGCAAGTTTTATTATGTACCAAGGCAGCTTCATGATGTACTGTTGTCTCTCCCATACACTTTCCACTTTTTGTTACTCTTTTCTCTTGTTCAATGCCCTCTTCTTTCTCCCCCACCCCCCCAATTCATATAGTATGCTTCATGGAGGTGTTTTTTTGCTTATGTAAGACTGTAAAGTGCCTGTACATTGACAGTATATAAATACTGGAGGCCAGGAAGCAGAGAGTGGGTGTCAATGGGCAATTTTCACAATGGAGAGAGGTGAAAAGCGGTGAGCCCCAAGGATCTGTCCTGGGACCAGTGCTTTTCAACCTGTTCATAAATGACCTGGAGACAGGGTTGAGCAGTGAAGTGGCTAAGTTTGCAGACGACACCAAACTTTTCCGAGAGGTAAAGACCAGAAGTGATTGTGAGGAGCTCCAGAAAGATCTCTCCAGACTGGCAGAATGGGCAGCAAAATGGCAGATGCGCTTCAATGTCAGTAAGTGTAAAGTCATGCACATTGGGGCAAAAAATCAAAACTTTAGATATAGGCTGATGGGTTCTGAGCTGTCTGTGACAGATCAGGAGAGAGATCTTGGGGTGGTGGTGGACAGGTCGATGAAAGTGTCGACCCAATGTGCGGTGGCAGTGAAGAAGGCCAATTCTATGCTTGGGATCATTAGGAAGGGTATTGAGAACAAAACGGTTAGTATTATAATGCCGTTGTACAAATCGATGGTAAGGCCACACCTGGAGTATTGTGTCCAGTTCTGGTCGCCGCATCTCAAAAAAGACATAGTGGAAATGGAAAAGGTGCAAAAGAGAGCGACTAAGATGATTACGGGGCTGGGGCACCTTCCTTATGAGGAAAGGCTACGGCGTTTGGGCCTCTTCAGCCTAGAAAAGAGACGCTTGAGGGGGGACATGATAGAGACATACAAAATTATGCAGGGGATGGACAGAGTGGATAGGGAGATGCTCTTTACACTCTCACATAATACCAGAACCAGGGGACATCCACTAAAATTGAGTGTTGGGCGGGTTAGGACAGACAAAAGAAAATATTTCTTTACTCAGCGCGTGGTCGGTCTGTGGAACTCCTTGCCACAGGATGTGGTGCTGGCGTCTAGCCTAGACGCCTTTAAAAGGGGATTGGACGAGTTTCTGGAGGACAAATCCATTATGGGGTACAAGCCATGATGTGTATGCGCAACCTCCTGATTTTAGGAATGGGTTAAGTCAGAATGCCAGATGTAGGGGAGAGCACCAGGATGAGGTCTCTTGTTATCTGGTGTGCTCCCTGGGGCATTTGGTGGGCCGCTGTGAGATACAGGAAGCTGGACTAGATGGGCCTATGGCCTGATCCAGTGGGGCTGTTCTTATGTTCTTTTGTTCTTAAATGTTGGCAACCTTCAGTCTCGAAAGACTATGGTATCGCGCTCTGAAAGGTGGTTCTGGAACAGCGTCTAGTGTGGCTGAAAAGGCCGATTCAGGAGTGACAATCCCTTCCACACTGGGAGCAAGTGCAGTCTGTCCCTGGTCTGTCTCCCTGGCTATGGGCCTTCCTTCTTTGCCTCTTAGCCTCAGACTGTTGGCCAAGTGTCTCTTCAAACTGGGAAAGGCCATGTTGCACAGCCTGCCTCCAAGCGGGCCGCTCAGAGGCCAGGGTTTCCCACTTGTTGAGGTCCACTCCTAAGGCCTTCAGATCCCTCTTGCAGATGTCCTTATACAGTATATAGTATACAGTATATAGTAATAACAAGATAATTACAAGAAGTAGCAAATTGTTCTTATCGTGAACATTAGTTAAGGCAAATCACGCATTAAAATATACTTACCCATTATATGTTTCAGTTACCCCTGCAAAAGGCTCATTCCCACAGTTGGCAAACAAAAACACCATGTTCAATCCAAATGCCACCATACATGTCACGACAATAAACTTGATTATGCTTTTGCAACTCAGTTTGAGCTTGGAAATAAAGAAACCACTTATGATTTGGCCTATTGCTGCTCCTGGGACTAATACAATTCCTGGAAGAAAACCAAACAACGTTGGATAAGCTATTAAAGGAAAGAGAAAGCAACAACAAACCCATTCAGTGTGTAAACTGAAGAAAACATCTTCAGTTTTACTGTAACAGATCCCACTAAGAGGAGATGGAAAGCTAAGTTGTTTTGACCTAATTATCAGATTCATCTTTCACAGTTTACATATTTGTCTGAACTACTTTGGTTTTTGCAGTCAGGTCCTCTGCAAGTCAGCTCTTCCCTGCACATCCCAGGGCCTGTCCACAACTGGATTCACAGTGGTAGAGCAAATGCTTTGCGTGCAAAGGTCACAGGTCCAATCCCTGGCATCTCCAGGTGGAACTGACAGAGATCTCTGTCTGAAAACCTGGAGAGCCATTGTCAGTCACTGGAGCTGTCAGTGGATCAATGGTCTGAGTCAGCTTCCGATATTCTTGTGGATTGTTCCATGCAATCATGAAAGTGCACATGAGATGCTACACAGAAAAAGCCAATGACTAGGTCTGTGATTGCAACTGTTCATTCACCTCTGCTGGCATGTTGCTCTCTCACTCATCGTCATTCTGAGTACTGCAGAGCAAGTGTCATCAGATGTTGGCAGACAACTGCAGAGTCCAAGCCCTCTACTCACTGTGGCATCCCCTAAAAAATAAGTAAGTATGAAAAACTAGCAACTACAGAATTATAGGGTTTTCCCTGGTCCGCTGAGTGCCTTACGCCAATGGAATGCTCATTCCGGTGGTATAAGGCCCTAACAGGATTGGGCTGTAAGGCTGCAATCCTATACAAACTTCTCTGGAAATAATCCCCGTTGAACACAATGGGACTTACTTCTGAGTAGACATGCGTAGGATTGTGCTGTGAAATTCACAAGAATGGGTGCACAACAGCTCAATGCCATCCCAAAGGAAGCTCTCTCCTTTCAGTATATTAAAGCTGTGGGCAATGGAGAAGATGCCAGATTCTTCTGCTATGAATACTTAGGAATGATTGATACAGCTATATGAAAACCATATCAAAACTGTATTAAACTAATTTTTATTTCCATCTGTGACTAATTAGGGGCAATTTTCATACATGTTTGTTATATCTTATGCTTCAAAACCGACTCTGCTGCTTTGGGCTGTTATGTGATAAGTTGCATACTGGTTGAATGAAAGAATTCCCAGTTGATCTTGATAATGCACACTGGATCGTGAGCCTGTTTGCTCAGAGATGGTCCCTCTGAGTTCAGTGGAACTTACTTCCCATAAAATTTGCTTAGGACTGCAGCCTAACTATTTCTTGTAACTGAGGGTGCAATCCTAACCCCTTATGTCAGTGCTTTCCAGCACTGACATAAGGGCAATGCAGCTCTGAGGTAAGGGAACAAACAATCCCTTACTTTGAGAAGGCCTCTGAGTGACACCCAACTGCAGGATGCAGCATATGTCCCATTGGCACCACTATGCCAGTGCTGGAAAGCACTGACATAAGGGGTTAGGATTGTACCCTTATTCTTGTTACCCTACTTTTCCAACAGGACTGGCCCCATCAATGAGGCTAACTAAGATTATTGCCTCAGGCAGCAGGTTGGCAAAGGTGTCCACCATCCACCTCTGTTCACCTGCCTGCCTCTACCACTCTTCCTCCTCAGATTCAAAATGAGGAGAATGGGGCGAAAGCATTCAGAGGTACATTTTTGAATCCAGGGAGCCAGAAGAGGAGACAAAGTGACAGCTAGGGGGCAATTTGATCCACTTCCTCAGGAGCCAGGAGGTCTTGGGCAAGCCCTGCTACTCCACAGAAGTGCCAAAGACTGCTAATATTCCAGATCTAGTTTTACTCTATTACTGTTATTAAATAAAAGCAGTAACACATTAACACAACATTTAATTTTGGTTAAAAAAATAAATACATTACCTCCTAGGGTTGCTGAATAGCTAGATGTAAATCCAAACTGATTTTCTATAAATTTGGGCAAGAAAGTTGCAAAGCCAGTGGCAACTAGAGCTTCTAATGAGTCAGCAATGACAAGACACATAAACACAGAGTTCTTCAGCAGTACCTAGAAAGAGGGGGAAAAATGACCTGGATTCTCCATATACTCCATTAAAGCTTTCGCTGCACTTCATGCAGATGCAGATCTTATCCCTTCCTTCCCAAACCGCCAAGCCCCTTTTCTCTCCTTGGACATACACCAGCAAAATGGCTGGCATATGTCTATGGAGACCCACAGTCAATTGGGTACCAGAAGGTAAGTAAAATATTTTTACTTATTTCCTGCAGGCCTTCCAATCTCAGAACCCACCCCCTCCCCAAGCATACAGTACAGCCTCCACTGGTGCAGCTTCATGCTATAATATGGCAAGGATAGGACTGGGCAATTAAATACTTGAACGATATTAAATACTAAATAGTGCCAGAATCCACTTTTTCTTATTTTGCAGACAAAATCAAGTGTGGAATGCATAATCTTGCTTTCACAAGACAAGCCAAAAACAAAATAAGAAATGTATTCTTGTTAATCGGAGGTCAAGGGCCTTGCCATTGCACTGGTCTAAAGCAGTGTTTCTCAGACTGTGGGTCAGGACCCAGTAGGTGGGTCGCGAGCCAATTCTGGTAGGTTCCCATTTATTTCAATATTTTATTTTTAATATATTAGACTTGATGCTACTATGGTATGTGATTGCATTTGGAGAAATGTTACACATCTGTACTTTTAACAGGCTACTATGTATATGCTTTTAACAATGATAGTAAATGGTACTTGCTCCTGGGTAAGTGTGGGTAAGATTGCAGCCTAGGATCCTTAAAAAAAAAAATTCCTGCTTGATGATGTGATTTCCGGTCATGACATCACTTCCGGTGGGTACTGACAGATTCTCATTCGAAAAAGTGGGTCAGGGTGCTAAAAGTTTGAGAACCACTGGTCTAAAGCAAAGTGGCAATTTCTCTGAATTCAGAGCATTGACAGTCAAGAATTACAGATTCACAACCAATGCATGTTTTCTAGGACTAATGTAATCTTTAAAGGTGTCTGTAGCCGAAGTTACCACCTAAAGAAAGATTCATTTTTGAGTTCTAGGCTACACTCACGAAGTCTAGATCCTATTCCATGTTTTGCCCTAACTCTGTAGAACTTTCTCAAGGAAATAAAATTAAACTAAAAAGTAGTTAGCTGACACCTTACTACTTTTTAGATTTATTTTATTAAATGTTGGGATAGGATTTGTGATTGTAGCCTAGAACTCAAAAATGAATCTTTCTTTAGGTGGTATTCTAGGACTGCTTACACGCTATGCTGAACCCAGGCATAGCACATCTTTACCCAGGTACACATTCCCACATAAATGATGGTTCATTTTGACAGATCAACAATGTATGCATACCTTGGTGCAGTAACTATAGTTTGCCTGGTTTGATTGCCACAGCAAACTATAATTTTTGCTGAAGAATGCAGGAAGTGTAAGATAATGTACAAGGGAGAGGGTGAGTCCTCCTCATGCTGATAATCAAAGCATGGTTTGGTTGTAACATTTGAGAGTAAATTAGACATTGCCAAAACTGTATAATAATCCTGAAGATTTTTTTTAAATATATATTTCAATGGTTTTTGATGGTGGGTAGGGTGGGAGGACAGATCTGATGGGGATAGTGGGAGGTGACTGCTGGATCTTTCACTGTCTCTTGTCATATTTTTAGCTGCTGTGTTTAGGTTTTCATTTATGCTTCTGTGGCTTTAATATGTTTTATTATGTATATACGTGTCAAGACTGAAGGTTGCCAACGGAGGTTGCCAACTGCCTTGGGCACCAGGTACTGTTACCAAGAGGAAAACGGTATAAAAACTTGCCCAAAAAATTAATAAATGATGTGGGTTAGTTTGCCATCGCTTGTTTATACTTACTAAAGGAGAACGAAGAAGTACAAAAGCACTGGAGGGGGCTTGGATGGATTTAGAACTTTGCTGTTGCCATGGTTCCCCTTCCAATCACACCACCTCTGCATGCTCTATCTTTAATTTTTGAAAAAGCTTCCATTGGCATCCAAGGATTGCATCCAAAGTTGCAACATCCCGACACAATCCCTTTCTCAGTCCCTCTCACAAGAGCTGACACAGGCCGAGGAGACCCACTGCCAGTCAAGGGGCTTACAGGGAGATAAGGGAAAAATTTTCCCAACCCTCCCAAACTTCCTCCCCTACAGGATGCATCCCAAACCTTTCTGGCATACCTGCATCAGTAGAGGGGATGGGTGGGTGGAAGGATAGGATTGGGCTGTAAATTATATTGACACTTTCCAAATTAACAGGTTTATCACAGGTTTATCTTTGATTAGAACCCGATCACTCACAAAATATAACACAGAGTCAGTGACTTCACTAGCGGGCCGCGGGCCGCGACAGGTGACATGCACGGGGCAGTGACACCGCTACGGGTCAAAAAATTTTAAATGTTGGTACTTTCAAATAATACCGTCATGTTATATATTGTTCTGGGTGTAATTTCATGCAGAATGCAATGAAACGAACTGCTTAGAACTTTTATATTCTATCAAAAGTTATAGCCAAAAAAAAACCAGTGGAGTGAGGCAATGGTAAATCACCATGCCCATCACCCAGGTATTGCCCCGCCCACTGCACAGGAGGAGGTCCATCATGAGTGTGACACACTGGCCTCCCACACTGGGTGACACCTACTCTTGTGACGCCGCTGCACAGAGTGTTGTGGTGTGTGCATTTATTACTTGTACATTCAACTCACATTTGTCACAAAATATGCAACTGGAAAAACTAAAACAGTTTAGGCTGCTACAAATATTGCTGTAGAATCGATTTATAGCTCAGATTACCCAGAGAGTTGCTGGAAAGTCTTTAATGCTTTTTCCAAGCTCCTTGTTTTCAGAACATGTATTGCTTTCGCCTTTATACACTTCAGAAATCTTTTCAGCTTGTATTTTTTCTGAACCTACACAAAAAGAAATTATATCAGAAAAGCATCAATGTTTTTGCTCATAGCATACGAGCATGATTAATAACGAACTCTACTGTGCCATGAAGGGGCAGAGTTACATTAGTACAACAGTGTTTCTTTGGCAGACTGCGCCCAAAGTTGATGAACTAACTATACCAAAATGCAAAGGATCATAAGATTTATTGTTGCTATTACCACAGAAAAAGGTAGTTTGGGCTTTCTGTTTATTTGACCCCCTCAGATCCAACACTTAAGGTTATTTGCCAATGAGTTTGGTAGCCAAGAATGCTAAAGAAATAAAAATAAAAAGCAAGATTCAGGCTACAATCCTACCCACACTTTCCTGGGAGTAAGCCCCATTTACTATAATGGGACTTACTTCTGAGTAGACATGCATAGGCTTGGGCTCTTATAGAAACTGCAAAACAAACAAAATACTGAAGCCACACAGGGTACATGTTCCAAACAAACCCTTTTCACATTAGAACTTTAGGAGTTCCAAGTAAAGGAACTTCCAGACATGGTTCTTGTGCAGTCCCAAGCAGAACTGAAATTTTCCTTCCATACTACTGTACGGTATGTTTTGGGTACCATACATTGACCCTCCCCCCTTCACCTACCCTGTTTTCCTTGTGAACTGTTGTGTCTGTGCATGTCTCTCAAGAAAGAAGAGCAGAGCTAAGTAAGGATTATCTGCATGTGCAGTTATTGCACTGCTGTATCATTGTTCTAACTGATGCATGTTCCACTCCAATACATGTTGCAAATCAAGCACAAGGAAAATACAATGGATGGATGATGATGTGTGGCACAGACCCTTCCTCAATAAAGTGTGAGTGAGCAAAGTGTGATGATCCCACACTAAAAGCCCATCTGGAGTGCCCTATACAGTATATCCAAACCTCTAATGTTGGCTTCACCCTCCTTTAAGCTGTTTACCTGGCAAATGCTTCGGAAAATATGAAAATGGTACAACCAACAGCCATGTAGCGAAACCACATATAACAAATCCTATCCACCAAGCGCCAATCCAGCGTGGATCGTCTGGTTTGATGTCTAGGCTAGAAAGAAGTAAATTCAGCAAACAAGGTTTGAACTTAGCCATGATGAACTGAGTCAAAGGACAATATATTTAGCCCAAGTTATCATGCTTGATACAGTTATGCATTTTTTATACTTATCATACTATTACCACTTTGTGCCCCATTTTACTGAGAACAATTATATAAGCAGCTATATCATCAATGACGCAGTGTGAAGTGATAATCTGAGGTGGCAGAATTCTGGACTATTCCAAGGCCAGGAACAATCAGTAAGACAAGAAGAGCTCTGTGATAAATTTTTTCTCCATTGTGCTTAGTTTCCACGTGCAAACACACACACACACCCCTGCACAGTTTGAATTGGAACAGTCCACAATTCTACCACCTCAGCTTACAGCTTCTCTCTCCATAATGTGCAGTATATATGTTTAAAGTTCTGAAAGTAGTTAGCAGGTTCAAAGCCCAAGCCTATGCATGTCTACTCAGAAGTAAGTCCCATTATAGTCAATGGGGCTTACTCCCAGGTAAGTGTGGATAGGATTGCACCTTCAACTACATATTCTTTTCCAGCTTTATTGAAAGAAAACAAAAACTGCAAAACAGTGATTTGGCTCAGCTCCATCACTGATCTGGAATCCAAACACCGGTCTGTCAAGTCCAGTCCAACGTCAGACCAGATTACAAGAAGACCCCTGCTGGAAGGGGTCAGAAAGAAATTATTTCTCACCACTTTGCCAAGTGTGTATTAACTGTTTGGTACACCCATATACAGGGTATTAGGGGCCAGAGATGTGGGGTACTGAACAGGAGCCAAGGACCAGCAGAAGGCCACAACCAAACACTTGAGCCCTGCCCAGTGTCTGATGTCCTCCAGTAAAAATGAAAGCAGATGCAAAGAAGTGTTCCAAGTCATTTCTGCCACCAAAATGAAATTCCCTCCACCTCTTGGGATGGGGTTTACTTTGGCAGTAGATGTGGCATATGCACTGATGGTGGCCATCTTTCTTTACAAATAATGCAATGCTTCATCATCGTCCCTGCTCCCATGGCTATGTAACCACAACACAGCCATCAAGTCATTGCAGTACTGATAAAAAAAGATGATGGCAATCCCCACCAAGCACTCTGGGCTCCTGCTGCTCCCACCTGCAAGGTAAGCTCCTTCTAGAACTTGTGCAGGTTCGCTGGCCCTGATACAAGGCTCAGTAAAATTCCTGTTTAAACAAAACAAAGATAAGAACTGGAGGATTGGTATAATGAAAGAAATAAAAAAGTGGTCTTGCCTTACACGACGATCAAAATCAACGTAGATATTAAGCAACTGTCCTCCTAACACATAGCCAAAAGCAGGACCCAACAACGACATGGCATAACCAATTCCTAGAGAGAAGGAAGACTGCATTTATTGATGACATTTATATCCCACCCTTCCTCCAAGGAGCCCAGGAGAGTTCACACGGTTCTTCCGCATCCCTTGTTATCCCCATGACAATCCTGAGGAGGTACCTTAGGATGGGAGAGAAAGGGACGGGCCCAATGTAACCCAGAAATGTATAACTGAATGGGGATTTGAGCCTGGACCACTCCAGTTCTAATCTGACACTTCTCCGACCATTACATCACACTGGCTACTACTTCCAGTCTGAAATGGACAAACAGCTGAGAAGTGAAAACACATATTCTGCTCATTTGGTTTCCATAAAAGCTCTTTTCAGACAAGGCATGTAGAGGGAATGTGATGAGGACAGCAGTATCACTGTGGCAAAATGTCATATGTGTTTGACTGTGGCTACAATCCCTGCATGAGTGCGTACTGCTTTAGGCAAGGGTCCTTGTCATGCAAGGTGGTGTGACTTTTAGCAACCACCTGCTAATCCAGGGCAGAGATGCCTAGTGCCAAGCGCTCACTCCCATCCCATCCCCCACTCTTCCAATCGGTTGGACGTGCAACTTGGTGGGACAAGGCTTGGTAGATCAAGTCCCCTGCCACCAGCCCAAGAGGGGTTCCCTGGGCAATACCCCTCCCCAGAATACTATTTAGGGTTGTTAAAATGCCCTCACTCTGACAATAGTACCTGCAGAGCAGGGTGGCTGACATATCCACAGATCCCAGAATACGGCAGAGGGTTGTAAGCAAAAAAGTTTTTATTAACAGATGTGGGGAAAAATATGTAAACAGGCTTGGTTCCTCACAGGATAACATTCCCTGAATGGTGCTGGCTCTGCAGGGGAGCCTCACACACGCAAGCCTTGCTGGATTAGATTGAGAGCCTGGATCCTAACCCAGCCTAGCCTGAGTTAAGGGAACAAGAGATCTCAACATCTGGATGGGGATGCCAAACTAGTATAAACAAAACCTAATGCTCCTGGCTGATACTTGGTCCCTTTCTATGTACCTGGGGGCTCTTCCCAGCAGCCTTCCACTCTGATCCCCAGAGAGTCGGCTCTCCCTGACTTGCTCAGTCAGAAGGGCAAAGAAGAGAGCAAGAAAATGTCCTCAGGCAATCTTTTTTCTGGCCCCATCTTCCCAGGTGATCTTTTTTCTGGCCCCATCTTCCCAGCTCTCTAATTGGCTAGCTCTCCTTGGAATCTGAAGCATCTCAGAATTTGGAGGGGAAATCCTCCACAGCTGTAACCATTTTGTCACAGTTGTGATGGCACAATTGAACACACAAGAGCAGCAAATCAACATATGTCAGAGCTAGGGACTGCTAACACAATCCTACAACCTCCTGTGTGTGTTTGCATAAAGTGCTTTCAAAGTCCAGAAATGGCTGCAGGAAAATCATGCTAAACAGTCATAAAAATATTCAAACTCCAAACAGAAATCTTCTGCACACAGAAATAGCTAGAAAAAATTGTCCTGGGTCAGTCCAAAGTACTGGGCAATAAGAATTCTCCTGTATGATTCTCTCACCCACCCACCATGCCCTGATGCCCTCTCAGACACACAAGCCAGTCCACATTCACCTGCCTGGGAAGGAAGGCCAGGATTTAGCCTAGCAAATAATTTCCCCAAGAAGGCATTATTCTAGTGACAAAAAGAAAGAAAGAGACTTCTGATCATTCCTTTGCTGGGAAGGAAGTTCCAGGGATCCAATAGGTTCTTAAAAATGGAAGGAGACTTCCAAAATCTGGATCCAAGTGCATCAATTTTCACTTCAAGAGCTTGGACGTAAAAAGAATGTAAGGAAGAGCTGGTAGTGGTGAATATTACAACAGTTCCTGTACAATGCTTCTTTCCTATCTGATGTGGGAAACCACTACTAGAGACTTGCTTTCTGCTGCAGAGGAAGTCTTCTAAAGGGAGAAAATTCAGGGCCCAGTCCTATCCAATTTTCTAGTGCTGGTGCAGCCGTACCAATGGGGTGTGTACTGCATCCTGTGGTGAAGAAGCAGTCACAGGGGCTTCCTCAAGGTATGGAAACATTTGTTCCCTTACCTTGGGGCTTCGTTGTGGCTGCACAGGTGCTGGAAAGTTGGATAGGATTGGACCCTCAGCAGCTAGCGACTCAATGGGACTGGCTGTCACTGTTTCTGCAGTTGTTACTTTTGTTTGTTATTCCTTTTGATACCCATGCACGGTCAAATTGTTATTACAGTACTATTAATATAGTACCATCCATATAGGGGACAGCTGAGAAAGAATGAGAAGATGGCTCTCTGCCACACAGTAAAAAATAAAAATAATCACAAGGAAAACAACAGAGGAAGGGGGAGAGAAATGGGAAAACCAGGGGAAAATATGCAAGAATTTCATGGACACGTATTTAGGCTTAGTTGCAAAACTGTATGGGGACTACAGGATTCGGCCAAGGGATTCCAAGAAAAGGTGGGTTTTAAGGCAAGTTTTACAGTCAATAAGAGAGATGACTGTTAGTGGAGTTGAGGAAATCAATCAATTCCACACACAGCAAAGGTACATCTTGTAAATCCTCTATTGCAACAATTGTTCTGGGGGGATGAAGCCATCATTAACATCAAATCTACTCAGCAAAAAAATAAAATGTGCTAAACGTGACACCTTCTCAAACAAGCAAAGACATTGAAAAGTTTCCAGATTGTTGCAAAGCTATTGAGTACTGGACTGTCATCATGAGCAAGCAAAGAAAAATCTCAGAGCGATGCTGCACACGGCTTCCCAAAGTGGGTGTACCTCCAAGATAAGCAGCAATTTCAAAAAACAAAGTGTAGCTGAGCTTACCTATGTAGACAGATGCTTTGTGTTTGGGGACGCTGTCATCAATGAATGCTGTTCCCAGAGTGTAGAGGGGAGTTCCACCTGCTCCCATTAGCAGCTGTCCCAGCATAAAGACATAGAAGTAGTTGGAAAGTGTAGATTTGGGTTTAGCAGCACACATGGTGGCATTATGTTTTTTGGTTGCAGTCACTGGGCAGGTCTCTAGAAATACAGGCATTGTTCAGTAAATGAAATATCTGACTTTAAAGAAAATAAACACAGAGTACTTTCTCCCACCATGAAGCACTGCAGGCAAGTGTAGCTCCATATGTGAGCCTTGTTCAGCACAGGAGGCAGTGAAAACCAGCTGCTGCTCCCCACCAAGGCCCATAGTTATGCTTATTGGCAATTATGGGTGAGCAATGGCAGCACCACACTTATTGTCTTCTTCCCCCAGTGCCATTTTACAATTCCCAGATGTCCCATCATCAATTCTGCATCAGAGGCTGAGACATCTGGGAATGTAAACAACAAGGGAGGAAACAGAACTGCTTACTTCTCCTCAGTGCTGCCTGGCAAACTTCCACCAGGGAAAGCCAACCAGGCAGTGGACAGACAAGAGCTCTCCTTCACCACCACTGTTGTTGTTGCAGGTGGCAACAGGAAAGAGAACTTGCGGCCGTCTGATGTCTGATTCCCAGACACCATGGAGCAGCAGCTGGTGCGTGCACGCACTTTCCACACACCATTGGAGGACTCCATGGGGCTTTTATTCCAAAAGCTGAACCACCACTGACTGCAGGTCAGCACTTCTTCAAAAAAACAGGGAATTTTATGACCAGCATTTGGTCGCTTCATCAGCATTTTCAGAAGAGCTTCCCACTGAGAGGAGCTGAGAAGCATTCAGTCTGAGATGACTCTTCCCTTAAGAATGGAACCTGAGTGGCAACGGCCACATGGGCATGAATGAGAACCCCTCAAGACAACTGACAAGACATGGCTGGACAAGTTGTTTCGCCCTGATGTTTACTGGTAAAAAGCAGTTGCAGGGGTAATCTTATCTGGATCAGGTCTGCTGGCAGGCAGAAAAGGGTTAAATCTCTTTCCATGCCATGCTCCAGAATGGGGCCATCACAGTTTGTTAGTTAGGGCGCAATCCTAACCCCTTATGCTAGTGCTTTCCAGCTCTGACATAAGGGCAATGCAACTGTGAGGAAAGGGAACAAACATTCCCTTACTTTGAGGAAGGGACACCCAACTGCAGGATGCAGCACATGTTCCATTGGCACCGCTATGCCAGTGCTGGAAAGCACTGACATAAGGGGTTAGGATTGAGTCAGTCAGTCAGTCAGTCAGTCAGTCAGAAAGAAAGAGTCTCATGCAGGGCAAATTAACACATTTACTATCACATCTTGAATCAAAGGGAAAAAATGAAACAATTTTTCAGCTTCAATGCTCCCTCCATCCCCCTCTACAATAGGGGATAATACTGACATGTCACAGAGCAGTTGTAAGAATTACCAAAATAATGTATGAGATCTGCTTTGAATACCCTTGTTTACTGAATACTTGAATTATCTGCATTTATTTAGCTATGTAAAACATGTTGTGAATTTTTTAAAAGCAGTATATAGATATTTTTCATTAGTAATAACAACACAAAAGGTAAAGTTATGATGATGATGATAAGATGCAACAATGATAAGATTTCATTTTGAATCATTGCCATGATTTAAATATCACATATTTCTGAAGCTCCTTTGACAACAGGTTCCAAAAGC
This sequence comes from Tiliqua scincoides, assembly GCF_035046505.1. Taxonomy (NCBI): domain Eukaryota; kingdom Metazoa; phylum Chordata; class Lepidosauria; order Squamata; family Scincidae; genus Tiliqua; species Tiliqua scincoides. Next base: position 44,501,014 of record NC_089822.1, read on the forward strand.
AGATATAACCAAAAAAATTGAGCGCAGGAGAAATGACATTTCTGCTGAAGGCGTGCTTCCAAGACAAGCAAAGTCCTTCTACAACCAGTAATACCAGATCAGATTGCACATGTATTAGCACAATAATATGAAGTACCACTAGAGGGAGCTCCCATTTAACAATATCAGAAAAATCATTTAGTAAAGCACCATTCACCTGACTACATGTGTGGGGTTCGGGGATGCGAAGAGAAAACAAAGTGATGTCTTCACATTGTGGGCACCTGATCTTCCTCCAAGTGATGAATTGCTGATGCAGTGAATTTTTCTCTATTCCAAGTAGTATATTCCAAGTATTCCAAGCAATGAATATCATTTTCTCAGAGTGAAACATGACAGTACTGACAACATGCCCATCAGAGGAACTGACTTCAGGGGGGAACCTCGTATCTGCTGATCCCGTATCCGCAGATTCACTTACCCACAGATCAGGTCTGCGAGCATTAAAAACGTCACTTTTGGTTTCTTGGAGAAACCTAAAGTTGTGTTTTTTTAACTGCTGGGCTACAAGGACTGTCCAGAAGCAAGGGGAGTAGAGCTTCCCTCAGCTCCAGAGAGTGAGGGTAAGCATTAGCCCATATCCACAGTTTCATGTAACTTTGGAACCAAAGTTCCAAAATGGAACCCCCATGGAAACAGGGCACACCTGTGTTGCAAGGATTCCAGAGGTGAAAAAATGTAAAGCAATTCTCACGGTATCTGTTAGGATGCTCCTGTCATCAGGGCCCAGGTCACAAAGCATCAAGGACAGAGTTTGCTCTCCTCTGCTATAATGCTCCAATTGCAGAACTTCTTTCCCTATAAAGGTGCATGACAAGCATTCATTTTGGGCCTGTGCCATTGTATTGGAATCTCTGAAGATCTGGCGAGGAGGTAGAATGTGGTGTCTGCAGTGGCCCCTTTAAGAGTTAAGGCCTGGGCTTTCAGTAAAGGGTGTGCTGCACAGCTGCAGCCACTAGAGGCAATGAGGTACCTAAAGACAGTGCTTTTTTTGTTTTTTTAAAAAAAAGGTGCAGGAACTCACAACTTGTTAATCTTTTATTTATTTATTTTTAAACCATTTTTTATTGGAGAAATAAAATATTTTTTATGTGCTTCCCCCCTAAAGATGAACTTACTTCTGAGTAGACATGCATAGGATTGGGCTGTCAATCTCCACATCCCCTTCCCCCTAGCTACTTTTTCTACACATGGGGGAAAATACTGTACAAGTGCACTTGTAGCGTGTAGTATGTAGTGTGGCACTACTTCGAGGAGAGGAAGCAGTGAATGGATTCCAAAAAATGGCTTACATGAGTTCCATGTAGTAAAATTACTCTAAGCAACTGTGGGAGTAAGAACAAAAAAGGAATTCTTACACGAGAGGGGTCCTTAGGTGCACATAGAAACAGCTACGTTTGCAAACAAGCTATTAAATATGGTTTAATTCAGGTATCAGAATACTCTGTGTCTTTGGGAAGGTGCTTGGCATGCAATTGTATGTTCTCTGCTGCCCTGAGCAGCTGCTGTGCTTTGCTGGAGAGGAGCTGCAAACGATGGTTGGCTGGCAGAGGGCATGCTTGTGGGGGAAGGATGAGGAGGATCTCTGGCAAGGCTGGACAGCACGTTGTACACACATAGAATCCCTTTTCACCTGCCCTTAGCGTGTGAAAACGGGTGCAGATATATATCTCTGCCAGGATTAAGAGCCCAATCCTAGGTATGTCTACTCTGAAGTAAGTCTCATTCTAGTCAATGCAGCTTACTCCCAGGAAAGTGCCTAGGATTGCAGCCTAAGAGCCCAATCCTATGCATGTCTACTCAGAAGTCCACTTTAGTGAATGGGGCTTACTGTGGATAGGATGGCAGCCTCAGGGCCCAATCCTGTGCCTGTCTACTCAGAAGTCAGTCCCATTAGAGTCAATGGGGCTTCCTCCCAGGAAAGTGTGGAGAGGACTGCAGCCTCAGAGCCCTTCCTCTGCCTGTCTACTCAGGCTGCAAGGCTATGACACTTTCCTGGGAGTAAGCCCCATTGAACACAATGGAACTTACTTCTGAGTAGACATGCATAGGCTTGGACTCTGAGGCTGCAAGGTTATGCACACTTTCCAAGGAGCAAGCCCCATTGAGCATAATAGACTTACTTCTGAGTAGACACGCCTAGGCTCATGCTGCAGATTGGCACAGAGGCTGCACCAGCCAGCTTCCTTCCCCTCCTCCTCCGCCAAGCCAGTACCTGGGCATTCCATGGGTGCCGCAGCCCATCTCCCTGGCTGGCTGGCTGGCTGGCTGGCTGTCCGTCCATCCTCCCTCCTCCTCAGTGTCAGCGCATGTCCCCCACGCCCTCCACCAGCTTGGAAGTTGTGCGGGGAAGCAGAGCGTGGGGGGAGGGGAGGCAGACTGGGCTCAGGCAAGAGCTTGGAGATGGGGGCAGGAGGGGGTTGTTGTACGGTCAGGCAGGGGCCAGGTGCCCGCCCAACCTGCACCCCCCCCCAGCAAATGCCTCTGTTTGGCTCTCCCCCTCCTGGAATGCCTCTGAAGGGGAGGGGCCCCTGCAAAAAGGTGCCAGAACTCCGTCCCCCCCCCTTCCATTAGAAAAAAAGGCCCTGCCTAAGGATATAAGGAGAACCTGAGGCAGGAAGGTTTTGTGGGTTGTAGAAGGAGTGCAGATTGGAGGACTGACTGACTTTGGAATCTGACCTCAGACTGTGACTGGGCTTATTGACTTTGCCCTTGATATTCTGACTGACTTTGTGACTAACGGACTACTTGACCAGGCTGCGGAGAGCTGAGGTATGCTGCTATACCGGGAAGGACTGCTGCCTTAGGAACTGGGTCCCTGAAGGTTTAAACAGGCAAGCTACCCTGGTGGTGGAGTCTAGCAGTGCTGCTGTAGAGAACTGGGGCCATTGTTGGGGAACGAAAGGGGAGCTAATTAGCTGAGAGTGGGCATAAGTTCCCTAAGTGAGGCTTGGAGTGGGAATCTGGCAGAACAGCCGTACATTGAGGTTAAGCAAGACAGGCTTGGATGCCACTGCAGATTCCCCCAGGCACTTGCCCTTAAGTTTCTCTCATACTAATGAATGGTTTCCAAGCACCTCTATGCGAACAGTTCACCTGCTACAGGGCATCCTAGCAGTAGAGGGCATCAGGTGGTGGGATGGGGAAGGCAATAAGTCAGCAAGCTGTCCTGAAACCTGTGCCTGCTCACCCCCTTCCACACTACTTGACCAGCAACTGGCCCATCCTTGTCACCAGGTGTCCTCTGCTCCACTGACTGGAACTGGCTGAAATATTTTCTTATCTTCCTGTCTTCACAAAGAGACAAGCTGCAGCTTCCAGTCTTCAAAGGCATCCCACATGGAACTAACTGCAGCAGTCAGGATGTTACAAAGACAGGAATGCTTCATGAACGGCTGCAAACAATACCCCTTTGTAACTGATAACACATACCTAATACTGCAGACTGGTCTAAAAAGACTGCAGTGTTTTCCATGTGTTTTCTATAAGAAGACTGTCCACCATGCAACCATATCAGTCTGAATTCTGAATTGCTTTTGCAGGTCAGGTTGACCTGGGCTAAAGAATGGTGTATCATCTACAAATACTTGGAGTCCAGCCATATTCACGCAAATACACATGTTTTTAATGCTTTGGTACCAGCCTAGGTGGTGGAATCAGACATTCAGATGAAATAAATGAGCATTTTTTTGGAATGCTTCCCTTCCTGATCTTGCCCACATTCTTTTTTTCTCCACCACCTGGGAATCAGCAGCTGCCTACTCCAAAACATACCTATGCCAGATTACACCTTAGCATGCCAAAGATCAATCTTAGGTAACTGCTACAGAAAACTACTGGACAAATACCAGCGCACAGATGGTTGTGGCTTATACCACCTTGCTGTTAAGGAGGACTCAACCAATCTAAAACTTTTTTGAAAAAAATTCTAATAGAAGCATACGTGATATATTTACTGAGAAACACAACTGTGACTTACTCTTATACACACTTACTTGGGAGTATCTGTACACACATACTTGGGAATAAGTCCAATCAAAAAGAGGGGGCTTACTTCTGAGGAAACATAATCAGGGTCTCTTTCCAAACTTCAAAATGCAAAACATAGGGCACAATCCTAACCAGGTCTACTCAGAAGTAAGTCCTATTTTGTTCAATGGGGCTTACTCTCAGGAAAGTGTGGTTAGGGTTGCAGCCATAGTGTTATATATTATTTTTATTGTCCCAAAAAGCCACAGAGTGAAATTTTAGACACCAAAAGTACCAGGCACACTCTACAAAGCATTTTTTTTGCTGCCACTCCTATGCAGCCAGATCCCTACCGGTTTCCTTTGAAAAAAGCCCCACTGTGTTCAGTGATAGTATGCACAGGACTACAGAGTGAAGTAACAGGGCAAGCCAGGAAGGTATCTGCAATGTGATCCTGCCATGCTTACTCAGAAGCAAACCCCATCAAATCCAATGGAACTTACTCCCTGAAAGGTGTACATCCTGCAATGGTGTGATGCCAATGCCTACTTGTGGGGACGTTTCTGCTGAAACATGCCAAGGATTACACAGCAAGGGTGCAATTAGGGACAGCCACACCCATTAGGCAGACTGAATCAGCTGCTTCAGCCAGCAGGCTGGGAGAGGCAGTGACCTGGCAGGAAGTGCACCCTCCAAATGCCTGTTCCACTCAGCTGCTGCCAGCCTGTTTCTGACAGCTCTCCAATGATCAGAAGAGGACCACTGCCTCCCTCTGTTTCTGTGCCTGCAGTGAGTGGGCAGAGAGGATTTTGGGAGCGCCTAACCCCACCCAGTCAGCTTTCAAGATGCAGCAGGTGACTGTGCATGTGATGTTCCTGTGCACAGACTCTCACGTGTCAAACAGATAAATAAACAAAAAGCGGACTGGAATTTCGGTACAGTTTCAAGTGCCACCTTGGCTTGGGCTAGGCCTGGGTGCCATGTTGGTAGCCATTTCTTCTCCAGGCAGGGCTTCAATTAACAAGCTGCAATTATATTCATATGTAACTAGAAGAACTAGAACATTAACTGCTTTAACTAATGGAGGCTTCTCTTCCAGGACTCAGAGCGGCTCAGAAGGGTCATTTTCACTGGGAACAGACTTCAAGGGAAAAGGGTTGCATGTCCCCTCCCCATACGCCTTGTTTCTAATCCTAATCTATAGCCAGTCCCTGGCAGCCAGTTGGTATACTAGTTAAGGCAATAACCAGCAAGAGATATGGCCTCATTTGCATCTTGTCTGTTTTCAACCTCTTTATCTCCTGTAAGTTTCACTATATAGATACAGGGAAGAAGGTTAGTATAATGTTTCAACATGCTCAGACATTATCTATAATGTAGTTATAGGTAGTTTAGTCCTTTGCAGCCCAGATGGACTCTTCTTGGGTTCCCAAATTCAGGAATTCCCCCCTTTCTTCCTTCCCCCTCCCCACATGCTTAGACTCTACTTTGAAAAGATCAGAAGGACTATGTCGTGAATTGTATTAAATTGCTGCATTAAATGCAGCAACCTGTTACAAAATCAAAAATGGCACCCTTCCAAGAGGCAGGGTGATTGCAGGACTGTTTAGGTATGTTCTCTGTAGGATAGCTATATAAACAAGTTGGATCCTTCCCCACTATATAATATTTTCTATACTCATTGACTCCACGTGATTAAGAGCAATAGGATTATATTTGCTTCCTGCCAGAAATTCTTAGAATAATCAGATAACACAATTTCAGCATAACCCACTTGTAGTAAGGACCAACAATAAGATTTACGATTTAAGATTTATGAGAACAAAGATCTTATACGAATCACTTCTGACACAAGCAATATTTTATTATAGTTGCAGACTGATGCAGGATGCAATTCTATCCACACTGACCTGGGAATAAGTCCAGTGAATATATTGAGACCAAATGCAGAGTAACCATTTATACGATTGCAATGGAAGTTTCATTTACACAGCCAGCTTCAGTGGTAAAAACTCGCTGCATTTTAACAAACCCTAATTTACAGGAATCTAGATAACTAGACACAATGGGCTGCTGGGCATCTCATTCCAGCGCAAATCCCCGTGCAGCAATGCAGTGGTGCTAGTGCAGGCTTAGCTGCATCCTGCGTGGTATTTTCAACTGCTAGAAGTCTCCGTGAGGTAAGCCCCAGCTGCAATGGGGCAACTCGAACCTGTGTGAGCTCAATCACTGGTGCAAGTTCACGTTGCCCTGTGTCAGTGGATCAAGCTCAGGAAGAGGGGATGGGATGTGGCGCTCACCAGGCCCCCTCCCAGGCCTGATATGCCCAACCCCCTCGTCACCTTCCCTCTGCCCCATTACACCCCCTCCCCCCACCCGTTCTACCTTCACACTGCTGAGCGCAGAAGTAACCTTTTCTGGCATGCACCACTCCTTGTGCCACCACATGCAGGCCAGTGCGGGCCAGTGTGCTAGCACCGGCAACAACTATGCCATCATAAAGTTTATGGCATCAACTGTGCCATAAGCCTTGGGCAAGAGGTTTGGTCTAGAAGGTAGAGCCTCCGTTAACCTGAAGATAACATCAGAAGGTCGCCAGTTCGAAGACACTGGCAGCTCCCTGAATGGTTGAGAATGGCGAGACCTTGAAGCAGCTGACAAAGCCGAGCTGAGTGATTCCAGCTGCTCTTGGTGTGAGCAAGAAGCATCTTGGCTGCCCTCCATGTGAGAGATGGAGCTGCTTGCCAGCCTGCATGGGAGAACTGGAGACCAGAAGTGAGACCAAACCAGGAAGATCCATTCTGAAATGTTGTCGGTTTTTGAAAAAGAGAACCTTTATGATTGTAAAAAATCCCCTTGAGGGATTTAGAAATGCCTGCCTATGTAAACCGCCTTGAATAAAGTCAGACGAGTAATTCGATGACCAGAAAGGCGGTATATAAATACCTAGTTATTGTATTGGCAACCTTCAGTCTCGAAAGACTATGGTATCGCGCTCTGAAAGGTGGTTCTGGCACAGCGTCTAGTGTGGCTGAAAAGGCCAATACCTAGTTATTATTATTATTATTATTATTATTATTATTATTATTATTATTATTATTAAGTGCAGCAGCAGATCACCAGAACCAAGTGACCCATTGGTTTGGGCTGTTAGTCTTCTTTCTTCCTATTATGTTACCAATGCCACAATATACCCACAAGTTTAATTCCATGTGAGATTGCTGATTATAAAGGGAATGAATGTGATGGCACAATCTGAATCTTACAACATTAATAACATCCTGAAAATATAGCACTGAGCATCAGATGACTGCATCTTTATATAAGAAAACCACAGTGTATAATATTTTGCTTATCAGTCACACTCTAAATCAGCCATTTTCAACCACTGTGCCGTGGCACACCCGTGTGCCATGAATGGTCCCCAGGTGTGCCACGAGAATTTGGGAGAGGGTTATTTATTAGTAGGGCCAATGGAGGATGTGAGCCCCCATTGACAGCATAGTGTGCCTTGTCAGTTGTTAAAAAACTGATGGTGTGCCTTGACCATTTTAGTGCCTTGTTAGTGTGCCATGAAATGAAAAGGTTGAAAATCACTGCTCTAAACACACTGGGAATAATGAACCCTCCAGGAACTTTTGAAAGGTTCAAAAGATTGTGAATTTCCTAATCCACTTCGGCATCCAGTTCTGAGCATTTACAGCCCATTTTCTTTTCAGTGTCCCCCATGAATTGCTTGTTAATTTTAAATGTGGTTTGAGGTTTTGACAAAACGGAAATACAGCAGCAGAAATGAGCACACAAAAGAAAAGAAAAAAACGAAGCAAAGGAGATGCACACGTTCATTTGCTATGGTCAAAAGAGCATTCTAGAAACATCCAGGATCATATATGTGCTTTGTTGATTTTGTTGATATAATTGATTTTATATATACTGCAGATCTGGCTACAAAATGTTGAAAGTCTGACAAACGACTACAGTACATTCACTGCAAGATTAAAGATATCTTTCTTTCCACAAAAGAAACCAATCAATAATCTTCTCATATATCCCATCCTTCTTTTCCCATGATGAGGTAAGGTTAAAACATCCCTGCCAATCTAAATAAAAACAGCTCATATCCTATTTTGAAAAGAGAACAAAAGGGGTGTTCCAACCACACTTCTCTGTAAGAGGCATTGCATTAACTGTTGGCTTTTTTATGTAACTGCTATTACAGTAGGACTGAACAACTTCTCCTGAGAGACCGATTGGTTCCCCAGACACAAAAGCCACCACAAACCTACTGAGCATTGCAAGACCAACTTTACAAATGTTTTGAAATTGCTCAGAGCTAAATACTAAAATGTCATGCTTTCAGGTGACATCTTTTGAAACCCTTCTGTGGTAACACGCCTGCAAGTCTGCCAAATGCAAAGTAGATTTCAAGTTGGGGCAAGTTTTGTAAGATGTCGTTGCGTTCACTTTGGCCAGGAAGTCTTTTCCAAAGAGATGCAACTAGGAATATATGCACATGCAAGGACTGGGCTTAGTTGCCCCAGCCCTGGACCTGCCTGATGTGTGTGCATTGGATAACACAGTGGGCCCTTGGTATTCACAGGGGATCTGTTCCGGGGACCCCCCCCCCAAATGAATACCAATTTCAGTGAATACAGAAAACCCTCCAGGACCTCCTGGATGTGACTAGAAGCACCTTCCAGTCATGTTTGGTGGGGTGCACTGAGGCACAGGGAAGCTGCGCATGGCCTCCCTGGGCCCCAGAAAGCCTCCTGAGGGCATCCAATTGGCACTTCCAGTTTTTGCCAAAAACTGGAAATGCCTTTCCAACACTGGTGTACCTGGGGTGCAGAGTCAAATCTGCAGGTGTCAAACTCACAGATGACAAGGGCTAACTGTACACAGGCCCAATCCATACAATCTATCCCCCACAATTTTGAGGGCTATCAATCATATATAGATCCCTGTGCAAACATGACATCCAACCTGTGGGACATCAGGGCGGCCAGAGGGAATGGAGGGCAAGTGTAATCCCATTTTGCAATCACGTGCAGTCCAAGCACACACCTTCCTAAGTTTTAGGAGCAATGAAACAAATACAGCACATAGTAAGAATTAGGCATTGTTCAGAACTTCAGATTAAATACTTAGAAGAGTTTTACTCAAATGAAATTTGACATGTTAAAGATCTTACTAAAGAAGTTTTAATATTTGGTTCCTGCCTGAATATTGTTTTAGAGGCTTTATTTTTAAAAGTAGGCAAACAAACTGATGAAAACTAAAATAACTTTAATGATAAAAAGTTCAGAATGCAGATGTCAAAAATAGGAGAATATATGCATTTTGAGAACATATGCATATGCATATGTTCAAATACATTTGAACAGGAGACTTCATACAAATGATAGAATGAATAAAATGATTAATAATCTTGACAAATAAGATCTTGCTAAAAGGACTATTCAATGAATGCTATTTCAACCTGGTCATAATGACCTGCTTAAACTATTCCAATTAAATGCCAGCAACAAAACTAAGGACTGATTATATGGGCAGTTAAAAAATTGCACAGTACAATAAATTGTACAGTTTCAGCCACACTAGACGCTGTTCCAGAACCATCATTCAGAGCACGATACCATAGTCTTGCAAGACTGAAGGATGCCAACTCCCTCTGTTTCCTAACTTCAGCATAGGTTTATCACTGGTTTTATGTTATGTTGGCATAATTATGGATTGATCGATCAACTGCCAGCAGTAAGAATGTTTGCTGACCAATACTGAGGAGCAAAGCAATGATATAAGTAGGGAACTTCTCACCACTTTTATGGGAACATAAGACCCCCTCCCCTGCTGGATCAGCCCAAAAGTCATCTAGCATCCTATTTCCCAGAATGGACAACCAAATGCTTCCGGGAAGACTTGTTCTCCAGTGTAAACTTCCTAGGTAACCAAGCTTTGGATTATCTCAAATGAAAGAGATCTAAGACAAAGCAGCTGAGTAATAAAATTCTTTTTCTGAGGATACCCTCTGCAAAGGATTATCGCAGTTCCTGCCCAGCTGTTTTAATCAGAGGTGAAAACAGAAGAAACCAACAGCTTGTGATAAGAAGAGCAACAAAAAGAGTTTGAAAACATTCTCCTGAGTATGCAAACATAGGAAGATACCAAATGATTGATTACATTATCAGATTCATACATAAAAGTGGTTTTATGCCCAATCCACCACAAATCTCGGATTCCCCCCCCCCCCCCGGAATCTCATGAGGAAAGTTTCAGCCTCAGGAAGTTTCCTCAGGGTAAGCCCCTGTGGGCCTGGTGGGTCAACTCAAACCTGCACCAGCAACATCACTGGCACAAGTCTCCACTGACCTGGGAAGGTGTATCAGGTTCAGGAAGGGGTTGTGATTTTTTGGCACTGCTGTCACTGAACCGCCCCAGACCCAAGCCACCCTCCTCCCTGCCCTGTCACTGGCCCATTCTTCCCACCCCACTCTGCCCTGCCTCCCTGCCTCCCTCCCAGCCCCTGCACAGCCTTACCTGAGGAGGCAATCTTCTAGCATTCATCACTGTTTGGACTTGGCTGCTTGCTGCTTCCAGCAGCAGCCAGGCTGCACCCTCCAGCAGAGTTGTATTTTCAATAGCCACAAAGGGCACTATGTCACAGGAACATGAGTTCCACCAGCTAAGACCCCAAATGGACCCTAAGACATGTTAAGATTTAACTTTCACATGGATGGTAACCATACTTTGGGTGCGGCCAAGACCACGTTGGTAAACCATGTCTCCTATCTATCTCCCTGTGTGCACAGCATTTACTTTCACTGGTAAATGCCATACCTGGGGAAACTTGTTCCCTGTGATTGAGAATAAAGGGCAATCAATGTTCCCAATCCTGGGGAGAAAATCTCCCTGGATACAGCATTTGTCAGTGCTGATAAATGCTGGACATGTGGTGGAAGGGGCATCATGAATAAGCCAGCAAATAGTGGGCCTTATTAGTGCACTTTCACCTTTCCCCATCACATTGACAGTGCCCACACCAACTTTACATTGCAGAGCGCTCAAGACAAAACCCAAAGCTACCAAATGGCTGTGGCAGAAAGCTTCTTCTCATGCTGAGACTGGCTAGTGCTTAGCTACTCATATCATTGAGGCTCCCACTGTTTTAGATAAGTCGTTAAACAATGATCAGAACTGTAAGTGGGAATACCACCACCCAAATATCTAAGTAAAGAAAAGCGATACTTTTGTGATACAAAAAGAATACAAAAGTGATACAAAAAGAAAAGTAAGGAAAATGTGCTTCCTAGAGACAGTCAACTAAACATCACTCATATTCACAAGTATTTAAAAGTCAATATAAAATAGATAATTGTTTGATTTCCCAGAGCCTAACAAAAGACAATGCTCTCGTATATTGCAGGCAGGTTATATGATCTACTAAATAGTAATTCTTAACTTTCAAAGTCCACTGCCTTCTTCTTAGGTCTCAACTTCTGTTAATGAGTGATGAAAAGGATATTCCCCATGTTATTTAATGATTGACAAATTACATGTGATCCTACCTTAAGTGGAAAGCCGAACATTATTATCACTGAAATGCATCAGATATAACAGGTCATTTTGAAAATAGGCAAATCATTACTAATCCTCCAAACATCTCCTAGAGCACACAATGAAAGCTCTAGGTTTATTTCAGTATGCAAAGACAGGTTAAAGCGTCATAATTTAGTCATTAAAAGAACTATTTTAGCTTACATGAGTTAGCTTGGTCCTAGAGGGGGAATGATTGAAAAGATATCTTTGTTACTATCACATTAAGTATGCCTCTTGCATTATATAGTCAGTTCTCATTATCCGCTAGCGTTAGGTTCCTGGAAAACCTAGTGGATACTGAATAAGCGGATATTGAATCATTGAGCCTATGGGGAAAATAGGGTTAGGTTCTAGGGACTCTTCTTCACCATACACTCTTAATTTTATGAACCTGAATCTTTACTTGAAGTCTGTGGAGCTGGGTGTCAGCAAGTGCTCATCAACATCCCCAACATCTAATGCTTCCTCCTCCATGCTGGACATCCCTCAATGCATTGAAGGTAGCTGGCTTAACAACAAGGCCTCAGAGTTCAGCAGTGGGGATGGGGTTGCTACAACTGTCCTTCTCCTACACCTTGGTCTCTTGGTCTCTTCCCTGGGTTTGCCCCAGCCCCAGAGCAGGCAGCCTTCCAGAGGGTTGTAAACGTTCAGCTGGAATCCTCAAAATGGTGCCCAAGATGGTGGGGCAAGTCTGGAAATTGACACAAATGTGTCCAGTTCACAAACGGTCCAATGCCCCCTCTCCCACTGACCATATACTGTACAGGCATCTCTTCCTCTTGCCCCAACACGGTGCCAGCACCAGCTTCAGCTTGTGAGAAGGTCACTGTCTCTTCTCCTCTTCCTCCCACAACCTCTCTCACCCCTACCTGTTTGTAGCTGTGCCAAGCCCTTCCTCCCAAGTGCACCAGCACAGTATTCGCAGATAACAACAACAGAATTGCAGATAATGAGAACAGGCAAATTAGCAGATAGCTAGTTTGCATGTAAAGAGAAATGACTGTACTTCATAGGGAAATAGCTGACTATGATTGTTTTGCATAAAACAACCTAAGGTCCAATTGACAACACTATCACTTTTTAGAAATTACTCTCACTACAAAGAAAAAGTTTCATTTCATTCATACATACAAATACAAAGCCTGAGTTAGTTTGCCACTCTACTCCACTTGCTCTGGCATGTTCTGCTATTCCTCAAGCAATGAGAAATACAATTTATTTTGGATGAGAAAGCATTGGAGATTTTTGGCAACTATGTCATATTTGCTTTATTTACAAAAGTACAAAGAGAGCATGATGGTAATAAACAAGCACTCCTATGAGGTAGATCCCCAGCAAGAAATCTGGACAACACCAGGTTGCACTCTCAGTTTCAGCTAATCCCATCTGTATCTTTTCCAAACTGCCAATGTGTTTTCCATGCTTTCTCACTCAATCTGACACAAACACCTGCCGTTCTCAGCTGGGGGGTGTCTGAATAAGAATCTCACATGTGGTGAGATTCTTCAGCTACCAAGGAACTATCTCCTAACCCAGGGGTGGGCAAACTTTCAACTTTAGGGATCCTGGATCTTTAACAATTGTGTAGGAGAGAGAATTTCAGCAGGGGCAGCTTGTCATTTCTGAGATGACAAGTTGCACCTGCTGGAATTCCCTCTTCTATACAATTGTTAAAAGTTCAGGATCCCTAAAGTTGAAAGTTTGCCCACCCCTGTCCTAACCACTGACTCCCATCAGTCCATCGTCTTGGGTGATGATATGAGCCCAGCAAAGGAATCGTCAGTGACCAGCCATCAAATTTCTCTGAAAACATCATCCAAAGCAACAGGTTTTACCACTAGAATAAATCAATTTCCTGCACGTATTTTGAGTTTGTATGTTAGACATTCAAAAGGATTATTAACCTGTTTATTTCAATTTTTTTGAAAGGGAAATTCCAAGAAACAGATTCCAACTCCCTTCTGTTGCAACTGCCTGCTTCTGCCAAAGACTCAAATCATTTCTCAGATGAGTTCTCAGAAGCAGACAGAGTGGCAGTTCTTTTTTCAGATTTCAACCTTAGTCAATACTGTATATGTACAGTTCAGGCTAGGAACAGCCAACTGATAATGCAGATCCAGCCCCCAAAATAGTTCTGTTTGACAGCCACTGAATTGGAGAAGCTTTATCACAGGTCGGAATGGAAAGAGCAGTTGTTTTGAGGCTTGGCTATCTCTATCTCGGGCAATTCTGTGTTCCAACACTAGGTGTCAATAATTGCCATTCACAGACTGAAGGTTGCTGCATCGGTCTGCAGTGTTGCATACTATCACTAGATGCTGCTTATTACGCATAAACAAATAAGGGAGCAAACCTAACCCCTCTGTTAGGCCAGCACAGGTCACTTGCGCCGACCCAGGGGCATCACAAATGTGCATAAGGCATGTTTGCACCAACTCAGGAGTCGGGGAGGCCAGCGCACGCCAGATCCCGGTCTAGCGGGGTAAGTTTGCATGTGCTGAGTTCTGCCAATGGAGGGGTCTAGAGGGCCATGGGGAGGACATGGAGGAGGCATTTCAGGTGGGAGAGAGAGGGTGGCAGGTGTTCCTGGGGGCGGGCAGGGAGTGGGAGGTGGGGCCAGGATCCAGTGGTTATGCCGGATCCTGACCCCATTCCCGGGTGGCACGGAGCAACCTCTGCTGCTCTGTTGTAATCAGATCTGCACCACCTCCTGAGGTGGCGCAGATCCAAGTAAACCCATTGGGGCCAGTGTAGCGTGACACGGGGTAAGGGAAAACTTTCCCCCTTGCCTCGGGTTGCGCCACTTCTGGCCCCAAACTTGTCTGGGCCCGCTGGTCTGCCCGCTCCAGCACAAGTCAGGACTGCACTGCACAAGTAATAACTAATAAGTGCTAGTGCTATGTTATGTAGTACTCTGTTCAAACCAGCAGCACATGTGCACGTGTGTTCTTTCCATCTAGAGAAGATGCACACTGGAAGCAAAATCCTCAGATGAGTGCTGTGAAACCCAAGGAAAAAAACAACCATACGTATTGATTGTATAATAATATTGCATGTCACTGGAATCACACCTCAAAAGTAACTTTAAAAGATTAATCTTAATAATTAAACTGTAAAAGTAAGAAGAGCTTACCCTCCACTTTATCTCCATATGTATACAGTCCACCAGTAAAATGTGGCACAGAAAATACGAGTGCTCCTAATCCTATCAGGAAAGCTGCTAGTGCCAGCCATCTTGGTTTGTGCCCTCTCTCGCCGTAGAAAGATATAAAAAGGCATAACAAACAGAATGAAATGTCGTAGCCGGCAGAGATGATGCCGGTGAGGGAGCTGTTCAGTTCGTAACGCTTCTCGATAGAGGAAATGCCCACATTGACTAATCCATTCACCAAAGTGCCTAAAAGAGACATAGAAATTAGGAAAAAAAAATCAAATTTTGTCTAGATCATTGCTTTCATAAACAGTAATTTCTTCTCATTTGTGCTATTATTATTATTATTATTATTATTATTATTATTATTATTATTATTATTATTATTAACAGTATTTATATACCGCTTTTCAACTCAAAGTTCACAAAGCGGTTTACAGAGAAAAATCAAATAACTAAATGGCTCCCTGTCCCAAAAGGGCTCACAATCTAACAAGATGCAAACGAATACCAGCAGACAGCCACTAGAACAGACAGTGCTGGGGTGAGGTGGGCCAGTTACTCTCCCCCTGCTAAAAAAAGGAGCACCCACTTGAAAAAGTGCCTCTTACCCAATTAGCAGGGGTTAATGCTAATTAACCCCTAGTGCTAGGTTACTTTTTCCGTCCTTTAAATTCAAAATTATTCAACAAGGCACTCATTTATTGTGAAACGAAACATCAACTTGAGCCAGGACACATGCAAGCACAAACAAAGAGCTGAGCTTTGAACCTGCTATTGCCATCGCTGCTGTGTTGCTGCTGTTGCAGAAGTTGCTGCCTCTGCCCACCACTGCTAACAGCCCCAGAAGTCACCCAGATGGGTCCCCATGTGAGTCGGCCTGGATGGGCAGCAGCAATAGCAGACAGAAATGATAACGGTGTCAGTGCTCATCTCGGTGTCCAAGGAGGTAATGTATATAGGGGTTCAGTAGCGGGCATTTTGCTTGCCCCCAGCCTATGTCAAATGTGGACCCAGTCCCAATTACAAAGCAGCAAACTGGTCAATGTTATCTCCTAAATGGAGCAGGGAAGCAATCTGGTAATCTGTAGTCAGGGAATCTGGCATCAGGGCTCAGGTGCTTTACATGCAAGCTGGAGCTGCTTGCAAGTAGAAGAGACTGCTGGGATGATCACAGCCTATCTTAAAGATGGAAGGTGTACTGCATCCTGATCTGCATCCAGCTAGATCAGGGGTGCCCAAACCGCGGCCCAGGGGCCACTTGTGGCCCTCAGGGACTCCCAATCTGACCCATGGGGAGGCCCCCGTCTCCAATGAGCCTCCAGCCCTCCAGAGAATTGCTACAGCCCATGCTGGCCTGATGTAACTGCTCTCAGCATGAGGGCGAGTGTTTGACTTCTTGTGTGAGCTGTGGGATGAGGGCTCCCTCCACTACTTGCTGTTTCACGTCTGTGATGCAGTAGCAGCAGTGAAGGAAAGGCCAGCCTTGCTTTGTGCAAGGCCTTGAGCTATTGCAAGACCTTCATTCATTCATATAAGTTCCATCTCCAATATATTCATTTATGTAAATTTATTCAGATTTGAAATGTAAATTAATTTTATTTTTTCCCCGGCCCCTGTCACAGTGTCAGAGAGATGGTGTGGCCCTCCTGCCAAAAAGTTTGGACACCCCTGAGCTAGATCAAATGATCTGGGGAGCCAATCAGGGCCTTGCTAACCACTGGCATTCCTGGATGGGGGCATTGAGTGCCTGTGTAAAGCGGCCCTTCATTGATTAAATGGTTTCTATGTCTTTCCATATTGCAGAAGGGCCTATGCCCCGTCTCCAGTAAATCTAGGCAGGCTAGGAAGTAGCCTTGTCTGAAACCTTGAAGTCACAGCAGAGTAGTCAATGGATCAGTGGCCTAATTCAGTATAAGACCATTTTGTTAAATCATAACTTCGTAGCTTTGCTGCATAAAGGAACCAAAAATGGATCACCTCTCTCCAGAGACTTGCTCAGTTTGAGCTGCTGGGGATTGAAGATGGTAACTCTGCCACTGAGCTATCCCACTGTAGCCCTTCTGTATGCCACTGTATGCCACTGTAGCCCTTCCCACATAGAACAATTGAGGCCTCTAATGCCAATCAAGCAACCGGTTTCAGTCTTATTACTTTTCAAGTCAGTATCATTGCAACAAGAACCCTTGGGCAAGCAATAGAATTCCATGAAAAATATTAGGTGTTGGCATTTATAACAGTCAATCTAATAAATAGTTGCCTAATTCAAAATTGTCACTCGAGAAGCTATATATCAGTTATAAATGACTAAAGCGTGGTCACATGCCAACTTGGAAGATTATCGAGAAGAGGTAGAACCTGTCTTGCAGGCCCTCCACCCACTAATACTTCACGTGCCGAATGTAAAGAAATTAAACGTAATTGCTGTATGATTATGTATTTTCACTTCCTCAATGTTTGTGTGTTCACATTGCCCCTGTTGGCAACCTTCAGTCTCGAAAGACTATGGTATCGCGCTCTGAATGGTGGTTCTGGAACAGCGTCTAGTGTGGCTGAAAAGGCCAATTCGGGAGTGACAATCCCTTCCACACCGGGAGCAAGTGCAGTCACATTGCACATGGGAAAACTCTCACATATCTGATATCGTCATCATATATATGATGATACCAATTCTGTGACACGATACCAATTCAAATTAGTTTTGACTATTTAACCAACATGTTATCCTAGTTGTGACATCCTATCCCCCACCATCTTTCACCATGCAGCCATGCTAATGGAGTGCATGCTGTTGGGGTGGTGGTGGTGATCAGATGACCAGTGAGAGGTTAGTAAAAAATGTTTTAACTTACTTCCCAGTAGGCCACCTGATCACCTGTGGGTCTCCTCAGACCCTTGACAGCAAAGTCTGAGGAGAAGAAGGGTACACTGAAAAATCAGGGATAGGATCTGGTGTGCATTTTTGCCACCAAGAACCACCCCCTGCACTCTGCTCCCCATCCCTGCATTCCTCCTTTCCCACCCCAAACTTCCTTTGAACCACCCCCTCCACACCTTCCTTGGGTTGGCACAGCATCCAGATGATTCTGGTGTGTGAGCAGATGGACATTTCTGCCAGTGGCTCTGTTGTATGTAACAACAGCACAACATTTGCTCTATTGCAGGGCTATCAGTACATCTGCTGTCATAAATGGCCCACAGGATTGGGTCAAAAGTGTCACAATGCAGATGTAGCTGAAATCCATTGCTAGAGTTTACTTTGATATTGTCCTCCTATATTAGGGTTGCAATTCTATGCTTATTTTCTTGAGAGTTAGACCCACTGAAAATAAACAGAATTACATTAAGCTTCTATTTTTAAAACCTGCTGAAAGACTGAAGCATAATGTGCTCATACAATACAGGGTCAGTTGAGGCAGGAAACAGTACAGAAACAGTACAGATCTGTGCAGACATTCTTTTCTGTACAGATGCAAAGAGACTGCACAAGCAATAAGCACTGGAGCCCACCTTCGTACTTGACCTCCACATGTTTGTCAAATGTACACACAGTACTTGTGTGAAGGCACTGACCTGAAAACACATGACCTGGACACCGGAAAAGTAGATGGATTGTGAACTGGACCTTACACATACAGGGATCTGTATGCACAGGTCACTGTGCACACATTTGACCAATGTATGGAGTGGGAGGGGCCTGCCACTGCAATCATATCTTCCTCCGTACCTACATTTACTGAAGCCTTAGGAAGCAAAATATGGCTAAGCCCATATGGCCTTGATAAATGTGTTGGGCCTTTGGATTCAGGAAAAGAGCACCATGGTGTTATCCCAACTTCCTCTCTCAATCTTTTAAAAGTACTATCACTGTATCTCTTTTAGAGGAAGGGAAGATTTACAGAGCTTGTCTTAGGAACAGAGGTACATGCAATTCTTTATGCATGATACCTGCAAGCATCTTAAGATGTGCACTCATCTTCAAAAAAAGTGCACATGTATTCATCTTGAAAAAATTAATGCACACCAATCTTCAAAAATAACATTGTAAAATGACATCCCGTGCATAAAATGGATATAGGCTCAACTTGGTGATTTTCAAGCAGAAATTCCGTTATAACCATGCAGGAAGAATCTAAGATTCACATTTTGAAAAAGCATCAGAAAACGTTGAATGTTACAAGACACATGTATATTATAGCCATGAGTTCCCAATTAGAATCCCGCAAGAGGACCCTGCAAAGAAATGCTCTGCCTTCCTGGTCCTAATTGCTCAAGCATGTCAACTCTCTCCCTATAATGTGTCTAGCTATGGTTTTCCTTTTACCTCCAACCAACACCTCAACATTCTAAGACTCCTAGGGGTGGCCTTGGATGCTAAGTCTACATCATGCCGTCAGAGGTTTCCTTCCTTTTCTATTAATTTACAAACACACCTACTTTTGTGTGCCTAGGCAGTCCCCTGAGTATGCAGAAACCACTACCTTCTCTGTGGGTAGCCCCATTTTGCATACAAACTGACAGGCACTCCACCACCTATTAGCATATAGATGGATTCTGCAAAACAAGAACAAAGTTTCCGATATCATGCAATGAAATCAATGACTCTTCCTGCAGAGTCAGAATGTAACCTCATGCAAATGAAGTGAAACAGGAAAGTGTCAGCCAGTATCAGTGAAACAGGAAAGTGTCAGCCTCCCTCACCTTAAAGAGCAGCACTCCTACATAGGAGAATGGAGGCAAAACAATGCAACGACACAAGGATCTCTGCACAGGAAAAAGAAGTTGCCTGCAGTTTGTGCATGAATTGTAGTCAACAGACGAGAGTTGAGACTTGAGTCATGGCGTTGACAGCTCCAAAAGGGAAAAGTCACTGTGGTAACTGAAATCTCAACTCCGGCCAGCCAACAAACTTTATGGTAAGGGTATAAAAGGGATATGGCACCAAAAAACCTTTCACACAGAAGAGAGACAAGTTCTGATAGAACATTCCTCCACAAATGGAGGCAAGATGTTGACTCAACGCTCACGTCAGCTACCTCTGCCAGTTGTCTGACCACTTGGAAGGAAAGCACTGACCAAGCACTGACCATGTACCCTCTCCTTCAGGCAGACGCTGTGGGGAGGATTGGATCTGATGCTCCCGAGCCCAAGCTCTGCACACCTGCAAGCACGAGATGTTGGCAGCTCCTCCTCAACAAGTCCAGTTCTCCCTCAGGGCCAGGAGGTGAAGGCAGCCACCACCCCGTGCACCCACCTCCACTGCTTGCTCATTCCAGTGGAAGATGAAGCAATAGAGATGGTTGCAATGAGCAGTCCAATAGCTCTCTCCCTCTGGGCAGCACAATGAGCCCACCTCCAATCGCTCTGCCTGAAGTGGAAGCACAAATGTTGGCAGCTGCCTTTGCAGCTCTTGGGAAACCAGCATTGAAGAGGCCACCTGTTTCTCCCCGCATGAAAATGAGCTGCAAAGGTGGCTGCAAGGAGCAGCTTCCACCATTTCAGTTTCCAATTCAGGTGGCGCAATGGGGTGCCCTGTGCTGTCAGCAAGTGCACAAGGCTGCTCCTAGCATCCAGATCCACTGCTCAGTTGAGTAAGTGATGGTGATGGTGAGAGGGAGTGGCAGCCTCCACACCCTTCTTCTCAAGTTCAAAAGATGTGGACACATGAGCCGTGCTGGTGCACTGTCAGGTTACTGCAGACCTTGGAGCAAAGCCTGAGAATGGGAACCCCATGGTTTCCCTACCACCCTGATACATTGTCATGCACATTGGGGCAAAAAATCAAAACTTCACATATAGGCTGATGGGTTCTGAGCTGTCTGTGACAGATCAGGAGAGAGATCTTGGGGTGGTGGTGGACAGGTCGATGAAAGTGTCGACCCAATGTGCGGCGGCAGTGAAGAAGGCCAATTCTATGCTTGAGATCATTAGGAAGGGTATTGAGAACAAAATGGCTAGTATTATAATGCCGTTGTACAAATCGATGGTAAGGCCACACCTGGAGTATTGTGTCCAGTTCTGGTCGCCGCATCTCAAAAAAGACATAGTGGAAATGGAAAAGGTGCAAAAGAGAGCGACTAAGATGATTACGGGGCTGGGGCACCTTCCTTATGAGGAAAGGCTACGGCGTTTGGGCCTCTTCAGCCTAGAAAAGAGACGCTTGAGGGGGGACATGATTGAGACATACAAAATTATGCAGGGGATGGATAGAGTGGATAGGGAGATGCTCTTTACACTCTCACATAATACCAGAACCAGGGGACATCCACTAAAATTGAGTGTTGGGCGGGTTAGGACAGACAAAAGAAAATATTTCTTTACTCAGCGCGTGGTCGGTCTGTGGAACTCCTTGCCACAGGATGTGGTGCTGGCGTCTAGCCTAGACGCCTTTAAAAGGGGATTGGACGAGTTTCTGGAGGACAAATCCATTATGGGGTACAAGCCATGATGTGTATGCGCAACCTCCTGATTTTAGGAATGGGTTAAGTCAGAATGCCAGATGTAGGGGAGAGCACCAGGATGAAGTCTCTTGTTATCTGGTGTGCTCCCTGGGGCATTTGGTGGGCCGCTGTGAGATACAGGAAGCTGGACTAGATGGGCCTATGGCCTGATCCAGTGGGGCTGTTCTTATGTTCTTATTGGGAATTTTCACTGCCACCCAGTACTGAGGAGTCAGGGGTGAACATCAGTCAGGGATCAGATATAAACAGTAGGTAGAGCAACCTCCCTGGCTATGCTGGGCTTACAGGAGGAGAAAGGATGAAGATCAAGTGTAGAACAGACAGGTTGCCAATGGAGATGACCACCTCTCCCTCCAACAAGCCTGGAGAGGGCCCTGATCTTTAATGATGGAAGAAGAGAGTGGCCAGTCCTTAAGGGGGGGACTCTTAAGCTTTTTCAGCCCACCCCCACTGGGTTCTGTACAGCCAGTGATGACCTACCATCTCTGCCCTGCCCATTTCTCCCCCACTGCTCCCCTCCAGCACTCCAGTAAGAGCACCTCTTACT
This sequence comes from Tiliqua scincoides, assembly GCF_035046505.1. NCBI lineage: Eukaryota > Metazoa > Chordata > Lepidosauria > Squamata > Scincidae > Tiliqua > Tiliqua scincoides. The sequence goes on from NC_089822.1 coordinate 44,522,777, forward strand.
ACATTCTAGTGATCCACTTGGATCGCTTGAAAGTCGGTCCAGATCCCTTAAGAGCTGGGCTGGCTCCCCAAACTTAAACTTTCTGCAGCCAGGGCTGTTGCTTCCCCTCTGCCTCGCTCCTGGAGATCATGCCAATAATTTATTTTTATTTTGGGGGGGGGGGTCCCTTGCTCGAAGCGCGTTCACAGAAGATGGGAGATGTCTGCAAAGGAGTTGTGGCTGCTATAGCAAGACTGGGCACTCTCACTCTCAACCCGCTGAACTCTCAGGGAGAGGGCTCCAGCCCAGAAGTGGCTGCATCCAGCAGGAGGTGGAGGAAGGTGTGTGCTTGGGGGGAAGGAAGATGTTTGGGGGGGGGGTGCAGGTCATTGCTGCCCAGGATGCCACCCAGGCAAGAGATGGGTGGTTAGCGGGAGGCACTCAAGGGGAGGGGGCTGGGGGGCAAGAAGAGGAAAGAGTTGGGGGGCTGCAGGTCACTGCTGTCCAGCATGCCTGGTGGGTCTTCGTGGTGTGATGATGTGGTTGGAGATGGGAGAGATGGGTGGTTGGAGGGAGGCACTCAAGGGGAGGGGGCTGGGGGGCAAGAAGAGGAAAGAGTTGGGGGGCCGCAGGTCACTGCTGGCCAGGATGCCTGGTGGGCCTGCGTGGTGCGATGATGTGGCTGGAGCTGGGAGAGATGGGTGGTTGGGGGGGCACTCCTGGGGGGGGCAGACCTGGTGATCACCTTTCCCTTCCGAGGAAGCATCCAAGGCGCGGACCCCCCGCCCGCCGCGGGCGGCGCTTACCCTGGAAGACGGAGAGGAGGCTGTAGAAGAGCAGGTAGCCCTTGGCGTTGTTGCAGATCTGCAGGGCGGGCGGCACGAACCTGCCGATCCCGCAGAGCTGCTCCTCCGGCAGGTAGCTGGGCGAACGGTCGAAGCGGTCCTGGGAGAGCTTGTCCTCGCTGCCGCGGCTCGGGGTGGGCGGCTCGAAGGCCGGGTTGTCCACGCCGCGCTTGGCCATGGCTGCGCCGGAGCACCTGCTGGCTGGCTGGCTGGCGCGCAGGCTTTGGCTCCGCTGGGCGGAGAGGCTGCCAGCCACTCGCTGCACGCTCCGGGGGCAGAGAGGCGGAGGAGGTGGGAACGTTCCGCGCACGGCTCAAGCGCTGCCGCCGCCTCTGCTGGAAGCCCCAGTCCTCTTGGCACTGCCCATCGCGGGGGAAGAAGCCCAGGAGCTGTCCCGGGCCCCCAGCTGCCAAGAATGGGCTGCCTTCCCTCCTGGGGGCCCCCCAGCGCGCCTTCCAGAGGAAGGACCCCAAAGCACCAGCAGGGGTCACCAGTGTCCATGCAATGTGTGGCGTGTGGGCCACACTGAGCTTTGGAGTCTGCACTGGAATCACAGGAAGGAGGGCATGTGCAGTGTCAGGCTGGGGTCACAACACGATTTATTAAAAAAATAACACTCCACTGGACAGGTCATTTGACACTTGCATGTGCATCGACTGCGCGTAACCATCACATGCAGGCACATGCTTTCGTGTGTGGCAACAGGGCGGGCAAAAAATAAGTGCATAGGCATCCCTCTAATAGGGATAGTGCATCCAAGAGTTGGTGCAGGCATCTCTCCACATGGCTACATCAGGAATGTTCTGGGCAAGTTATTCCATGACAGTTAAGAATGACAGTTGCCCAGAGATGCTGTGGTAGTGCAGTCAATTTGGACCATAGTGAAGCAGTGGCATAGCTAGAGGGGGTCAAAGCTCTAAGTTTTGAAGGGAGCCTCACCACAACGTGCAAGTGGCCCCCCTTCCCCTTTGAAGTTATACCAGGTGGGGGGAGCAAAACAGAGGCCTGCCCAGAATGGCTCCAAAGGCGGAGAGAGGCAGTGAGGCTCTGTGCAAAACTTAGTGCTTTGCACCCTCTCTGGCTACTGCAATGAAGGCGCGAACACTGCAAAGTTGCATTCTTTCTGAACCTAATCCAGAGGAGTAAACGTTAGACCACCTGTGGCTTTTAAGGCTGTGTCCTATGTTCATTTACAAAGGAGTAAGCCCCACTGAAATAGCTGAAATTGCTTTCAAGGAAGCATGTATAGGATTGCACTGCATGTTAAAGTGAGGGCCTTAGACCAGTGTTTCTCAACTGTGTGTCAGGACCCACTATGTGGGTTGCGAGCCGATTTCAGGTGGGTCCCCATTCATTTCACTATTTTATTTTTAATATATTAGGCTTGATGCTACCATGGGATGTAACTGCCTTTGGGGAAATGTTACAGACCTGTACTTTTAACAAGCTACTGTGTATATTCTTTTAACAATGGTAGTAAATGGGACTTACTCCTGGGTAAGTGAGGGTAGGAGTGCAGCCTAAGATTGTTAAAAACTTTCCTGCTTGATGATGTCACCTCTGGTCACGACAACATGTCCTGACAGGTGGGTCCTGACAGATTCTAATTCTAAAAAGTGGGTCCCAGTGCTAAATGTGTGAGAACCACTGCCTTAGACTATAGTTACCCTCACTGTTTTCACTGAATTGATTAAAGTTGGTGGGAGAATAAGGGTGCAATCCTAACCCACTTTTCAGCACTGGCATAGCTGGCACTGGCACATAACAAGTGCCAGTGGGGTATGTGCTGCATCCTGCAGTTAGGGGGAAGTCATGGAGGTCTCCTCAAGGTAGGGCAATGTTTGTTCCCCTACCTTGGAGTTGCATTGCCCTTATGTCAGTGCTGGAAAATTGGTTAGGATTGCAGCCTAAGTGCCTATTCAGTGTGTAAACACAGGGCTCTTTTCTCCCCACTCTTGCTGTTATATCGAAGTTACATCATTCCGTCTATGTTCTGGCAGGGTTTGGAATGTTGAACTCTCCTTATCACAACTTTGGGTTATGTTAACATTTCTCTCTGAACCTGAAGAACAGGTAAAAGCAGGTCACGCATATTTGGCCTGTCTTACTAATAGAGACATCATGTTGCTAATAGGGGTAAACCCGTTTGCTGTGAAGACAAGTTCAGTAGCAGGCAGCCACAGTGTGTTCAGATACAGACAGGACAATGTCAGTGCTTCCCAGAAAGCCTTTATTGTCTCCTTCACAAGATGTCGTGTGTTGCAGTTCTTCACTTTATTCACAGGGATTTTCCTGCCTCCAAGAAGAAGGAAGGATATAAGGCACGTGGACCAATTCTACACGTGTCAGACAAAAGGCCCGCCTGAGGGTGGTGGCTGAAAGGGTGGCCCACATGATAATTGGGCTCTCCCAGCGCTACCCTTTTAGCAGAACCACTGCTGCAGAGGTGATGAGGGTAAAATAGTTTTAAAGTAATCTTGAAAGGCCCAAACATTGTAGATGAATAGGCCAGGTTGCACAATTATTTCTTGTTTATAGAGTCATGCATTTATTTATTAACTTACATATATACTGCTTTTCATCAAAAAGTAGTTCACAAAGTGGTTTACATAGCTAATAGTACAATCCTAACTTAATGCAGCCGTGCCAAAGGAACTAAATGTTGCATTGTTCCCTTGCTCCAGGGCAAGCTTCTACTGCCCCAATGGGTGTCCTCAATCTGCACTAGCCATTTTGCTAGCGCAAAACAAAGGAAACTAAGAGGGAGGGAATGGGAGAAGAACAGGGTTAGGATTCTGTCAAGATACACCCTCTCCTCCCTACTCTGTTCCTGCCACCCCCTGTCCAGGCAACCAACTTATTGGTGCTGGCAGTGGGAGGCCACTCTTCTGACTTGCACATGCAGCCACCAGCCATGTGCTCTGGTGGCCTTATCACATGCGCCACAGCAGCTTTTCCACCAGTGGAACATTGTATTGGAAATGTGGAAAATCTGGTGAGGAGGTAGGATGTGGTGTCAGCTGTGTCCCCTTTAAGGGTTAAGGCCTCGGCATTCAGCGGAGAGCATGCTGTACAGCTGCAGCCACTTGAAGGCAATAGGGCCCTCAGACATAAAAGCACCTGATGAAGGGAGAGTTTAGTGTGGGTAGCAGAAGGAGGAAAGCTTGAGACTAGTGTGGGAATGGACTTTAGAGGCTGCTGGAGTGGTGTGTGGCTACCACACCCAAGACCTGTGGAGGACCAATGTGCTGCTGTAGTGGTGGGAGGAGCTGCTGGCAGGAGAGGGAAGGAAGGATGATCTCTGTAGGTTGAACAGGTGAGCTACCCTGGTGGTGGGATCCAGTGGTGCTGCAAGGCAGAACTAGGGTCCTTTGGAGGGAAAGGAGGGGAGCTGATTAGCTGAAAGTGGGCATAATTCTCTAGGCAGAGCTTGGCCTTGGAATCTGGTAAAACAAGCATGTGTTCTGCTGCAGAATAGTCCAGGCAGTTGCATAGCTAATGATTGTGTAGACTGGTGCTGAGCTTAAAATGATGTCCTGGAAGTAATGTCAGGCCTTGAATTAAAAAAAAAAAAATGAAAATGGGGGAAAATCTGCCTCCTTCACTCAGCAGCTCACTGCCCACTTCTTCTGCTCCCCCCCATATTAAAACCTTATCAGTTCCCTGCTGTATCATAAAAACACCTGATTGACTCTGAACAATCAATCTCATCAGTCAGTTTTGAGTTAAGAAAATCCTGTTTTTGTTACATAGTACAGTTGTGTTTTTATTTTCTGGTTGTTTAGCTATAATGTTTGATAGAATAGAGATATTTTGATGTGGTTTGTTTCATTGCATTCTACATTAAATTCCACATCTGATGGTATAGAACATGATGGTATTTTTTGAAAATACCAAGGTATTCACAGTTTTGACCACTAGTGTCAAGCCCTAAAGCTTGTTGCCCAGTGTAGTTGCTGCCCCCTGCATCCCCTTAGCTATGCCACTGAGCCCAGATAGAATTGGGATGCTAATTGCTAATTGGGATGCTGTCCCCAAAGGACTCACAATCTTAATAAAGATGCATAAGTGAAACAAGCTGGAAAAGAAACCATGAAGAGGGGCAATTGCTCTCCCCCACCTAAATATAAGGGGACACCACTTCCAAAGGTGCTTCTTTTCTCAGTTCGCAAGGGTTTGCATCCTTTTATATGCATTCATTCTTCACTTTCTTACAATGGTGAAAAATGGTAAAAACCATTTTAGAAACAATGGTGAAACTTTTCCCTAAGGTCTGGCAGGAGGAGTCTTGGCTCCAGCAATCACTGACACTGGTCAAGAGCTGACAGAAAGACACGCCTCTGTAAAATCAATATTCTTCTTTTAGTCTGGAAAGAGGAATCAGGTTGTGATGAAAAATAGCAAAAAATAGTTTGACCAGAATCTGCACTGAAACATGGGTGGATGGGGGTGGGAAGGAGAGGAAGTCAGTATGCACAATAGACAGTGATGACACTTTTATACAACTCTAAAAATGTCACACTTCTGGCCAAGACCCAGGGTAGAGAACATAGCTAGAAAGTTGCAGGGTGGAGAACGTCTCTCAAATTACTGCATGAAATCATAGCTCATGGCCATGATTCATTCCCACACATGTAGTATGGCGCAATTTGTACTGTCATTAGTATATGGGAAACACCCACTGTAGTTTCTGAATACTACATTTATCGGAATTCATAAGCTGGGTATTTAAAAAAATGTAGGCAGAATTTTTTTTTCAGATGAAGTAGGAAGTGTCAAGATATTTGTGTGTCACTTTTTTGAACTTTATTTAACTTGAAAAAAAAATCCCTGTTTTGCTACACTGAATGAAATTGTTTACTTTCTGAGTAGTGCTGGTGCTAGGTGCCTGGAATCCTGTGGCAAGGCCTTGCACAGGGACCCTGCTGATGGCCCCTGATCATTCCCTGTTGATGCACTGGGTGGCTATCAGTGCCCCCAGTACCGATAGATCAGCCTAACCAGATGGGTCCTCTGATTGGTGTAGGCCCATGGCCAATGTCCAACCTAACCAACCCTTGACACCACTAGTGCTTCTAAGGTTATTATGAATTACAGTGCTACAATTTGTGTTTTGTGAAATGGCTTCTATAAGGCCAGAATATGCATGCCAATCCTCATCATGTTGTTTTGGATCTGCTGTTGGAAAGAGCCTACTCATTGTGCAAGAGAACTGCTTCATGGACTCTTCCATAACCTCAGATTTTTCATGCAAGTATCGCTAGCAAATGTAATTCTTTCAAAATTGTCTGGAGATAATTCATTCAGGCCCCAATCCTATTGTGGCCTTGCTCTGCCGGAACAAGCATTCCAGTAGTACAAGGTACTTTATGGTGATGAAAAACCCGGGCTGTTGTCATGCTGTGCCAGGCTTCTGCAAACAGAAAGAGATGCGGCAAATGTGGCAGAAGCTCCGGGAGACTCCGCAGGCACTGGTGAGTTAATGGCAGGTTTGGGGGCATTCTGGGGCAGGGATGAGGGAGGGCAGGGAGCAGACTGGAGGCAGAAGATCTTAGCAGCAAAAGCACACACCAGTTCCTACCCCCCATTTTTTTGCTGCTGTGCCTTTCTCTCTTCAGATTTATGCCAGCTGTTTAACTGGCATGGAACTGAAGAGACTCATTGGTCACCAGGAGGTCTATGCAGAAGTAAATAGACCTAGTAAAGACTTGCAAAAAATAAATACATCTCTTTTTGAAATAATTCATACTGAAGGCCCTTCAATACCCATAGCAAAAGGATTAAAAAATCCTGTGAATATTGTTCTTTAGGTTGAATGTAAAACTCCCACTGACATTAACAGGAGACGGTGCAGGCATTAGTTTTTCTTATGGAAGAACAAAAGTGATTAAGCAAACTTGTTGTGCGGCTTTATACTCAACGTGTCTGAATCCTCAGTGACAAGTGATGTGTTTTTGAGATTAATGTGCTGGCATTCTGCTTAAAAAAATCAAGGGCACAGCTGAAATCACCTAGCTAATATAAACTTCTAGAGCTAGAGGGGCACTTTAATCAGAAACACTGTAGGTCATCTGTTATAATCCTGCCCACCTGCCAATAAATTAGATCTAGATCAGCACTCATGAAAATGTCACTTTTTAAGAATGGCCTATTAAAGGTCATGCCTGGAATTGATTTGGCTACAAGGTAGTTTCCCTTATAGAAGAAATCTGCATTTATGTGTATCATAAACTGTTCAGATATTCAAAGCATGGAGAGCGAATGTGCATGCAAGGTGGGGGGGAAGAGTGGGAGCTCAGCAGCAAGCTCTGCCTCCAACCTACACAGGCTCATGAGCCTCTCTACAAATGACGTGTGCAGAAAAAGGATGTGCACAGGTTCTGTACTTGCAGTTGGGAACTTTGCTATTGCAGAAAGCCTCACAAGGGCATGGAGAGGGTCTCTCTCTCTCTCTCTCTCTCTCTCTCACACACACACACACACACACACACACACACACACACACACACACACACACACACACACACACACACACACACACACACACACGTGTATGTTCACTCTCTCTACTTGAAGGACTATAGCTAAGGTCCTAAGAATGTAAGAACACGTGAAGAGACCTGCCAGATCCTCTGGTCTGTTATCCAGAGTGATGAACCAGGTGCCTCTAGAGGTCCAGAAGGAAAAGATGAAGGCATACCCTTCTCCCACCACTGCCCCTCTGCAGTTCAGAGACAGAATGCCTGTAGGCAGGGCCTAGGAGAGGGGGGGTAAAGGGGGTATTTTGTACCCGGGCCCAGGGTCAGAAAGGGGGCCCAGGAGCCAAAGGAAGGGGCCCAGAAAGTTCCTGGGATCTGACATTTTCTAATCTCACCCAGACTCACTGCCCACACGGGATGCACATGGTGGCAACTACTGCCAGAAGTCACATGCACCAGGCCCAGGAATGCATGCATTCCTTAACAGTGTCACAACTGGGAGGAAGCTGGCCTGCTCCAGGAGCTCTTTGGCTTGTTGATCTGCTGACCATGAAAGAATGGATGGGAGCTCAAGGACACAGCTGTGGGGCTATAGCTGCTGCAGAAGTACTGCCCACCCCCACTGGCCCCCCTCACTCTGTTTCACCCCCTCCCTCTTGGGAAGGGGCCCCAAAGAAACTTTGTACCCCTGATAGAATTCCTCTTGGAGGCCCTGCCTGTAGGCATCATGAGTAAAAGTCACAAACAGACTTGTCCTCTGTGAATTTGTCCAAGTTTCTTTTGAGAGCTAGTGTACCATAGGGTGCAATCCTAACTGCACCTTGGACCGACTCAAGTCCCTTGTGCTGGCCCAGGAGGGTCACAAATGTGCCCTAAGACACATTTGCACCTCCTTACGAAGAAACCGCATTGGCACAAGGAGATGTGCTGACACACGAAGGCTGAATCCGGCCTCCGTGGAGGCTTCCCCGCAGTCTTGCATTGGCCAACTGGGCCAACACAAGAGTAAAAGGTAGGCGTGGAGTAGGTGGGAGGGAGGTGTTCCTGGGCGGAGGGAGGGAGAGTGGGTGGCCCTGGGGGCGGGTGGGCAGGGAGAGGGAGGCGGGGCTGGGATCTGGCAGTTCTGCCGAATCCCAACTCCCGTTCCCAGGGAGAACGGAGCGACTTGAAGCAGCTCCACTCTCCTCAGACTTGTTGCACCTCCAGAGGTGGCACAAGTCCAAGGAGTCCCATAGGGGCCAGCAGCCCTTATCCAGGGGTAAGGAGAAAAGTTTCCCCTTGCCTCTGGCTAAACTGCTTCTGCAGGGGCAAAAGCGGGGGAAGGAACGGAGCGGGGAGGCTGCAGGAGGAGTGTGAATCCAGCAGTGAAGGTGTGCACTGGGTCCTGTCCCCTCTGACCACAGCCTTCCCGCCTCCTTTCTCACCTCAGACTTGCACCACCTAAAGAGCTGGTGCAGGTCCAAGGATACTCACTGCAGTGCAGAAGGCTTAAATCCCCTTTCTGTAGTCCCTCATCTGTGCATAGGGTTGCAGCTGAGTAGAGGCTAACAGGATTGGAGTATCTTACTAGGAGTTGACACTATAGGATACTCAAGTCCTTTTAAATGAGTTGTTGATTGAGTAGCTAATTACCGCATATAGTTTAGATAAGAATACTAGAAAGGAAAAAATGGACAATTTGTGTCCGCTAACTACAGTTTACTGCGAGTATCAGCTTAGAAAGGATGACAAACTGGCAGCCATTGGCCATTGATGAACATGATTAACAACCCTCATCCCCTGTTGCTGTTTAGGCTGCAGCAGCATGGCTATTGTAAATAAGCATGGCAACAGTCCCATAGGTTGGGACTAGGATATCAGAGACATACTAGATGCAGCTTATGGGCACTGTGCAAAGCCATAACAAATTTGGGTGGATAGGTCTGTGGGGAAAACAGGACTGGTGGTGACTTGCTCCATAATGAACTCTCTGTTTGGCAATAGCTAACACCTAACATTTGGCAATAGCTTTCGAGAGTAGGATTTTAAGCTGACAAACAGCAATAGCTGGAGAGACTTGCCCTATTTGCCAAGCATGGGCACAGGGCACAGTAGTATGTTTGTATAACCTTCTCTGTAAGCTAGCCATTCCTTGGACATTTGAGTGGGAATGACATCCTTCACCTCTTAGGGCCAAACCACATGTTACTTTAATATAGAGCCACCTTGGGCCTTTTTGCATGAGGCTAGATATAATTTTTTTTTAATGTATTTTCCCACAAAAAACATAAATGCATAATTTAGCCCCACAATTTTTTTTACAGCAACCAGGATTGGGACCACAGAATACTGGGAAGGGTATTTAACCCTTTCCTCCCATGCCATGATCATGGATCTGATGAGAATATTCATGTTTAACTGCAGGGAATGAATTGGAAGTTTAATATTGAATTGAGCCACTCAAAGGTTGCCTTCTGTTAGCAAACACTCATGTGAGAACTCCTGTTGATATTGGATACTTTGATGCAAAGTCATATTGCCTAGGCAATTTGATTTCGCACCAATGCATCCAATAGCAATGGGCAGCACTTCTCACATGAGTGTTTGCTAACAGATGGCCGTAAAATATTACTGGAAATTCAAGCACCTTTTTCATTATGCAAGTCACTTCCCCCAGCTACACCAGTATTTACCAGCCTTACAGGGTTGTTCTTAATATCATAATAATACACATGAGGTGTTTTGCACACTGAGACTGCACATAATGAAAATGCTATTTCACAAAAATATTTTTAGTAACCTGTTTTGGAAACCTTTGGTTAAAAGGTAGTCTAATTGCATCTTAAATAGAAACATAATGAAAAAGCTATTTCACAAAAATAAATCTTAAATTGTAATGTTTTTCAGATTCAAAAGTCACAGCACAAGCTCTGCTTGTCTGTTCAGAAGTAAATCCCACTGAGTTGCTCCCAGGTAGGTTTTCAAAGGACTGCAGCCTTTGAACACTTTTTTCCTAGCGGTCTAAATTCTGTTCTGTTGGATAAAAGTTTATCCTATCTTTCACATATTCCTTTGAGAAATACAAGCGGAAGATCAACTAATACCCCGTCCCTTCCCCGAATGGTGACAAGCCTTTGGAAGTCAGGATTTCCACTATTGTCCAATAAAAGATATTCAGGCACAGGAGTGCCTCAGCTGGATAGATCAAACTCCATTCTGCCATTGAAACTTGAAACATTCTAAATGAGCAATCCAATCCAATGTCGAGTTGGAAGACCAAGAGCCCAATCCTGAGCTGCCCAGGGCGCATGGCTGTGGTGGCACTGAAAATGGCCGCCGCCGCATCCTGCATGCCCAAAGCAGCCGCCGGTGGCACCTCGGGAGAAGGGAATTTCGTCCCCTTTCCCCAGGTAAGCGCAGTAGCCCTGCAATGAGGTAAAAGCCTCCGAAAATGAGGTAAAAGCCTCCATGTCAGGTGGCAAGCCCAACATGGAGGCTTTGGATCCAGTGGAGCGAAGCCTCCCTCCCACCCCACCCCCAGCATGCCTCCCCCAACCCTCCGCCTGCCTTCCCCCGGTATGCCTCTTCCCCGCTTCCCCCCACACCTCTCCGCTGCTCAGCGGTCCTTATGTCACATTTTCAACAGTGTGCACCAGCAGTATTATTATTATTATTATTATTTTTATTAACAGGTATTTATATACCGCCTTTCTTGGTCTTTTTATTCAAGACTTTATTCAAGGCGGTTTACATAGGCAGGCTTTTATTTAAATCCCTTATTAAATAGGGATTTTTACCATTTGAAAGAAGGTTCTTTCTTTCAAGAACCACTACATTCAAGGTGTTTCATTCCGATCTGGCTTCACATTCTGGCCTCCATCCTCCCACGCTCAGAGCAGATGGAATAGCTCGGCTTCAGCTTGTCAGCTGCTCCAAGGTTGCACGGTGCCGGTGGCCTCGAACTGGTGACCTTGTGGATGTTATCTTCAGGCAGACGGAGGCTCTACCCTCTAGACCAGACCTCCTGCCCTGCGCCGGCGCGCAAAGCTCAGGATTGGGCTCCAAGTGATTGGTCCATGGGGCCTAATTTGCAAGCAAGCCTAATACATGCCAGTATACAACGTGTGTGTTCCTTAACTTACAATCTCCTTGCTTTTTGGAGCATGAGTGAAAGTTATAAATGCCTTGACTCTCACCTGATAAAAAGGGAGGGGTATTATGGAACTTGCCTCTTGCAAATTATGCCTGCCCTTTTGAGAAGCGTAAAAGAAGAGGGCACAGGCGGAACACAATGTATTGTGTCCTGAAAATAGTCTATCAGGAGTGTCAGACATAAGGTCTGGAGGCCAGATGTGGCCTGTGGAAGCTCTTTATCTGGCTCTCTGGCTCTCCCCGCACCACCACCAGCTGTTCTCAGCTGCTGAACTGGGCTGGGGTATCACTGCTGAAACGGCAGCCAGAGTGATAAAAGGGATCTCCCATATCTTGAAAATACTGTATAATCAAGATATGCGTATTTTCTGTCATTTGCAGCTAATGAGTTCCTAAATGAGAAAAAAGTACTTCTGGTCAGCATCTGCTTAATGACATCACTTCGGCCCACAGTAGGCATCATGAATGCTCTTTGGCCAGCTGTATGAAAAGAGTTTGACACCCCTGTTCTACATTACTAAAGAGCTGAAGGAATGTTGCAGTTCTTCATGAAGCCGCAAGTGGAACAACTATGATAGGGAGCTCATCTGGAAATCCTGCAAGATCCTTCCTGAGTGAGGATTTTGTGTTTCGAAACTCGGGTCATTTTCACTCTTGTTTCCCTAAGAACACATGGTCCTCGGCTTTGTGCTTCGCCATCCATTAAATTGAATCTGGCACAGCTAATATATTCTAGCTACAAGGAAGTGGGTGACCAATAAATACCAAACCGAATCTCAAATATAGCTCTGGCTTCTGTTGGCTTTCTACAGCAAAAATGTGACATGCCTCTGTTCCAAGTATCAGCTTACTTCACAAAAGCTTCCTTGAACAGAAACAAAAGAGAATGAGAGAGCTGGTCCAAAAATTGAAACATTCATTGCCATCTGTTTTGAGCACTGTTTTAAAACTGGGTTGTTCGCTGTTTTAAAATAGTTATTTTCACATCTGTGTTACATATTTAAATCCATTTAACACCATGAGTTACCTCCTGAAGAGCTCCTATCCCTGTATCATCTTAGATCTTATTTTTGATTCTTACCCAACAGGGCTTACCCAAAACCTCTCACTACTTGAGAGACAGTGCATCAAATGCCCCCCCCCTTGACCAACAATGTCCTAGTTTCCCCCATGGTTCCCCTTTCTTCTCTCAGCTGCCCCCCACAACCCATTTTGATATGCCTCTGAAATAAACCTCTTTTATGCCTACCATAGAGCCTGATATCAGGAGGAAGCGGGTTGCCATGCCCACCAGACTATTCAAGTTTCCTAAAAGTTTGGCTTTTAGAGGGATCTTTGGATTTAGGGGCTCCTTCTTGATATGTGAGAGAGGTTTTCCCAAGGCAGCCTCTTTGGATGGTGGTAAGAAAGACTACCTTTTCCCCTGTAAATCCCAGTAACACAGTAAGGAGAGGGAAACAAAGAATAGAGAAGTGGAAGTTGTTGCTAACTGCTAGGCACTACTTCCATTCTGCCCTCCAGCTTCCCTTACAGTAGGCCTACTTCCATACATCAGGTCTGTGCAGGCTTACCAGTATACAGGCTGCTTTGAGGTTGCCTAAGACCCACTGAAGCTGGTGAGAGTTAAGCAACCTAACTGCATGTAGAATCACATTCTTAGGCTGCAATCCTGATTGCCAGTGCTGCAGGACTCACTAGCAGAGGAGAAGCTATAATTGTTTCATAGATCTCTTGGGGTTAAGTGTATATATAATAATAGCAGAACCATGTCATCAATGTCCAGCAGTGCCAATTTGCAGGAAGAAAATAGTGATTGCATCCTAGCTCAGAGAACTCAATTAAATACCATGAGGACAAACAGGCAATTCTCACTGCACCCTCTTCTCTTCTTGAAGCTGACCTTCCCCACCATATTCAAATTATAAGCATAACTTTTTATGTTGTGGTCCCTGGAGTTCCTGCAAGCTCCTAGTTTCTCAGCATTTCTACTGATTTCATCCCACCTCCTAGCTGTTCAGGAAGTGACTTCTACCTTTTCTTCTGAAAATGGAAGACTCATTCCCTGCTGTGCTGGATTTGCAAAACCAAATAGCATAATGAGGATTATGTTGTTGTGATCTGTGTCCAAGAGAACTCAAAGGTGGCTAGTGATATCCCTTCAATCTTCTTGAGATGTTTCCACTGATATGATAATGCATTCATCCATACATATTTATTTTAGAATCAAATAATGAGGTTATATACCATTTACGTCATTTAAGATTGCAAGCTTTTCTGAGGTCCATTAGCATTCCCAACTGTGAACTAAGCCCTACCAACACAAACCTGAGTTTTTGACATTGCAGTTCAGTCAATATCCCTGAAAGAAGTGGTTCTCAAATTTTTTAGTACCAGGACCCACTTCTTAGAATGGCAACCTGTCAGCATCCACCGGAAGTGATGTCATAAACCTGGTGTCATGGCCAGAAGTGACATCATCAAGCTGGATAATTAACGCCCCCCCTTACAACTAAATTAAATTAAATTAAGGCCCAAATCCTAACCAACTTTCTAGCACTGGCATAGCTGGGCCAACGGGACATGTGCTACATCATGCAGTTGGGTGGCACTCATGGAGGCCTCCTCAAAGTTTGTTCCCTTACCTTGGAGCTGTACTGCCCTTATGTTGGTGCTGGAAAGTAGGTTAGGACTGTGCCCTAAGTAAATTAAGGCCGCAATCCTAACCAACTTTCCAGCACTGACATAAGGGCAATGCAACTCCGAGGTAAGGGAACAAACATTGCCTTACCTTGAGGAGGCCTCCATGACTGCCCCCCAGTTGCAGGATGCAGCACATGCCCCACTGGCACAGCTATGCCAGTGCTGGAAAGTTGGTTAGATTGCACTCTAAATCTTTACAAGTTTAAAAAAAAATATTTAAAATTATGATCCCCCTTGCTAACCTTCCTTAGTAGCTGCTGATCTGTTTAAAAAAAATTCTCCAAACATCCCAAAGACTGCAATCCTATCCATATTTACCCATGAGTAAGCCCCCCATTGACCATCATTGTTTAAAGCATATACATAATAGCTGGTTAAAAGTACAGATCTGTAACATTTCCCCAAATACAGTCACATAACATGGTAGCGTCAAGTCTAATGTATTAAAAATAATATATACATTGAAATGAATGGGAACCCACCTGGAATTGGCTCGCAACCCATCTAGTGGATCCTGACCCACAGTTTGAGAAATGCTGTGTTAAAACAACCAGAATTTCTTTCATGAGTTGCTTTTGAGGATATAAACTAGTTCACAGTGTTCGCTGCAAATTGGATAAACCTAATAGCTTAGGAAACTTCGGTTTTCTATGCTGGCATGCAATAAAAGAATTTCCGAGCAGTACTAGTGGAACCGGAGCATGGTGAAAATCTGACCAATTTAGGATTTACTGAATCTGACATAATTTAGGAAATTATGACATTTTAAAAGTTTTTCTAAAGCAAATATTTCTGCCAAAGTGCTAATTTTTTTATAAAAAAAAAAGCACAAAGAGAATCATCTCACACATTTGCACAGATGAATGATTTACACAGTGGTAACCAAGTCCATGAAAGGAATTTCCCTGTGCTTGAGTGCCTGCTCAAGAAATTTGGCAATATTAGACATTCAAATATACTGGAATGATTATGAAATCTGGGATAAACATGACATATCACAAATCATTCAAATTCCCATTTACTTCACACATGACAGCTCAAAAACCTGTGGTGTGACCGTACCATTTTAGTAGATGTCCCTGAAATGCTTGCCCAGTATTATCCACTTGGTGGCTCTTATGCCAAATGTATATTCTTCATTCAAATCATTACTGAAATTAGAACTGTATTTTTATATTTGCAGTAATGGTATTGCATAAGAAATTCCTGTTTGTTTTAATGAGAATGACTTCCTGTAAGGATGCTGAGGTTTTCAGTGTTACAGTCAAACACTGACAGCTTCTCTTAAATTTGTGATTGCAAACTTCTAGAACCTCAGGGAAAGAAAAAGACTTGCCCAAAATGTAATGCGCATTTGTCCTTTCTATTTTCCTGTCCATAAAGCTATATGTTTCCCTATCTAGCAAAAAATCTCCATCTTTACTCTTTAAAAACATCCTCTTTACCTTAATTTCCAACATAATATATTACTATATGTCACACATTTTAGCACCGGGACCCACTTTTTAGAATGAGAATCTGTCTGGACCCACCGCAAGTGACATCATCAAGCAGGAAAATTTTTAATAATCCTAGGCTACAATGCTACCCAAACTTACCCAGGAGTAAGTCCCACTTACTATCATTGTTAAAAGAATATACATAGTAGCTTGTTAAAAGTACAGGTGTGAAACATTTCCCCAAATGCAGTCACATGCCATGGTAGCATCAAGCTTAATATGTATATTAAAAATAAAATATTGAAATTGAATGGGGACCCACCTGAAATTGGCTCACGACCCACCTAGTGGGTCCTGACCCACAGTTTGAGAAAAACTGCTCTATATTATTATTCCAGTGTTCTTTTACACTTGACCCTTTGACTTAGCAAATCAGTCCTTTGTGACTGTTTTTACAATAGAGACACATGATCCAGTTACTCGTTAGCCAGCTAATGACTTAGCAGGTCTTAGCCTGGGGCCTGAATTCTTCCTTCACTTCTAGTTTAGTAAAAAGAGAAGTGAAAATATTTGCTAACTTGAATCCATTTGTATAGGGCTTCATGTTTCTGAAGAAATAACTCTGACTCATGTTTCCATGCAGTCAACAAGCATGCTTCTTTACTGTAAACTGAGAAGTGACTTAGAACCTGAAAAGAAACAAGAAAGAAAAGTTCATAGTTAAGTCGAAATCAACCTCATAATAGAATGTTCCAGTATTTAACACATTGATGGCTATGCTATGATATATCTCCCTCCACCTTTTAATTTACAAATCAAATGCAGTGTTGCAAATAACTAGGAGTACTCTATTCTCTTGTTGGATAATGGCTTTTTTCAGAAAATGGGTTTTCCTCTGATGTAGGGGATAAAAGTTTATATATTACCATTCCAGTGAGAGACAGCTCAGGGAAGTTCACCTGAAAAACCAATCAAATAAGTTAAATTAACATAACAAATAGCATATAAAACAAATATGTGTATATATTCTAGTTTTATTTATCCCATTTCTGCCCAGCCCACAGCTGTACACATTTGATGGCTGTTGCATACATGCATATATGCAGCATTGGCAGAAATGGCTTAAAGGGACCACACAAATGAAGGTGCTCCTTCGTTCACACATTCTTTGCAAATTAAACCAGAAGTCCTGCACCTCCAGATTTGCGAAAACTATGAGACAGGGCATGGGAAAGAACTGCATCAATGTGCTCATATCCACAGTGGGCTGGAGAGAGGCAGTAGCAGACCGAGGGTGAAGGGCATCCAAATCCTCTGCCCCCTTCACTTCTCTGTCATCTGTTACTGATGCAACCCATGTCAGGTCACTTTGTGGCTGGGCAGGTTATACTGGAGATTTGAACAAGGCCTCCAAGAAATCCAGTAGTGAAAAAATAGCTTCAGAGGTGGCAACCCTACATCTGAACCTCCAGATACATGAATAGCCACTTAGCACAGGTGCAAATGTGCACTAAGTGATTGCACAAAAGTGAGAGGGTTGTTGTGGAATTGCTGCTTGATTGTTGTGAATAGGGCTCCTATGGATTTGTCTGAAAGCAGTGCATGATCAGAGTCTGAGATTTAACAAAAGAATACTCGTGTTCCTTTGTGGTCAGTCAAAGTCTCTTTAATTACAACTGTTAAGAGTAAGTTTCTTGATATAGTCTCTCTAACCCTATTTACTCATTTCAATCGCATAGATGTTGTCCACACAATGGAGGGGGGATGAGAGCATGCCTCATCCCTGTACCAGTGTGCTCTCAAAATCCCAGGCTGATATGCTCTCAAAACCTCAACACTGCAGTATCAGTCTGCAGTGACAAACTCTGTACACATAAAGAGAACATCAGCATGATGTGAAACACTGGGTCTCTCGGTATAGGATTTGTCATTGCAGGCAAACAATGTACACATGGGGAGTGTGGCTCAGGGAGAGCATTATTTTTACTTATATATGTGTGTGCATGTGTTCAACATACTGTTGGTTTCCCCTCCCCCCCCCAGTTTTCAGAATGATGTAACCAATGAAGAAACAAAGTCTCACCTGCTTGAGGAACACATGTAGTGAAAGTCAGGATTTCTTTTGTAACCTAGGATTGTAGGATTGAGTTGCCAGTCATACAAGCATGCAGCCCACACCTGCCAGTACTTCCCCTGGGGGAAGGCCGGCAGGAGCCGAGGGGCATCTGTCCCTATGGGATGACGACGGGGAGGTTAGAGAACAACAAGCAAAGACAGAGTAGGAGAAGAAATTGGGAATGGTAGCTTGATGGGATGTGATAGACGGTTTGGCACAATGAACGGGTGCAGGGATAAAGTAGCTAATAAGCAGCCCATCCTGGGGCATTCCATGTACGAATGCTTTTATGCAAATGCCCGAAGTCTCTGAGTAAAGATGGGAGAACTGGAATGTCTGGTGACAAGGGAAAACATTGACATAGTGGGCATAATGGAAACCTGGTGGAATGCAGAGAACCAGTAGGATACCACAATCCTGGGCTATAAACTCTACAGGAGGGACAGGGAGGGGCGTTTTGGAGATGGGGTGGTCGTTTATGTTAAGAAGGGGATAGAATCCAGCAAAGTAGAGATTGAAGGTGGGTCTGACTCCACCGTAGAATCTCTGTGGGTTAAATTACCAGGCCTGAGGAGCGATGTAATACTGGAGGCGTACTATCGTCCTCCAGACCAGAAACCGGAAAGGGACCTTGAAATGAGGAAACAGATCAGGGAGGTGTCAAGGAGGGACAGGGTTGTAATCATGGGGGACTTCAATTATCCTCATATAGACTGGGTCAATTTGTGTTCTGGTCACAAAAAGGAGACCGGATTCCTTGACATGCTAAATGACTGTGCCTTGGAGCAGCTAGTCATGGAGCCCACCAGAGGACAGGTGACTCTGGATTTAATATTGTGTGGTACTCAGGACCTGGTTAGAGATGTCAATGTTATGGAGCCATTGGGGAACAGTGATCATGCTGCGATCCGTTTTGACATGCATGTCGGGGGAAGAGCACCAGGCAAATCTCTCACAAAAACCCTTGACTTCCAACGAGCGGACTTCCCTCAAATGAGGAGGCTGGTTAGAAGGAGGTTGAAAGGGAAGGTAAAAAGAGTCCAATCAATCCAGGGTGCATGGAGGCTGCTTAAAACAACAGAGGCCCAGCAGAAGTGTATACCACAAAGGAAGAAGGGCTTGACTAAGTCCAGGAGGGTGCCCGCATGGCTAACCAGCCAGGTTAGAGAGGCTGTAATGGGCAAGGAAGCTTCCTTCCATAAATGGAAGTCTTGCCCTAATGAGGAGAATAAAAAGGAACATAAACTGTGGCAAAAGAAATGTAAGAAGATGATACGGGAGGCCAAGAGAGACTATGAGGAACACGTGGACAGCAACATTAAGGGGAATAAGAAAAACTTCAAGTATGTTAGAAGCAGGAAACCCGCCAGAGAAGCGGTTGGCCCTTTGGATGGTGAGGGAGAGAAAGGGGAGATAAAAGAAGACTTAGAGATGGCAGAGAAATTAAATGAGTTCTTTGCATTTGTCTTCACGGCAGAAGACCTCGGGCAGATACCGCTGCCCGAATGGCCCCTCCTGACCAAGGAATTAGATAGAGGTTAAAAGAGAAGATGTTTCAGACCTCATTGATAAGTTAAAGATCAATAAGTCACCGGGCCCTGATGGCATCCACCCAAGAGTTATTAAGGAATTGAAGAATGAAGTTGCTGGTCTCTTGACTAAAATATGCAACTTGTCCCTCAAAACGGCCATGGTGCCAGAGGATTGGAGGATAGCAAATGCCACACCAATCTTTAAAAAGGGAAAGAGGGGGGACCCGGGAAACTATAGGCCGATCAGCCTGACATCTATACCAGGTAAGATGGTGGAATGCCTCATCAAAGATTTATTTATTATTTATACAGGTATTTATATACCGCCTTTCTTTGGTCCTCAGATTTCTCCTCAGACTTTAATCCAAGGTGGTTTACATAGGCAGGCTGTTCTAAACCCCTTTTAGATTTTTACAATTGAATAGTTCGTCTTTCATAGAACTCCTCGTTCCAGCTGGATTCCTTCCTGGTCTGGTCTCTCTCTGGCCCTTTGCCTCCCATGCTCCACTTGATGGCAACTCCTCTCTGCCACCGAGGGTCAGCACATCAGTATATCAGCGTGTCGTCAGTTCTTGGGTACTTCCGGTTGTTTTGAACTGGCAGCATCAGATCTTCAGGCATACAAGGCAGCAGCTCTACTGACTGAGCCAGACCTCCTGCCTGAAAGATAGAATTTCAAACCACATAGACGAACAAGCCTTGCTGAGGGAGAATTAGCATGGCTTCTGTAAGGATAAGGCCTCACAAACCTTATAGAATTCTTTGAAAAGGTCAACAGGCATGTGGGAGAACCTTTGGACATTATATATCTGGACTTTCGGAAGGCATTCGACACGGTCCCTCACCAAAGGCTGCTGAGAAAACTCCACAGCAAGGGAATTAGAGGGCACATCCTCTCATGGATTGAGAACTGGTTGAAGAAACAGAGAGTGGGTGTCAATGGGCAATTTTTACAATGGAGAGAGGTGAAAAGCAGTGTGCCCTAAGGATCTGTCCTGGGACCGATGCTTTTCAACCTCTTCATAAATGACCTGGAGATGGGTGAGCAGTGATGTGGCTAAGTTTGCAGATGACACCAAACTTTTCCGAGTGGTGAAGACCAGAAGTGATTGTGAAGAGCTCCAGAAGGATTTCTTCAAACTGGCAGAATGGGCAGCAAAATGGCAGATGCATTTCAATGTAAGTGTAAAGTCATATATATTGGGGCAAAAAATCAAAATTTCACATATAGGCTGATGGATTCCGAGCTGTCTGTGACAGATCAGGAGAGAGATCTTGGGGTGGTGGTGGACAGGTCAATGAAAGTGTCGACCCAATGTGCAGCAGCGGTGAAGAAAGCCAATTCTATGCTTGGGATTATTAGAAAAGGTATTGAACAAAACGGCTAATATTATAATGCCGTTGTACAAATCGATGGTAAGGCCACACCTGGAGTATTGTGTCCAGTTCTGGTCGCCACATCTAAAAAAGGACATAGTGGAAATGGAAAAGGTGCAAAAGAGAGTGACTAAGATGATTACTGGGCTGTGGCACCTTCCTTATGAGGAAAGGCTATGGCGTTTGGGCCTCTTCAGCCTAGAAAAGAGGCGCCTGAGGGGGGACATGATTGAGACATACAAAATTATGCAGGGGAAGGATAAAGTGAATAGTGAGATGCTCTTTACACTCTCATATAACACCAGAACCAGGGGACATCCACTAAAATTGAGTGTTGGGAGAGTTAGGACAGACAAAAGAAAATATTTCTTTACTCAGCGTGTGGTTGGTCTGTGGAACTCCTTGCCACAGGATGTGGTGATGGCATCTGGCCTGGACGCCTTTAAAAGGAGATTGGACACATTTCTGGAGGAAAAATCCATTGCAGGTTACAAGCCATGATGCGTATGTGCAACCTCCTGATTTTAGAAATGGGCTATGTATCAGAATGCCAGATGCAAGGGAGGGCACCAGGATGCAGGTCTCTTGTTATCTGGTGTGCTCCCTGGGGCATTTGGTGGGCCACTGTGAGATACAGGAAGCTGGACTAGATGGGCCTATTGCCTGATTCAGTGGGGCTGTTCTTATGTTCTTATGCTGGAAGCATGGGTGAAGGGCAAAATGGATGCTGTTTCTAGGGGTTAGCACCAAACCTCCTACCCTTCTTCTTCCTCTTCGCTTTCCCACTGGTTAGTTTGGGCAGGGCCTCTGAGAGGAATTTTATCAGGGGGTCCAAAGTTTCTTGTGGGCCCCTTCCCAAAGGGGGTGGTGGTGGCAGTGTCAAAATGAGGACAAAACAGGCAGGGGAAAAGTGGCAACAGCCAGAATAGTCTTTGGAGACCAGGTCTACCAGTCTTTGCAGAGCAGGCAGCTCTACCTGCCTGGCATTGGCAGCTAGTTAACAGAAAACCAAACACACTCCTAAGTTTCTCTAAAATCTTTCAAATATAGAAAATCATTGTAAGAGATTAATATCATTAGAACATAAGAACATAAGAACAGCCCCACTGGATCAGGCCATAGGCCCATCTAGTCCAGCTTCCTGTATCTCACAGTGGCCCACCAAATGCCCCAGGGAGCACACCAGATAACAAGAGACCTCATCCTGGTGCCCTCCCTTGCATCTGGCATTCTGACATAACCCATTTCTAAAATCAGGAGGTTGCGCATACACATCATGGCTTGTATCCCATAATGGATTTTTCCTCCAGAAACTTGTCCAATCCCCTTTTAAAGGTGTCTAGGCTAGACGCCAGCACCACATCCTGTGGCAAGGAGTTCCACAGACCGACCACACGCTGAGTAAAGAAATATTTTCTTTTGTCTGTCCTAACCCGCCCAACACTCAATTTTAGTGGATGTCCCCTGGTTCTGGTATTATGTGAGAGTGTAAAGAGCATCTCCCTATCCACTCTGTCCATCCCCTGCATAATTTTGTATGTCTCAATCATGTCCCCCCTCAGGCGTCTCTTTTCTAGGCTGAAGAGGCCCAAACACCACAGCCTTTCCTCATAAGGAAGGAAATTGTATTTATGCTCACACTATAATGGACTGGGTACATCAAAACTGACTTCTGCAACAGCTGCAGTCCCACAGCTGTGTTTCTGAACTACTTTACACTCCTTCATAGATCCACAAGCCAAATAACTACTGCAGCAGGTCAGTTTCCTCCCAGATGTGACACTGTTAAGGAATGTATGCATTCCTGGACCTGGTGTGTATGGTTTGTCGCAGTAGTCGCTGCCATGTGCCCACAGTAAATGCCCTCAGCATCCCACATGGACAGCGAGTTTGGGTCAGAACGGAAAATGCAAGATCTCAGGAAATTTCTGGGCCTCCTCCTTTGGCTCCTGGGCCTCCTTTCTGACCGTGGGCCTGGGTACAAATTACCCCCTTTACCCCCCTCTCCTAGGCCCTGAGTTTGGGGATTGGGTAGGTCTCTGCTGCCACCGCCAAGACTGGGAAGCCAGATAGAGAGAGAGACACCCTGGAAATTCTCACCCCGTGTGTCATCACTGCAGCTGCCACACCAGCAGCCTGGGACTTGCCCAGATGGAACATGTTCCATGAGCACAAAGCCTGGATAGAATTGGGCCATAAGAACCATAGAAAGGAGTTTATTTAAAGAACTGATTAAACAAGGAAGATAAAAGGAATGGAGAAGTGCAGTGGATCAAGCAGCTAGACTCTCATCATAGATAAAACAGAACTGACAAAGACAGGTAGCCAGTAAAAAAAAATTGGCATGGAGTTTAAAAGACAAGAGGAAAATAAAAGTCACTGAATGCAGATGAATTATTTTCCTACTATCCTTCACACTGTCTAGATATCCAGTTCCTGCACTCATACGAGGCATGGATAAGTCTTGTTTTAATACATGGATATGGCACCATGCTGAACCAGAGTCAAAAACCCTAGTTTGGGTGTGAACTTAAAAAACTAGGGCTGCTGATGTCATCAGGTCATTCAGTTGGATTAATTTGCATCATCTGGGAATCCAATTCTGCCTCTCTGTTTAACCAGATGGGCCTAGCTGCCTTATTGGTGGGAACATACTAGCAAGAAGCTGGCTAGAATTCTTTTTTAGGGGGCAATCCAGCCAGGAAGACAACCAATCTACATAGTGCTTATCTGGGATGCCATAGAGCCCTTTGGAATGGTGCTACATGCAAAAAAGGGCAAGAGCTACTGTAGGAGGAGGTCTCAGCAGCTTTAATGGTGCTGTGACACCAGAAAGTTTCTTGGGGATTAAAAGTGTGCACATGCCCGATCTCGTCTGATCTTGGAAGCTAAGCAGGGTCAGGCCTGGTTAGTACTTGGATGGGAGACCACCTGGGAATACCGGGTGCTGTAGGCTTACACCATAGTCTTTCGAGACTGAAGGTTGCCAAGCAAAAGTGTCCCCAAAAGAGAGAAAAATAAACAAGCATTACAGAGAAATCAAGGATTTTGCCCCACATGCTTATGCAGAAGTAAATCCAATTATTTCAATGGCACTTCCTTCCACGTAAATGTGCTTAGACTTTTGCCCAAAGGACGCTTGCATAACTTCGCTTGATCACAGACTTTTGATTTTTATTCTCAATAACAAGTTGACCCTCAACCCTCCTCCGGCCCACCCGACAAATTACCTTGGATTTTGGAAGGGGGGCAGAATTCAGTTAGTAACCAAGGGGATGAGTTGGCAGAAAATTTTATTCATAAGAATGATAATGGCTAGGTTAACCCATTTTTGCCTGGCCCACAGTGTACAAATTTGGTCCCTGTTGTGTTTATGCAACGTTGGGCAGAATGGCTTAAATAAGATAGCCTGGCCACAGATCTGGCCTGGTGTTCATCTCTAAAAATAAACAGTGTCTGCAGAAAGGCAATATTGGATAAATAGAGAGGGATGCAATGAGAAACTTTCAGGAAATATTTTCTGCTGAAAAGATCATAGATCATCACTCCCAAGAGAACAAAGTGCCTGGCTTTCTAGCATTATGTTGTCAGCAGTAATGGAACAAATATCATCCCTTCTGCTGATAGAAAACTGTCTTTTGTCTCACAAGACAGGATTCATAGTAATGCTATCCCAGGAACATCTCTAGAATTATGTGAGTGGGACAATGAATCATCCTGTGAATGGGTGTGTGCAATGCAAGTGCACTTAACTGACTCAAAATAGGAGAGCAGTTTGCTAATTATTGATATGGGGGGGGGGGGCAAACCTCGCAAGGCCTGTGTTCTAGGAGTGCCCAAACCCCAGCCCTGGGGCCATTTGCAGCCCTTGAGGACTCCCAATCCGGCCCTCAGTGAGCTTCTGGCTCTCTGGAGACTTGCGGGAGTCCATGCTGGCCTGATGCAACTGCTCTCAGTGTGACGGCCAACTGTTTGACCTTTTGCGTGAGCTGTGGGATGAGGGCTCCTTCCACTGCTTGCTGTTTCACATCTGTGATGCAGCAGCGGCAGCAAAGGAAAAGCTGGCCTTGCTTTGTGCAAGGTCTTTTATAGGCCTTGAGCTATTGCAAGACCTTCTTTCATTCATATAAGTTCCATCTCTAATATATTCATTTATGTAAATTTATTCAAATTTGAAATGTAAATTAATTCTTTTTTTCCCAGCCCCCCCCCCCTGAACACAGTGTCAGAGAGATGATGTGGCCCTCCTGCCAAAAAGTTTGGATACCCTTGTTCTAGAACAGGGGTGTCAAACATAAGGCCCAGGGCTGGATGCAGCCCGCGGAAGTTTTTTATACGGCCCTCAGGCTTTCAGCTGCTGAGTAGTGCTGAGGGCAACCCACATGAAAATTGGGCTCTTCCATATCTTGAAAAATGATCAAGATTCATATGTTTTCTCTTTTGTTATTTGCAGCTAATGAGTTCCTAAGTGAGAAAGAAGTGTTTATTTTTTGTTATGACCTGTTTAATGACATCACTTCTTGCCTAATGACATCACTTCCGGCCCTCAGCAGGCATCATGAATGCTATGTGGCCCTCCGTATGAAATGAGTTTGACACCCCTGTTCTAGAATATAGTCCAATATTGTGTATAAATAAACATTACCTCCAGCAAGAGACTGCTCAACTAGAATTTAACAAGTAATTGGACTCTTCCCTTTGGCTTGAACAAAGATGAAGTTTCCCTCTCTTTCACTACATTGTTAAACAGTCAATGTTCAGCTAGAGAGATTATACTATGATCTAGCCTTGGTGATACCAATTACTGCATCATTGTAATTAGCTCACACATTTCGCTCCTCCTAAGAATGGTCACCTGCTTCATTTCTGCATTGCATGGTCATATTGGGCCTTTCCTCCAAAGGATCAAAGATCATCATTGTTCCTGCCACATTATTTAATTAGCGCAGGACAGCCAAGGAAATGGCTTGATTTACTGTGCTCAGGAAATATGGTTTGAGATGAAACTGAGCAGGCACAAACCTCCCTCCTCTTGCCCTTACTCTCTTCTCAGTCCATGCAATGATTGTAATTACCAGCTTTCATTTGTAGCAAACTATAATAGGCAGTTTCATCTGAGCAGGTGGACTGGTTTCTCAGGAAACTCAAATGCTATAAAGAAGAAAAGTTCAATTGCCAAGGGGAAGCACAAGAGTCCAAGTCTCCTCAGGGTTCATTCTTGTCATGTCAAATCATGGTTTGACACTGCATTCATTTATGTCCAAAAGTACCCATAGTTTCATTCCTTGATTGATGTGGAGGCGGTCAGCCAGCCATCTAGGCACCAGGGAATGCTGGGTGGGCAATTTCCTTGCTACATGGTGGAATGAAGGATTATACCAATAGGTATAAGCACTGACGATTGGGCTGTGGAGGGAAAGAAATGTTCCTTTTTAAGACTGAGAGTAGTCTCTGTTACTCTCTCACAGATGCCAGTTGTCTTTGCCACAGGTGAGAGTATCAGATTACCATCTGTGACCAAAATTCAAAGTATGATGTGACCATTCAGAAAAAAAAATTGAATCAACTTTTCATTTTAATGATGTCAATTGGTTTCCAGCAGTTTATGACTTCCAGTGGCATCGCTGGGGGTGCTGGCACCCATTGTGGAACTTGGCAGAACCAAAGTTTGGCAGCAGTGCAATGACATCATCCCATCACTTCATGGTTGCTGAGTCTCCAAGTTGCTAGAGGGTGGAGGACGCATGTGTGGTTGCGCATTGACTCTGGCCACGGTGAGTACCACTGGTTCTCCTGCCAGGCTGGTGTGGCAGGGGCAAGAGTGACACTGGTACCCCCTTTGTACCCTCTTTTGCCTGGTACACAGGGCAGGCTGCACTTTCCATGTCCCAATTGCTATGCCACTGATAATTTCAGAACTGTGTTCAAGTATTATGTTAGTTTCTTAATATAAATATTAGGTGGTCAGTCAGTATTCAGGCAGATCTTCTGAAAGATTTGAGTTACCACTTGCTTTCAAAATTCAAAGTTGTTCCTTTTCATGGTGGCAGTTTTTCATGGTAGCAACTTTAGGTCAAGTTTGTGCATGCAATCTATGTGATGATCATTCTGTGAGAGGGTTTAGGTGTTACCAAAACTTGCTCAGTGACCTGTGTAAATTCACTTACATGTAAACTGAACCAGGCACTTTGAAGGGACCCTTGACCACTGGCTTGTGGTATACCTCAAAGAAAGGCAGTCTTCACGGAAGGTGAGAGAGTCAAATATAGATTCTAGTGTGGCATTATTTATTGTGGGGATGTAAACTTACAATAGGAAGAGAGAATTAAAAACAAAAATGCAATCGATGAGATTGAACAATCATCTATGGTTTTATTCACAATGCCTATAGGATAGTGCTGTACCTTACAATTTCTCCAGGGGAATGAGGGAGAAAGAGAGTCCTTTACAGCCCAATCCTATCCCCTCGCCACAGTATACAATATAGCTACACCAAAAAGGCAGTACTGCATGCTATGGGGGTGTGTGACCTGAAAACAAACTGGAGTTAACATTTTTATTTACCAACATGTACCTCTCCTCAGACCCACACTAACCATTTTGCTGGAACAAGTCCAGGGAGAGCCGTGGGGTTTTAAGGATAGGATGCTGGTGCAAGTCACTACCACTGGAATCCACCCCCTCTCTCCCCCAGAATGTCCTCTGCTCTCTCCGATCTTCCCCCTCCCTGTCCTCCACATGCCCCTTCTGCTGACTTACTGAATCTGAAGCATTGCATGGTCCACAGCAGCAGGACTCAATCTCGCCCAGTGGTGATGCACTCTGGGCACTGTCACTGGGCATTTTGGAGCAGCAGACACTCCTCCCACCGTTGCAATGGCCCATAGGATTGGGCTGTTAGTTTCCTGCAGGAGTAGGGAAAGAAAGAGCAGAAAATTACCCTGCCAATTGTCCATATGCAGGAAAGAGGAAAATAGGAAGTAGGGCCAACAGCCAAGATTACCTCTCCTTACTCTGCTGAGACAACTTTTGAGATGTGCTGGAACACAGAGATTGAAAAGGAAGGGATCTCAAGGCTGGGCGACGGAGATAAAGAATTCACCTCCGAGAAACAAGTGCATTTCCAAGCTGGAGACTATCAGTCCAACCAACAAAATGTATGTGTTGTGAAGTGATTAACGGGGGGAAAGAGGGCCCACAATGTTCCGAAGGCACTTAGTGCAAGGGAAATTGAGGTGTTTGCTGGAGTGCCCGGAGTGATTACATAACTCAGGGGAGTATGTCACTTGGTCCCAATGGAAACAGAATAACTAGCAGGAGGTGACACAGGAGAAGAGGAAATAATAAAAGCAAGAAAAGGAACTAGAGGCAATTACCTTCTAGGTACCTGGTTTGGCACAAAGATTTATGGGGAGACAATGCAGTGGTTGTGTAGCAGCACAGCACAGTGGGTGACTCTTGGACGAGAGAATGAGAATGCACACCAGGAGGTCTTTGGTGGCCAGATCTTTTATATTTTGAATGTAGAGAAGGCATATTCTAAATCAGGGGTCTCCAAACCCTGGCCCGGGGGCCAGATGCAGCCCACAACAAGCCTCTATCTGGCCCCGGCCAACCTCTTGTCCAGTGAAAGCCTCTGGTCCACTCAACTGTACATGACCAGAGCTGTGCTCTGGTTGTGTCTGGAGGGTGTTCTGAGGGCCATAGAGGTTGAATGAATGACCCCATTCATTCATTTATTCACTCATTTAAATTCCATCTCTATTTAAATTTTATATTTAAATTTTTTTTCCAGCCGTCAACACCATGCCAGATATTTGATGCAGCCCTCTGGCCAAGAAGTTTGGAGACCCCTGTTCTAAATCAAGAGAGATTCATTTCTGCCTGTCTTTTGTCCCCCAAAGGTCTGACTGTTTACAATCAGCATTTTTAGGGTTGGGCAAGTTCAACTTCCCTGATATAATTAGATTAGAGGCAAGAAATGAAAAACTTTACTTGCCTTTCCAGTTGCTGCATGATTCCCAATGGGACTCCTCCAAAGAACCTGCTGGAGCTGTGTCCAGGAGGGACCAGAGGTTTGGGATATGACAGGTGCTGATGCCATGTGATTCTGTCCCACTCCTGGCTCCTCCATCTGGCTCCCCACTCCTGGCTCCTCCAGCTGCAAAAACCCACTGGCAGCCATTCCGCACTGTGCTGCTGGTGGCACATGGCTTTCCAGCCCTTACACTGGTGGCAGCTCTGCTCAGAGGGTACTGCTACAATGGCAGATCCTGTGGTACTCCTGCGTACCACAAGTACCGGATTGAGTTAAGGGCTGAGTTGAAGGTTGAGATCTTCAGTCTCTCAAAAGGGGCTTGGTTGCTGTTCTCTCTTTGGATACTGAAGATGGCCAGGAAATTGAATTTGGCCTAAGGTGTGGTGGAAGGTTTCAGAGGTATGAGATCACCATTCCTTTGTTGATGTAAATAGCCTTGTTTTTCTCTAGGGGCAGGATATCAAAATGGCTGTGCTTTGCCCTGCACATCTCAATAATGCAATTATATAAGTGCAGCCACTTCAGGAAATTTCCTGAAGTTTCTCCAAGCAAGGAGGAAGGCAAGAGGAAAAGTCTAAAGGGGGGGATGTCCTTTTCAATCCAACTGTAGCCTAATGGGCTTCTAGCATCACCTTTGGTTTGGCTTGGGCTACATGCATTGGTAGCATTGACCAAAGATATGTGTCAGTACTACCTCTACGCAGCTTAGGTGCTGGTAACAGGGTTAAAAAGTTGTGAGCCCTTTCTGGATTTTGGTTGGTTTTTAGAGTGTGGTCAGAAAACACCATTATATAGCTTGGCAACAATACTTTTGGGCAAAGGAGACAAATGGTAAACATTCCTAAAGACCAATTATAACATGGCACACCACGTTATAGCAACATTTTATTAAGACTGGAAATAAGAACAGCTGCTTACAGGAATCAGTGATGACAACAGATTGCTGGATGACTTGTGAGGGACGACGACACTGAATGGGGTTCCCTGCACATGGGGACCACCCATGGGGTTCCCACCTGCTCCCTAATAGTGTAACCTCTACCATTGGTTTTGAGGATTCAGGAGTCATCCTGGCCAAGTAGGCCAAGACGTGGTCCTTGGCCAGTGCCTGAGCAGGCTGACACCACCTCTAGACTGAATGCTGAAGGCACAAAAACAACAGACAAGCCAAAAGATCACAAGTACTTGCTCCTTCAAATATTTTCTATGGTATGGCAGGATAACCCACATGAGTCCATGAAAGTTTCCCTACCACCACTGCTAACAAACTGTGAAACTAATAAAAATCCCAATTTTGTTTCTACAGTGATAGAAGCATGTGACGTAGGTTTATGCTTTATACTTGGGGGGGGGGGAGGTGTTCCTTGGATACACTGAAAGCTGTCATCTACTGAGTCATTCCATTGGTCTACCTAGTTCAGTATTGGCTACACTTACTGACAGCAGCTCCCCAGGGTTCCAAGTGGGAGTCTTTTGCTATCTTGCCTAGAGATGCCAGGAGATGAATCTAAGACTTTTTCTATGCAAAGCAGGTGCTCTTCCACTGAGATATGGCTCTATAAGTCCTCACAAACACTGAACTCTGACTTTATGAATGGTGGGAGAGCAGGAACACTCCAGCTAGGTTCCTGATCATGTTCCTGATCATCATCACACACACATTATTGGGCGTGTGTAGAAACCCAGCTGTTACCCTTGCCTTGGTGCATGAGGGTTGGAAATGGACCAGCCACTACAAGGAATTCAGTAGGTGAGACCAGTTGGCACAAACCTGCTACCCCTGCTTAGACGAAATGTGTCTTGTGTTAGTGAAAAAATTGTCAGGATTCTGACATTAGGTTTGGTAGGTACTGAGCTATTGGTGCAGCCCAGTATAAATCCAGTCACCTGGGATGGTCATTCATGTAATTTCTCCTTCACTGTAACTGTTATATGGGGTTGAACTGCTGAATACCATCTTCAGTATTATTGTCATTGTTATTATTAACAATAATAATAATAAGAAGAAGAATATTTAAATATCACTTTTCAACAAAATTAGTTCACAAAGTGATTTACAGAGTAAAATGAATCAAATTATTCCATATATTATATTAGATATTTAGAGGGAGTTAATAAATTCTACATAGAAACTACTGCTGATTACTAGATGTTGTTTAATTTCAACTGTTTCATAAGATTGACAACAGACTGATAATTTTTGAGACTCAATTGATTTTTTAAAAACGTTTCACTGCACACTGGATGAAGATAGAAGAAATACAGTGTTGAATAGTGTGATTGACACAATCTGTTGTTTCTCTGTGTCATGAAAACTCAATGAATCATTCAGAAATATTCTGATCCCTGATTAGGCTGATTGTATTCATTTTGTCCTTTGAAGATCATAATCACAAACACATCTCTTGCCTTCATGAAAAAAAAGAAGTGGGTGGATCTGTCATAAAGCTAACAGGATCGGATAAGTGTGGGAAGACTGATACTGAGAAATGAATATCAGGGCTTGGAATGTCTACATGTAAAAAGCGAGAATCATTCATTCAGCGACTAGTAAACATATACCCTTTCAGAATTTTCCCAGCTACAACCTGGATTACAACTTAGCTGCTGAAGAGAAGATTGGAAATGGTTTGCTGGTAATAAAATCATGCCACAAAGAATTAAAGAAAAATTCCATTTCTAGCTAAAGTGGATGAAATCAGCATGAGTATATTAGATAAGGTCCAGGCACATCACAACAATGGGGCATGCTCCCCATCTTCAAAGCAACTATATAGAAAAAGAGTACGGAGTCTCAGACAACAACAACAACAGAGAAACAACAGGGAGAGAAAAGAACACAATTATGGAATTTCAAAATAAATACTTCACTTAGCTAAGGGCTCAATCCTCTCCAACTTTCCAGTGCTGATGCAGCCGTGCCAATGGGGCATGCACTGAATCCTGCAGTGGGGAAGCAGTCACGGAGGTCTCCTCAAGGTAAGCGAATTTTGTTCCCTTACCTCTAGGGTGCATTGCAGTTGCATCAGTGCTGGAAAACTGGATAGGATTGGACCTTAAAACAGTGACCATCAAGCGTAACCTCATTTATGGTTTGATGAGGAAAGACAAAGCAACCCTCAGTTTGAAAATAGTTTTTTTTAACCCAAAGCTGCATGTGTCGTAGGTTTATGCTAAGGAAGAAAAATGATAATTGCTAGGAATCTAAATTACAATAATTGGTGGGCACCAAAATATGGCATGTGGTGGATACAACGTTTTGCAAGTTCATTTTAAAGGCATGATTAGGCTATGAGACAATAAAATCTGCCCTTTCCCCTAAATCTGGTTTTGGCCCAATCTTATCCCCCACTAAACAGCAGTGTAAAAGGTGTGCCACAATCAGGCGCTCTGGCACCACTGGTGCGAATGGCCGCAGGCCCTGCACACCAACTAATGGCTCACCCACCCACATCGAAAATGATAAGGTGGCAGAGGAGAGTGTGTCATGGGTGGGGAGGGAGTGGTTCAGGGGAGGGAGTAGGCAGTGAACCTATTCATTCACTGCATCACCAGATCTTTCCAGAGAGCAGAGAAGGATCTGCAGATTAACGTTCTGCTAAGTCAGGTAGTAAAGTCACAGAGTTAAACTAGACATGATGAGGGAACTCTTTTGCTTTCTCATAAAACTGCTGCAGAAGGTCAGAACTGCAGTGCAGGGGAAGGAAGGGCCTCATCTCCTGTGCTGATTCTCCTGCTCTCTTCCAACCCCATAGATCCTTCTGCCTATCTCCTAATGGTACTTTGGATACTACCACTATCTTCAGTACTGAGGGTTCAGGAGTAAACCTAGCCTGATGGGGTCTCTGATGGCTGTGGGCACGTAGTCATTGTTCAACCTAACTTATCCCTGATGCCCCCCTGCCTGCATCGAAGGGCACCGAGTTGTGCACAGTTATATCACCTAACAGATGCTGAAATCTCTAGCTATTCTAACTCAGACAGGTTTATCTGCCTAGTCAGTTGCAGTTTTCCCAGTGCAGCTATTTGTTTCTGGCTAAACGAATCTCTAAGTCTCTTGATCACAGACTTTATACCGTGCTTGTAAAAATCCCTGTCGAACTTACATGCGTTAAGTTCCTGATGAAATGTGGCATTATCCATCTTCTAGCAGAAATTGCCCTATCAGGTTAAATTTGTCACTGAAGTGACTCAGAACGAGAGGCTTTCATGGAAAGACATAAAACACCCACACTGGACAACTTAGTAATCATATTCTCACAAGAAAATGGTGCAGGAGTCATTCTTGTTAACTATAAGCAACAAATGTTTTTGTTTTGTTTTTTTTAATTTATCATGTTCTCCTAGGACCAGGTTAACACTTTCACCTCCAATTACAGGATCCCCTCATAAAATAATAATAAAGATCCAGACCATTTTTGAAAATATTGTGAACAACAAAATCATCCCTCTTTTCAGCCACAAGCTATATTTAAACACACTCGACACAGGCACCAACATAATTTCTGTTCTTTCACACAGCTTTATCGCATTTGCCAGGTGTTTGAACAATTTATGAGGTCCTTCCTATACCAAGTACAGAGCAAGGGAACGTTATTGAAGTTGCTGTTTCCTCCATGAGTTTCTTGATTCATCTGCCCTTTCAGCTGCATCTACATAGAAATGCCAGAGTTTTTCAGGGTAGCATGTTGACAGCTTGCATTTTCAAACACATTATCAGTGTTTAACAGACAATAATATTAATTAGGTTTTTCAGGCTCCAGGATGACAGAAACCAATGCTCCTAAATCTAATTAAATCAGCTAGTTCACTGATGCAATGGCCCCAGAAAGTTAATCTTCTGTACAGTGGCTTGTACTTATAAATCCAGATTGATATGGTTGTGACTTGTTAAATTTCACAGCCCATGAAAAGGCGCTGAAGCTGCTGATAGAAAAGGCCCATGCCTTTATGATTAATGATATGTTCTTATTCTACTATCTTCTTTTTTCGGTGGTCATATCTTACAATGCTCCTTGTGAGTCACTTTATGAACCTCAGAATTATTTTACTGGAACAGAATCAGTTTGGATGTTACTCCAACCATCCCTCTCAGTCACTTAGGGGAGGAATGTGGCTTCACATATCTGCCCTCCATCCAGCCTGCCACCCCAGCACTGATCACATGAATGTCCCCTCAACTTGTGGACTAGATACCACCATGGGACAAACGCACCAACATTCCTCCCCTACATGATTAGGATGTACCAGGAATGCATTGCCAGAACTTCTGTACAATGTCAACAAACAATTCCCAATACTTGTATCTGAAATAAATTGTTGTATACACATTATACACATTTAAAGTGTTTTTGTTTGTTTGTTTACAGTTGTGTCCTTGGAGTATTTCTCTTTTCCAGTTTACAACTGTTGATAACACAGGCCTACAAAACTGAGGGTCAGAAAAGTTTTTCCCAAACTTTATCGTGGTTTGATATGAATTTGGGGTGCTGATTCCAAAAATGGCATCTGTTTTGCCCTATCACGTCTAGTTTTGAAGATATAGTGTAGCCTCATTAGTGAATTGTTCAAGCAGCTTCCTCATAAGCCATGGTGCAGGCTTCCTCATGAGGAAGCCGTGGTGCAGGCTTCCTCATGAGGAAGCTGCTTGAACCATTCACTAAAGAGGCTATGCTGTGTCTCTGAAACTAGATGTGATAGAGCAAAACAGATGCCATTTTTGGAATCAGCACCCCAAATATACCCAGGAATTGGTGTAATGTTTAAGGAAGCAAAATGTGTGTTGGCCTGTGTATTTAGAGAGGGGGTTGTATATGCATTGGTCATATCTTAAAGTAGGGTCATCACTGTTGAACAAAGGAAAACGTTCTTGATCATTCCCCATGACAGAAATCCCTGGGCTCTGCTTATTCATTGACTTCTGTCAACCAGGGCAGGACATCAGTACCCTTTGTCCTTTGTCCCAAAAGGACAAAGACCAAACAAACTCTAGACCAAACCTTAATTTGTGAAGTCGCACTTGCCGGTGTTTATTTTCTGTATAGAGATATGAGTATGTTAAAACCTCAATGGAAAGGTTTTTAAAAACCTATGGCATAAATTGCACCACACTCTTTATATGTCCCTGATGTTCCTTCCTAGCTCATCAAAAACATCTTCAACAATCTAAAAGAGGCAATCTCAGACTATGCCATGGTGAACAAAGAACTTTGCTTTATTCTTTACTCAGCGTGTGGTTGGTCTGTGGAACTCCTTGCCACAGGATGTGGAGATGGCATCTGGCCTGGACACCTTTAAAAGGGGATTGGACAAGTTTTTGGAGGAAAAATCCATTACGGGTTACAAGCCATGATGTGCATGTGCAACCTCCTGATTTTAGAAATGGGCTATGTCAGAATGCCAGATGCAAGGGAGGGCACCAGGATGAGGTCTCTTGTTATCTGGTGTGCTCCCTGGGGCATTTGGTGGGCCACTGTGAGATACAGGAAGCTGGACTAGATGGGCCTATGGTCTGATCCAGTGGGACTGTTCTTATGTTCTTATGTTCTTAACTGTTCAGATCTCTACAAGTGTCAGAGTAGGAGCCATCTGAAGTAGGAACCAAGTAGGAGCCATCTGAAGAGGCTTTTGGTACTCTCCTCCTTCAAGGAGAAAGAAGCCATGTACCCCTTAAGACCTTGATTCTCCAACTCCAGGGGAGTTGGAGACCCAAGGTAAGCGTATGAGGGGGAGGGGCTAAGGCAGCTCCAGAATCCCCAGGATTGTGATGCTGCCAGGGATGGGAGGGGTTTTTTATTTACCATGAGCCAGTACAGAAGTTCTGGGCGGTCCGGGAAGTCCAGAGAGCCCTCCTCTACAAGTCTCCCTGCACTTCCAAACATTTTAAACAAAAAAAGGGGGGGGAGAAAGGGGGGACTTCTGATTCCGCGATAAAAATTGGAAGTGCCTTTTTTTAAAAGATAGGTAAGACCTTTATTGGCATGCATAACAAACACAAACACAACAACACAACAAACAGAACAACAGTAGTGAGTATAAGCCTATGATAAGGATACATAACAACCAAATAAATCAAATATATTTGTCCCATATAGAACATACTGGCCTAACATATAAAATATACTGGATAGCCTCTCTTGGGTCTACTTGCCACCATCTGCTACAGATAGACTGCCACAGTCTCGGTTATAGACTGTAAACATTCAGTAGTTATGGCTTATCACTGCCATCAAAAATTCTGAAACCTTTTCCAACTCCGAAGGTGAGCAATCATTTAATAGTAGCTTAATTTTTACCATGTCTGGAAGACCTACCCTATTAACCAGGATGGGCATTAGATAGGTGGAGCGGGCACTATTGTCTACTGAGGGCAGTAGAAAAATATATGTAAAAGAGATTCAACCGACCCCTTTTTTTAAAAGATGTTTGGAGGTGTGGGGAGTCGTGTGACGGGCTTCCCAGACAGCCCCAACTCCCCTGAACTCCTGTGCTGGTTTACGGTAAATAAAAAAAATAACCCTCCCATTCCCAGCTGCAGCCGGATCCTGGGGATCACTTCCTGCCTTCCACCTTTCCCCTGCCCCTTAAAGGGACAGGGATAGGTCTTCCTTGCACGATGCCCCAGTTTGGGAAGCTCCGCCTTAGCGGAAAGAAAGGAATGTAAGCTGAAATCCTATCCTCAATTACATAGGAGTAAGTTTCACTGCTCAATTGGGCTTACTTCTGAGTAGATATGTATAGACGGTTAAGCTCTTCTTGTCAGTCAGGGTCAAATGCATTAAGGATGTCAAACATACAGCCTACAGAATTTCTTTATCTGGTCCATGTGATAATTGGGCTCTCCCCCTGGCATCACTTTACAGAGCACCTGAACTGTGAAGTGATACCTTGGTAGAAACAGTGTAGCTTAAATGACAGCCTGCATGATCATTGGGCTCTCCCACATCTTGAAGATATGATCAAGATTTACTTATTTTCTCATCTATCATTTGCATCTAAATGAGTTCCTATGTGAGAACAAAGTGCTTATTTCTTACTATCATCTACTTAATGATGCCATTTCCTATGTAATGATGTCACTTCTGGCCCTCAGCAGGCACCATGGGTGCTATTTGCCCTGCTGTATGAAACAGGTTTGATATCCCTGCATTAGAATTTGTCTGAAACTAAAGAAGGGCTACAGGAGGCTAGAACTTCCTTTAGTTACCACAAGATGGTGTTATATTATTAAGTCTTAATAGATTTTTCTAACTAAAAGGAAACTCAGTTATGTTTTACTGGGTTAATGAAGTTCTGCTTCCCACTTTTTTTTCGGGGGTGGGGAGGAGGAAGAGAGAAAGTTTGACTTTTACAAACAATTTTGCAAAAGAACTCACGTTTTAAATAATGTTGGATGGTGGGGTGGGGGGAACCCCTCTGTGCTACATAGGAACAAGGCTTCAAGAACCCAAGTTCAAATGTGGCCCAGTAGGGCAGAAATGATGCAGAAGTGACAGCATTCTGAGCCGATTGATTGAATGACACTGCAGGTGGAGGAATTATAGTTATTTTCATTCTCCCCCATTAAAAAAAAATCTAAGACTAACCAGACTCTGTAGCTACCAGCTTACTTTCTGCTGGACTGGCTTTCTACTTATAGGAAGGTTTTGTTTTGTTTTTGGTTAGCATATGGAAGTATTCAACAATTTTATACTTTTCCACCTGCTCTCGGAAATGGCACAGTCCATTTGACCATCAGCCCAATCCTATCCAATTTTCCAGTACCGGTGCTACTGTACCAATGGGGCATGCACTGCATCCTGTGGTGGAGGGGCAGACATAGAGACCTCCTCAAGGTAAGGGAACATTTGTTCCCTCACCTTGGGGCTGCATGATGGCAGCACCAATGCTGGAAAGTTGGATAGGATTGGGCCCCATGTCATTCCTACCTCCTTCTGAAGCATGTACAACTCAGGTCTCTTATGGCGCAGTTCTAGGCATGTCTACTCAGAAGTGAGCCCCACTGAGCTCAATAGGATTGCCTCCTAGGTACCCATGTATAGAATTGTGGCCTTAGAATGAAAGTACTCCCAGGCAGTGCCATCTTTCTGCTGTGGCTAAAAATGGAATTTCCCATTATTTGGAGAACTGCTTTTGAACCCGTGCAACAAAGAGGCAGCCTTCCGTGGCAAGGGAGGACCAAGCAGTGTTATCACCGAGCACTCCCCTAATTCATTTCGTAGTGATATACTGAACTATCGCGTATCACCGTGGCTCACAATGAAGCAGTTTGAGTGGGAGAGATGCAGTCAACCACAAAAGACAGAATTTACCCCCTGAAATGCAAGTCTGGCTTAATATTCAGATGATGATGAAATTTCTTGGGAGGTACCAGTAATGGGTGGACTGGTTTTTTTGGACCCTTTGCTTGTTGAGCAACTGAGGCCCAAATCCTAACCAACTTTCCAATGCTGGCATAGCGGTGCCAATGGGGCATGTGCTGCATCCTGCAGTTGGGTGGCACTCACGGAGGTCTCCTCAAAGTAAGGGAATGTTTGTTCCCTTGCCTCAGAGCTGCATTGCCCTTATGTCAGTGCTGGAAAGTGGGTTACGATTGTGCCCTGAATCCTTATGCTCAAGTATAGACTTTTGGACCTAAATACCTTAATAAACCCTTGCCTTAGAGCCAGGTATTGGTCCCTTCTCTCGCCTTTCTATATATAACTTCTCCTTCTGGTGTGCTGACTTCATCTGTGGAATAGCTCCTCTGTGTGCTGCTCACAAGCATTTGCCCTGCTCTGACCCTGTGTATTCCCTCTACTCTGTGAGCCTATTCCTTGTTTGCCTTCATTTTCCAGTCCTGCTCCTCAACACTCATCTTACTGTGTGAGAACTGGTCCCAGCCTGCCTCTGTGATCAATAATTTTGCTTGCCTTCTGCTTTGATGGTCCAACCCAGCAGGGAGATCCAGGAACCCCACCAAAGTGTAATGACTTTCAAGAGCAGAATTGCATGTGAGATGGAGAGCACACAGGCCTTATTCTCATCGTTAGCAGGGATTTCCACAATGACAGTTTTCATTGAAAGATGAATTTTGCAATAAAAGATCCACATCCCAGTGAAAAAGTCATAATGGCCAGCCAGGGCTGGGGGAGAAGCCATGGGTTAGTATTGAATATGTTCACAGACTAGGCCCTCACACCTTGCTCCATGATGTGGTGGCTTTAAAAAGATCACCTTATAATGGAAAATGCAGCCATGTGAATCCAGTCGTATTCAGATGCCCCCTCAATCCAGCTGATTTAGGCACCTTCTACACAATGCTAGGAATGCTGAACCTTCTCTTTCATCAAACCCCTCCCCCTTTTCCTCAATCACTGCACTTCTCAACTGCATTTATCTCACATACTGTTGCTGCATTTGCTCTGGAGCTTCTTTGTGTTTTCCATTAAATGCCCATGAAGAATGTGCTCCTTTCTCTGTCTCTCCAGGCCAGTCCCCATTTCAGAATATCACTGTTTTGAA
Source organism: Tiliqua scincoides (assembly GCF_035046505.1). Classification (NCBI taxonomy): domain Eukaryota; kingdom Metazoa; phylum Chordata; class Lepidosauria; order Squamata; family Scincidae; genus Tiliqua; species Tiliqua scincoides. The sequence continues at coordinate 44,561,916 of NC_089822.1, forward strand.
AACAAGTGCCACCTTTTGTAAAGAATATTAGAGATTAGGCTCAGCAGAGGCCCTCCAAATTGCAGGTCTAGATGCGACAGCAAACTAGCTTACAAGAGGACCTAAAATTGGCACCTGTGTGAAAGGATGAGACAGCTTGCATGTAAAAGTAATGTCTGGGAGTGACCACTGGGAAGCTGGGGAAGTGATAGATTGTAACAGATTGCCCAGATGTCTGGCTAACTTTACTGTTCTAATGTAGGAATGTAATCTTAGACAATCAGTACTCAACACATGCACCATGGCAGCATCAAAAACCAATGTTTAATCAACTATGTTCAATTTCCAGGTAAGCAAGTTTGATTTTAAAATTGTCATCAAAGTCCTGTCCCAGTTCCGTGTCTGCCATAAACTGGGACAGGGCAAAAGCCCCAGGTGCCAGCTGCTGGAACCCCGTGGAAACTTCTCTGAAGCTCCCAACAGGGGCGGAAACTGTGCTTCGGTTTGCTGGAAGCACAGTTTATAGCACCAAGGAACCTCACATAGGTTTCCCTGGTGTGGGAGGAGGTTGTGCGAGGCTCTGTGAGCTTCTGGTGAGTAGGAGGGGCAGATTTCTGCCTGCCGGGGGCAGCGATAGCCCCCGGGGGACGCCATCGCAGAACTTTGCCCTGGGCACGGGGCTGTAGACGTCCGCGGCTGGCCTGTCCTTCAGAAGCAACTTCATTCACAATTAATGCACAACAATTGAGCATGTTGAAGCCTGCTAGACACAGGCAAGAACAGCTGCTAGAAACTTCTAGATCAGTGATTCTCAAACTATTTAGCACCAGGACCCACTTTTTAGAATGACAATCTGTTGGGACCCACCAGAAATGATGTCATTAACCTGGAAGTGATGTCATGGCTAAAAGTTACATCATCAAGCAGGAAATTTTTAACAAACCCCATACATCAAAATCAAATCAAATTAAGTAACAGCACAATACTATGCATGTCTACTCAGAAATAATTCCCATGTGTTCAATGGGGCTTACTCCCAGGAAAGTGTGCATAGGATTGCAGCCTAAGTAAATTAAAAGTTTACAATATGTATAAGTTTACAAATTTATTTAAAATAAGGAAGACCCTAATCCTTCCAAGCAGTTGCTGATCTGTTTAAAAAAAAATTCCCCAAACATCCCAAAGGCTGCAATCCTATCTGCACTTGGAATGGGAGTAAGCACCATTCACTATCATTGTTAAAAGTATATACATAGTAGCCTGTTAAAAGTACAGGTCTGTAACATTTCCCCAAATGCAGTCACATACCATGGTAGCAGTCAGTCTAATATATTAAAAATAAAATTCACACTGAAATGAATGGGAACCCACCCGAAATTGGCTTGCGGCCCACCTACTGGCTCCCAAACTGCAGTTTGACAAACACTGTTCTAGATACTCACTTAAAACTGCAGCTGGTGACATGAGGCAAAAATCTCCTATCTCACCCAACTACCTACATTTGAATGTCACATATCTCCAAAGTTCTTGGTTTTTCTCCTTCCCATCTTTCCTCATTTATCTTTCTTTTCTTTGTCATGTTCTCTGCTCACTCCACATTTCTTTTTAAATATTTAAATGTTCTCATTCATTTCAAATCTTATTGTCCCTTCTTCTAAAATTCTCTTAGGTCCTGATAGTCATCTCATTTTCTCATGTCCCCTTTTTGTTTTTCTCTAATCTTAAAATCAGAGGACACCATGTTATTGCTGTGGCTGCATTTGTCAGAGCCTAGTACCTGTGGCATGCTGCAGGGGCAAAGTCTGAACTGGGTGAACTGCAGGGCCTAGGAGAGGGGGTAAAGGGGGTAATTTGTACCCAGGCCCATGGTCAAAAAGGGGGCCCAGCAGCCAAAGGAGGGGGCCCAGAAATTTCCTGGAATATTACATTTTCCTATCTAAGAAGACTTGTTGCCCACATGGAATCCTGAGGACAGTACCACAAGTGTGTGGCTGCAGCTACTGGAAAGCCATATATGCAGTGCTGAGGAATGCATACATGACACTCCAGATTGTCAAATCTGGAAGAAAACTGGACTGCTACAGTAGCTCTTTGGCTTGTGGATCTGCTTACCACGAAGGAGTGTATTGGAGCTCAGGGACACAGCTGCGAGACTACAGCTGCTGCAGAAGCAAATTTTGGTATGCACAGGACACTTTCCATTCTAGTGTGAGCCTAAATATAATGATGCTAATTTTCTGCATGATTTTCTATATTTGAAAGATTTTAGAGACACTTAGGAGCATGTTTTGTTTTCCATATTACGGTATGTAGCTGCTGATGCCACATGGGTGGGTAGACCTGGTCTCCAAAGACTTTTCCAGCTGTCTCCACCCTCCCCCAACCTTGTTTTGCTCCTCCCTGACCCTATTTTGCCGGCCCAACACCCCTCCCCTGCTCTTTTCACCCCTCCCCATTTGCAAATGGGCCCAAAAGAAACTTCATACCCCCTGGTAAAAATTTTCTCAGAGGCCCTGGTGAACTGAACTGGGTGACCTGACCCCCCCCCCCCCATGATCCCAAATGGGACCCCCCATTTACCCAATAGTGCATTTGCCCAATAGTGCATTGGGTACTACAACTGCTGCTGCTGGTGCTGGTGGTTCAGGGATAAGACCACAAGATGAACCCTCCGATGGTCATGAGTCTTGTCTCAACCTGACTGAGCCTCGTCCAGTCTGCTAAATGCTCAGGTGGGAAGGGGTTCAAGCCTTGCACAATTCTGGGGATATACATGAGGGGATACACATTTCCACGAGCAGATGCAAGCTGATGCCCCAGCTTGACTCCTAGTGCACATGTGTACAAAATTTCCTGCCTTCAAATATTTAGCAATGGCAAGATTACCTGCTTTCCTCCTAACCTTTCACCCTCAATCTTTTTTCTTTATACCTGGTTTCATTCCAATAATTGTAGTGATCTTCTTTTCCTTCCATTTCATTTCATTTCTCTGTAGACTGGGAGAGTGCAAGTCAATATGCATTTATGTCATTGTTATAGTCTAATAATGCCTATAAAACAATGCTGAATAACCTGCAAGTATATCTTGAATATTTCTATTTCTTACATCCACTTGAACTAAGCTCAAAATCCATGCTGAAGTTGACTTTGCTCCATCACGAAGCACAACTGTAAAGAAAAAAAGTATATATGTACATATACATGCACCCACATGTATACACAAACACACACATACTTCTTTTAGTAAAGCATTTAGCTAAAATATGACAAAAAAAATTACAAAGGAAACCAATTTTACTAACCTCATCAGCCATGTCAGAAGGAACAATATAATCATTTGGAACTGTTTTAAATAAATTCCCTCTTGTCACTCACTGTGCAATTAATATTGTGTCACTGGTTTTGAAGAACATAAAAGCAATATCATTTTCAGTGTTTGAAGTCCCTGTAGAAACATAAAAATACTCACTCCTAATTTTAATTCTCATAAGAAAAATAGCTACCAGAATACAATCTTTTGTTCTGTTTGGATCAAGCAAATCAATAGCTTGAATGTTGTTATTCTCTCAGACCACTATACATTATTCAAATGGAGTATTAAAATTAAATGCAAACGAAACCAATAAATACCCTTCAATGAGTTGTGGCTTCTTTATATTGGGTTTGACCATAACCCTGTCGTTGTCTTCGATTGACTTTCATTGCAGCAGTGAGATCCTTTCTCTCTGCTTGCCGGAGAAGATTGGGCTGCATTCAAACAAGCTCTCTCTAAAAGCCTTCATAGTAATAGCATGCGTGCTAAAACTTCTCCACTGTAATGAACTTTTGGCAACATGCAGCAATCCTATCTTGTGCTGGAACAGGCAGGCCAGGAGGCCTGTGCTATATCCAGAGCAAGATCGGTGTCCAAAGTGGCTCAGCTGGAGGTAAAGGGAAACTCTTCTCCTCACCACCGGCTAAGCCACAGCAGCCCCAATGGGCCTCCTCAGACTTGGGCCACCTCTAGAGGTGGCATAAGTCCAAGGAGAGCGGAACAGCTTGCGGCCACTCCACGCTGCTTGGGAATGGGGGTCGGGATCCACCCTCCACCCACCCACCCCCCGTCCTGGAACACCTCCCTCGCGCCACCACCCTGCCTCCTCCCCACCTTCCCCAGACCACTGCATCAGCCAAGCTAGGCTGACACAACCTTCCTGGGGCAAGCCAGCACAGAGGCTGGATGCAACCTCTGTACTCCAGCGCACCTCTGTGCACTGGCGCGCCTTATTGCTGAGGAGGTGCAAACGTGCTTTACAGCACGTTTGCGACCCTCCTGGGCTGGTGCAAGGGCACCTTAGTATTGCACCCACAGTGTTTTAAATATTATTCTCCCTTTAAAATATTACATTATAGCATAAGAGAAACAAAACTGATTGACGGTCCAATCCTATACCACACCCCCACCAGCATAACTAGCAGTGGTGTACCTGGGGGGTAAGGGGACAAATGCTCCCACCTTCGTCCTCACCCCACCGTCCTCACCGTCACCTTCCTACCCCCCCCCCCAGAGACCTTTGGAGGGCCGGGAAGGCCACACAGAGCCTCAGTAGCCCTCCAAAGGCCTTCTGAGGCCTCCGGCGGACCTTTAACACCCACATCCTGTTTTCACTAAAATCTTGAAGTGACGTTTTAAGGCCTTTTGAAGACCTTTTGAGAGCTGGGGAAGCCTCCCCGGCCCTCAGAAAGCCTTAAAATGTAGCTTCTGGTTTCAGTGAAAACCGGAAGTGGAAGTTAAAAGCCCTTCAGAAGCCTCAGAAGGAGGCCGAAGAGGTTGCCCATGGTCTCCCTCCGGCCCTCCAAGGCTCCCAAGGAGGCCTTCAACTGGGGTGGTGGCATTCTGCAGTCCTGGCCCTGGGCGGCAGAGGGGCCAGGATCACCATTGATAACTAGTGTTGCACCATTGGAGGCTGCTTTAAAATACTGTTATGTCATGTAAAACAACTCTATATAAACACACCACCTGACTGCTGTTGCTGTGGTGCATGAGCAGTGTTTCACTTACTGCCTAGAGGTCAGACTTGCCATTGCCCATTTTAAGGTGACAGTGGTTAGGTACTACTCAGGTCATTAACTGCTCCACATGGTTGGGAAGATATTAGAGGGAAGCAGTATTGCTGAAAGGGCGGCCTTTGTGATAATTGGGCTCTCCCATATCTTGAAAATATGATCAAGATTTGCATATTTTCTTTTCTGTCATTTGTAGTTAATGAGTTCCTAGGTGAGAGCAATATGCTTATTTCTGGTTATCACCTGCTTAATGGCACCATTTCCTGCTTAATGATGCTTAATGATGTCATTTCCTGCTTAATTGTCACTTTTGGCAGCCAGCAGGTGCCAAGAATGCTAACTTCGGCCCATAAGTTTGACATCCCTGGTGTAGTTTATTTCTGAGTATGAGTTTTCCAAAGTACCTGTTTATCCTCATTCACTAAATTTTCTTCATATTGCAAATGTGAAACAACCATCATTTTAAGATGACATTTTGGGACAAGGGAGGAGAAGCCCTTGGTGTAGCAGGTCACTGCTACTATGGAACAAGAAATGGTTGGCCTACCTTTTGCTTGCTCCTCAGGCTTTGCTGCCATGCAGGAAGAATGCAGTCACCAAATTAGGCTGCTGTTATTGTGGGCCAGAGCCCAGAGTAATAGCCCAGTCATTAGCATGCTCTGTGGTGACAGCAGTTGTTGCAATAGATAGAAGTTGCCAGCATGATATGGCAAACAAAGATTAAGGCCTTCCTCATGCTGTGCTTGCCTTATGGAGATGGCAGCATCACAGCTGATAGGGCTTGGTCTTGAGAGAGTCATACAGTGTGGGTATTCCTTTCCCTAAAATTCATTGACACTCTGCCTCCATACATTAACTGTGCTGGGTCTTTCATGACCATCTTCCCTGATTACTGTAGCGCTGCCAACATTTGTTAATAACCAGCCCTCCTATTTTTTTAATATGTTTGTTAGGGTTATTTAGGGCATTTTGTTTTTTGCATTTGATAGTACCATTTGATGAATGAAGATGCAGCAAGAACTTAGAGAAAAGATTAGAAGCAGTGGTTCTCACACTTTTAGAGCCAGGACCCACTTTTTTAGAATGAGAATCTGTCAGGACCCACCAGATGTGATGACATGACCAGAAGTGACATCACCAAGCAGGAAAATTTTTAACAATCCTAGGCTGCAATCCTACCCACACATACCCATGAGTAAGTCCTACTGACTATCATTGATAAAAGCATATACATAGTAGCATGCTATAAGTACAGATCTGTAATATTTCCCCAAATAAGAACATAAGAACAGCCCCACTGGATCAGGCCATAGGCCCATCTAGTCCAGCTTCCTGTATCTCACAGCGGCCCACCAAATGCCCCAGGGAGCACACCAGATAACAAGAGACCTCATCCTGGTGCCCTCCCTTGCATCTGGCATTCTGACATAACCCATTTCTAAAATCAGGAGGTTGCGCATACACATCATGGCTTGTACCCCATAATGGATTTTTCCTCCAGAAACTTGTCCAATCCCCTTTTAAAGGCATCTAGGCTAGACGCCAGCACCACATCCTGTGGCAAGGAGTTCCACAGACCGACCACATGCTGAGTAAAGAAATATTTTCTTTTGTCTGTCCTAACCCGCCCAACACTCAATTTTAGTGGATGTCCCCTGGTTCTGGTGTTATGTGAGAGTGTAAAGAGCATCTCCCTATCCACTCTGTCCATCCCCTGCATAATTTTGTATGTCTCAATCATGTCCCCCCTCAGGCGTCTCTTTTCTAGGCTGAAGAGGCCCAAACGCCGTAGCCTTTCCTCATAAAGAAGGTGCCCCAGCCCCGTAATCATCTTAGTCGCTCTCTTTTGCACCTTTTCCATTTCCACTATGTCTTTTTTGAGATGCAGCGACCAGAACTGGACACAATACTCCAGGTGTGACCTTACCATAGATTTGTACAACGGCATTATAATACTAGCCGTTTTGTTCTCAATAACTTTCCTAATGATCCCAAGCATAGAATTGGCCTTCTTCACTGCCGCCGCACATTGGGTCAACACTTTCATCGACCTGTCCACCACCACCCCAAGATCTCTCTCCTGATCTGTCACAGACAGCTCAGAACCCATCAGCCTATATCTAAAGTTTTGATTTTTTGCCCCAATGTGCATGACTTTACACTTACTGACATTGAAGCGCATCTGCCATTTTGCTGCCCATTCTGCCAGTCTGGAGAGATCCTTCTGGAGCTCCTCACAATCACTTCTGGTCTTTACCACTCGGAAAAGTTAGGTGTCGTCTGCAAACTTAGCCACTTCACTGCTCAACCCTGTCTCCAGGTCATTTATGAAGAGGTTGAAAAGCACCGGTCCCAGGACAGATACTTGGGGCACACCGCTTTTCACCTTTCTCCATTGTGAAAATTGCCCATTGACATCCACTCTCTGCTTCCTGGCCTCCAACCAGTTCTCAATCCATGAGAGGACCTCTCCTCTAATTCCCGCTGATTGAAATGATTGATTGAAAACCGCTGATCTAAATGCATCACCATTCATTGAAATTCTGTATTTACTAAATCAAGATGAATTCTAGAATTCAGTGGTTTTTGTCTGGTGTGGTGATCCACATCAATTCTCAACTTCTCTTGCATACTCACACAAAACATTCTTCACATTCAATTTACATGAGACAATCATTTTGTGGTGATTTGACATGTCAGACAAAGTAACATGAAAATTCAGGCTCAGCGAGGACATTCATTAGTTTATAGAGTGACTGAAGCTCCTGCTTAAATGCTTTGCAAGATCTGGGATATTTGATCTAACAGGTTTAATTGGCAGTAGCCAATTCATCTGTGACAGTCATTAACTGCCCAATCGTATTGGGCACTGCTGTGGGCAGAATGAGTGTTCTGCCAGCTACAACTACTTAATGGCATTCGTAAACACATCTCCAGCACTGCACAAAGCCACATACTGCCAACATGCCTGTGGGGAGGCGTGAATGACCATATACACAGCAATAGATCCATTAAGTCCGGCTGACCCAGGTAAGTTGATGGGAGAGGCAGGAAAGGGTGGGGACAGGGCAGAATGGGGTGGGGAAGGGTTGAATGGGGTACCAACAGGGTCAAGGAGGAGGTGGATTTGGTCCAGGAAGGAGATCTCCCTCTCCCTCCTAATTTATTGTAAAATTCCTAGCTGGGCCTGTCACAGCTTGATGCTTAGCTAACAGTGAGCCATAACTTGATTCAGGAGACATGAAAGAGGAAGAATTTCCTAGTGATCTTCTCCTGTAGCTGGTTAACAGCCTCATGACCCCCATGAGGTAGAGCTTCAGGTCTTTCCCAGACAAACAACCTGAATCTGGATAAAGAGCTTAAGATGGGTTACTGTCTCATCCAACCAGGACCAGAATATATTTGCTGTGCACTGCTATCAACTTGCAAAGAATTCGTCTACAAATAACATGAGCAGGCAAGTTAATGGGGGTTCTCATGGGGCTAAGATAATGTATGTGCTCAATGAAATGGAGTAACTGTCACAGCAAAAATGAAATATGTGTGAACTCCATATTTTAAGTCCTTAACATACACATAGCCCAGTGAACTGGCCTATTAGCACAAACTGGAGCACCCAGACAAAAGTGGAGGCTGAATGAAAATACAGGAGAGACACATGGAGTGCTGATGCCCTGGGGACGCTTGACCATGGCCCTATCTGATTGACCTCTAATGCATCCCTATATGATTGACCTCTAATGCATCCCTATACATCAGTGTGCCAGGCCTCCCATTCCCTATAATGGCCTGGCACACTGATGTTGCCCTGTGTTCAAACACTGAGGAAGGAAGGTCAAACTGGGGTTCTATTAAGCCCTATATTGATCCATCCAACACAGTTGGCTGTGCCCACATAAGTATGGATAATGCGTATGCATTTTATATTACAAAAGTGTGGTACTGGTACTGCACTCAGAAGTTCCTATACTTGGTTAATTTGTAAATTCATCACAAAGGAAAGACTGACTGTTGGCACTAACTTTCTGATTTTGAAGTATACAAAAATGCAAACGAGAATAGGGCAAGTTAAAAGAACTAAATCAAATATTTTAATTTGAAAACAAATATTAATAATATTGCTTGATTTCTTTAAATACCAGTGAAGAGCCTCTTTGTTGGCTTCAAACATTCCCCTGAAAAATCTGAAAAGCAAACATCGGACTAGGATGAAAAAGCTTAAGATCCTGAACATGAACTGATCAGAAATTTAAAAAGGAAAATGTAGGCTGGCTCACTAGAAAAACTGCCTGTCAGGGAGATCTATGAGGTTGTGGAATAATCTCCCAAGGGAAGTGGTGTGAGCTTTATTGCTCTGGTAATTTCAAATTAATCTGGACAGTACGCTAAAATGTACGATCATGCACTGGCAAGCCTCAATTCAGAAATTTATTTTAATGAGACTTGCAGCTGGCCAGTGCTCTATGACCTCATCATCAATTTCCATTGTATCTGTTTTGAAATGTTATGCTCAGTCCATATCAGGTAAACAGATTCAGCAAAATACACACACCAAAGAATCCTTCACAGTAAATCCAGAAGAATAAAAAATTGTCCAAGAATTGTCAGATGAGTGACTGAGATGAAAGTTTGCGCCTTGGCTACTGTGTAAATCTTATCCACCCACCCCTGCAAGTTGGTGTAGTGTAGTGGCTAAGAGTCTGAGCTGTGTATCAGGCCTTTCTGAGTTTGAATTTCACCTCTGCCATGAACTCACCAGGCAAGCAAGCCACTGAACCTCAGGTCTCTAATTGCAATATAGGGATAATAATACTATAGGGTTGTTGTATAATAATAATAATAATAATAATAATAATAATAATAATAATAATAATAATAATAATAATAATAATATAGGGTTGTTGTAAGGACACCATCAAGAAACTACAAGTTGTGATGGCCACAAAGTTCTTGACCTGAGACCCTGAAGGAGGATCCTTGAGGGAGGCACACTCCTTTCCAGGTTTTCAAGCTCTCAGCCCACTTTACACTCCAGTATTCTGGTGCCAAGAACTTAAGGCAGGTTTAAAGTGGAGACAGTGCAGCTCCTTAAATGAAAATGGGTTTATCTATAAAAAACAGTTTGATAGAAGCTCAACATGGAAGGGTTTTTTAAGATGCCCCTATCAAAATTCCCTCTTTTGTACAATGGTTAAAAATATAGGTACTATGCCCTCCATCGTATTTGGCCACCCTGTGCAATGTATTTAGTTGCTGCAGAATAAAGAAACGAGGGCAGAGCTATTCAAACTGGGGCGTCGCAACCCCCAGCCTGAGACCACTGCCCTCTACCCCCTTAAGGGGCACGGGCAGGTGGAAGGCAGTGATGCGGTCCCCAGGATTGTATCTCTCAGGGCGGCTGCAGGGACTGAGATGTACTCACCAGTCCCTGCAGCAGCCTTCCTGGGGTGCAGGGAGCCCTGCACAAGTATCTGCAGGGCTCCCCAGCCTTCCAAAAGTGAAAGAAGAGTGATCGCACTCCACCCCTGCAAAACCGGTAGAGGAGTGCGATCACTCCACTTTCACTTTTGGAAGGCTGGGGAGCCCTGCAGACGCTCGCGCAGGGCTCCCTGCACTCCCAGGAAACTGCTGCAGGGACAGGTGAGTGCATCCCAGTCCTTGCAGCCCCCTTAGCGACGCAATCCTGGAGATTGCGTCGCTGCCTTTCCCCACGCCCGCTGCCTCCCTCCCCTCCCCTGCAAGGACTTACTGTGGTCTTCAAACTCCCTGAGAGTTTGGAAACAGCAGAACTAGGGAGCCATGTTTAATGGGTTTACTCTATGAATAGGACAGCCACCTAAAAGAGTGACTGGCAGGAATGGCATATGAACACAAAACATATGAACCTGCCTTTTACAAATGAATATGCCTTCTATGGTCCATTTAGCTCAGTATTGTCTATACTGACTAGCAGCCGCTCTCCAAGGGTTCAGGCAGGCGTGAACCCATTTTGTGTCGTCGTCCCCCCGCCGGGAATGGCTCCGAAGGGAGGGGCGGCTCACCCACCTCCCTGCCAGGCTGAGTGCTCCACCCCCTCGAGCTACGCCACCGCTCTGTGGTTAACGAGAACTGACTGTATTTTCAACTGGAGTCCAAAGATATCAATTGTTGCCTCCCCTTGTTTAGAACAAGCGAGGTTTTTTCATCTTTTTTCATCAGGATAAAAATATACAGGTTCTTATCCAAAATGAAATAAAAAGAAGCACTCACACACAAAGGTATGTTCCTAATGTGGCTACATACAGTAGCTCCTATATTCAGAACCCTTGTAAACACCTGGGCAACCCACCAGGAGCTGGCTCATTCCTGTTTTTCAGTGCGCAGAAAAGGCTCAATTTTTATGGCTTGCCAAGCACATGTTGGATCCTTCTGGGTGGTTCAGCCAATGCCTGGAAGCAACAACATGATAGGAAAACAAGATCCTCCAGATCAAAGACCGGAAAATTCTGAATACTAAGGACCTCTTTTTTTTCCAACATACACTATCAGGATCCAGAAGAAACCAGTCTCATCATAGCACAGACTGTTTTTGAACATTCCAGATCCCAGTAATAGATGATGAATGTACCCAACATTACCCACTCTACAGCTTAATGACACATGGATGCACAGACACTGGAGCAATGTCATCACTGACATAATTTTTTAATGTTTTTTGGAGGAAGAGAGGACTGAGACACTTGCTGGCATGCGAGTGCCTTCACTGCAAATAAATTGACTGTCTCTTTTCCAGCTTCGGACTGCTCTGCGCTCTCTGACAGGCGTGTTTCAAATGGCAGAAGCAAGTGGTATTAAATAGCAATTAAGGATAAAATGTTTCCATTGATTGCAAATGCAATGAAGAATATAAAAGATCCCTGTAACCTACAGCTATAATGTCAAGTTTTAATAGAGTCGGGTGGCTTTGGATTTTTTTTCTTTTCTTTTCCGGGGGCAGAGAAATGTGATGCAAAGGTCTCCATAGAGACTGCACTATGCCTGCAGCCTTACAGTGAGGCTTCCAGATTGGATTTGGTAAAACCTCAGACTGATGACAATTGAATTTCAAAAGTTTATTTTGGAACTTGGGAGAAGGCGGAGGGCTCTTCAATCCAATATTGTGCCTAATAGAAGATAGTTTGCTCATAAGCAAGAACAACACACTTATCTCAAGTTCTCCTGTGTTCCAAACGTAGCATTACAAGACACACAGGGTACTTGGCTCATCATAACACACACAGATTATTGAGAATAATTTGTTTAGTGGGAATCATTAGCAGCTCTGAATATGGAATTGCTCTGTGCACAAAAGGCTATCGCGTCATTGTGCAGATGACTCACAAGCTGTCCTAGAAGGAATCACATGCTTGCCTTTGCAAACACCCAACTGATTTCTTAATTTATATCATTTTTCCTATTCAGTGGTGAAACTGCTGATAAACAGGTAGCAGAGCTCATGATTACACCAGGAGAGATATCAAGCTATTCATGCTGTCAAAAATAATCACCTGGAGTTTAAAGATGGTATTTAATTTAGGCTGTGCCTACACCAGCACCATTTGTCATTGTTCTTCTCGGTTTGTCTGTCCTTGTCTCAATACGTCCCTATGTTGTTCTCTGCACCTTTACAATCCATGTGTGCCAAGCATAATACAGGAATCACTGGTGGGATGCTTCCTCACATTCTGATTCACTTTCTAATAGACATTTGTCATGTTAGGGCCCAATCCTATCCAATTTTCCAGTGCCAGTGCAACTGTGCTAATGGGGCATGCAGTCTTGTATGTGGGGCATACAGTCACAGAGGCCTCCATAAGGTATGGGAACATTTGTTCCCTTACCATGGGGCTGCATTGTAGTTGCACCGGGGCTGGAAAATTGGATAGGATTGGGCCCTTAGATGGCAGATTGGAGCATCTATGTGAAACGGGATTTTCTTGCAAATTTTCCAGACTTCCGGCACACTCAATGTTACATTGCAAAGATATTAGACCAGTGTCTCTGAAACTGTTGGTTGAGACCCTCTAGGTGTGTCATGAGCCTATTTCAGGTGGGTCCCCATTCATTTCAATATTTTATTTTTAATGTATTAGACTGCATTTGGGGAAATGTTACAGATCAGTACTTTTAACAGGCTACTATGTATATGCTTTAAACAATTAGAGTCAATGGGCTTATTCCTGGGAAAGTGTAAGTAGGATTCCAGCCTAGGATTGTTAAAAATTTTGCTGCTTGATAATGTCACTTCCAGCCATGACATCACTTCCAGTGGGTCCAGACAGATTCTCATTCTATAAAGTGCGACCTGACACTAGACGTTTGAGAACCACTGTGTTAGACCTTTTAAAATTACGGCAGTGACTTACCTGAAACAAAAATGAAAATGAACCATTTATCATTAACCCTGGCCAGGATGAGGTATGGAGTGCAAGACATCTGCAGACATATCACAGACACATCTGAGAAAAGTTGGGTAGCCCGTTTTTTGATGGCTTCGTAGACCACTTCTCACCATAGTGCCAAGACTTGTGTAAGGGTAATGAATGCGAACGTTTGCTCACTTACCCTGAGGAAATCCTCCACACCGCCATGAGTCTCTCCAGATGCATTGCTGCTGTTATACCTACAGGTATAATAGTGGTGGTAAGGAAGACAGATGGGGTTAGGATATTGGTGCACATGAGTGTCACCAATACATCCCCTAGTCCACCACCCTCCTGGCCTCATTCTGCCACTGTCACACCAGGGCCCAGGAGAGGGGGTAAAGGGGGTAATTTTTACCCAGGGTCAGGGTCAGAAAGGGGGCCCAGGTGCCAAATATATAATAATATAATATAATAATATACAGTATTTATATACCGCCTTTCTTGGTCTTTATTCAAGACGTTAATCAAGGCGGTTTACATAGGCAGGCTTATTAAATCCACGCAGGGATTTTTACAAATTGAAAGAAGGTTCTTTCTTTCAATAACCACTACATTCAAGGTGTTACACTCCGATCTGGTTTAACATTCTGGCCTCCATCCTCCCACGCTCCCACGCCAAAGAAGGGGGCCCAGAAATTTCTTGATATCTTACATTTTCCAATCTCACCCAGACTCACTGCCCACATGAGATGCACATGGTGGCAAGTACTGCCAGAAGCTACATGCACCAGGCCCAGGAATGCATATGTTCCTTAACAGTGTCACATCTGGGAGGAAGCTGGCCTGCTCCAGGAGCTCTTTGGCTTCTGGATCTGCTTGCCATGAAGAAGTGGATGCAAGCTCAGGGACACAGCTGTGGAGCTGCAGCTGCTACAGAAGGCTGCCCACGCCATCTCCCCCTCCCATCTGTTTTACCCCCTACCTCTGTGGGAAGGGGCCCCAAAGAAACTTTGTATCCCCTGATAGGATTCCTCTTGGAGGCTCTGTGTCACACCTATCTTTATAAAACCAGTGGCAGGCCTCCAGCACTTCCACATGGTGCAGCAGTGCACCTAAAGTGACTGCCTCAGGAGGATATTTTACAACAGCAAGCCTGTGTTCCACTGTTGTAAAGCCTTCCGCATGCCAACCCAATGCATGATAGGATTGAGCCATTAAAGATTTTAACGCATGTATTCTAGTATAAGCTTTCATAGCAGTGCTACAAGACTCTGTGTTATTCTTGCTACATGCAACAGGCTAACATGGCTGCCGCTCTGGAATTCATAGTACAAGTCAGTGAAACAGGATCAGCATTCAAGGAGCAGCAGTAGGTTTTGCTTACAGCCCCAAATCTCCTTTTTGAAAAAGGCTTTCAGCTCTTCAAGCAAACCTCATTTGGAAAGGAGCTCCAGAAGATCAGTGCCATAACAGAAACCCCCCTAGTCTTTGTCCTAGGCTTTGTTCTACCTGTTTAACATCATTAAATGGATGGAAGAAAGAGCCAAGCATTCCCTGCTGATCTGAACAAAAAAAAAAAAGGGTTTGTATGGTTGATGTGGCCATGTGACCAATGAAACTAAAGCATGTTCCATGTATTGCAAAAGTATCAGATGGGTCATACAGTTGCAGCCAGTGGCTGCATTTTTCATGTTCATTTTTGGCTAAAATTGTACAAACATTATTCTGGTGGGCAAAGAGAAAAGGTAGTTGGTACATTCTGATGATGGCCGCCTGCCCAATAAGACTTAATAATTGATAAGGGAGACTGAGATCAATTCATTTGTTTCAGAGTCAACTATCAGCCATTCCAAATGAGCTTTAAAACAAATAAAGTGGAGTATTGATGCAGTCTACCCAAGCGTGGCTATGTTCACTGGTGTGAACCTTTCCCAATCCATTTACATAAGCATTCTCTTTTAAGCAGCATCTTTTCTTTGAACGTGCCAATTTTCACTGAACTGTTGAAGGGGGGTGTGTGTTTTAATTCTCACCCTCACCTCCTTGGTAATGATCAGAAGGTCCCACTTTGTTTTCAGCTTGTATTGGACAAAGCTATAAAAGGATCCGTTCAGGAATCTTCCATTGTTTCATCTGTTATGCCTGAGTGTCTATCTTATCCGGAGCTTGTTAAAGAAGATTTAACATAATGAGTGACAGCATGCTTGTTAAAATGGAGAGCAATGAAGGCAAATGAGCAAAAAAGTTTCCAGCCATTCATGTTGCAGCAGAAAAGACTGCACAACAAATCCCTGCAGGGATCCTAAGAGTTGGCTGCATTTATTAATGACCCTGTGTGGTTGGTGCAAATGAGTCATGCTGAGCTGTGTTCTTAAATGTCTCGTTATACAGCATGTGTCAATATGGGAAGGTTATAACTACCAGGCACACAGAGACGATGACAATGACATTAAAGATGTTTGCAGCAGCGGTAGTGCTGGCAATCTAAATATTTAATATGCAGGCTCTTCTAACACTTAACACAATACATTCTGAAAACAGCATTTCACTGTGTTTTCACAATATGTTCCTTTGCACAGAACGCCATATGGGGCAGTTGACTGCCCATTCCATTTTAAATGGGAATTGCATCTGAAGGATTCTAGAATCAAAAATCTCCACACCAAAATGTTGTTAACACATGGACCCCCCCCCCATTTTTTGTCCTTTGATAACATTTTGCTGCTTTCTCTTTCTACCGTGTCTAGTTTTTAAGTGCAACATTTGTTTAATTGAACAGTCCATAAATCAACCTCAGAGCCAGAGTAAGATGAAAAGTAATTTTAACCTTCTTGAAGGACTAGAGCCTTTTGAAAGAAGGCATTGTTTTAATCTGTGGTTTTCTAATGAGGAACAGTTGTAAAAATATGCAGGATTCTGCAGCTACAGGAGCGGTTATACAGAAAGAGTTAAAAGATCTTATATGATATGCAAAATAGCATCATCATTAACCACGTCTTTCTAACATCTAGCCATTGCAGAGAGTTAATGCAGCCCCTCATAAGCTATGCTTTTGTGCAGATTTGTGTGAGCTAAATACAATACAATTAGGTGAGGAAATTAACTGTACGTGACACTTCTGAATGTTGCTCAGATACCATAACCTAGTTGCGTTATGCACCTATAAACTTACCCTTTCTCTTTCAGCTGTTTTATACATTATCCTTACTGTAATCCTCTGCACAAATCTGGAAACCCCATGAGAGAAAAAGCCCATGAAAAATTTATGTTCCTCTGATTAGTATCTTAAATTTAAGAATAAATTCTCTCTCTCATCATACCTAATGGAGTAAACATGATATTTAAGAAGTGGCTATAATAGTTCTATTGCTTCCATAAAATGATTGCGAGACAGCAAAGGAGAAAATAAATTTGAGGAAAATATAAACATTAACATTTCATTTACTAAATTTCATACAGCAATAAGAATGTTAAAGGGAATGGCCTGGAATATATAAGCTTAAGAGCAAAACTGAAAATTCATTTAGCTATCCTGTTTAGGTTATTTGAGTCCTTTAATTTCGTCTTTCATAATTTCAAGAAATCTAGGAAGCAGTTTCCTTAAATGCATCATTCATTATGTTCAAAGTATGGAATCCTGTCAATAAAAGTATTAATTATCTCAGGATAAATGTATTTTAATGATATTTCAAATATAGCTACTTGAACTACACATAAATTAAAGCAGTGTAAGAGTTTTTGAAAAAAATGAATAAAATCTTTCAAATACTATGACTTTAAATTAATTTATGTTGAACACAGTGGGTACCAGATTCAGTTCTGGTTGCCATGACAACAGACACTGAAAATTTAAACATCTAGTGGCAGGCTGAATTCTCCACAAAGAGAGCTCTTTTGCATTAGAATTATATACTGGTGAAACATTAAACATATCTACATGCAAACTACTTTAAAAAAAAGAATATATAGTTCAATCATTTCTTCTGAAGGGTGAGCGTTCAAATAGTCAGCTCATTTGAGCTTTAGTTTCTATGAGATGTAAAGAGTGAAGAAAAACTACTTGATGAAAAGATCAAGCAACTAATTATCAAAAGGTAATGAAGGAGAGCATCAAAATACATAAAAAGACCATGCATTTTTAATCATAGTTTGATCACTGGTCTATTTTGCTAGATAAGAAAGATGCTGAGCTATGGGTTATCGCCTTGCAAAATGAAAGCCCATGCATTTGTAGGACAGAGGTTAAATGCACATTGCTAATCTTCCTCTCTGAATTCAGAAGCTCGATGATGCATAATAATTTCTCAGATGGTTCTTTAACAAGCTATAAAATTACTGGATTTGTGCGTGATGGTGGTTTGCATCTATCCATGCAATTTTTATGTATCCATGCCTCATCTGTTTCCCCAAATACACATCTCCATTTACTGCCAGACTTGGAAATTCAGAAGTAAATGAATATAACCCAAATGATGATGAAAGTGCTTTAGCAATTGCTCTTCAAACAGACACAATTTTGCATCCTGTTCTTTCTGTGTTCTGGGGGTTGTCTTCCTTTGCCGTACTGATAGGGTAGGAAGGCTGCTTTGCAGGTGGGCTGGGATTTCCTTTAACATTTTGGGCATGTTAACGTAAGCACTTGCCTGGTAAATAGGATCACATTACTACAGGACATTATCTTTGCCTATTTATTTAAAATGCCACATCTAATAGTTAAAACAAAGGAAGATTTTATTAAGCAGTTTCACGTCCTGGCAGTTCTGCTTTAGGAATCTCTTCTTTGATAAGAGGACTTGACATTGTACATCAACTGTATCCTTCTCTTATTTGCTCATTGATCAGGTTATCAATGTCAGCTTGCAAAGCAAAACACCCTGCTTTCTGGTAGAGTTTAGGTTTTTTATAATTTCCTGAATTTGGCCACAATTCTAAGGGTCAAACTAGAAGTTAGAGAGAATGAGGGTTTTCCCAACACAGCCCAAAATGGGCTGTGCTGCAAGCTATGTCGGGGGTGTGTGTGTGTGTGTGTGTGTGTGTGTGTGTGTGTGTGTGTGTGTGTGTGTGTGTGTGTGTGAGATTTGGAGGCTTGGGAGGGGAAACATTTTCCTTCCCCCTCCCAAGGAAAGGTAATTTTCCTTTACCCCTCTATAAGCCCTGTGACCCCCCAATAGGTCATCTCAGACCTGAGCCAGTTCTATAGCTGGCACAAGTCCAAAAAGACAAAGGGGGTATGGCGACTCACTCCAGGGGGGATAGCTTCTGCTGCAAGTCACTCACGGTGGGTACCACCCCTCTCACCTCCACCATGCTTCCTGCTCTCCCTTTGTTCTGCCCCTTTCTACCATTCTGCCCACCCTGCTAATTCACCATCGTCAATGGGCCTTCTTTGCCTTCCCACTGTGCCTGGGGCCTCTGCATCCTCTCTGGTGACGGTCTGGGTGTATGTGAGTACACATGCTTCTGGATCACCATTTGTGATGGCAGAAAGTGTATTCCATTGTCAGAATGCTGGTTCCAGAGACAGAGAGCATGTATAAGATTGGGAAGTGAGTGACATGGCATGGTGGTTTTTTGTTTCAAAACAGGGGTTAGCAAAACAGGGAAGGACGGTGGCAGCAGTTACATTGGCATTCAGTAAAAGCTTATTTTCTTTTTAAAATAGTGTGCAGGGAGATGCAATCTGGATCAGAACCATCATAAGACTAAGTCCTAAAAACACCCTATCACCACCACACCACTATGGATCTGCTCCATTTTATGGTTCCCTGGCCATTTTTGTTTAACCTTAAAAGCACCATTCTATGTTAATGATTTCATATAACATCCAGTTTGATCTTTAAAGAACTTGGACTATGGGTAGCCAACCTACAACATGTGTAGGGAAGAGAGGTTCTGTCTAAAAAGTTCTATAGAACCTTTTTAGAGAGGTTCTCTAAAGAAGAGAGGTTGTTATACTCCCAGAAAGGAGCTGAGGGCCCTGCTGTAGCATAGAGTCAGGCTTTCATTCCTATGGGGATCCTGCCTCAGCAAGCTAGAGCTAGAACCTTGACCCACTTCTGAAGGTCAAAACTGGAACCAGATGCTGGTTCTAGAGCAGGCAAACATGAATCGGAGGGCCAGAAATACAAGTTATAGCCATAGAGGGACTAGTGTTGGATACTGGCCAAGAAGCAGAGTACCATACAGAAGATATGGTCAGGGATGGGCTGAGATTGGATTCCAAATTGGGCAGACAAGTGTGAGTCTTTGTAGCTTCTCCAAGCAAACAGTAGTTCCGATTGGAGAACTAGCCTGAGAAAAAGACTATATAGGACTGATGCATACCCATTGACTTGTGGGAATCAGTTGACCAGATTCAGACTAGGTCCATCAGACAGAGCCCCAAGCAGCACTACATGGCAACTCTGTTGTCATTTAATCGGTTTTACCGATTGCCTAGCTCAGTAAGAAACCAGAGTACCGGTGGGTTAGGAATACAGGACTAGTACAGGCTGGATTCTAGAAAACTTCCCTTCCCATGCCTTAGACTTGGATGGGGAGGAGTTTCTAAGGTACCCTAGAGTCAGCAAAGAAAAAGCAGAACTACAAAGGAAGAAATCTGAGAGTCCAAGCTGAGTTACAAGCCTACAAATCTTGTACAGCAGAAATGAAGGCCAAAATAGCCCATAAGTTTTCAACAGTGTAACTTAGATGAAACATCAGCCATGGATTTAGTCTTCAGGTCCTTCTAGCTATAAAACTGAGTAATTTTTGATTAATCGATCTTGTGCTTCATTTTAATCAACAGTCAAATTAAAGCCTGCCTCTAATGTCACTTTCACTGAGCCAGTCTCAGGCCAGTTGAAGGTAAAAGAAATCCATAGGTTGACCTGTAACGTAATACACTGGTTCTCGAATAAACAGAGAGCAACAATGTAGTGTAGGTTGATCACCCATCCCTAATGATACCATTTTGTTCAGTTTCTTGTAGTCTTTAGAGGCAATTGTTTTCATACTATCAAGAATACCAAGGGGAAAAAATTGTATTTTTTATGTGATTATGACAAATAGAATCTTAATTCAAACCTTCCCCCTTACCTTTGATTCAACTATCCTTTTGGTTTTGATTCACCTTTTCACCTTAAAGGATTCTTCCTGTGAGAAATATCCAGGGTTCATTAGCCGGAAAAACAGTCTTTTTTGTCCATCTATATCTTACTGGGATTCAACTGGATTGAGCAATGTTTTGAAGTCAAGAATTGTTAGCTGTTGAAAAAAAACAAGTTTGGTTTCTACATTTTCATATGGTGATCAAAGAGGTATTGTTACAGTTTATGACCCCTATAGGTAAGATTTTAATGCACCCAGTTTTTAAATCAGCCATATGCTTTTTTTTTTTTTTTTTAGCAGTGGGAGAGTAACTGGCCCATCTCACCCCAGCAGTGTCTGTTCTAGTGGCTGTCTGCTGGTATTCTTTTTAGATTTTGAGCCCTTTTTGGGACAGGGAGCCATTTAGTTATTTGATTTTTCTCTGTAAACCACTTTGTGAACTTTTAGTTGAAAAGTGGTATATAAATACTGTTGTTGTTGTTGTTGTTGTTAATAATAATAATAATAATAATAATAATAATAATAATAATAATAATAATAATAATAATAATAATAATAATATAACCAGAGGGTGTAAAGATTTACTATGTAAATATGCACCTTCTGGCTCCCATAGTTTTAGGTTGAGGTATTGTGTAACACAGTCATCAGCAGCTAGTTAGATACAGAGAAATCACAAGCAGTGTTCCCGCAAAAGTGCACAGTCTTATGTGGAATTAGAGTCTTAAGCAGTTTCCATCAAGGTGCTCCAGAGCTCAGTAATTATGATGATGTTATTGCCAAGTGTTATAGAGCTACCCCTGCCAGCTCCATTAGGGCGCTGCGCAGTCCCTGTGAAAATTTCAGGGAACACCAATCACAGGCTTTGGAATGCCCATTCAGTACTTCAACAAACGGCCAAAATATTACACTGTTCTCCAAAATGTGCAGCATCAGGAATTCTACAGTGCAGTGGTTCTGAAACTTTTAGCACCGGGACCCACTTTTTAAAATATGGATCTGTCAGGTCCCACCGGAAGTGATGTCATGACAGGAAGTGGCATCATCCAGCAGGAAATTGTTTAGCAATCCTAGGCTGCAATCCTACCCATTTAGCCAGTAAGTGCAATCCACAATTACCCAGTAAGTGCAATTACCCAGTAATTACTGGATTTACCCAGTAAGTGCAATCCACAATTACCCAGTACGTGCAATCCTACCCATTTACCCAGTAGGTTCCATTTACTATCATTGTTAAAAGCATATACATAGTAGCCTGTTACAGATGTATAAGTACAGGTGTGTAACATTTCTCCAAATGCAGTCACATACCACGGTAGCATCAATTCTAATATATTAAAAATAAAATACTGAAATGAATGGGGACCCACCTGAAATTGGCTCGCGACCCACCTGATGGGTCCCAACCCACAGTTTGAGAATCACTGCTATAGTGGTACTCTTCATATATAAAGCAGTTGGCCAAATTTATCAATATTTTCTATAATTTTCTGGGATTGTTTCTCATGTCTATGTGGTAGAGGAGCAGTTCACACTACCACCTGCCTCGTAATACATTTGGATACAGGCATATACATTGTGATGCAGGTATACAAATCAAATTCCTAAAATTGTTTCTCTCCTTTTTCAAGTGAAGGACTTGGGGAGTCATCCCACTTGCTTCACACATTATGTCCTAGATCAGGGGTGTCCAAAGTTTTAGGCAGGAGGGCCACATCATCTCTCTGACACTGTGTCAGGGGCCGGGGGGGGGGAGAATTAATTTACATTTAAAATTTGAATAAATTTACATAAGTTTACATAAATGAATATATTAAAGATGAACTTATATGAATGAATGAAGGTCTTGCAATAGCTCAAGGCCTATAAAAGGCCTTGCACAAAGCAAGTCTGGCCTTTCCTTTGCTGCCACTACTGCATCACAGATGTGAAACAGCAAGCAGTGGAGGGAGCCTTCATCCCACAGCTCATGCAAATGGTCAGTTGCCCTCATGCTGAGAGCAGTTGCGTTGGGCCAATGCGGGCTATAACAAATTTCCGGAGGGCCAGAAGCTCATTGGAGTCTGGGGGCCGCAAGTGGCCCCAGGGCCAGGGTTTGGGCACCCCTGTCCTAGATGAAGGCCTGCCTGGTGCCTTCCCACCTCCGCCCCAGGTGCCAATGTGAGCCACCTAAAAGATACATTTATTCAATGCATCAGAGATCCTATACCAACAATGATCCATTCAGATCTCTAAAAACTATTTGTATAAAACAATATGTGCTATAAACATGCAAGCGTGTTATTGTTCAAAACATTTCTGCAAGCCACAAAACCATTCCATGCACAATGATGCACTTTCAAAGTACTGGGGATAACTTTTGCAAAACCCATCATTGAAAAGCAATCAACATGAGTCATGGAATCATTGTGGAAATAAGATCATTTTGAGAAGAGTGTCAGCAGTATCTGCCCATTTTCCACTGCTGAGAGAAGAGAACAATATACAATAGACTGTGTAAAAAGAAACTACTGAAGTTTCCTACACATTTGCTGTTGAGAAAAATCACTACCGTATGAAAAAGTAGATGCTGTTTCCATTTTCTTTATGAAGACTGAGATGGTGAAGTCTGGGCAATCACTATGTAGAAATAAGACAATTTGAGGAAATCATGAAGAATGAAGAACACCATGAAACTCTCTTCAGAATTTTGAAATAGGTTTTCCATTCAAAAAGCTGCTCTTCTCCTACCCCACTTATCTAGTATCAACACATCAAATGCATTCCAATTATTATTTTCTTCCTTGTGTCAAGTGTTAGTAGGAACCAGAGTAGGGTTGCCAGCCCTCCAGGGTTGACCTGGAGTCTCCAGAAATTGGCATCAAACTTCCAGAGAGTACTGAAAGCAATCCTGGAGGCTTCAATAGAGCCTCCTTGGCTCAATGATACCACATCACACTGGGAAAGAAAACCTCCAGGGCTAGCTTCAGTCAGAGGAGACAGACCCACGCTGGAGTATCTGCCATTCCATTTGCCCAGGCATTCCCCACAAATGGCACAAGATCAGACCTGTTCTGGGTAATATGGGCCACATTTATTGATTAATACATCTAATAACCAACATGCAGCAGGTCCTCTTAATAGGAGACTCCTCTTCAGTGTGGCAACTTAGCCTGGAGGAAACAGGAGTCCTGTTGCTTCCCCTTTGAGCATTACCACCTGGCCTAAACCTGAGATTGCCAACTGGCAACCCCAGCTTTTCCACCTTGGAGTTGCATTGCCCTTACTTTGATGCTGAAAAGTTGGTTAGGATTGTGCCCCAAATCACACAAAATTGTTACTGCTTTCCAATTAGTGCACCCAGTTGCTACCGGACAATGCAGGCTGTGAAAACATGATGATAGGGTATGTAATAAGTGCACCACCCATTGCCACCACTGCCTTTCCCAGATCTCTATTACCCTTTTTTCCTGGCTCTTTCTATCCTCTCCTTTGCTGTTTACACCCCATCATACCGTGCACTGTAGCAGATTCAACGAGAATATAATTCCCCCCAGAGATCCACTCCTAAACGATTGTGAGATGCCTGGCACCTCAAGGACAAATCTGTCCTCTGGCATAAGTAATCTTCACCCAATTGTATCAGGAGGTCCTGAGGGGAGGAGGAGGGACTTGCTGCTACAAACACTCCCAAACCATGGGCAGCAACCGGTTCCACCACATTCCTTGTCTAGCCACCCAGCTCACATTGGCCACTTCACCAAGGCCCAGATGGGTGACAATGCTGTTGGTGCTTGCTGCCTTGTGGGCCCAAAAAACAATGGAATGCCTGCAAGTCAGCAACCTCAGTGATGCCCACCAGGTGCCACTACTGGAAGAAAAAGTGAAGTTACCACACCAGGCATCTGCAGCATTCAGCACACACACCAAGTCAAAAACAATTTCCTTCCTATTTTTTTTTTGTCATTTTCATTGTTTTCATATATACACTTGAAACTCATTCAAGAAATCACAGTGATTCATAAATGGAAAATTCTTTTGACTCTTATTTCTGAAATAATGAATTAGTGGTGTTTATCAGCAAAATCAGTTCATTTCTTCATTCACCACTCTCCTATAAGGAGTTAATTTTGCGGTAGTAAATATTGTCTGCCCGTTCTTTCTGTGATGGACATTTCATGAATTTTCAATATCTGCTGAACATGCTTGTGCAGTGGAATTCAATTTCCATGCATGAAGTTGTTTTAAAATGCAGTCCAATATATAATTAAGTGTATGGAGTAAATTCTAATTCATAACCAATTATTTCACATATTGGATTAGATATAATTCCAATTACAGAATCGTTTGTGGCTGAGTCAGGGTAGCGTCTTCTTTCTATTAATGATTTTAGTAATATGCTAATGATTGGGGGAAAAAACATGGATTGATTGATCTGTTTTAAAACCAAGTTATCCATCAACTAAATACAATTGTTTATACAGCTGTAGCATGGCAAGTGGATCTTTGTAAAATTCCATAACCTGCAGTGCAATCCTATGCAGGTTTAGTCAGAAGCAAGTCCCATTGTATTCAATGGGTAAGATCTTTTGCATTTTTGCACTTTTCTATGCATAAGTGGAGACATTTTTGTACCCAGTCCCACCTCAATACCCCGTTGGGCCATATCCATTGTGTCCTATGGTCTCCTGACCATTGAGGTGGATTTGGAAGCACTGTGGAGGTCTTCTGTGAGATGAGGAAGTTCCTTTATGGGAACTTCCTTCCATGTACAGATGGGTTAGGATACAAAGTTATGGAACTTCCTCACTAGGAGGTGCTTAGACTTGTAGCCTAATTTTGCTCCCATAATTCATGTCTATCCCAATCCCAGCAGGAATAGAAATGTATTTAACTACCACAAGTAGGAAACTACTTTATTTTACATAAGTAGTACTAGTGCTACCAGTAGGACAGTTCTTGAATTAGCACATTACTAGCTGTGCCCAAGAACTGCACATGAGTTTTTTTTAATTGCAAGTTTTCTGATGCATCTGTCTCCCCCCAAATTTATAGCTTTTGTGAAAAACTGAATTTACTTGCAGCAGCTTTATAGGAACAGTTGAAAATTTAAGGTTATAGGAGCGTAGTAAATGTGTGAAGAAAAATGAGATACCTGTCAGAGACATGAAAATGTGAAGAAATAAAAAAGAAGCACCAATAACATGTATTTGCATGGAGTGGGGGACAGAGTGCTACCTGGGATGGAAGCAATATGAAATTGGTTGCATGCTGTTGTGATAGAACATCTCTTGAATTTGAATTTGAAAAACAATAGAGTGAATATTATACCATATGCCGTGTACTTGGTCATACATAAGTCCCCCTAAACAATCAATAAGAGAAGTTAGCTACACCTAACTTAAACAACATTGGTTGGTTGACAACCTTCAGTCTCGAAAGACTATGCTATAAGCCTACAGCACCTGGTATTCCCAGGCAGTCTCCCATCCAAGTACTAACCAGGCCTGACCCTGCTTAGCTTCCGAGATCAGACGAGATCAGACATGTGCAGGGTAACATTGATTTCAAAAGAATTATTTCCTACAGACTTGCATGCTTTGGGAAACTATATCTGAATGATTTTATTTGAAGAATAAACAGTTTGGGACAAAGATACTCCCTGAAGATGCTGTAGAGCCAAGGAGCTCCAATGCCATTAATACTGCACAGGGGGTAGGTGGGGCAGGGTGGGCAGAACAGGGCAGGGATGGGGAGGAAGAGGGCAGGGTAGGAAGGGGCAGATTGAGTCTGGGAACAGGGTAGTATTGGTGGCAGCAGCAGCACCGATATCCTATCCCCCTTCCAGGCCTCAATCTGCCTTCCTGTGTCCACTCTGATCTGCACCATCAAAATCACTGGTGCAGGTCCAAGAAGACTCACTCAGGCACCAAAGACTTACCCCCTGGCAAGGGAACAAATGTTCCCTTACCCAGAAGAAACTGCTTGGACTGCTCCCTGGAGGATGCAACAGATGTTCTGGTGTCATGGTTGCATTGGAAAAGGGGGTGATTTATTGAGGATTGGGCTATTGGCGAAGAATTTCTTGCAACAGTCATTTATGGCTATTTCTCTGAAACAAACTCTCCAGGTTTTCAGGTGTGACCTTTCTAGTCCTACCCAGAGGGGCAGAGGATTGAACCTGCCACCTTCAGTACATGCTCTTCTATTGAGCAATTGCCCTTCCTGTCAGGATGATGACAACTTTCAAACCAGAGTGCCTTACACCAATTCTGTCCACCTTGTTGCAACTCTAGTTCTGAAAATGTCACCGTTTTATATGGTGCCGTGCCCCATCTGAGAACTCGAGAGCAAATTTCAATTAATAGATAGGAACAGACATAAAGAATATTTCCTACCACTGAAATATAAGTTTGCTTCCATTTAAAAGGTTTGGGGTAGAGAATCACTTTTCATTTTTGCCAATGTTTGCCTCTCCCTGACAATGGCAGTATGATAATCTGACTTCCACTAGCACATATTGAGAGCATTTTGTATACGTCCCAGGAGGTACAATATGTTAAATGCATTTTGAATTCATAACACAGCAGCCGCTGCCAAGAAATATACCTATACTTATGACTCTAGAAGCGAGACTGGGCACAAAAGACTTCTAGAATAATTGTCGAGTCTTTTTGACTGTGTCAAATACAAATTTTATCATTTGGGTCTTTTTTAATTTCACTTGTCAGAATGAAAGAGAACAGTACTTGAAGTGATCCCCAGTATGTCAGGAGTAATGGGAAGTTTGGGACCACATGTTAGCTGCTCAAAAGGAAAAAAGAAGAAAGCGGAAAGGAATGCCGTGGCTGGAATGTAAATGGGACTCCATTTATTCTCTTTCTTCAGCACAGGAGACAGGAACGGCACTTCCAGTTATTTTCACGGAGGAAAATAAAACATGTTTTACATGAGGGAAAGCAGGGAGGTTAAGCAGCTTTACGAAAAACTGCTACCAGTGTGTCAACCCCTATCAAAAATCACTTGTGCTAACAATAGCTTGTGACTTTGTCGGAAGGAATTTTAAGTGAGACATTGGGGAAGGAGAAATTTTGCCAAGAAAACAAAAGGCTTGTTCAAGTTGGCAACTTCATCGCTTTGGTAATATTAATCAAGCAGGCCCCTGCCAAAAGGTGAGCCTATAAAGACATCAGAGTCAACTCAGCCAAAGGGATACAGAAGGAATATAGAAGCCAGGCTTCTTGGCATACTTAAGGTAAGGTGAGTATAATTCTTCCCTTTTTGCCGCTGGGGAACTGAGGCTGAGAGGGAATGCCTTAGGCCACATAGTGAGCTCATGGCAGAGGTGAGATTCAATCCAGGGAGGTCCGGCTTTATAATTCAGAACCAATTTCAATTTCCAGCACTGATGCAGCTGCAGTGCAGTGCAGTGCAGCCCCAAGGTAAGGGAACAAATAACTGTAACTGGCCACCCACTGCAGAATGCAGGGCACACCCTGTTGGTGTGGCTGCATCAGTCCTGGAAATTTGGATAGGACTGGGCTCAGAGCCATTGCCATCACCAGCATGTTGGGGGCCCTTGAGCGAAGCCCTGTACTGGGCATTGGTGTCTCCCTGCCAACCCTAATGGAACACGTCTTTTAACTGTCCTGTTAGCTCAGGGCAGCCTGGCCAGGTGAGGTCTCTGGTGAGTGATCTGATTAACCCCTGATGTTCCACAGCATTCTTAAAAGAGATTAGGAGACCATAGATGAAACTGCAAGCCACAGAAAAAGAAAAGTGAATATTGGTAATATAGACTTGCTTGGTGAAATAAACCAATATTGCTGTCTGTAACTGCCCTCGTAATTCACATTTATGGCAAAAACAGGCATCAGAGCTATTAAACTAGCATACACTCAAGCCAAGCCAAGTGCATATGTCCAAAGTCTTGTACAGTGTTTCTCAATCTGTGTGGGTGGGTTTCAGGAGGGTTCCCGTTCATTTCAATGAGTGGTTTTCATTCATTTCAATGTTTCTCAAACTGTGGGTGGGTTTTAAGTGCATTCCCATTCATTTCAATATTTTATTTTTAATCTATTAGACTTGATACTACCACGGCATGTGAGTGCATTTGGGGAAATGCTACAGACCTGTATTTTTAACAAGCTACTATGTATATTTTTAACAATGAAAGTAAATGGGACTCAAGCCTGGGTAGTATTGCAACCTAGGATTGTTAAAAGTTTTCCTGCTTGATGATGTAACTTCCGGTCATGACATCACTTCTGGTGGGTCTCATTCTAAAAAGTGGGTCCCGGTGCTAAATGTGTGAGAACCACTGGTCTAGTAGGTTTTATTCAGGAGGTTTGGTGAGCTATAAGCTAGCAAGAGAGTAAGTAGAGGATGGAGATGCAAACAGGAATTGGCAAGAATGTAGAATGAACCCTGTGCTTGCTCTGACTAAGGTTGCTGGCCCACAATGTCTCGTAATAGAGACAGTTATAGTCCTTTTATATCAGGGATCATAATGGCTTGACCTGAAATAACTGTAAAAGCAACCAAGGCCTTATTTACACCTCAACTACGGTACTGTGGGAGCCACGACCCTATGTTGTTGTTATCTCACACCGTTTGTGACATTTGCATGAATACTGGAGGTTCTATATGGGCAGGATTTGGTGATATGGGCATTTGGTGGGCCGCTGTGAGATACAGGAAGCTGGACTAGATGGGCCTATGGCCTGATCCAGTGGGGCTGTCCTTATGTAGGATAAATCACATAGATCCTTCC
The DNA here is from genome assembly GCF_035046505.1 of Tiliqua scincoides. Classification (NCBI taxonomy): domain Eukaryota; kingdom Metazoa; phylum Chordata; class Lepidosauria; order Squamata; family Scincidae; genus Tiliqua; species Tiliqua scincoides. The sequence goes on from NC_089822.1 coordinate 44,591,166, forward strand.
AGAATGTTGACCCAGTCATGCCCCAGGATACTGCAATCATGCCAATAACCCAGAGACAGGCAGTGGGGGGGAGGCAGGTGAGTCAGAGTCCTTCAGAGTCCTTCAAAAAGCAGTCTTTCAAAAAGCAGCTCTGCCACTGTGTGAGATGTGCAAGCACAATCAACCCACGTGCTCCATCCCTGCAATAACCTGCCTCCAGTATGAGGTTTCAGTATCAATAACCCAATCTTATGGGCTGCCCAGTGTTACCGGGACAAACTCCTGTTGTTGTAAAGTGATTTTTGGCAGTGTGCTACACACACCACCAACCACCATTTCCAAGCAAAGCAGCATTGGAGGCCTGCTGCCACAGCTGCCGACCTGCACTGGAGCAAGTAAGCCTGCACGGCGGGGGCAGTTCATGGGCGTGGAGGGGAGTAATGGGACATACTTGGGGAGGAACCAGGGGGTGTGTCATAGAGTGGATCTGGCAGCAGTCACACATTCCAGATCTTATTTTTCTGCCCACTTGGCTCTCCTCTGACTTGCACCAGCTATATAGCTGGCACAGATCCAAGGAGACCCATGGGTGATTAGGCAGCTGTCAATCTGGTAATCAGGCAGTCTACCGGGGTTTAAGTAAAAAATGTGTTTTTATATGTATACCGTATTTATCGGCGTATAACACGCACTTTTTCCCCCTGAAAATAGGGGGCAAATGATGTATGCGTGTTATACGCCGATGTCCAGGGAACGGAATCCTCTTTAAGGGATCCCGTTCCCAATAGTGCCTAGCGGCGGCGCAGCGTCGTGACGTGATGTCAGCGCTGCGCCCGCCGCATATTATCACAGCCGCTGGCAGCTGATGAATATGGTAAGTGGAGACCCTTTCTTTGGGGAGGGGAGGGGGAGGGATTGAGGTGAGGTGAGGTGGGGTGGGGGAAGAGATGGAGGTGAGGTGGGGTGGGGGCAAAGAAATACTGACGTTTGGGAAATGCCTCACTACTTATGATTGGCGTTGTACAGAATGCAGCTACCCTTATTTTTTTCCTGAAATTTCCCTCTTAAAATGAAGATGCGTGTTATACGCCTGTGCGTGTTATACGCCGATAAATACGGTATATCTCCCACCCTACCATGCAGTGCAGCCTCAGTTGGTGCAGCTGCACACTACAACGTGGAACGGGAGAATTGGGGCAAAAGGCAAATACTACAAAAATACAGGGAAGTGGTTCCCAAGTTGTACGGCTGTGGGGTCAATGGGGTCAGTGTCTGCCTGTAATTTTTGCACCTAGCCTGCCTAGATTGGTAGCTGTATAGGTCAAGTCTTTGTTTAACCACTGCAGAAATCCCAATTCTGCACTTTGTACAGACAACTTTCCTGATGCCACCCATGTCCTATTGACCAGTTGGCATTCCACTAACTCACAAATAAAATATTTATTTTTGAGCACGCACCCTTTTGCCACCACATTTTGTAAGGCATATAAGCAGTACATTATTAAAATAGTATTGTAATGTATGCAAGGAAGTCAAGTGCGGCCGGGTTTATTTATAGAAACCTTAACAAATAACCCAACCCAAGATTGAAATACTGCATGAAGCTCAATGTCTACATTCTGGCTGCCAGTCTTGCCAAAGCTGATGTCACTTTCAAAATACTGTGATTTATACCCAAACCTGTATACAGCTTATAACAACGATTTACATTTTCCACTGGCAATGCAGTCATAAATCTGGACTCAGTTAGATTAGGAACAATGATGCTGAATGATTCAATACCTGAGAGTAAAAGTGGCATATTATCCCGCCAATTCCCAGCTCCTTCTGGTTTGCATCCAAATCTGGCCTGACCCACGTCTGTGAGTTGGAACTGAATATGTACAAGCTGACAAAAGTCATTGATAACTGGCAGGCCTATGGTGTTCAGTCTTCCCTAGACTGTCGGGGTATTTATTCTCAGCCTTGGGGTGCTACTAGGATCTGTTACGGTGCCTGAACATCAGACTATAGCAGTAGCCAAGGGCATTTTCTGTTGGCCAATGCTCTAGTTATATAGCAATACGGATGACTTGCCTAGAGGTTAGACATTCCATTATGCGCAAAGACTTCCTGGTAGCACACCTGACGTAGCCACACCCTACTAGCAATGCACTGCTGAAGCCATGCCCTCACCCTTGCAAGATTAAATGCTGCATACAAAAATGGAGATCTATCCTCCTCATGACTGGAACCCTGGAATGTCCTATGTTAATCTTTAAGTACAACTTGTTAGCATTGGGATTTGGCCCCTGAAATGTACTCCAGATGGGAACATATCCTAGGTGCACCTGTAGAATGTCTCCATTATTTCTAACATTTTAAAGCTGGAATTCTCTACTGCAAGAAGCTCTCAAAGATGCAGATGCAGCCTTCTAGGGCTGCAATCCTATACCCACTTTCGTGGGAGTAACAACTCAATCCTGAGCTTCCCAGGGCTGCAGAGGCACCAAAGTGGATACTGCTGCATCCAGCTGGGCTGGGAAGCAGCATCAGAGCTACATGGGGTAAGGAAGCTTAAAGGTCAGGCCTCCTCAATGGGCCTCCTTGGATCTGTGCCAGCTGTTGAGCCGGTGCACATTCAAGAAGACCAGTGTTGGGTCTCCTGGGCTTGGAGGGGGGTCCGGTTATGGCAGTATGAACTGCTGCCATCTCCACCCCCCTCCAGACCTGCTCCTTCCCCACCAAGCCTTCCCCCTGCCCTCTTCTGCTCCGGAATGCCTCCCCCTCCTACCCAGGCTTACCTCTCCATTTCCTGGCACTCAACCGGAGCTCTGGGCGGTGGTTGGTGGTCATCATGCTGAGCCTTCTCTGGCACTGGATTGGCAGAGTCTGTCACAGGCGTGCTTTATGAAACATTTGCGACAGTGCATGCTGGTGCCAGGCCGTTGCATGTCGCATAGGATCAGACCCTAAGTCTCATTGAACTTGAATGGTTTGTCTGGTTGGCAACCTTCAGTCTCTAAAGATTATGGTATAAGCCTACAGCACCTGGTATTCCCAGGCGGTCTCCCATCCAAGTACTAACCAGGCCTGACCCTGCTTAGCTTCCAAGATCAGACAAGATCGGGCATGTGCAGGGTAACAGTTGCTGCACTAAATTTGGTGGGGCTTATTTCTGATAGGCTTGCACTGTAACAAAGGTAGGCTGCCATCAGAACTGGCCCTATAGTTGCCATGGAATCAGGAATCTTATGGTCTGAAGCTGGGGTCAAGTTTAGCGAGCTACAACGGAGTTAATGAGCTACCGTGGACACTTCTAGAAGAACTCTTTGGTCAGTGCTTTGCTACTTGCAGCCATATGTAGAATTGCAATGCTGTCCCCCACAGCAGTACATGAGACACATAGTAGTATGAACCCTCCCCGCCAACCATGCAGAGATCTAAAATACTGGGGGGAAATCACAATCTGCACTATGGAAAGGAACACCCATTTCCTTCTTAAAATGCTAAAAATATAGTGAAACATGATTTGGCATGGTTCCAACATAGGGCTTTGGTTCTTGTCAATGATCGTGGAGATTTCACATAAAAAAACTAAAGTTTAAGACAAAAGTGGGGGCATGAGAGCAAAGGAAATGATATACCGGGGGACTTTGCTGATTAAGACGTGGGCAATTTAATTTCTTCAGGAGTATAAAACTCCAGCATGAATTAATTTACTTCACGCAGAGACCTGCTGTTCGCTCTCCTTTCCTCAATCACTGTTTACTTCATGAAATCACCACTCACCTATCCTTTTTGATTATTTAATTTCAGCTGGATTTTCCTATTGCAATGTTGTTAGTACAGTTAAGCCTCATTCAGCACTTAATATAGAAACACATTACTCAAGGCTGCTGCAGGAGCCCCAGGAATTTTTCAAGTTGGAAACACGGCTGTTTTAATACTCTGCTTCCCTGCTTAGCAAAGTATTGTGCTGCCTCTCAATGAGCTCCACTGACTTTGGCCTGAATCAAGATCTGAATGCCTTATGACAATGTCACCCCTTGGATAGTTGGAACCCCATCTCTGTAGGAAACTTCTGGCTAACAGCTGCACTTTCTGGATCTGAACACTTCCTTATCTTTATCCTCCAAAATTGCTGGACCATGTAAGGATTCGGTGCTCTTCTTGAACTCTTGTTACGGTCTGTTTGAGCTTCAGCACCTAGCCATCAAGACCAGGTTGAGTTTGCTCTATTCTCTTCTCAAGAATGTGACTGGTAATCAGTCTAGCCAGTTACCTTCTGGTCCAAGAATCCTCCAACTTGATGGCCAATTTCTAAATCAACTGATTTAGTGCCCATTTGTAAATGTTGTAAGTTTCTGAATAGTTTCAGAGTTGTCCAAGGAGAACACAGGAGAACTTGAACACAGCAATCATGACCCTGTGTCAAAGAAAATAAATGCTCCAGGATTTGCCATTTCTCAGATCATCAGCTAGGAAGCACCCCATGAGGTAGATCACTCTGTACAATTTATGACCTTATCTTATTCCTTCAGAAAAAAACAAATACCAGAGTAGGATTATATTGTCAAAGTGTGCGCCAAACGTACAAGGAACACTTTGGAAAAGAGGAACGACATAGCATTGTGTGGCAAACAAAATATGATAGGCTATTATTACCAACATCCTGAACCAGGCCCAGGTTTTGCTGGGCTCTGGGGTCCCATCCATGGCACACTGGGAATCCATGATTTGCTTGGCAGACCGTTGGCAGAGGCTCCTCTTCCCTTCCTAGTAGAAAAGAAAGGCGGAGAAATGTAAGGGAAAGAAAGAATTGGGGACAAGGTTTTAACAGAAAATTTGAGGAAAGGAGGGGCAATTGCAATCCTAGTCCCTGTGCTGCCTGGAGCCAGGACTGCAAAATGCCACCGCCATCCCCCCCCCACCTTAAAACATCACACCTGTTTTCTGAGAAAACCGGCAATGACATTTTTAGGACTTCTGTAGGCCAGGGGGGCCGTATGTGACCTTCCCGGCCCTCAGAAAGCCTTTTTTGCTGGTTGGCAACCTTCAGTCTCGAAAGACTATGGTATAAGCCTACAGCACCCAGTATTCCCGGGCAGTCTCCCATCCAAGTACTAACCAGGCCTGACCCTGCTTAGCTTCCACGATCAGACAAGATCAGGCATGTGCGGGGTAACAGCTAGGGTTACCCCAGCTACATTGAAAGCCTACACTGAAAGCCTACATTGAAAGCCTTTTTTATGACCCTGTAAAGGAACCTTAAGTAAATAAACAAAAAAGTGTGTGTGGGGGGTCTTGGTGGTGCCCCTGCTGGGAGGTACCCTAGAACATTTGCTTCCCTGATCCCCCAGGTATGCCAGAGGGAAAGGGGCACCATTTAGTGCTCTGCTTCAGGCAGTGAATTGTTGTGAGCTGGCATCATGGTGCTCGAGCCACGGTGCCTGATCTACCAACGAGCAGAGCAAGTGGCACAAGTTATGAAGGAAATAATCTGTGTGTTCGCTGAGCTTGATGTGAGGGTGGGGGTGTTCAGGCTGAATTTCTCATACTCTGGTTCTACTCACATTCATCAGAGTTAGGTTTCACTGAGGCTGCAATGCTATATGCATTTTCTTGAGAGTAAGCCTCAATAAACACAAAGGGATTTGCTTCTGAATAGATATGCATCCGATTTTGCTGTGAGGTCAGTGGGACTTACTCCCAAGTCAGTGTGCCTCCTCAGTCATTTATACTTAATATTGTTTATTTTATTTTTCACATTTTTAAACTGCCCTTCCTCCAAAGAGCTCAGGGAAGTATACACAGCTGCTCCCCTCCTTTTGTCCTCACAACAACCTTGTGAGGTCAGTGAGCCTGAGAGAAAGTGACTGGCCCAAGATCACCCAGGAAGCTTCGTGGCTGAGGAGGGATTCGAACCTAGATCTTCTGTATTTGCCATTTTTTCCTATCCTTTACCTATCTGTTAGTATAAGCCTAGTGGGTGGGGGAGTCAGAAAACTGTCTTGCTTGAGAATAAGTACTTTAACTCACCTGGAACTGTAACTGATAGGACAGATGTATAAATCAAAAAGAAACACAAGTATTTAAAGTGTACTCATAATTGTTAATTGTTTCCAGAAGTATTCATTACTAATGCGATTTTCAAATGCCAACGCAAGAAATTATATTTATTTTTATGAGAAGGGAGAAAAAAAAACATTTTTTTCAGGGGAAAAAAAACCCAAATCATTGCTGATGAATTATGTGCCACATCTATTGGTAATTCTCTATGAGAACATTTATACTTGAACTTTAGAGATGCTTTCGCAGCAAACAGCCGGAACAATTATGATGGATGCATCTGCTTCTCTCAGAAGATGAGACTTATGAATCAAACGCCCACTCTAGTCATGACATCCACGCAGAAGTGCTGTTGCACTCTGGTCACCTTCCTTGGTTTACCCATGAAGCAGAAAAAGCAAAAAAAACAACAACATGATTTGCTGAGATTCTCAAGTGCCCTCTTAGGCAGTCACAAATAATCTTTGTGCTGAAATGAAAATCTACAGGATAATATGTCAGAAACTGGTCTTCCTACCGAACAGGTAGACGTCTTTTTCTTGCCATCACCTGGCTTCATAAACCTGTAAAGTCCTTGAGGAAATTGCTAGAGGAACGGGGTATTGTCTGAACAATGCGGTGGATGAAACAAGGACCTCTGGAAATATATGACATCTCATTTTTTAGGCTTTCTCTGATGTAGTAGTGTTGTTGCTTCAGAGATGATTTCAACCTCTCCGGGTGCACTTTGTAATGCCTGTCATACCTTTTTTTTTGTTTTTTTAAACGGAACAAGTAATATTTCTTATTTGGTTAACTTTTCTTTTTCAGTTAGTTGCAAGACTCATGTTTCTCAAAGCACATTTCAAAACAGATGGAAAGCTTAAGCAATTCAGTCAAGGAGAAGTGGGGAGAGAAATTGTACAGCTTTATTGCAGTCATTTGCCCAGCGGAGAGCATATTGGATTGGGTGTGTCCACTTTCTTTCCATGTGGGCTTCTTCCTATAACCCTGGCATAGGAAACTGCCTTGTACTGATGGACCATTGGTCCACCAAACTCAGTATCACCTACACTGATTGGCGGCAGCACTCCAAGTTCCAGGCAGCGTTTTTGCCTAACCCTACATGCCAGTGCCAAGGACTGGACCTGGGACTTGCTGCATTAAGGCAAGGATGCTTGAGTTAAACCCTTTAAGCATATACAGGTATTTCAGTTATACCTCCATGGGCACTGGTCACTCTAGAATAAGTTTTTCCTAAAATTCCATACCAGACAATACGCATGCAGTATCTTATAAGCAACCTGTGTAGGTGGATTTTTTTTTTTCCAAATAGCAAAAAAATTCCTTTGGAGAAGGACCAGCATGTCTATCTACATGAATGGATGGCCTTATGTACGAGACACCGAAGGGCTACTACCACAGCCTGGGGCTAACAAAAGCAAGGCAGCCACATCTTCTTGTCCAGACTTCTTCAAAATGAAACCATTGGAAAATTCATACCACCATCATCTAGAGTCCACCTGTTCTAACCAGAGTTAACTGAACTGGGAGGTTTTATGGCTAGAATCCACTCCACTCAGACAAATTTGATGAATAAGAAAATATTCAAGATAGCTTTTGTTTCTAGCAATATTTAGTACTCTTGCTGCGCAGTCCTATGCAGGTTTATCCAGAACACCTTACTGTGTTCAATGGGGCTCACTGCCAAGAAAGTGGATATAGGATTGTAGCCTTTGTTTTTTTTCCCCACTTTAACAAAACATTCAACTGTTCATTACATTCATTACATTAAAGGAAATGTCCCTTTCAGCAAAGGGATCTTTGTTATATGTATGTACACATACAGTATTTATAGTTTGTTGATAGAATGATTAATCAATTCCAGCCAGTTAATTTGTTAACTACACATACAGCATCTTCCTCTTGGAATGTTGATGTAAATTCACTTTGTCTAATCAACATCATCATATGTTTCATTACCATTTACCAACTGAAATGAAACTGATTCTCAAAGTATTCTTGGATTCCCTGTAGCTTTGGTTAGAAGCCAAAGGAACATATTTTTGGTTCCTGCTCCATTTGTCTTTGCCAATTTACTGCAAATCTTTAACCGTTTTGCTTATGATTTTAGTAAAAAAAAGTTTATAGAAATGCATGTGCTGCTTATTTGTTCTGGTTAAGCAGATTGTCAGTGGACATTTTTCCATGCTCGATTCAGGGAAGCAGCAAGTGTGTTGTCTAAATTTAATTCTATTGTAATTGGAATGCATGGGAATCTGCACATTGCATTTGATTAAAGCATAAGCAAACTGGCCTTCATCCAACAGTATATATGCACAGCAGTGGGCCACAGCATGCATACTGAAAAGCCCCGGACTGAAATGCCCCCTCTAGAAGCATAACTGTGCATGCATTGCTCCAAACACCCCAATTGTCTGTTCAGGATAAGGGAAGGGCCACATTCATTCCTTCCTTTCCTTCCTTCCTTCACATTTCCAGCCCTGAGAACATTTGTTTACAGGGTTGCTCATGCAGCTAAGAATGGATGCACTGAAGCCTGCTCCTTATTTATAAAATGCCCAGTGGGAGAATGGGCCTGTAGGTCAGTGAGAGAGCATATGCTTTGCATGCAGAAGATCCCAGATTTCATCCCTGACATCTCCAGATAGAGCTGATTAAAGACCTTGCCAGAAGACCTGGCAAAGAGCTATGAGCCAGTATAGACAACATGGATCTAGATTAGGGGTGTCCAAACTTTTTTTAAAAATTTATTTTTTTATTATTTTCCAAAATAAAAACAAACAACAAATATAAACAAACACATAACAAACACAAACTCAATACACAACACACACACGCACACACACACCATTGGAGGGTGCAGGCAATCGTATATCAATATATCTAATCAATCAATACATATCTTCTAATCTTGTTCTTCTAGTTTAGCCTCTTAATATCATTTATCTATCATATCAAATCTTGTATAATATATCATGTATACAATATATTCATCTAAATGCCCTGTCTTATACATCTACAACTTCATTTTCAACCAAGCATAAAATGATCTCCATTGCTCTATCTGTGTCAGTTTACGCTGTTGATCCAAAGTCTCTGTAAGCCTATCCATTTCCGCCACATTCATTATTGTCTATATTAATTCATCTTTCGTTGGAATTTTAATAACTATCCAGTATCTAGCATATAAAATCTTTATAGCAGTTAATATCATAATAACTAAATACACATCATTTTCTTTATCTATAATATCTTTATTATATAATATTTCTTTATAATATCTAAGATAATATTAAGCAAATAACTTTTGCAGTTGAAGGAGGACTTTCTTTCGTTTTTGAGGTGAATTTAAGCCATTTATGTTGACACAGTAAATACTCCATCCTGCCTTAACCATCATGTTTCTTTTTACTATTCTCTTTTTGTCTTCTTCTTGTTGCTATCGGTGAGTGCCTCCTTGCCCCTCTAGTTTCTTCCTTCTCTGATTCCGCAATTGTCTCTCAATCATCTGATTTCTTTTCTTCCAGCTCCATTTCTACACTTTCTAGTTCTTTTCTTCTCAATTCCTCTTCCTCATTTTCTTCATTTCTCATCTCACCTATCATCACTGTTCTCAAAAAATTTTCTGCTTTCATTGTTAAATTTATATTATATCTCTGTGACTGGAATTGAAAAAAAATACCATCTGGGAGAAGCCATCTATATGGTATTTGCGTTCCTCTTAAAAAATTTGCTAGCTCTTCATATTCTTTTCTCTTCTTTCTCACTCTCCATGGGACATGTCTCAGAATTTTCACTTTGCTACCCTCCACCATCCATTCCTTTTCCTGTGAGATCTTCAATATTTTATCTCTGTAAAAAGTTCTGATGAATTTCACATGGATTTCTCTTGGTGGTTCATGTTTTCTTAGATAGAAAGTGCTCACTCTTCTCACTGAGTATCTCCTCTGTTGGCATGTCGATTCACTCTGATATTAAATCACCAATCAGACGTCGTGTATCTTCCCCTTTCTGTTCTGGTACATTTTGTATTCTCACCACTCGAGCTGCATTCTCCATCTGAATTTCCATTAAAGTTGCCTCTCCATCATATTGGTTTTGTTCTATCTCCAGTATTCTAGATTGATCTTTTGTTGTTTTTTTCTAATTTTCTAATCTTTTGTGTATTCTCATCTGCTTGATCTTTAACGGCTTTCGGTTGCACACTAAGATCATTTAGTTGTGTAGTTAAAACATCCAGACTAGCTTGAACCTGTAAAAATTGATTTGTGTGCTGCTGTCCCATCATCACTAATTTTTCTATATTGTCTTGTAATGTCTGCTTCCAATCTTTCCCTTTTGGTTCCTCTTGTGTTAGTTTTCCCAAGCTTGACTCCAGGGCGGGAGTGCCCCTAACTTTCGTTCCTTTTCCTGTCATCCTTTTTCTTCCTTCTTATATCTTCTTTCCTGTAAAACTCAAATATCTGTTATCACATATATGACTATCAGTTACCCATACATCACATCACATCATCATAAAAAAAAAAAAAAATTCAACTGTTCCCTCATAAAAACCAACACAGGGAAATTTTAAATCAAATAAACCTTTGCCTTGCAATGTTTTTTTAACACCACTAGATGTCCTCAGGGTATTGTCCTCCTTACTTCACTTGTCACGTCCTGTTCTTATCCTTGCAATGTCTTTTTAAATCCACTAGATGCCCCAGATGTTCTATTCTTCTTATTCTGTTATCTTGGTTCTATTGCTTACATTTGTTGCTATATCAACCACGTTCTGTTCCAAGAGATAGTCCAAGAGGAATTCAAAACAATGAAACCGCTTTTGCAAAACAAAGAAATGCAGATCTCCAGCCCTCTCCACAGGCACTCCAAGATCTCCACAGGAAAACAAAACTGAACCTTTCAAAGCAAAATTTATATTCCAAAACAATTAATTTGTAATCCACCCAGTTTTAGATTTGTAAAGTTAGAGTTATGCTCTCCTATTTCCATAACAAGCTTGGCAGTTCTCCTCCAAAGCTTCTTCTCATACAAGCAAACGAATGAGCGGAGAAAGCCTCCCCCCCATCTTCCTCTTCCTAGAGGGGGAAAACCTGCCCCTCCTTCTTCTTCCCTTGGGCAAAGGCTTAATCAGGCAGTCAATTAATCAATCAATGCCAGACACACACAGCAGAACAACACTCAGTTCTTCCAAAGTCCTTCCCTGCTTGGGGCCTTCGGCTTAGTTTCAACATGAATCCTCACCAACACCCACACTGATGGCTGGGTTCCCTTGGAGAAAAAACAGCCCCTGGCTGGACTCTTCCTCTCTGAAACCATCCACCATCTGTAGGATCGAATCTCTCCTGACCACAAATCTTCGGATTTCATCAGACCCACAGTTTTTTGGCAGGAAATAGCATGCTTTCCCAAGAGCTTTCAAGAGCTCAGAAAAGCAAGGCCATTCAGTTGCCTCTGGCCCTACCCCCCATCAGGGGTGTCCAAACTTTTTGGCAGGAGGGCCACATCATCTCTCTGACACTGTGTTGGGGGCCAGGAAAAAAATAATTAATTTACATTTAAAATTTGGATAAATTTACGTACATTTACATAAATATATTAGAGATGGAACTTTTCTGAATGAATGAAAGTCTTGCAATAGCTCAAGGCCTATATAAAGCCTTTATGCAAAGTAAGGTTAGCCTTTCCTTTATCGCCACTGCGGCTTCATAGACATGAAACAATAAGCAGCAGAGAAAGCCCTCGGCACACAGCTCAAGCAAGAAATCGATCAGTCGGCCGTCACGCTGAGAGCAGTTGCCCTGGACTCCAGCAAATCTCCAGTGGGCCAGAGGCTGGGGGCTCCCCACAAATTGAATTGGGGGTCCCCAAGGGCTGCAAATGGCCCCTGGGTCTGGGTTTGGGCACCTCTGAGCTTGATGGACACAGGCCTATAAAATTGAGGGTCAGAAAAGTTTTTCCCAAACTTTATGGTGGTTTGATATGTATTTGGGGTGCCGATTCAAAAAATTGCATCCTTTTGCCCTATCACATCTAGTTTTGGAGATATAGTATAGCCTCATTAGCGAAAGGTTCAAGCAGCTTCCTCATGAGGAAGCCATGGTGTAGACTTCTTCATGAATTTGGGGTGCCGATTCAAAAAATGGCATCCGTTTTGACCTGTCTAGTTTTGGAGATATAGTATAGCCTCATTAGTGGATGGTTCAAGCAGCCATGGTGTAGGCTTCCTCATGAGGAAGCTGCTTGAACCATTCACTAAAGAGGCTATGCCGTGTCTCCAAAACTAGACGTGATAGGGCAAAGCAATGCCATTTTTGGAATCAGCACCCCAAATATACCCAGGGATTGGTGTAACATTTAAGGACGCAAAATGTGTGTTGGCCTGTGTTATCTGCCTCAGCAGAAGCCAGCTTCATATGTATGGGAGGAGGGAGAATAGAGGAACCTTGGAAAGGAAGCGTTTACAAAGGATCACCTACACAAACTCAAAGCCTACTGTTTCATGACTGGCAAGAAGTATCCGTTGCATTTCTGTGTCCCATACCTGCCCCCAGTGAAGCCAAGTGGGCAAGCAGAATGGGATCTTCTTGGTTAGAGCTCTCTTCTTTCTGAGACTTATCTACTCATTTTTATTATATGCAGGATTTCTTTTTCACGAAGGAAGATTCAAAATTATGACCCCACCCAAGATCTGAAATGGAACAGTTCAGAATTCTACCACCTCCTCCCACCACCTCATTCTGCATGTGTGAACTCGGTCCCACCTCTTCCCTAGTAACCTTCCAAAAACTGCTGAACTGTTCGTTCGTTCGTTCAGACAAACCTTCAGTATTGTTTCTCCTGAACTGCTGTTTTCATCTGATGCAGTTTTGGCTGCATTTTGATTTTTAACTACAAGAATTGCTGGGGGAAGTATTTCAACATGATAGTGTGCTGCCCTGGGGGCCATTTGTCTAAAAAAAATTACCTACAGCTTTTAATATAAATGAATAATAATAAAGATCTAATTGTACAGAAAAATTGCTGTCTTGTATAGCTGCTACCTCCTACTCCACTGCATGAAGTACAAACATGGAAAGATTGTCTGGCAGATAAATGGATATTGGACAATTCATATTGCAACTGAATGTATCATATGTGTATGGGGAGGGTTAGTTGTCACACGCACACATTTCATTCAGGTGGACACAGTCAAATACACAACGTTAAAGTTACAGCAGCAGGTCATTTCATTTGTGTTACTCAGTTCCAAGTTGCAACACAATAAACAGGTCAAAATATACAGGCATTCTAAATGAAAGTTCAATGCTTTCTTGCAAGCAAATATTTCAACAGGTGAACTGTCCTGACCTGCCTCAGCCACTCATGTGCCTGGGGTCATATGGAAAAGCATCACATGTGAGGCAGCAAATCACAGAGGTGATTTACATGATAACATCAACACTTTTTCAAGGTGTTACAATTATGATTGTTGCTATATTCAGGACCTCCTAGTCTGCCTAATGTAATTTCCAGTGAGTTCATACTTCAGAATGGTCAGCAGTGCCGCAGCCAAGTTGCCAGAGACTCTGATGCAAAACACTGCATTGCCTCCCCCCCCCCCCCAGTGATGGGAGATGGGTGGTGGTGGCAGCTCCTCCCACCCCATTCATTGGCAAGTAGGGGGAGATCTGCAGTGGTTAAGAACATAAGAACAGCCCCACTGGATCAGGTCATAGGCCCATCTAGTCCAGCTTCCTGTATCTCACAGCGGCCCACCAAATGCCCCAGGGAGCACACCAGATAACAAGAGACCTCATCCTGGTGCCCTCCCTTGCATCTGGCATTCTGACATAGCCCATTTCTAAAATCAGGGGGTTGCACATGCACATCATGGCTTGTACCCCATAATGGATTTTTCCTCCAGAAACTTGTCCAATCCCCTTTTAAAGGCATCTAGGCTAGACGCCAGCACCACATCCTGTGGCAAGGAGTTCCACAGACCGACCACACGCTGAGTAAAGAAATATTTTCTTTTGTCTGTCCTAACCCACCCAACACTCAATTTTAGTGGATGTCCCCTGGTTCTCTTGTTATGTGAGAGTATAAAGAGCATCTCCTTTGACTGGCACAAGGTTGACTGGCACAAGGGGACGTAGGGCATTGGCCTGCCCAGTGACGTCACTAGGGGGGTGCAGGCCACACTGGGTGACATGCATGAAGTGGGGGGTGGCAGCACTACTGGCCAAAAATGTTAAAATAGCTGTTTTTAGGAATAATACTATCATGTGTTATATAATTCAATGCTTAATTTCATGCAGAATGCAATGAAAGAAACTGTGTCGAAATTTCTCTATTCCATCAAAAGTTATAGCCAAAAAACCAGCAGGGGCTGATGATGCATTGCTACGCCCACCGCCCGGGGTGTTACCACACCCATTGCATGGAAGGTGGTCCATCTTGGGGGTGAGGCACTGGCCTCCTGTGCTGGGTTATGCAAACCCTAATGACGCCACTGGGATTGCCCAGATAGTCCATAAGATGGATGTGGTCCCTTGGCCAGTGCCCAACCTGGCTGGCACCTGATGTTGCTCTGATGGTCAGAACACATTCAGCAAAAAAAAAAAAAAATATGGTGAGAATCAGCTTGCCTGTATGTTAGAAAGGGTACTACTGCTAGGAAGGGAATGCTATATTTGTCCATCCGTGACATGTCACAATATGATGGATACTGTAATAGATTTCCAGTGTTTCACTATCTAGGGATAGGGTGTCAAACTCCTTTCGTACAGTGGTCCGAATAGCATTCATGATACCTGCTGAGGGGTGGAAGTGATGTCATTAGGCAAGAAGTGATGTCATTAAGCAGGTCAAAACCAGAAAAAAGCATGCTGTTCTTGTGTAGGAACTCATTAGCCGCAAATGACAGAAGAGAAAATACACAAATCTTGATCATATTTCAAGATATGGGAGAGCCCAATTTTTGTGCGGGCTGCCCTTTCAGCAGTGACACCTCAGTATTGCTCAGCAGCTGAGAGCCCGAGAGCCAGATAAAAAGCTTCTGCGGGCCGCATCCGGCCTCCGGGCCTTATGTTCAACACCCCTGATCTAGGGGGTGCTTTAATTTGATCTGCAGAGTCATCTAATGCTTATCCTCTTATTTTCCAGAGTCTATCTCATTGGAAATTGTGAGCGTCTATAACAGTAGTCAGATTGAGAGAGAAGGTGCTTTGAGATAATCATTTCTATGTTCAAATAGCCCCCTCATCACGGTCTCAAAATACATACACACACTTAAAAGCCCCTGAAATGGCATTCATCATTTATTAAGGCCTAGGGAAAGGGAATCAACAATAAACAATTCATAAATGAGGTTTGCTGTAATCAGCAAAATTAGGTTTTCTTAAAAGACAAACTTGATGCCTGTCTTCAACTCAGGGTAATTTAGGCCTAATCCGACTGGTGAGATCTTGAATTATTGATTCCCGGATGCTTGGAGTCGGTGGCTTTTTGAACCTGCAGAACATATTTAAATACTGGGAAGGGTTCTGTGTTACCCAGTTCAGGATCCTCTCTCATTCAGGTAGCTTCCAGAGCAGCTGCAGGTTAAGATACTCCGTGTGCTTCATGGAGAACAGGATAAGGGGGAAAAAATAATACGGCGGATAGGCTGACGGTCTATGCAATTTGAAGAATTACATTTGGGTGGCAGACTTCTGTTGGTTTCAGCTTGTTATTGTTACATAACCCACTCCCTACGCGGCTTTCCTCAGATACGACTTCCCTTATGCGACGTGACAGCACTGATAGGCTTGTAGTGGTAAGCACGCACTGCCGATGCTTAAGAAAATTTATTCTTATTATCATCATGTTTATTAGACTAAACGTGATGCCAGATATGCTCGCTTTACCAGGCTGATGGGTATTAGAGCAGCAGCACAAATGTTATTCCTTCTGCCTCCAGGGACTATCCTGTAGCACACAGTTGGCATCTGAGAAATGTGTTTCACATGGCTGAATGAATTCCGACACATTCTGTGATGCCAAGCTGCAACTTGGATAACTGTTCTATTATCGTGAGTCACATATCGACATGGTAGTGGCCTGTTACTCCTCACGTATGCAATGGGGAGATAATAATGCCCCGTTGGCTGCCATCTCCCTGCTCAAGAAAGTGGACGGTTGCAAGAGCTGTGGCTAAACAGAGGCAGGCATTTTCATACTGTCTGTGCCAACTGCAAAAGAGTCTTTCCAAAACACGGAGCCTGCGGAGCTAGAGCAGGATTCCATTTAAGAGAGTTGGCTGAGGGTGGAAAGTCCCAGGTTCAGATCTCTGTTCTGTCATGGAAGGCCTTAGGGAAGCCGCTGTCCTCCCGGCTTTCCTCTAAGCATAGTGAGAAGTCATTCTTTGGGACTTCAAAGTGAGAAGAGTTTCCTTTGTTTATGACAAAGTTTTGGGTGAGTTTTCCAGCTTTTATACTAATCAGGAAGAAATGCACCAGCTTAGGCCCTAAACAGTTAGGACACGCCAACAAATGGCTGACAATAGAGCTGGAAGACAGCAGTGCGACAGCAGTGAAGACAGCAGTGCGACAGCAGTGAAGAAGGCCAATTCTATGCTTGGGATCATTAGGAAGGGTATTGAGAACAAAACGGTTAGTATTATAATGCCGTTGTACAAATCTATGGTAAGGCCACACCTGGAGTATTGTGTCCAGTTCTGGTCGCCACATCTCAAAAAAGACATAGTGGAAATGGAAAAGGTGCAAAAGAGAGCGACTAAGATGATTACGGGGCTGGGGCACCTTCCTTATGAGGAAAGGCTACGGCGTTTGGGCCTCTTCAGCCTAGAAAAGAGACGCTTGAGGGGGGACATGATTGAGACATACAAAATTATGCAGGGGATGGACAGAGTGGATAGGGAGATGCTCTTTACACTCTCACATAATACCAGAACCAGGGGACATCCACTAAAATTGAGTGTTGGGCGGGTTAGGACAGACAAAAGAAAATATTTCTTTACTCAGCGCGTGGTCGGTCTGTGGAACTCCTTGCCACAGGATGTGGTGCTGGCGTCTAGCCTAGACGCCTTTAAAAGGGGATTGGACGAGTTTCTGGAGGAAAAATCCATTATGGGGTACAAGCCATGATGTGTATGCGCAACCTCCTGATTTTAGGAATGGGTTAAGTCAGAATGCCAGATGTAGGGGAGGGCACCAGGATGAGGTCTCTTGTTATCTGGTGTGCTCCCTGGGGCATTTGGTGGGCCGCTGTGAGATACAGGAAGCTGGACTAGATGGGCCTATGGCCTGATCCAGTGGGGCTGTTCTTATGTTCTTAAGAACTTCTTTGCAGTCAACCTATATAGCCAACTGCAAAGTGCAATCAAAGTCATGATAAACTCTTTTGTTCTTCCACTGTTTGTATCCACCTGAATTCACCCCAGATTCCTTGTAGTTATGTTGCCCCTGTGCAATATTATGCAGCCACTTGGAAAATGTAATGCAGACAGAGGGCAAGACAATGCTATTCTCTTATCCTATGCATCATATACTTAAGACAAAATGCCTCTGTTTAAAAAGGAAAATCTGGTGGGTGGCTGATCTAGAGTTTTTGCACATTCCTAGTTGGACTGGGCCAAATGGATTTGAGGAAACTGGAGGAACAGCTTTCTAATTTGGCAGAAGTTACAGGCTGTCTGTTCCACGGTCAAAAATAGCCATACAGCTGCCATTATGGCTAGTCAGTACCCATGGAATCACAGATGAGCCAGCATGGGGGGGGGGGAGGAATGAGAAAGAGAAGAGGAGAAATGGGAGAGGGAGCTGTAGATCCCAGCAATACCAGCATACTCCAGGATCCTATCTCCCCTTTCCTCTCTCCCTTACTCTCTCTTACTTTCCTCATTTGTTTTCCAATACAATGGCTGGGGCAGATCTGAGGAGACCCCTTGGAGCAGTGGAGGACTGCCCCAGGGTATGGGAAAGAAATTCCCCTTACCATGAGGAGACCTCTACAACTACGCCCCCAGTTGCCAATTTTCAACACATCTTTAATCTTTTTCTCCCCCCTGGAAGTAGCTTGACCTTTGCTTCCTCCTTCTTTCACAAAAGATAGACATAAATGTATCCTTTTTATACTTTTCAAATAATCAGTGCTGACCCATCCACTGACCCATCCTTATTACGACAGTTGCCTCAAGTGGCAGATTGGGGGGCACTCGCTGCTCCCCTCAATCCAGCCTCCTCCCCCAGAGTTTGCTGCTCCTCCTGCTCCCTGGATTGGAAAAGGAACAGGGTAGTAAGTGGAAGCAGAAGTGTGGAGGAGAGACAAGTGGTGGACTAGAGCAGGGGTGCCCAAACCACGGCCCTGAGGCCACATTCGGCCCTCAAGGCCTCTCAATGTGGCCCTCAGGGAGCCCACAGTCTCCAATGAGCCTCTGGCCCTCCAGAGATTTTTTGGAGCCCACACTGGCCCGACGCAACTGCTCGCAGTGTGAGGGTGACTGTTTGACCTCTCACATGAGCTGTGGGATGAGGGCTCCCTCCACTTCTTGCTGTTTCATGTCTGTGATGCAGTAGCGGCAGCAAAGGAAAGGCCTTGCTTTGTGCAAGGCCTTTTATAGGCTTTGAGCTATTGCAAAACCTTCATTCATTCATATGTTTGTCTTTAATATATTCATTTATGTAAACTTATGTAAATTTATTCAAATTTTAAATGTAAATTAATTCTTTTTTTTCCCTTGCCCCCGACACAGTGTCAGAGAGCTGATGTGGCCCTCCTGCCAAAAACTTTGGACAACCCTGGACTAGAGCACTGACTCTCTAGCTCACTACTCTCTTCCATACTAGTACATATGATATATTATAATGTGTGTGTGCATATTATAGATGTGTGAGTGTAATGTGTGTGTATGTGCATGTGTGTAATTAATACATTTATAAGCATTATTATAAGTATTTTAATATAAAGGATATTTGTATACCCCTTTTCAGCAACAGTCTCCTTAGCTTAATGGCACTATGTCACGTTGGAAAAACAAAATCTCTGGGAATAGCTTTGGAATTGGCAAACCTGATTAGTGCAGGAAGTCTGAATCAGCAGGGTAATGATTCAGGCTGCCTCCTGCCTCTCACCTGCAGGGCAGCCTGGCAATGTCCTTTCTACACATTGAACACCAGGCAATGGGCTCTCAGTGAGTCTGGGTCTGAGTATCAGCATTCTCCTACCCCAGCAGCTACTGGCACAGGGAGAAAGAGAAGGGGCTCAGAAGGAGCCAATAGACAGGCAGGATTCTGGTTGCAATACTAGGGCAGGGAGAAAATAAATGTACTATGTGGGAGGGACTTGTGGTACATTCCAAAGAAATTGCAGGCATGCAATTCATTCTACCACTCCTGTTCGCTCACCTTGCTGGTTTAGTTTGGAACTGAAGTTTAATTTGGAAAGCCAAAATAGATTGATGCTGTTGTCTTTAATTTTGTTTCTCCTACCCTCTTGGATGGAAGGAGGACCTTCCTCCCTTCAACTCATAATGGCAGGAGACCACCTCCTTATCCTGGGCTACTCTTCAAGATGCCCCCCTTCTAGTACCAGTATTACCATTTCAGGATGTCAGGATCCAGATTTGTCTGTGACTTTCGTGCTTTATGCATAGGTAATCTGACTATGCTGGTAACGGACAACTGCTGAGATGCTACTATGCTGTGGGAGTAATATCCTTAGACTGGCTTTTCTCACTCAGGAAGACATCTGATTGGCTGTTCACAGACTTCAAAGGCTTTTCTGCGCCCTCTGGAGGCAGGATCATTGTTGATAAGTAGATGCACAAATGTGCATGGTGAGTCTGGCAGCTGGGACCTGACACAGATTGTGGGCAAATGAAGGGGGTGTGAAAGGACTGCTAGTGAATGAATAAGGGATGAGATGAGGATAAACTGAAGGTTGGGGAAAAGAAAAAAGTAACGACTCAAAGTTCTACTTTGAACAAGAAACTTCTGCAAAAACATAAAGGAAGCTATACTATAGTTGTCTATCTCCTTGCAGATCAAAAGCTAGCGCATTTTGTACGGAAGTCCGATTGATTTTGATGGAAAGTATTTTCCCATAAGTTATTTAAGATTATGGCCTCGGAATGCAAAAAATAAAACAAAACAATTGTAAGGAGTCATGCTGTGCTTTTATTCAAAGCCTCCCTTTAGCTTTGGCATGGCTTGGCTATGAACAATGAATGCTAATTAGCGGGTAATCAGTGCATAAGTTTCCCTTGGCCATTGGGATAATCAACTCACACCCAGCTGCACACATACAGAATATTACAAAAACCATAATTCCATATGCACACATACTTCCTTCAAAAGGAAAATATCTCTGTAAAGTTGCCCTGGAACTTCTCAAAGCTGTGGGATGTTGGAAGTGCAAAGCAATATCCTTTGCTTCCACATTTCTTTCTTTCAAATTCTCATCCTTTGTTCCTTCACTTTTCAGAGAACCCAGAAGCCATTGATGCTTATTTGTCACTTTCCTGTGTTTTCTGTGTTGTTCACACTTGTCTTTTCAAACCTCACTTGTAGCGCTTGTTTCACAATAAATTACAATTGCTATGCCAGCCTGTCCAGTACTGACTGATAATGTGTTATTGAGGCTTTTATGCTTTTAATTAGAAGGTTCTGGTTTGCAGATTCCACTCAAGTTTTTGCTACAAATTAAGCACAATTAGGGGATTAGTAATTAATTGTCCTTAATTAGTCAGCTCCTGTTTCCCATGGGGACGGACATTTTAGTTACTGGTTTCTAACATCATTTTTCCCCTTCACTTTATTTTATAATGAAAAAATACTATGTCATTAGAAGAAGCAGGATGATGATGATGATGATGATGATGATGAAATTCAAGGAAGTAAGCAATTTATGTCCTGGAGGAAACAAATTGACTAAGAAGCAATTTATCACTAATCCCCCAGTCACACTGAACAGGAACCAATAAAATGGGCCAAATGCAACAAGGAACCTTTTAATTAACATTGCATAGGACTTTTCCTTAATGGGAGTTACTTGTGAGTACAAAGAGAAGGCTCTTGCCCATTGGGAACACTGCTGTGAGAGTACTGCAATTAAGATGAGTGGAACCAGTGTTTTAATTTCACCTCCAGCTAATTGTGGAGAAGCAATGTCTCAGCAGTCCTCCAGGTCCCAAGCGTGAAGAGAACATATTAATTGTCAGAACATTTAGATCCCTAATCTATGTTGCTTAGGCAAGATTAGAAAAAAAGAAACCACATAAAATCTCTGCTAGTTTTCTCAGACTATCATGATGTCTATCATTTTGTACATTTTAACAAACATTTATAGTCACTCTTGATTTAAAAAAATACTCTGCTCTAAAGCTGTTATTATATTGCAAATCTGAATCAATTTCTTGCAAATTAAACAGCAATTTGTTTATATTGTGTTAACAACATAACTTTTTGGTGAAAAAGTTCTTGGGCCTTCAACACGCCTGGCATACAGAACTGTAGGAGGTAAAATTTTCTGCATTGCTTCAGCTCCATTCCAGAAAGAGCACCACCGCTAAATTTCTGCCCCTCTGTCGCCCGAGAACCCCCACGAGCCTGGGAGGTGGGGCAGGAGCAAACCTGAGTTGCGGCGCTCACCCCTGGAGAGGAGTGGAGGAGGAAAGAGGTCGCCACGGGAAGGCAGCCAGCAGAGGCTGTGGAGGATGGGGGGAGGAGGAAAGCCCAGACGGGTGAGGGGGGAGATGGGTTCCTCTCCCACGAGCAGCAGGGAGCCGCACCAACCAGCCTGGGATCGGGGCTGCAGCCTCGCTCCTCAGGCAGCTGGGCTGCCCGCACCTGGAGCAGAACAGCAGCAGCTGCCTGCTTGCGATTGTATCAGCCACCAAATGGCCAGCTATTTATCCCAGGCCCGAGATCTTGTGAGATTTCAGCCTGGGGGCGGAGCAGGAAGGGGCAGAGCAGGAAGGGGAGGAGCCTGGCCACCTGGCTGCTAGGCTCATAAGGAGCCTGGCTACCAGAGAGAGCAGTTGCCCGCCTCCAGGCTCCTTCCAGGGGACAAGATGGAGGCACTGGGGGAACTTGCCTGTGGACCACCCCTTCCACACGCCTGACCTGGTGGGGGCCCAGGAAGCCCCAGGGACGCATCAAGGGACCCAATTCTCAGGGGCTGTGACCCCTTTCTCAGGACCACCAGGAGAACCCCGGGAGGGGCAAAGGGCAACTAACCCTTATCACCAGGAGGCACCAAGGCCACTGGGAAGTCTCCAGCTGATCCCCCAAGGGAGATGGGCAAATCCACCCTATACCCACCCACAAACGAGCCACCTACCTCGGGATTGTCTTTCTGGACCACAGAGCCTTCAGGGACACACCATCGAGGAACCCCCCACCCTGTGATGCTGAACAGGCGGGGTTCATGTTAGAGACTGTATGTACACTGGGGGCCTGTGAATTAACAGGACTATATGAATGTCAAGAATATAACTCGAATAAACCGCTGGTGTAGACCCTCCACGAAGCCTCTACATTGTTTTCTGGGACCGGGTAAGCTCAGTCGATCGGCCATTCCTCTCGCTGCCAGTGCCCTGTCAATGCCCTCCCTGCCAGGAACCCCCACGGACGTCACACCTACAAAAGAGCCCTGCTGGATCAGGCCCAGGTTCCATCTAGTCCAGCTTCCTGTATCTCACAGCAACCCACCAGATGCCTCAGGGAGCACACAACCATAAGATACTTGCATCTCGCTGCCACTCCCCTGCATCTAGCATTCTATTTACCCTCACACATCCCCCAATGAAGACACCAGACTGAGGCTTGGGTTTAACTTGGACCATCTTATAAAAACAAGTGACCAATTTATAAAACATTGGAACACACCATCCCTCGCTTGCCAGTCTTGGGCAAGCAAAAAATTGCTATCCACAGCCAATTTGGATGACAGAAAAAAGTTCCTAACCCGCCCTCATGAGGAACAACCTGCTACTCTCAGACTGTACATGCCCATCATGGCTTGTAACCTGTGATGGAGTTTTCCTCCAGCAATCTGTCAATCCCCTTCAGCCTATTTGCAAAGTTTTGATTTTTTTTGGCCCGGTATGCATTGCTTCACACTTGCTTACATTGAAACACATCTGCCATTTTGCATCAGTCTGCTGTTAAATGCACAAGAGCTACACCAGAAAAAAATGCTGGCAACTCTATACTAAATCTTTAAGTGAGATTTTTTCCTGATTTCTAACCAGAGACAGTGTGATATAATTGGTAGCATATTACCTTTAGACCAGAGAGACTTGAGTTCAAATCCCTATTCAGCCATAAGGCTCACATTTCTCAGCGTAACCTACCTCACAGGGTTGTTGTGAGGATAAAATGGAGGAGATCTTTTGGCTCCATACGAGAGGAAAAGGATAACAATGTTAAAAGTATATAATATTGTGCATATTGTGTAAAAGTTTGAAGAAATAGAAACTAGATAATAGCTGCTATCAATGTATATCAAACCCTTTGTCCTCTATTCCTGTTATTAAAAAAATGTGGCTAGACAGTGTAGTGGCTATGTATTAGAAAACCAGGCAAAGTAATAGAATTGAAGCAAGAAATGTAATGTGCTGCTGCTAAACTTGAGAGTGAGAGAGAACAAGAGCAAGCAAGAGAATAATTCAGGCAAAAAAAAGTCCCCAACCTATGCTTTCCAATGCCCCTTTCACCTCTGTCATCCCCAAAGACCTATTCAGACAGATAAGCTCTGCACCATGCACTGAAGCTCGACTGATTCAGGCTATTTGATACCAAGAAAGAAAATTAATTCCGGCGTTGAAGGCCCTTGAACATCATTCTGCTTTAATTTAACTGTATTCCATGGAAACTAATTATTATTCCCCAAAACTCTCTGCTGCTGTAACAGCTTCAGGTCTGGGCTATTGTTTAGCAACACTGTGAAGCAAAATTTGAGAAAAACCCAGCAACATCTAGCCTGTTTTTGTTTTTTCTATCATAGGGAAGTTATTGTGAGGCTGATCTTCTGAGCTATCAAGCATAGGAGCATTCTGTGCCTGCCTTTTTGGAAAAGATTAGGGTTGCCAGGTCAGATGTATTGAAAAACCTGCTCTTTCTTAACTGGGGCCTGTGATGTCACAAAGCCATGCCAATGGCAAATTCAGACTTGAATCTGTGAACAATGCCCAGCGGAGGTGGAGGGGAATTTAATACAGTAGTAGGACAGCTATAAATGTTCAAGGCCCAGCAGCAGCCCCACAATAACCTGACATTAACATTTGCCACCCATCTGAGAAAAATGATAATGTTGTATTGTACATGATATAATTAAAATGTAATGAAAAATAATTAAAAAATTTGGAGAAACAGGGTCGGTTTTTGGAAACTGGCAACCCTAGACAATATGCTGCATCTGATCCTTTGGCCATGGAGTTTGATCTGCTCAAGGTGACTGAGAAATTCATATATTAGAAGTATGTATATTTAGCACAGAATTTTAGTAAGCTCTGCCCTGCCACATTTCTCTCCTGGGACTGGTTTAAGAAGTCAGCACATGTTCCTACACTATGACCAGCTATTGGTAGTACTAAACCAGTTTAGTTATCATGATCTCCCACTAAGGATCTTTAGAATTGTAGATTAATAAGCGTGCTAAGTATTTTCTTTTGGAGATCTCTGATTGTCATCATGGAACTAAACTTCCCAGAGTTCCTTGGGAAGAAGGTATTAAATAAGTTCAGCATGTGGAAGAGATGTGTCCCTAGAAGCCCTAGAAGAAAATCTAGAGCGCTGCTGCTTCCTCTTCCTGTCCCCTCCAGTTCTTGAACAGATGTAAACATATACATTATCATAGGAGGAGAAGTGATAACGTATAATGTCTATTCAGGTATGGAAATCCCAAGGCTGCTCCGTCTTTGAGAGATGGGGAAAGTGTGGATACAACTTACGCACCCTTTCTTCATTTTGGGGAAACTGTTTTGGAGTTTCACATAGTATAGAATCTCGCAGTCCTAAACATCCATCATGGATCAGATTGAAAATGATGATCCTGTTATTCTTATTTCTCTAATGCTATTTTGTTATATAATCAGTATGGAAGGTAAATCGTGCAGTACAAATGATTCCTTGCTGCTCTTAAGAGTGCACATTATGATATTATTATTCATGCACACACATCTGCGACTGACTCAAACCTCCTCGGGGGAGGCTGAGGCAATAATAGACAATGACCGGCACCTTTTGTTCGTGCACAGTCCACTGTTGATAAATCTTTTGCTTGTCATGACTTTAAGCTCACTCAAACCTATCTGAATGAATCAGCTGGCTGCCTATTGATTTTTATTTCTTTAGAAGTCTCCTTGACTCATCATAATCCTATAGGGGACTAAGGGAGTGGGGGAGGAGAAGTGGAAGATGCACTTCTGACTTCTGGCCACATCTAAACCATGAGAGGTAAAGTGGTATGCCAAACAAGTTTATTTCCCTAGACCACTGTGAATGTAGAATATTATTAAAGAGCATTTATTATGATTTCCAGTTCATTGGGTTAACACTGAGCCTGGGGCTGGAGTTGCTTTCTCTCCAAAATGAGGTGTACAGCAACTCCAGCAATCATTCAGGTATTGCTTTCTGTGTACCTGTTCTGACCCTTATGGTTTCCATAACTCACAAACCTGCCATGCGAACATTTCCAATGAGCATACTATCGTTCACACAAATCTTTCTTTCCTTCTGTCTGAAAATTAATATATTACTGATTCTCTGATGTTTACTAAGGCAGATCTTCAGACGCCACACAGATGAACCCATTAATGCAACAAAAGGATCTTCTCGTCATGTGATTATTGGTTGTTGGCATCCTTCAGTCTCGGAAGACTATGGTATCGCGCTCTGAATAGTGTTCTGGAACAGAGTGTCCTCTCCAGTGCGTGAAGCCTGGGTAAAGTAGGTATGGAGGATAGGCTGTTACCCATGCAGCAAATCCCCCCTCTCCACGTCACTGAAATGGTCCAATGGAAAGGCAGAGGCCAATACGGTTGGTTCCAGCGGCGTCGCAGGAGTTGCCAGAACGTGACTGTTGTGAGTATATGGATATCATAATAGTCTCCATGTGATCCAAGTCATGCAGGAGCATGGGGCAGGGACAACATAAGGACTTCAGAAATAATCTGTCTAAACTTTCCCTGTGTTTGTTCCATTGAAATATACAATCTATCCTTTTGCAACCATCATCCATTTCAAACACGTTTCCTCAGGAGAGGCCACCTTCCTGTATTATCCCAGAAAATACAGCTTTATAGAAAACACAACCAATTCTGCTTCACCGCCACTTTCCAAAGATGATGAAGCTGAAAAGTGCAAATGATACAAGAACTGTCTTTTAGAGGACATTGTAGAAATTCTAGATCATGTGCTACACAGTCCTTGATTTGCTGGATGACATGCGGCAAGGTATTTATCTCTCCATATCAATTTCCCCTCTTCTTCCTGAAGTATATTTAAGAATTTATATCAGAACCTATTTCAGTCTCAAAATAAATGATGTAACCGTAAATATGAGGACTCCTGAGCATATGTGGTTCCCCAATACCATTGTGTAGACAAGCTGCCTCTGCTCATCTCTTAAGATCTAAGTGTCCTGGATCAAAACTCCTGAAAACATCGCCATTAGATGATAAGGTCTCAGAACATGGCTTTAGTCTGGATCACTGCACAAATACCTGTGAGTTTATCTTATAAAACAGGATGAGTACAGTGTATACTTTTAGATTACTAATAACTGAATACCTAGAAGTGAGCCTTTGGCTACAAAAGTCCCTTTCCAACTTGAAAGGATTCTGTTCTGTCCACCCTGCTTTCTTAAAGTAAATATCCTGGTGGTTCTCACATTTTCTATTCTCTGCCCTCTGGTGAGTGTCTATTGCCAAAGGAAAGACAGATGGAGGTTTAAAGGAGTACAAGTTTACTGCAGGCCAAAAGGACCCTACCTATAGGTAGGGGACTCATCTGAGATTTCATAAACTGGGTTTAGATGCTTGACTTTGCAAGCTTTCCTCAATGAATGCAAGGAGCAGGCTCTGCCCAGTCCTATACACATTCATTAGAATGTTTGTGGAGAATCCCTGCACTTGGAGATGTACACGTGGAGGGCTGTCCTTGTTGGAAGAACAAAAGCATGTGAGATTGATTTGAACAATACAAGGGAGTGTTGGTATATATATTCATCCTTACCAGTAGGGGAATTGTTACCTATTCCAGTTCATAGTTCAAAGGTCTATGGATTCCTCTGTCTTACTTTGATTAGACTTCTCATTAGCTTCTTTTTCCTGCCTTGTCATTTTATGCCTACTTGCCCAATCGGCTGTGACCAGTTGCTCTCTCTCTCTCTCTCTCTCTCTCTCTCTCTCTCTCTCTGTGTGTGTCTATGTGTGTACTCACTTCTCATTTTAACATGGGGGTTAAATTTTTTGAAAAAGCAGCACTTATCTCAAAAATGTATAAATTAAAAATATTTTAACCATAAGAATGTATGTATGTGGTACAGGTTAGGGGAAAAGTCATATGACAGTCTGCATCACAAAAAATAGTTCATTTATGACTGCCGTTATTCATTTACCTTACTCATTAATAAAGAAAAAACAGTTAATAAATAAAAACAACTGTAAAGACATCTTAAATAAACATTGTTTATTTAAAATCTCTTTTTTAATGTAAATGCTAATGTTTACTTTGATGACTGGCAATTTCTGCTTGCCCAAGGTGGTGTAGCTTGGAAGGTTGAGGAGTGAGGCTACTGGCAACCCATGAAATACAGCAATTCAAAAGGAACTCACACAAAGCAAAGATGAAACATACATAAGGAAACTGAGGAAGTGGTAAGCTGCAGCTCTGTGAATGCAGTCTCCGTTATGTAGGCTATAAAGGGCAAGGAAGCATCCTTTTGTAAATGGAAGTCTTGCCCTAATGAGGAGAATAAAAATAGAACACAAACTCTGGCAAAAGAAATGTAAAAAGGACAATAGAAGAAACAAAGAAAAACTTTGAGGAACTTATGGCCAGCAAAGTTCAGGAAAATTAAAAAAAAAAAATTTCAAATGTGTTAGAAGCAGTTGCTAGAGATTAGAAGCTAGAGGTGTTAGAAGCTAAACCTGCTAGAGAAGCAGTTGGCCCACTTGATAGTAAGGGGGGAGATAAAAGGGGATGAGCAGCCCAATCCTGAGTTGCCGGGAGCATGGGGCTCAAAATGGCGACCGTGGGATCCTGAGTGTGCTGGGCAACCACCGGCGGCTACTCAGGGAAAGGGGACATTTCTCCTCTTCCCGTGGGTAAGGGAAGTAGCCTCGTAATGGGGCTACTTGATTCTGTGGCAGCTCTTTAGCTGGTGCAGAATCAAGGAGTCCCGTGTCAGGCCGCATGGCCAGACATGGAGCTCTGGATCCAAAAGTGCTGAGCTCTGCCAGTCCCGACCACTCCTGCCCCGCTCCCTCCCCCGCCATGCCTTCCCCCTGCCCTCCGCCCACCCCAAAACATCTCCCATCACCTCCCCCTACATCCCCACTCATCTCTCTGCCACCCAGTGGTCCAATGCAGTGCAATAGAATGCAGGGCTAGTACCAGAGCTGGCCCAGCACAGGCTCACGCTGGGCTAGCTCTGGCATGGTACTGCTTGCAAATGTGCCTTACGGCATTGCCAGGGACCCCCTGACTTACCTGCTGGTGGCTTGGGGGTATAGGCCCCGAAGGGACAAGCAGCAGCCCCAGGGCAACCTCCTTCCCTTTGGGCAGTGTTATTCAAACTGTGAGGCACCTCTCCTTAGGGCGGCGCCAGGAACTCAAAGGGGAGGTGCGGGATGTCCTCTTGCAGCGATACAGTCACACCCTGGGCAGAATAGGAGCCGTTGTCTGTGAGTTTTTTTAAAGCAGAAGAAACGGGAGTTGCTCAGCTGCGAGAGTGGCTGCTGCCGCCCCGCCCTCTTCCAGGCATGCTCGGCTTGCAGTCCTTAACCCTCGCTGATTCTTGTCTGGTTGGTTCCTAGTTCCCAGCCTGGGATCACTTCTCATCAAAGTGGAATCTCTCTTTTCAACCCCTCCCTCTTCCACTCCCCACTTTCGATCTCCAAACCTTCCCGCTTTCCTCCCCCTCCCCTTAAAGTTGTTTCCATGCAGTTGGCAAAGGGGGAGGGGAGAGACAAGCACACACTTTACTTGGCCAGGAGCAGAAAAAGGGTACTGTTTTTAAAGTGACATTAATCTTGTTGTTTGACTGAAGAGCAAAGGCTGTATTTTTAAAGTGATGAATCTTGCTATTTGAAGGGAATACTTATCAGCCATTGATGAAGTGATTGCCAGCCCAATCCTATCCACACTTTCCTGGGAGTAAGCCCCATTGACTCTAATGGAACTTACTTCTGAGTAGACATGCATAGGCTTGAGCTGTGCATCTCCTAGTATAGGAGACAAATCAGCTTCCTAACCAAACCCTTATCAGCTCTGAGATATTTTCATGGTCTATTTTTGTTTTCCCCACCAGCTGCTGAAAAAATTTAATTTCTTGTAATAAAGGGTTCAATCCTACCCAAGGAGAATGGGAGAAATGACTGGTTGGATTGGGGTCCACAGGGGTGTGTGTGTGTAATGTTGGTCAGACTGGTTGTTCACAAAGTTCATTTGATAAAACAATTCTATTGGTATGCTTACAAAGTTTAAAAAAATGAGTCCTCCTGGACCAGACAAAATCTACCTACTCCACCATCCTGTCTCCAGCAGTGATCAGCAGTTGATCATTTATAAAGCATGTATATTGCTGTGTATTAATAATATATTTTAAGATCTGCATTTAATTAATGATACGATTAATATAATTAATATTAATATAGTTAATATATATTTAATATTTCATATTATATTGTAATAAATATAATATTATACTATTATATTTAATATATTTAATATAGTTAATATTTCTGGCCACTTCCTGTTTAATGATGTCACTTCCAGCCCTCAGGAACATGATGGGGAATCATGGCCAACAGCCACGGGGGCCAAGGGAGCCATTGGCCGGAAAAGTTTGAGTACCACTGATATAGCTGCTCTTCTTTTCTTTTTTTGCATTTTTATTTGTTATGATAGAAGTTACTGATCTGTATGTAGAAAACAGACTGGATTTTTGCGGTATGTCTAGGACTGCCAGGTTGTATACTGGTGGTCTGCATTGTTGCTTTGAAGCTACCTGGAAAGTGAGATGAGACAGGTCTGGCTTCTACTGGTCATTCTTCCCCTGGTTCTTTTGTCCACTACAGCAGAAACAAACAAAGGAACTGGGAAAGGGAAGAGTTGCAATTATTTAGTTTTCCACTTTTTCAGTATCTTTAAAGCAACAATGCAAATCTCCTGCTTTGAACATTTGTTTCCTTACCAGGAGGTAAGTCTCACAATTTTTTGTAGAACGAATCTACAAAATTTATAGGTCTACAAGTCCAAGTGGACCCAGGAAGGTGGATCAAGGCACAGAAGGGGGATAGAATATTGACAGTGCTGCTACTGCCAAAACTGCCTGCTTCCTGCCCTCATTCTATCCCCCATTCTGCCCCATCTTCTCCCCCTCCCTGCCTCATTCTGCCCACTTCCTTCCTGGCTGCCACACTGACTTACCTGTGCCAAGGGACCTGATGGATCTGCTTGTGGGTGGCCGCTCACCACTTTTGGCAGCAGCTTGGCTGCTCTTGATAGTGTGTCATGACTGCTGTAAAGCACCTTACGCTTCCTGAATGCTAGTTCCAATTATGTACATTAGGATTTTATAGGATTGAGCTGTTAGAGTTTCCCTCATAATGAGGCAAACTGAAGCAGGAACAATATGAGAGTACTTGCCTTCCTGACCCACTGTCTGTCTGCTGGCATCTGGCATGGTGGCAAGAGAGTGTTTGTCCCACATGCCCACTGCCAGTTCATCCTCAGATTTGAAAATGAGGAGGGGACAGAGGAGATGAAGAAGTGGAAAAGAGAGTGGTAGGAAGATGCTCACCACTCTCTTCCACTTTTTCTGCTTCATTCCCTCTTTTTTTAAAATCCAACTTAGAAAGCATTGGCAAGCAAGTGTAGTGGTTGCTCTCATGTCACCAGGGAAGGTGGCAGCAGGTAGGTACCATTTACATGAGCCAGATGGTGATGGCAGCTAGTTGCGGATCTCCCATTATGGGCAAATGCCCTGGGCACGAGGCTGTAGGACCCTGCAGAAGCCTCTCTGAGGTTCCCAACTGGGTCGGAAACTATGCTTCCAGAAGCACAGTTTATAGTGTTGGGGAACCTCAGAGAGGCTTCCCTGATGCAACCTTGGGTTGTGCAAGGCTCTGTGACCCTCAGGTGAGTGAGAGGGGCAGATTTGTGCGTGGGGGTGGTGACAGCCCACGTGGGGCGCCATTGTGGACCTTTGCCCAGGGGCTTGGAGCTGGGGAGGTCTGCCACTGATGGTAGCAGTTGGGAGATGGCATTCGAAGCTCCACTTTAGGTGCCCACAGCCCTTGGGTCATGCTTGTTGACCACGATGGCTATGTGGAGCCTTCATGTTCAGATGCAGTAAGCATCTGAATATCAGTTGTTGGGAGTAAAGTGTTCCTGAGTAACCACAGCCTGTTCTCATATGCCTGGAATTAGGAGTCCAGGCTTCTAGATCAACAAACTCCAGGTTTTAGAGTGGCCTAAGTCGCAGAACCTCTCATCATTCAAAGGAACTTCACCTGTTAGGCTTCTGAACCATTCTTACTTTACTTTTGTACTTTCAGATTTGGGCTCACAATTAACAGAGGAAGTGTCAAAACACTACGGAAGAATCAAGCTGCCCCCCCCCTATTTTGTCTTTTTTGTTTTGTTCCTAATTGCCTCTATTTTCTTACTACTTGGTCTCTACTTTTAGCAAGCATTAGACTGCCAATTTATTCTACAGGTTTTTTTTTCTTTAAATGTATGCAAACTGGCCTTTTTTTAAGATTAGAAAAAAGCCTTCTCAAACTTTGGATCAAGGGAAGCAGCTTTGCTTCAATGTGACAGAAAGATTCTTTCATGAGTGAGAGACTAAAGCAATTGGTTTATTTTGTTCATGAAACATCCACCCACTTCAGAGCTGACTTGCTCTCACTCCAGCCATTTAAAATCTGTTTTATACTGATCAGAGAGATTGGATCATAGCCCAGTCTCCTGTCACAATACTGCCTCCACTGAAGGCTGCTGAATTAGAAAACAATATTTTAGGATACTTCTAGACACACAAAATTATGTCGCAGGGAGCTACACCCTAGTAACTTTCCTCCACCCATAGAAATCTGCCCAAATCACCTATTGAGACAGTGGTCTGTCCCCTCCCTTGCCTGGGACCAGTCACTGGGCTTCCCCCTAAAATGGTAAAGAATAAGTCAAGAAACCCTCGACTCCAAAACATGCTCACCGTGCAACAAAAGAATAAAAACACTAAATACCATCAATTTGACTATACACAAGACATAGAAGACAGAGGAGGTTTGTAGGCCAATGGTCAGTCAGAGGACAAGGTTACCCATCTACTGGCATGAGGCTTGCTTTTTCCTGGGCTTGGTTGCCAAGGCTCCGCAATCTCCTAGTTTGAAGGTGGAGAAAATAGGCAGAAAAGAGGTTACAAAGCAAACCCAGGAGGGCCAGGCAGTGGCTTTAGCTAGTTCTGGGGGATGTAAGGCAAGAGAGCTGATAATGCTTTCTCAGGAACGTAGTTCAGTAGATGCTTGAGTGGCAGTTTGTGGTAGAAAGGTGACTCTGCAGGCATTTGAGTGATAGCTTGTGGTTGCTTTCAGGAAAGAGTGCAAGGGGAGATGGGAAACATCTGAAAGCAGAAGAGAGTAATTCCTGGGTGCAGTCCTTGGGCAGCAGAGGAAATGGAGATACTTGACACGGTACCAGTGGGTCACTGATAATCCATGAGCAGCAGCCAAAAGAGGGTAAAGACTGATGAGGTTCATGACCCAACCTTTTATAGCTAACGTTCCCACAGCAAAATAGAGAGGCGCTGTAGAGTGTGCTCATCAAGGACTGCTCTTTTGTGCCTTGATGGCGTTTTATGATTTGTCCCCAGCTGGAGATGGGTGCCTTCTTTTGTCTTGCACCCTGAGGAGGATGTGGCAGGAGACTCCTTGATTGCTCAGACCTATACCTGAATTATCATACAACACCTGACTGAATTTACGATCAAGTTGGTGAGGGAAGCCAAGGTTGGAAGCACTTCTTTTATGATCACTAATAATCTTATTTACTTCAAAGTCAGGAGGGTCCCAGGATGTGCCCTTGTTTATAGATTTTAATTTGCTGATCAAGCAAGGTGTGACTTGTAATGTGATTTTCTGAAAGAGACTTCTCTTATGCCAGAGACTTCTCTTATGCCAGAAAGAGGTGAGAGGGAGGGTTTGCTGTGGTGAACAAAAGTTAGACTTTTCCCCTAAAGGCTTGTGGGGCTTGATGCTTCTTTGCCATCAGCCCACTCAAAGTAATAGGGACTGGGTTGGATCATGTCCCCAGCACCATGTGCACATGAACATAAACACAAAAATCGAGCGACACAGGAATTGTAGAGGAGAAGAGAGTGGTCTCTAGCCCATCACTCTCTTTTCTTCCACAATTGCACTTCTTCTCCATTCCACTCATCTTTTTTGGATGGAGCAGGAGCAATGGTGAAGGTGGCCAGATAGAGGTGCACACTTCCCCTGCCAGTTTGTCACCTGAGGTGACCACTTTGGTCAGCCTCATGAGTGGCTGAGCATGAAGCTCTTCACGTGATGTGTTGGAACCATGTGAAGAGGAACATTTATATTTTGCGGGCACCCTGGAGAAGAAGACTTCTCACTGAGCTTTTCAAGAACAAGCAGCTTTGCCCTGAGAGTGTGAACATTTTGTGTTTCTTTTGCTGCTTTTGAAACCTCTTCTGTTAACTGAGGCTTGGAGGTTATGGTTCATTCACTGTGCTTGCTGTGGATAAGGCTGAGAGTTCAACCAGGGGGAGGCAGGTGTTATTTTTTTCCGTTCTAAATTGCCCCCCCCAAGCTGCTGTTTATTCTGTGGTGGCAGTGGGAGAGAAATATAGTTGCATTTGACTCTTAGCCCATTTATTTTGGGGATTGATTCCTTGTCATAGTTTTTGATCTGGAACAATCCCCAAGGCAACCTTCATAAGATATTAACATGCAATGACATGGAGACAACTCCTACCCTCCAAAAGATTCATGCCTTGTATGAGTGCTGTTCACTGACTGCCAGAGATGCAGCTGATAAAATGTTGGGTGTGAACCAAGAAGAGTCAGCTTTAAATCCTGAGCAGCAGGTTCACCAGGTAGCTTTGGAGAAGTCACCACTTATGTGGTCTATTCATGTCCACTGTTTTTATAGGAGCAATTTCTTGTAAGCCCAGCCTATCTCACAGGACATCCCATTTTATTTCTTTCCTGAGACTGTTGAAAGAAAGACAGGAAACAAATGTACTAAATCAATAAAACAAATTCCTGTAGGATAGAAGGCACTGGGGACATAAATTCTAACCACTCTAGGTTTTATGTACACACTACAGACTGATTTAAGGACAAACCCATGTGTAAAAATGCCTAGGACAGGGGTTCCCAAACCATGGGTTGGGACCAACCAGTGGTTCGTGACCCAATTTTTGGTGGGTCATGACACTGACGAGGTGATAGCTAACAAATGTAATGAGACTTAGGAAACCAAAAGGAGCAGCATGTGTGTGTTTACTCATGAGTAGACAACTGTACCTCAGCTCTTATCAAAGGAGAATGCAAGGCTGAAGAATGGTCCTGATTTGATGAATGTGGAGCTCAACAAATGCTCCAGAAAATGGCCCCCCACCTTAGAAAAAGGATCAAAACAAGCTGGAGTGGCTGGTAAACTTGGTTTTTTGTCTCCTAAAATGAGACGGATCCTGATGGAGTTTTAAACAGTGGGTCCTGGGACCAAAACGTTTGGGAACCACTGCTCTAGGAGAATATTCACACTGAGAAATTGGGTTTCCAAGGTATGTTTTTGGGTTGTATAAATCATGTTCAAAAACCTCTGAAAAGTAATATAGGCTTTGTAAACTTCATTTTGCTGCTGCAAGACCTGTATGAATTTCTGCGATGGAATGGTAATGTGCTTTGCAATGGCCATTGCATACCTTTTAATCTGTAGGTACAGTACGTGTCAGTATGTGTACTCATAGTGTACACATATGAATAGGCACAGTACATCTCACTGTGTGTACTCATCAGTTCATTGACTTGTATTGCATTTGTAATAATGGAGCTTTCCTTCTCTGCCTATTGGAAGAGTTTGTACACTGCTCTGCAGAAATTGGCATGTGTGTGCTGTATTTTGAAACGTCAAATATTTTAATATTTAGGGAGCAAGGTACTGTGTGGTGTTACAGATTTTTAACTGTGTGGCACCTAAATGTGAAAAAAGTTTTATATATAGTTGAAAAAAAATGTGGTTTGAATATCTAATTTTAAAAAAACAAACCTCTCTATTGTGCCTATATGATTAGATTCTAAAGAAGGTGGTTTATTTATGTATTATATTTATATGTAATTTTTCTGCTAATGCACCCAAAGAAGTTCATAATTTAAAATAATGACTCACAGCAGAATCTGTGTGTCTACTCAGAAGTAAGTCCCATTATGTCCAATGGGACTCCAGGAAAGTGTTATAGGACACTTCCTATTGACAAATGGAGGACTCTGTGAAGCTGACTGAGGGATTCAGGGAGTCGGCCTGACCAGATAAGCTTGATTAGCCATGGCCCTTTGCCACTGTCCAAAGTGGCTGACTTCTGATGCTATCCTTGGTCTGTGAGTCTGCTCTTCTCTTTGAAAGTTGATGCAAGTTCATACAGACTATCAGGGTCAAATGGGTGACTGTCATTCTCAGTCCCTGTTCTAGTAAGATGGTGTTATATTCAGTGCTGTGTGGAGCCATACTGATCAACCTCCTTCCAGTTAATTGTGGAGGTGCAAGGCCTCAGCTTTGCTAATGAGTCTAATGTGAAAATAGCCCAAGAAATTACCACTGTACCCCACTATAATTCACATCCAACCCAGATCCTGTGTATACATACATACACATCGATCTTACCAGTTCAGGGTCAGTGAGGTCAGACATTGATTGAGAGCATATGGCCATTCAAGGGCCCACCTGGTCAGACTGATTCCTGAACCTTGGGCGGTGACAGTACCCAATGCACCCTCAGATGCACTTAGGAGGAGTATATGGAAGGCTTGGCCTGGGACGGTGCCCCAGGGCCTCCAGCAACCTGGTACAGGCACTGACTTGGGTATTTGCTCTTTACAACTGTGCATATGCCCTTATGTCTCACCCCCCAACCTTCTCACTTATCTCTTTTGAGGGAATTCCTTGCATTCCTCTAAACCAGGGGTGCCCAAACCCCGGCCCTGGGGCCACTTGGGGCCCTCAAGGCCTCTCAATGCGGCCCTCAGGGAGCCCCTAGTCTTCAATGAGCCTCTGGCCCTCCAGAGATTTGTTGGAGCCCACACTGGCCCGATGCAACTGCTCTCAGCATGAGGGCAACTGTTTGGCCTCTCGAGTGAGCTGTGGGATGAGGGCTCCCTCCACTGCTTGTTGTTTCACGTCTGTGATGCAGTAGCGGCAGTAAAGGAAAGGCCAGCCTTGCTTTGTGCAAGGCCTTTTATAGGCCTTGAGCTATTGCAAGACCTTCATTCATTCATATAAGTTCATCTTTAATATATTCATTTATGTAAATTTATTCAAATTTGAAATGTAAATTAATTTGGCCCCTGACACAGTGTCAGAGAGATGATGTGGCCCTCCTGCCAAAAACTTTGGACACCCCTGCTCTAAACCAACAATTTTCAGCCAGTGTGCTGGTCCACAGGTGTGCCATTGGAATGTGTGGGATGGTCATTTATTATTAGGGCCATTGGAGGTTGTAAGCCCCCTACTGGCAGTGCAATGTCAATTGTCAAAATATGGATGGTGTCTCTTGACATTTTTACAGCCCAGTCCTAAGCTTTCCTGGCGACCACTGTATCCTACGGGTAGGGAAGTAGTGCCAGTTCTCCTCAAATGTTCTCCTCAAAGGGAACAAACGTTCCCTTACTTTGTGTAGCACCTAGGCAGCCCCAATAGGTCTCCTTGGATCTGTGTCTGCTATTGAGTTGGCGCAGAATCGAGGAGATCCATGCTGGGTTTCCCAACTTGGAAGGGAGGTTAGGATAAGGAGTTAGGATATGGTGACAGGGCTTGCTGCCGCCTCTGCCTCCCTCCTTGGCCTGTTCCTCCCCTCCCCCTGCCCAATTCTGCCCCCTTCCTGCCCCTTGCCTCAAATAGACCTGCTGCTGGTCGCAGCAATACTTATTGCCCGGTGCCCTCAGCAGCCATCCTCCAGTGCAGCTGCCCTACGCCGATTGACACTGGGCCCAGCGTTGGTGGTGTGCCAGTACCACTGGGGCAAAAGTGCCTTATGGCACTTTGCAACAGCAGTGCCAGCCGCATAAGCAGAGCTACGTTTAGTGCCTTGTCAGTGTGCCATGAGATGGAAAAGGCTGAAAGTTGCGCTGTAAACTAGCTATCCTTCTGGCCTCTTCCTGGCAATTGCTTCAAGCCCCCACAATTTTTGTTCTTGGTTTCTTTTACAGGGTGAAATTTAGAATCCTTGTACAAAATCAAGCCACACTCATCCAATCAGGAAACATACTTCAATTTGTAAATGAATAGCGATGTCTCCCTTTTATGTGTTTGTTGTGTCTGCAAGCAGGTGCGCTTCTTTTGAAATCTCATCCCTCAAGGATTTATAGCAAAGACTAAAGACTTCACGATACCCTTTGAAGCAAAAGGGAGATGGCTTCCACTGTTGCTTGTTACAATGCAGTATCGTAAACACTGCTGTGAATCAGAGATCGGTTTACTGGTAATAATGATGGCAGAGTTGAAACTAAACCATGCAGGGATTACAGAACTGGTTTTTAAGAGCTTAAATCAAATTAACACAAAGCACAAAGCCCAAGTGAAATGGATCCATGAATTAGTGGACACAAGCAAGGAAGTAGCAAAAGCCTTACTTAGCTCAGCTGACTGTTTTTCATGAGGAACATTGTACACTCAAAGTTGAAGGTGAGACACTCAGATATTATTTGAAAGAGCTTTATATTTTTCCCAATGGGACAAATGGTGGGGGAGGGGCATTTACACTGGGAAAACAGCAAGGCATAAAGGGATTAACCCCCTTCCTCTGTGATCCTGATCCAGTTCTGAACCTTTCCCCTACATTAGTTAAAACAAGGTGGGTTTCAATCACGGCTCTCCAATGTCTTGTTCACTTTAACCCTGGAACTCTGATGCACGGGAGGATCTTTTAAAAGGATTGTGTGACTCCTTCAAGAATTCACTTGCAATCACATTCTGTGCCTTTATGTGTGTCTCACTGTCTGATCTTACAGTTTGCTCTGCAAAATGAAGAACTGCAGAAGTTTGAAGTTCTTTGTCTCAGTGCAGCCAGGACCTCCCTGAAGCCATATGGCACATTTGTGCACTGTAAAAAAGTCACCCTTCCTCTCCACCAGATGATGTTCCGCTGGCATTCCACCTTCTTCCTATGTGAACGGCACGGCACCCCCTTAGATGTGGCATCCTTATGCAGTGTACACCCTATACAACCTTATGGGGCAGCCAGGAGTGCAGTGTTACAAATCATGTTATTGCACTGGTGCAGGTGTAAGTGCCAAATGTACAAGCAGAGCTGACTGCTCAGGTCTTTCTTGCCTGCAGCTCAAAATACTCTGGGGCACTGCAGACCAAATCAGAAGTTGCGGCAAGAGCTGTTTATGTAAGAGCCAGGTCGCTGCCCAATAGCTTTTTGGTTGTTTTCATTTTGAACACTGTTGACTGTTCTTAGTCTGGTTTGTTAACTGCCTTGAGCCTTTTCTGGAAATGAAAAGGCAGGATAAAAATATCCTCATAAATAAATTCATATACATGAGGCAGGGAGCCATTTAGCATATGGGCATGGGTGGAAGAGAAGAACCACACGTTCCTCCTTAAATGCTTCAGCTCAGTTATTGTTGTTTCAGTGCGGCTTCCAGATTGGACAGAACCTCTACTTGGATAAAAAAAAATGGCAGGGGAGAAATGGTTCTTTTTTGGTATGGGGAAAACACAGGCAGCGCAGTGGGGGACGGGGAAGGATCTAGTTCTCCTGACATCCATTTGCCTCCACTCTACAGCCTTATATGAAGTTGGGTCATACCACCATGATATCTGGTTTGCCCCCAAATGGAAACCTGATACAGACAGGATATAATCATAGAGACTGTTCCCATTATACTACATCTGGGAGCATGCTGACAACTCCTACTCCTGCTGTACTCTGTAGCCCATTCCCCATTCTCCTTGGGGAGAGCATTAGTTTGAAGAGATAAATGCTGTTCCTGGAAATGTGTCCTCTCCATGATTAGGGACAGTAAGCACCCCACATTCCTAAAAAAGGGACAATCACTCCCCAGGAATAATGTGTGCCTCTTCAGACAAATGCTGTCTGTGATGACAGCTGTGGTGGGGTTACAGAGATAGTGGGGGGTGGGGCTTGCTGGTGCACTCCAGGACACAGTGTAACCGTGCAAGGTGTTCACAATTACACCATGTTTGTATAGGGCAAGAAGGTAGCCGCTGTGCCTCCATTCTTCCACTGTCCACCAACTACTGTGAGCAGAACTAAAGCACAGCTACACTACATTTTATACCAGTTTTCTTCCATCATAGAATTTTGGGGGCTGTGCTGAAGTGCTGAGAATTCTCTATTAGAGATAACTGGCTCCTTTCATAGAATCACAATTCCCAGTATTCCTTGGGTAGATGAAGTGCTAAAGCAAGTTTGGATCATAGATTCCACCTCAGTAGGTAGGGGAATAAGGTGACCAGAGAAGGAATAGGGTGGGAAGCACAGTGGTTGTATCCCCCTGTGAAATTTAAACACGCCCCCTTCTCCACAAAACCCTAGTAACTCTAGTGGAGAGGGGGGAGGGCCAGGACAGCAACAACAGGAAGCACAACTCTATTTATGTTCATCAGTCCAGAACTTTCTGCCCTGGAACCCTTTGTGGCTCAAAAAGGAAGAATAATAAATCAAAATGTTGGGTTTCAGGCAAGCAGACCACAATACGTCAACTAAGATGGAACAAGATACCAAGTAATTTATACCAGAATGTAGACCCAAATCAGGCACCCATAGGGAGGGAATGTGAGTCATACTGATAGCAAAGAGCACCCAGTAAAGCATAGAACAGATTGAAAGGAGATATTATGGGATCAACTTGGAGATTTCAAAGGCTTGCTTATTATTTTCTCTGCAGGCTAATATCCAAAACCCCAAAATGGGGAGGACATTGTGCTACAGGGTCTGTTCATTAGCATATCAAAGTTGAATGCACATAAAGGATGTTAGTTTGAGATGGTAAGATAGTGATCCAATTAGCTTGCTTTTACACTTCTGCCAAGAAGCTAATCCAATAAAAAGTAGCTTCTTGACCTGCTCAGCGTCTCCCAATTTGTGAGATGAACAGAGAAACACAAGAAAAAAAAATTGTAAAGGCAATCTGGGATTTAATTGATAAAAAAAGCTCTGTACAAAATAAAATTGTGTTTCTATTATCATACTGCAATTATAGATAAGGAAAACCTAGCATTGATTATATATATATATAGTGCTATGGCTATATATATAGCCATAGTGCTATGGCTTGCCACCAAGTTCATTTCAACTTCAGGAAACAATTGCGAGGAAATTTCCACAAGGCAGGGCATATTCACATCAAATTTCCCATTGCTATTTGCTTAGCGCTGTAATGGTACATCAACAAATACACAGGAAGCCAGCAAAGGGGGGGGGGGGAATGTTATCTCTCCTTTGTGCACAGAAAATCATTTATACTTACTGCTGCTTAATTCATCACTGATATCACACTGGGTAAACCCTTTCATCAAAGCTGTCCACCACCACCCAAGATATCTCTCCTGATTTGTCACAGGCAGCTCAAACCTATCAAAGTATATGTAAAATTTTGATTTCTTGTCCCAGTGTTCATCACTTTACACTTGCTTACATTGAAGCACATCTGCCATTTTGCTGCCCATCCTCCCAGTTTAGAGAGATTCTTCTGGAGCTGGAGCTTTTCACAATCCGTTCTGGACCCACTCTCTCTTTCCTATTTTTCAACTAGTTCTCAATCTATAAGGAGACCTATCTTATTATTTCTTGTCTGTTGAGTTTTCTCAGGAGCCTTTGGGGAGGGACCGTGTCAAACACCTTTGTCAAACAAAGTCCAGATATATGTCAATTGGTTCACCCACATGCCTGGTTTTAAAGAACCCTAAAATCATGAGGCAAGACTTAACCTTTACAGAAACCATGCTGATTCTCTCTCAACAAAGCTTGTTCTTCTATACATTTCAAGATTTTATCCTTGATTAGGTTTTCCATCATCTTACCAGGAACTGATGTGAGGCTGACTGGCCTGTAATTTCCTGGGTTACCACTTTCTCCTTTTTTAATTATTGATGTGACATTAGCCATCCTCCAGCCCTCTGGTACAGTGGTCATTTTAAGGTACAAGCTGCATAGTGTAGCCTGAAGATCAAAAATTTCACACTTGAGTTCCTTAAGAACTCTTGCGTAGATGTCATGTATACCCGGTTAATGTTCTGAATTGTTAATAAGTTCTGAAATGTCCTCTCATAACCTCTGTTTGACTTAATTCTTTGGTCAGGAAGCTTTTCAGGCAGTGGAATCTGACCAGGCTCTTCTACCAGGAAGTCTGATGCAAAGAACTTATTTAATATATCTGCAATCTCTCATGGCCCAATCCTGTGCTTCGCGTGCTGGCTTACAGTCAGTGTGCACTGTTGCAAACATTCCTGTGAATCCCTGGACCCTTGGGGGCCCACACTATGTCTCATGAGGCAGCAGTGGGGACCCAGGGGGGCTTCAGCTCCTGTGGCAATCAGCTGGCCCCTAGGGTATGTGGAGGAAGGGGGTTGTTCCATCCAGTTCCTTCTCCCCACAGGCCACTGGTGTAGCTGGGGGGGGGGCGGCACACTAAGTTTTGCAGGGAGTCTCCCTACAGTGTGCAAGTGGCTCCTCCCCTTCCCCTTGGGAGCCATTTGCCTCCACTTAGCCTCACCTTAGCATGCAAGCGGCTCTTCCCCTCCCCTTTGGAGCCATGTGGGTGGGGGGAGAAACGGAGGCGAATGGCTCTCAAGGGGAGGGGGAGGAGTTGCTTGCACACTGCAGGGAGGCTCCCTGCAAAACTTAGTGCGCCACCCCCCTCTAGCTACGCCAGTGCCACAGGCAGAGTCTCCCCAGCTCTCTAGTCACTGGGAGCCTGGCTTCCCTACAGCAGACTACCTCCGCTTTCCTCCCTCATCCCTGGCTGGGCCAGTTTTTATGCCTGGAACCAGCCCCTCCAGCCGCGCCCCACCCCACTCCCTTTCCTCCCCAGGGTGTTAAAGGAACAGTCGTAGGCCCTTCCCTCCCTCCTGCCCTATTCTAGAGGCCCTAGGCCTGCAGGCTGGTCTGTTCAAGCTTCCCCAAAGGCAGTGGTACTCAAACTTTTCTGGCCAGTGGCTCCCTTGACCCCCGTGACTGTTGGTCATGATTCCCCATCATGTTCCTGAGGGCTGGAAATGAAATCATTAAACAGGAAGTGACCAGAAATATTAACTACATTAAATATATTAAATATTATAATATTATAATATTATATTTATTATAATATAATATTAAATATTAAATATATATTAACTATATTAATATTAATTATATTAATTGTATCATTAATTAGATGCAGATCTTAAAATATATTATTAATACACAGCAATATACATGCTCTATAAATGATCAACTGCTGATCACTGTTGGAGACAGGATGGTGGAGTAGGTAGATTTTGTCTGGTCCAGGAGGACTCATTTTTTTAAACTTTGTAAGCAAACCAATAGAATTGTTTTAACAAATGAACTTTGTGAACAACCAGTCTGACCAACATTACACACACACACCTCTGTGGACCCCAATCCAACCAGTCATTTCTCCCATTCTCCTTGGATAGGATTGAACCCTTTATTAATTTAATGAAATTAAATTTTTCCAGCAGCTGGTGGGGAAAACAAAAATAGACCATGAAAATCTATCAGAGCTGATAAGGGTTTGGTTAGGAAGCTGATTTGTCTCCTATACTAGAAGATGCACAGCTCAAGCCTATGCATGTCTACTCAGAAGTAAGTTCCATTAGAGTCAATGGGGCTTACTCCCAGGAAAGTGTGGATAGGATTGGGCTGGCAATCACTTCATCAATGGCTGATATTCCCTTCAAATAGCAAGATTCATCACTTTAAAAATACAGCCTTTGCTCTTCAGTCAAACAACAAGATTAATAAATCGCTTTAAAAACAGTACCCTTTTTCTGCTCTTGGCCAAGCAAAGTGTGTGCTTGTCTCTCCCCTCCCCCTTTGCCAACTGCATGGAAGCAACTTTAAGGGGAGGGGGAGGAAAGCGGGAAGGTTTGGAGATCGAAAGTGGGGAGTGGAAGAGGGAGGGGTTGAAAAGAGAGATTCCACTTTGATGAGAAGCGATCCCAGGCTGGGAACTAGGAACCAACCAGACAAGGATCAGCGAGGGTTAAGGACTGCAAGCCGAGCATCCTCAGAAGAGGGCGGGGTGGCAACAGCCACTCTCGAAGCTGAGCAAGTCCTGCTTCTTCTGCTTTAAAAAAAAGCGCAGACAAGGGGCAGAAGACGGGCTCCTATTCTGCCCAGGGTGTGACTGTATCCCTGCGAGAGGACATCCCGTGCCTCCCCTTTGAGTTCCTGGCGCCACCCTAAAGAGCCGCGCCTCACAGTTTGAATAACACTGAGCTATATGTTCAAAGGCAGCACTTTTTAAAATAATTGAACCACCACTATTCTCCAGTTCTTTCCATATTTGCTGACAATTTGCATTTCAAACCTGATACATTTTTTTTTCTACTTTAGCAAGAGCTATTATAGTAGTTTGTATGGTACTTAGAAATAAACAAACCTTTTTCCTCAATCCAGTACTTTATACAAGCGGACATGTTTTTGCTACAGACTTGTCTAGTAATACAACATGCAGATTTAGTTTATTTAACTGGCATTTAACTTCCCAAAGCTACTGAGCCTGTATTTCTTGGTACTGGCTTACAGAGATGATATTGCAAAAAGATAAAGATAAGAGCCTAGGATGTCAAATAGAATTCTGTGGCCATTAATTCTCCCACTTCCCATTTGCATTATCAACATCACATCAATGCGGGGGCAGGGGGGGGAAGACCAACCACACATAACGTACTGCTGTGCCATGCATTTATTACAACACAGTTTGTCATCAGTTTGTTTCTTGTTTTTCATTCCATGGCTTTTGTTGAAATGGATTTCAAAAGCCTTTCATGTCTGGGTGAAGGAAATTTTCTCTGGTCAGAAAGTCTTGCCACAAGTGCAAACCTTGATCATCCTTGTAAATATCATGGGGGGGGGGGGGTTTCCTCAGCTGCCGTGAAAGATCTGTACAAAATCCCAACTTGATGCCAGTCACATCTTGTGAGCTGCTACGGGCAGAATTCAAGAGGATAAGCGAAGTGAGAATTTCGTCCTTTCCCTTTGATGAAGGCAAAGCCATGCAGCCCATTTCTCAATCGGTGGCAGTCGGATTCGATATCTCGTTAATTAAACACAGAGTGATTATCTGGAAGATGATAAATGCAATGCTTCGGAAAAGGAAATGGAAATTCAGAGAGTTCTAGAAAACCGAGCTCCAAGCGGCATCTTCCTTTTGAAGTCATAGAATTTCATAAAATTATACAAGCCTGGAACGGAGCCCCTAAT
Source organism: Tiliqua scincoides (assembly GCF_035046505.1). Lineage (NCBI taxonomy): Eukaryota > Metazoa > Chordata > Lepidosauria > Squamata > Scincidae > Tiliqua > Tiliqua scincoides. Next base: position 44,636,118 of record NC_089822.1, read on the forward strand.
GCTATACAATGCTACTTTTTATTCTGAAGCCACTCCAGCTGTGAATAAAAAAGGAAGCCCTGGAGAGGTTTTTCTTCCTCAGTTTTAACCTTGGCCTCCTGATGTGCTGCACTGAACTTTTTACAGAGTTCCATGTTTAGTTAGATTTATTTTGTTCGAGGAAATGATTCTGATTATGCTAAAACTTTCAGTCCTTACATTTAAGACGTTTTCCCTCTCCCCCAGGCGACAGGACAATTTCTGGCATCCTATTTCTTGCTTATACAATGACTTTCAGAGTGGTTGCCCTCGGTGGATACCTGTGAAAAATGGCACTGGAATGAATTATCCATGTAATTAATCCCAAGACAATCATGTGAGCTGGGTTCTCGTGGTCGGTTCCTGCTTACAGAGTTGCCCCGGGAAACATTGCACAGCTAACCTTTTCCACATGCATATGCTTACTAGATCGATAAGAAAAGCAATTGCCTGACTGGGAAATGTTGCATCACAATCAGCCCTGTATTTCATTATTCCCCCTGCTTGCACTTTCCATTCAGCACACGCTGATCTGCCCTGGGTCCCTTCCTTTGCTGCCTTCCTCCACTCTTGCCTTCATTCTCCTACTCTCCTATTTCCTTTGCCTGTAACTAACTCCCGCTTTCTTTCTTTTGTCTTCTCTTTCCATTATAATGGCTGCTTCAGAATACACACTTTCACACAACTTTTCACGGACTGTCATGCCTCCATCTGCTGACAGTTGCACCAACCGAGAGATCCCAACCCCCCTCCTTCCACTGCCAATCTGATCTGCAAAAAGGGAAGTAAGGTTATTCACTGTTCTCCACAAGAGAAAATGTGTATGCAGTTAGATATTGTGGTCCTCAATCTTTCAATCAAAAATCCTGGCATGTCAGCAACTGGGACTACTGGTTGTGGGAGATTTCCTTGAGGCTTTTCGGCTTGTGGAGTAGATTTTGCACAGAAACCTATTTCAATGCCTAGATCAGCGCTGGGGGCATCAGAGGTTGGCTATGTGAGCCCTCCAAGACCCCTGGGTCTTTGCTCAGTGCCCAACATGGTTGACCTCTGACGCAACTCATGGCTGGACCCATTGTCTTCATTGAACCACAACATGGGAGCATATTACCTGTATGTTCTGTACAGGCTATCTGCACTGGTGACACACAGTTTTTGCTCATTTTTAAATATTGTTGGATGTTGTTCTTATGTAATTGCTATTGTTATGTGTCATAACTACACTTGCTGCTCTGAAAGTTGAATTACACAGTATAGTAAGCATGTACTGAATGCTAACACACTTGTGTTTTTAAACTAACAGGCCAATCCTAACCTGCTCAGGAACAGGCCAGCTAGCCTGTGCTTTATCCAGCGCAGAGTTGGAGGTGACTGTGGCACAACTCGGGGCAAGGAGACATTTTTCCCTTTACCCCAAATATTGCCCCAGCCATCACAATGGGGCAACTCAGATCTGTGCCAGCTAAATCGCCCAGTTTTAGGCTGGCCCCAACTCTCTCCTGAGCCTGGCCTGTCCACTGGTCTGCCTGCCAGTCGCCCTCCCCAGAATGCCCATGAAATACCCTTTCCTGCCCGCACCAAACCCCCACACCACTGGCATGAAATTTGCTAGGGCTTGCTCCAGCATGGGAAGGCCAGAGTGTGTCATTGCACCAACCTCATTGACTCCCATGGTGGCATGGACATGCTTTATAGAAGCTTGTGACACTCAGAAGCCGGCATAAGGGACTTGCCCTGGCTTAACTGGATGTCAGGATTGCTCACTAATTTGCACACAGAGAGGATCCACATAGACTGTGGCACAAGGCTCCTGCTCCTGCCATGGCCCTAATCTAGACAGCTCCCCAATGGCAATAATGGACATTTTTTCAGAGTAAATAGGTGGCACAGGGAGGGGAGACTGATTCGGACTGGGACCGTGATGGGGCAGATACTTAAACCTTCCCTGACACAACGCAGTCCTAATCTGCAAGGGGCCCAATCTGGGTACTATTTAACTTAAAAATAATAATAATAACAACCCTGTATTAATGTTAAATAGATGCTTAACATAATACGTCATTTGACCCTGAAAATTATTATCAGCACCTTCAAGAATATTTACATATCCCTTTTCAACGAAAAAGTTCTCAAAGCACTTGTACATTCTAAGAAAATGAAAAAAAATTTTCTCAAGAATGGGATATGTATTTCCTAATTTATTACATTTCTGTGCTGCTTTTCAGCTGAAGGTCCTCAAAGCAGCTTCCAACAAATTAAAAGTATAATACAATGAAAACTCTAAAATTCAAATAACAGAAACAGTAAAAGAAATTGTGCAAAATCCGAACCATAAAGCAATCCAGAGTAATCCAGAAAAAGAGGTCATTCAAAACAGAAAGCTTGATTGAGCAAAACAGTCTCTCTCAAGCTAAGAATGGGAGGGAGCTAAATGTACATTTTGAAAGGAGTTCCAGAGCCTGGACACCACATCAAGAAGACTCTGTCCCACTACATACCTGCTAATCTAACCTCTGAAGGTGGTGGGGTGTGGAGCATGGTCTCCCCATGATGTCTCAATAATCCTTATTTATATTTTCCATCTATCACATGCTTCATCTGAAGATGTCAGAGTGACTAACCCATGGTTCCCAGACAAGCTCTACTCTAGAACAACAGCTCCCAAACTTTACCAGAAAGTAGGAAACAATTTGCGGGGTAGGGTGGGTTAGCGGTGGCTGCACTTCTGCTATCACGCCACCACCAAGAAGAAAAGGTCTGGATTTTTGTGTGTTTTTTTTACATAACAGAGGGATCGCTATCACCTTCTGGAGGGTGCCGGGGGGGGCCGGGGGTCTGCTTCCTTCTATGCAGGCATCCCTGTACTTCAGAAAGAGCTCCCTGAAGTGATTGTGACCTACTTGCGGTTTCACGACAAAAACCAGAAGTGGATTGCGATCGCTTCAGGGAGCCATTCTGAGGTGTAAGGAGGCCTGCAGAGGGTGCCGTGGACTCAGCATCCTCCAGAGGGCCACAGTGACCCGCAGGTACATAAAAAACCATTTTCTTCTTGGTGGCAGTATGATCACCGAAGTGCCATCATAGCTGTGCTGTCACGATGTCGCCAAGGGGGTGGCAAATAGCTCTCTACTTGGGAACCTCTGTTCTAGAACAATCACTGGGCCAGACCTCATTTTTTTTCAGTAATGTTCATGTTACAGTAATGTAAGGGCATACAGGACTACTTGGCAAGGAAGGCAAGTTACTACTGACTTGCAAGGCAAGTTATTACTAACTCCATTCTCCACACTGCATTAGGAAATTATGGATTAAACCCCACCTTCCTTAGCTCACATCTTCCTTGGTAACTAGAGCCACACTGGGAAGCCCATCTCTCATTTTCAGAGCCACTGCTGTGGAATACGCTAAAGAAGTACAAGGTAATTACTGAAGTGGATAGAAAAATACAACCAAGCCAGGAGGGCAGTACTAAACAGCATTCTTGTTTTTAGGATCCATGCAAGTGATTGATTTTCAAGTACTGGGGCACATTTAAAGCATTCAATCATTAACTTCACAAAGTGTTGCAAATCAACATGATCAATAACATCTGTGACTACTATCAGAGAAGTGCATGAGGAAGGGAAAAACTTAGTGGAAGGCAGACTGGCCTCTGGGGCAGATTTTATAGTGACGATCGAGAGATTAATCTGAAACTAGGCACAAAAAAGAATAAGGCATTCATCAAAGTCAAACAGTTTAATACTATTGAATTACAGAACAATATAGACACAATCTTTGCACTGGAGTACAGGAACACACAGATTTAGTAATTAAGTGGATTGGTTCATTTAACAACTTAGGCAGCAATTAAGTATGTTTCACAAGATTTTCTGCACAGGGGCATTAGTTGAACATTAAAAAATTCTATTGCTGTTCCATCATATTTAACAGACTTTCGTAACAGATTCTTAATTGAGATTAGGTAGAAAAAAATTTGTTTCTTGAAATAGCATAATTTCTTATCATAATAAATATGATAGCATAATTTCTTATCATGCTTACAATCTCAAGGATTGTGAGTGCATAGGTTAAAACTTATGCACTCACAAGCCTTGAGATTGTAAGCATGATCACAAGCACAACAAGAAACGTGGACATTTTCCTATAGGTTTAAACTTGTGTCCTCCTTGTCCATCTTCTGCACAAATTGCTAAAGTATCTTGGAATCAGTTAAAGGTGCATCGTGAACCAACCTTACCAAAGCAAAGTAGCTCTTGATACTTGAAGTGAAATGAAAACTCTTGTGTTGTTTGATCTGGGATGTCTGTGTTTCACATACAAGTGGTCTTCATCACCATCATCACACATGGGGCCTGAAACAGAGCAAAAAGACAAGTCTCTGCACCAAAGAACTTACAATCTAGATAGCAACACAACGGGGACAACAGAGGAAGAAAAAGAAGATGGAAGCAGGAATAAACCGTGGAAGTCATTATTTGATTTTGTAACCATCCAGTTATGAACAAGCACATTTCAATTCATTTTCAGAAAGCTTATAAGATTGATTTCTCAAATGATCGTAAATGCATCTTGAGTGGCTTTCATGCATTAGTTAATCAAGAGAAGCTCCTTATCTTGTTAAGTAATAACACAGGCCAACACACATTTTGCTTCCTTAAACGTTGCACCAATTCCTAGGTATATTTGGGGTGCCGATTCCAAAAATGGCATCCGTTTTGCCCTATCACGTCTAGTTTTGGCGAAACGGCATAGCCTCTTTAGTGAATGGTTCAAGCAGCTTCCTCATGAGGAAGTCTACATCATGGCTTCCTCATGAGGAAGCTGCTTGAACCTTTCGCTAATGAGGCTATACTATATCTCCAAAACTAGACGTGATAGGGCAAAAGGATGCAATTTTTTGAATCGGCACCCTAAATTCATATCAAACCACCATAAAGTTTGGGAAAAACATTTCTGACCCTCAATTTTGTAGGCCTGTGTAATCTTTGTTGAAAACAAAGATACATTATTATGGTTACGGAACTACTGATATATTTTTGAATTAATTTATCTGATCACTTTGAAATCTTTCCTTCCCCCATGTATTCAATTCTTACTGGAATTGTTCGATATATCAATAATATTTTTCTGTGTATTTTTATCATCATTGCAATTGGATTTGTTGCAGTCCACCTTGCTCACAATTTTGTGAAAAGACAGCACACAAATAAAATTGATTGATCTTTAAAAATCCTCCGACTGTCACCAGAATTAAAGTACTGGAAACATGAACACCATGTTTTGTGATCATGAACTCCAAACAGTTGAAAACAAGGCATACCTGGTCTAATCTGTAATATTGGGCAACTTTTCCCTGTACATGGTAACTTTTAATGACAAGCATCACACAGAATATGGGGGGGGGGACAAAAATCCAAGTTCTTGGCACTGAGCTTGTGCCATATTTATGAACAGATAACATTTCACCCCAAAACTAAATGAAATCATTGCATGAACAATAAAATGTCCACCTGCAGGCATTCAAAGCCCATTACGCAAGCCGGAATGGGATATAAGGCTGCCCTTTAGAGCACTTCAAACAGTGTTGCTACTCCGTTCGGTGCATGTGCAGTATTGATTGCTTTGAGTAATGAAGGGTCTTTCCTTCGCTGGATAACTCAGAGAGAATCATACTGGCACTTTGCTTCTAGGGATAATTCTGAACCATATGTTACTAAAGAACAAAGCAGATATATCACTCGTGAGACAGGAAGGAGGGGAAATATTAAACATTATACTAACTTGAAAATGGGGAAAAAAAATAAAACACCAGAAGGCAGAACAAGAAGTGTTTGCAAAACTGGTGAAGTGGGACTTTCAATCCAAAAGTTTAAAAACTAGAGATGTCTCTTTCAATTCCAAACACGAATTAAAAAGCCAACAGCCCCTATTCAAGTGGTCTACACAATGGAAGCATAATATGGGCCCCATTCTATCCAATTTTCCAGCATTGGTGCAGCCACAATGCAGCCCCGAGGTAAGGGAACAAATGTTCCCATGCCTTAAGGAGGCTTCTGACTGCCTCCCCAACACAGGAAGCAGTGCATACCCAATTGGCCCAGCAGCACCAGCACTGGAAAATTGGATAGGATTGGGCCCTTTTTCTTTTGTGTTCTCGTTAGGTTGTGCCTCCATCTGTGAATTCAGGAAGGCTCCTTGCCAAAATACATCCAGCCTGACCTGCTCTTTTGCCTTTAACAACAACTTTATCTGAACAAATCTTCCATAGCAGGGACAAAAACATGATCACCTATTACAGTCACATACAGTCTTATGCCTTTAACACTTGATCTGAACAAATATTCCATAGCAGAGACATAAACATGATCACCTACTACAGTTACAGTTACATCAGCCTGTTAAAAAATTGAAAACCCCCTAATTGCAGCATGTTATGCATCCAGCTTACATGTATACGCACTACCATTAGGGTCAGTGGTGGCAGCGTTTATGAGTGATGGCAGTAGTGCATACTGCGATATCTTGTCCTCACATAACGCAGGTGGGGGGGATAGCTTTGCTACAGGCAATAGAATTCCTGATGTTGTCACATCATTTTAAAAATAGATGAACTCTCTTACCTTGAGTGGTACAGTGTGAGAGAACTCAGCCTCTAAAGAAGTGACAATTATACAAAAAAAATAAAACTGAAAATGGGAACAAAATAGTGCATAAGTTGGGGGGGGGGGTGTTGCATCTTGTCATTAGTGCTGTCAAGGGCATTATCCAATAGATGCCAGTGACATATGGTATACACAAGAAGCATTCACAACTGCAATGAGCATGCTATCAGGCAGGGCTGGGGAGATCTCAGTTTCCGTGTCAGGAAAAAAGTGTCTTGGCTGCTTGGAAGATGCAGTAAGTCACCAGCAGAGGTGCAACCATGAAAAATATTTGAATCTGGCTCAAGCACTGAATAACGACTGCACAGTGACTGCTTATCCCTGATCCATTTGAGTTGTCACCCTTTGTGCTTTTCAGGAGTGGATAATCCAAACAGGAGCAGCCCCTGTCATTAACGACCATATAATCAGTCATCACAACTCTTTGCCTTTTATCTGGTCAGGAAGTTGCTGAACAATGGACACCAAACTGTCTGCTCATGTCCTGTCTGTCACTGAAACGGAGGGTGTACATGTCAATATGTTGGCTAAACTCAGCTACGTGAGACTGACGTTACAATGCTTTTCACTGAATGATTGCTCCTACAAAATGATGGCCTTGATCCTTTCAAACTTTCATTATGCAGAAGCCATCACAAAATCAGCCATCTCCTCGATGGGAATCAGAAACGTATCAAGCGTATATGAATACATTCATCCGTCTTATATGGGATAAGACCACTCCACCTAGTTTGGTATCAGTGAGTACATTGAATAGCAGTGGGGCTTCAGAATGAAAACTCCGTTGTACTTGGAGATGCCAGAGACTGAACCTGGAGACCTTCTGCATGCAAAACATACGGTCTTCCACTGACCTAGGTCCTTCCCCATAATGACAGCCACCAGGAGAATTAATTATGTGAACTAATTGAGGCTGCAATGCTATCCACACTTATCTGGGAGTAAGCTCCATGGACTCTAATGGGACTTACTTATGAGTAAACATGCATAGGATTGGAGTGAGGCTCATCTAGTGTTGGCTGGCACCACAGAGGACTAACACAGTGTTGGTTTTGTGATGCATGAGAGCAGGATAAGAGTGTCGAGTTACTACTGAATGCAACCCTAATAAACTTTTGATAGAACCTAATAAGAAACTCTGGTATGGTGCTGCAGAATACATTGAGGTTCCCTCCTAGGTTCTGTACCTGTCAATTTACTCTTTCCTTTAACATTTCACAGCAGGCGATTCCACTTCCCTCCTTTTCAGTGCTCATATTCAGTTAGCATCTTTTCCTAAGTGATTCTCCCATCACTGGTAATTACAGCTCTGGGTGAATCTGACAACATTAACCTCACAATTATCCTCACCTTTTTATTAATAATAATAGTAAAAGAAAACCCTACTACTTTGCAAAATTGAAGTCAATGGAGAATTTCACAGCTCAAGAATAAATTGGGGGAACAGATACTAATTATGAAGAAAGTCAGAGATTAGTCAAAGGGCTTTTATTCCAGTACAGATGTTAAGAATGGCGTGTGTGATAAGGACTTCAGAGAGACAACATCTGATAATTTCACTCATACTCTATGCCTTTAATGTCATTTGAAATGTGATCTGTTGCCCAGACTTCACCATAGTCTCTTTCCATTCACCCTCCGATTCTATGTCTCTATTATGCTAATATATACATTAGCAATGTTCATTCATTTTCAAACAAATTGAGAAATTGGACAAACAGAACCTAATCAGTGTATTTTCCATTCATTCTGAGATGAACGAGAACCTCAGTGAATAGGTTTCCCTTTCAAAACCCCATGCATTACCCATTCATTTATGGTATTTAAAAAAAAAGAAAACGTCACTTTTATTCTTACTTTCAATACTGCCTCTGTCAATAGCGGCACAAAATGCCATGCACAGAAAATGCAATGCATGCAGCATCATTGTGGAGAACTGTCAGCATTTAAAATGGCACCTTTCAGGATGTGCACTCTGCTTGGCAAATATTTGGTCCAGTTGTCTGCACCTTTTTCATCAATGACAAAAAGAAGCCAGAAGTGCAGGGATGGATCCTGAGGTCCTCTTTCCTTTAAAAAAAAAATTATACAAATAAAAGAGAGGATGGAATAGGACAAGCTAGGGTGGATGCCCTAGCCCATTCTATTTGTTAGGCAGATCCCAGACCAATCCCTCATAGGGATTGGACAGAACTGTAGTTGGCATTCGGTAACCTGTTTTGGTAGCTGATGTTTACCAATGCAGCAAAGAGAGGCTCACATTGTCATTCTATGGACTAATTAAGGCTGCAATCCTATCCAACTTTCCAGCACCAGCGCAGCTGCAGTGTAACCCCAAGGTAAGGGAACAAATGATCCCATACCTTGAAGAGTCCCTGTGACTCTTCTCCCACTGCAGGATGCAGCACATGCCCCATGAGTTTAGCTGCACCGACCCTGGAAAATTGGATAGAATTGGGCCCTTGCAGTAAACCCCATTGATTCTAATGGGACTTACTTCTGAATAGACAGGCATAGGATTGGGCTCTAAGCCAGTGTTCATCGTGTCCAATTTCAAATGCCTCTGAATACCAGTTCTAGGGGAGCCACAGTGGGAGAAGGATATGCTTCCAACTTCTGCTTATGGACTTCTCAAAGTCATCTGGTTGGCCACTGTGAGAAACAGGATATTGGACTAGATGGGCCTTTGACCTGATCCAATAAAGCTCTTCTTCTGTTAATTTTAAGGGCGATATAGCACACACCATGTGTATATACCATGTGTATATACACCATGTGTCAACGCACCATGTTGACAGTTTCGGTATACTGACCAGTCATGAATGCACTGAAACATGCCAAGATCATGGTCCATTTCTTCCTAGCTCAACCTTTTTTCCATGTTTTGCCAGAATACGGAGAGCTGCAATCACATATCAATGTCTGCACTGAAAAATAACTGTACACACCAGCTTTTCAAAACCTAATTATTTCTTTAACATGAGAACATAAGGTGTAGATTGCCTTTTGTCCTGGCATCATTTTGCAAGGGGCCCTGGAGCAAAGTCCTGGACTGAGGTCCCTATGACACTTTTAGCTTCCCTCTTGATAGTGCGCTGGGTGCTACTGCTGCCATTGGTTTGATGGCTCAGGAGCTGACCTGGTCAGGTAGGCTCCCTGATAGGCATGGGTCCTCAGCCCATGACTCACTTCTTGATTCCAAATCTCCAGAGTCCAAATTAATTACCTTCTAGGATTACTAGATTGTGAACATGATGAGGTCTTGTATACATATGACAAATTCTTGCTGTGTTACTTGTGAAATCATCCAGTATCTCCAGAACTGTGCTTGATGCTACCAACTCCACCTACAGTGTAACTATGTTTTCACTCAGGACTCAAGATAAGAACATAAGAACAGCCCCACTGGATCAGGCCATAGGCCCATCTAGTCCAGCTTCCTGTATCTCACAGCGGCCCACCAAATGCCCCAGGGAGCACACCAGATAACATGAGACCTCATTCTGGTGCCCTCCCTTGCATCTGGCATTCTGACATAGCCCATTTCTAAAACCAGGAGGTTGCACATACACATCATGGCTTGTAACCCGTAATGGATTTTTCCTCCAGAAACTTGTCCAATCCCCTTTTAAAGGTGTCCAGGCCAGACACCATCACCACATCCTGTGGCAAGGAGTTCCACAGACCAACCACACATATTTCCACATATTTCCACAAGATATGGAAATATCAGCTGAAGTCAAGAAAAATTCAAACCTGATTATGTATTTAAGTGCATGGCCTGTTGTCCCCATCCTTCTGAATCATATTGTGCTGTGGATGTACTCTCTCATAGCTTCTATTCATTTCCACGGGGCTCATGGTAGAAATGTAGATTATGTTTCTTGTCCCTGATGGGGATGATGATTATTACGAAGCCTAGAGGCTCTGATAAAGGAGGCATCTTTCATGTAATATGATACAGCTAGGTACCATCTTTGCCACTGGTTAATTACTTATACAAATTCAAGGGACCTGCTGAGTGGACAGTCCCACAATAGAGCACACAATTTCCACTTGCTCTACCCAAGGGCAAGTACACCAATGCAGGAATATATTTCTCTCTGCTCATCACTTTTTACTTGCTGTGTGAAATGTGGGAGGAAGGCAAAGAATATTTTCAGTATTGTACATTGTGCTGGAGGCTGCAACTCTGATGATCCCAATCTGAGCTTGACAGCGATTTTATAAATCACTGCAGCAGAGGGAACATTATTACATTAAGTTAGAAATGTCACCAATTAAGCCAAACTCGTATATGAAATGAAACTTTTACAGGGTGATGAGAAGGGGAACAATTCTCCATCACCTTCATGGGTTGAGTATCAAGATACGACTTGTATAGGAGAATGTCTCCAATGAAACTAACTGCCCAATTCTATTCCCCACCATTGGTGCTGATGCCATTCTGGTGGAGTGCACACTGCATCCAATGGTGGTGGTGGTGGGAGGTGGCGCAAGTCCAAGGAGACCCATTCGGGCCAGCAGCCCTTACCCAGAGGTAAGGGGGAAAGTTTCCCCTTGCCCCTGGCTAAGCCACTTCTGGCCACAATCCTGCACTGGATACAGCACAAGCTTCTTGGCTTGCCTATTCCAGCGCAGGATAGGATTGCACTCCAAGTGTGTTTTGACAAGGCCACACTGTGGACCAACATTACCTATCTTATTTCATGAGGCTTGAGAACACTGAGTTACAGGGGTTGTGGAGGCAAAAGGCCAATCACATAGGGAATGGTCATATATAGTTTCTCCCCCAATCCTATGTGGGCCAAGTTCTAGCGCTGGGTGTCGCAAATGTGCCATAAGGCACATCCATGACTCCTGGAGAAGAGGGACTGCTGGCAGAGCAAAGGAAGAGCTCCGGGCGATGGTAAGGGCCTTGGGGATGGGGGAGGGTGGGTGGGGTGGAGAGAGGAGCTGGGGCAGTAGGAAGGTGGGACCAACGGAGCCCTGCTCCTGCTACTATCCTCCATGTCAGGCTGCAAAACCTGACATGGATGTTCTCTTATCTGCACCAGCAAAATAGCTGGCACAGACTTATGATGCCCCATTGCAGGGTCTGGGGCTTTCCTTAGAGGAAAGTGATGGAAGTCCTCTGGCAGCCCTGGCAGTGCCGCTGGATACAGTGGTAGCCATTTTGATGCTGCTGCACCCGGTGGCACCACCAAATATAGAACTGGGCTGCCCATGAACAAGTTCAGCTGCTTGGCTAAGACACTATAATAAATCCGTTTTGTTGCACCTTTTACCCTTGCCTTCCTATCCTTTTCCTGCTGAGGCATACACATGTGCCACTGCTCACTATATAGAGCCCTGAACATGTTTTGAGTTTCCTCCATGTGTGCATGTTACAAGTGTTTAAAAAGCACTTCATGTAACAGTGCACTGAGCAGGGGTTTGGGCTAGATGGCCTCCAAGGCCCCCTCCAACTCTAACATTTTATGATTCTATGTACTTCAGGGTCCTGACGGCGCCTGGTGGATGTTACCATTCAAGGAGTTTCTTGGGCCATCAGAATGTTGTTAAAAACCATTAACTAGCCTCCAGGGTTATTAGCTAAACGAAAGCACTAACTGGCCAACATTCCTGACCACGGATCTGTTACAATTACTTTGGAGGACTACAAGTGTGAATTTCCATTATTTGGTAAAATTGGTACAAAGAAAGTGATGAGGTCAGTATGCCTTGAAGAGGCTTTGGCTGTTGACATTTTGAAGGGCAAAAGGAAGACTTGCAGGGGTGTTACTAAATGGGTTTGGACAGATGGAGCGAATCATTTGCTGCTGACTAAATAATTGGTCTTGAGAACAAGGGAGTCATTTTGACAATGATCAAACAATAATGACATTTGTTCAAGCTACCAATTGTTAGAAGCACTTGTGTTAGAAGCACTTGTGCTTCATGCACAAATCCCCCAAATCCCATAATGTTCAAAGCCACTCTGTGCCAGTACTTACAGCTGTAGGTCTGGAACTTTGGCAGATTAAAGCAGGGCCTCCTAGAGTGGTGATTCAGTGGATGGAGACATGAGCAGTGAGCCAACCACACACTTATCCTGCCACTCCAGCTTTTCATAAATGATTGCAAACTACTTATCAGACCAAAATCTAGTCTCAGTGGTTGTTTTATATGGAGGCTTTGAACCTGAAAGACCTCTAGTCAGTTGAAACTCACCACAGTCTGGGTCGCACTCTGTTCCATAGAGTATCTGCTTCACAACTAGCCACTTTCAGGCTTCTAAGCTTAGTCCAGAGGGCCTGCAAGTAGACCTCATCCTCAAGCCACTCCATTTTAAGTGCTAGTGTACCTTGCTTTCCAGCTTGTTCCAGATACATTGGCAGAAACCTTGCTCCTTTTGCAACACTGCAGTGCTTGGGACTGTTCTGACCCTTTGGCTCTACTTCCTATCTGTCTCTCCATTCACATTATCATAGCAGCCACTATTCTTGACAGCCATTTCCTCTATGTCTATCTAAAAGACTAAAATACAAAGTGACTCAAGAAAATGTACACACTCTTTTAGAGCAGGGGTGTCTAAACTTTTTGGCAGGAGGGCCACATCATCTCTCTGACACTGGGCTGGGATAAAAGAGTTAATTTACATTTCAAATTTGAATAAATGTACATAAATGAATACATTAGAGATGGGCATTATATGAGTGAATGAAGGGCTTGCAATAGTTCATGGCCTATAAAAGGCCTTGCACAAAACAAGGCTGGCCTTTCCTTTGCTGCCACTGCTGCATCACAGACATGAAACAGCAAGCAGTGGAAGGAGCCCTCGTTCCACAGCTCACATGAGAGGTCAAACAGTTGGCCGTCACACTAAGAGCAGCTGCGTCGGGCCAGCATGGGCTCCAGCAAGACTCTGGAGGGCAGAGCTCATTGGAGACTGGGGGCTCCCAGTAGGGCGGATTGGGAGTCCTCGAGGGCCGTAAGTGGCCCCAGGGCCGGGGTTTGGGCACCCCTGTTTTAGAGCATCAAATTTATTTTGCTGTAATTCGCACATGTGCTTGAAATGTTCCCCATTGATGTCTATACACCACTGACATTAATAACAGATCCACAGATATCCACCAACATGGGCAGAGTGTCCACACATCTCTTCATTTGCTTCCTTTAGATGTCTGTTTCCATAATGAAGTATATATGAATTAGAGTTCATTAAAATGTGTGTACATGTTTCTGAGACACTCTGTATTGATGGTTTCTTCTCTGTGCATTTTTATATAGTAAGCTACCTTCTTAAGAATTTGCATTTTTAGATAAGACCATAACCAGAAGGCATATATGCTTGAAGCAAAACTAGGCACTGCTCCCCCTCCCCCTCATCCCACCCCTTTTTTCATAAGTTTACTGGACTAATTGATTACAATGAATAACACTGTCTATGACAATATCTCCCACTGCCCCTCCCCTGCTGTTAAAATTGAAGCTTTAATGAAAGTTTGCTTTAATTATACTACCCTACCCCTGCTGTTAACAGACTGTATAATATCTAACTACAGCCCTCAAAATGCTGTGCTTGTGCAACTCCTGGGGAATGTTCCGGAACAGCAATCTGAATCAACTCTCCTGTATCTGGGAGCTTACAACATTTAAGGCACATGCTGCTAGAGAGCTCTTGCCTTAATCTAGCCTTAGTGAAAGGAATGAGAGGAGTGGCATAAGAACAGTGTGCAACTCTAGGCCACTTTGCATGTTACATTTTTCCCCCATGATACAGCTGGGTTGGAATATGTGTGCACACTCTCATCTGCATTGCTTATCAAATCCATTTACTTAAAGTGCAAGCTGTTACCCTGCACATGCCTGATCTCATCTGATCTTGGAAACTAAGCAGCATCAGGCCTGGTTAGTACTTGGATGGGAGACCACCTGGGAATACCAGATGCTGTAGGCTTATACCATAGTCTTTTGAGACTGAAGGTTGCCAACCAAGCTATTAAGTTCAATGGTACCTACTCCCAGGTAAGTTTGCATAGGATTGCAGCCTTAACTAATTTTTTGCATTGTACAGTACTTCGTTGGTGCACATGCTTTTTCTTCCATGGATGGACACAACTCTACATTCATGTAAATCCATCTGGAGAGATACATATACAGGTGGGTCTTTCGTATCCACAGGGGATCCGTTCCCAGACCCCTGTGGATACCAAAAATTGCGGATAATCAAATCTGTGATTTTCTTCAAACCTGGACTCTGAACATGACCAGAGCCATGCTCCAGTTGCATCTGGAGCCCTTCTGATCCATGGAGATGCAGCACGCCACTGTGTGCTGCCTCTCTGCGGATCTGAATGCTGCCCGGAGCCTTTAGAATGCGACTTTGGGTTTTGGGCCTGCCTCACCCTGGCTCAGAGAATTTCCCAGACGTGGCCAGAACTAGGTTCCGGTCGTGTCTGGGAGATCTACAGGGGGAGTGATCCAAGGATCCAGCATGCACAGTAGGTAAAATCCACAGATGCCAGATCCGTGGATAAAGAGGCCCCACAAGAGGCCCCTATGAAAGCAGGAAGCAAACAAGGGTATTTCAGGGAGCTGTAACAGAGAGTCAAGGGAAGAGCAAAGCTGCTGCATCACTGAAACACTTTTAATGGGTTTGAGTGTGGATGGTTCAGGGCCCAATCCTATGGATTGCAGCACCAGCGCTCTGCCAGCACTGCTAACCTGGGTTGTTGCAAAAGTGCCAAAAGTAGCCACTGGATCTTAGTGCCTGAAGACAGACGCAGAATGTTCCCAGCGGTATGACCGCCAGTTGGTAGCAGGGCTTTTTGGGGTGATGGGGAGAGTGGAAAGGGGGCAGAACTGGGCAGGGAAGGGGAGGGGCAGGCCCAGGAGGGAAGCAGAGATGGTGGCAGGCTCTGGCGCCATATCCTAACGTCCCTCCCAGATCAGGAAACCAGTCACAGGTCTCCTTGGTTCTACTCCCGCTCAATAGCAGGTGCAGATTTGAGATGACCCATTAGAGCCACCTGGGTGTTACACGGGGTAAAGGACCATTTGTTTCCTTACCCTGAGGACACCTGGTGCTGCTTCTCTGGCCCCATAGGATACAGCGGTTGCCATTTTGGTGCCACTGTAGTCCTGGGCGCTATGGAAGCATGGGATTGGGACTCTGTAAGAGGCAGTTTCATACATATGTTTACTATCACAGTTTCACAAAAGTTGTGTTCCATGTGCCTTTTCTGCAGGGGTGGCATCAGACAGCAGGCACTACAGAAGGTCAACACCTACCACAGACAGTCAGCGATTGCTAGGCTGACTTCTGAACTCTCCGTTTCAATGAAAGTGGTAGCACCTAGTGTGCCGTCCATGACTGGGTGACCCTAGGGCCCTCACCAACCTGGCAGTGGCATTGCTTTGCTGATCAAGGTTCAGTAGACATTCACCAGAAACAGGACCTTTTCAGCAGCAGTACCAGTCTTATGGAATGCCTACCAGGTCCAGATTTTAGCCACTGGTCTTAAGCCTTGTGTTTAGAAAGCCTTTGCACTGGTCTGAGACCCTTGGGTGTGGTTTTGCAGCATGCTGTCTGCTTGGTTGTTTATACAGAGTTTTGAATTACTGCCTTATCACTTTATTGAGATCTTTGCTTCTGCTTTGTTCCTGCATTTTATATTTTGTTTTACTGGGCTTTCTGCACATTGATGGAGGTTTTTCTTGATTTTGTTCTGAAACTCAGCCTGGGTCTGTTTTTAAAAGTCGAGTGTAAGATACACATTTTCAAAACAAAGATATAGAAATACACATTCACATAACATTTCACTAGCCTTGGCTTTTTATACACCCAATTATCAGCACAAGTTGTTTTGTGAATTTCATAATCACCCTATAGATATCATTGGAAAAAAAATATTAGTTTATAAAACTCGTAGAAAGAGGTAGAGTATTTATTCACCTACCTCATAGGACTGTTGTGCTGATTAATTCGTGAGTATTTGCTCAGTAGTTAATATCTTATACATCATCTAAGTGCTAGTATTCCCTCCCTTCCCTTGACTTTGCTGCTAATGTTGTCCCTTGTTCATTTTTAATTGCTTTTAAATCTGTGTGCATAGAGTACTTAATTGTCAGGATCTCATTACATCTGAGCTATGTTTATTAAAAACGATGCTTTTAGCACTGGATACATTATAGCACATTCTTCCAAATGCTGAACAAAATGAGTTTGCACAAATGGAAAGCTTAGGTGATAAAAGCAACCACCACTACACAAACCTGATTATCAAGGGCTGCAAAATTTCTGGTAAATGGGAATCATTCCTGTTAGTTATTATGGTATCAACAAAAATCAGTTCTTATCAAATTTGCCACCATTACCTCCCCACCCCATTCTGGAAATCTAGCTAACACCAATAAAATTGCTAGCCAGTAAAATTGCAACAAATCAGGTCCACACATTAAGTTCTCATCCAAACCATACCACAGTTCACATAAGCATAACCAGTATTTTGGAATATTTACAACCTGAGTCTAACACGTTTACTTGGTTGCAAGTTGCACTGAGTACCATGGGACTTATTCCTAGGATGTATGCTTAGGATTGCAACCTTAAAAGTGCAGACTGCATCCATTTACGTTCCATAGATGTCAGTGAATGTGCCACATCTATAAATATGTACAGACCTTAGGCCTGTTGATTTTGTTCGGTTTTTGTGTTGCTTTGGAGAAAAAAAGAAACCCAATCAGTTGTATGGAGACATTTACATTTCTGCTTTCACTCCACAGGGCAAGACAGTTGGAAGAAAGGAAGGGGAAGTACGTATTTTAAGGCGTAAGGAATAACTGTTCTAAAAAAGAGTAATATTTGTACTGCCACATGCAAGTAACTGAGGGCCCAACCCTATCCAACTTTCCATTGGTTCTCCAGGTGTAATCCTAAACTCAGGCAGGGTTGGATACTATTTACAATACACGATATACTGGACTGCCTTTTGGTTCCTTCTAATTAGGATGGCCAGATGAAAAGA
This sequence comes from Tiliqua scincoides, assembly GCF_035046505.1. Taxonomy (NCBI): domain Eukaryota; kingdom Metazoa; phylum Chordata; class Lepidosauria; order Squamata; family Scincidae; genus Tiliqua; species Tiliqua scincoides. Next base: position 44,653,813 of record NC_089822.1, read on the forward strand.
AAAAGAGGCTCCTGATCGTTTAATCGTGTAGTAAAGCTGTGTTCACTTAAACATTCTCCAACACAGAATTCCTATCCTTTTGGTGTTTGGACTTTCTAAATGTTATAGAACTATAAAGTGCTAAGAAAGAATTGTTGAGGTTTCCTAAATTTGCATGTCAACCTACCTATTCCAGCTAATTTCTTCTTTAAATGTGGTATATTTTTTATCCAGATAAAGTGGAAAGAACACAACCTTGGAAAAAGCAGTGAATAATGCTGCAGCCTAAAGGAATTCATGGACTGATTTCCATTCTCAAAGACTTTCATTATGATGCCAGCATGGTTTTCCCTTTAAAAAGTAAAAGCTCCCCATATTTTCCCAATGTCATGCAGATAAGATACTCTATGCAAACCAAAGGAAAAGGTGAGGTTGGCAGTCTACTTAATGTTAAGAAAAGGCAAAAACAGCCAGAAACACAATGGCGTAAAAAATCCTTCAGTTCATACATGCAAGGAGCCAAGCTCTGTTAGGTACTGCTTGTCCATCATGCTGAGCAAATTGGATAGATTATTGTCTTTCTAAAAGTGGTGTGGCCTGGTCACTGAGAAGAGATAATGGGCCTAGTAGGCAGCTGGCAGTTTTAAGAATTGAAGCCTATACCAACCAGAAGCAGGGTTGACACCGTTGACATCACTCAGGGCCCAATCCTATCCAATTTTCAAGCACGGATGCAGCGGTGCAAATGGAGTGTGTGCTGAATCCTGAGGTGGGGGCAGTCACAGGTGCCTCCTCAAGGTAAGGAAAAATTTGTTCCCTTAACTTGGGGCTGCATTGCAGCTGCATCAGTGCTAGAAAATTGGTTAGAACTGGGCCCTCAGTCTAAGAACATCTTCAGGGAAGGCCAGGCCAGGCCAGTTTGAATGGGGTAGAAACAAGACTGTCTACCATGTGCTTGCTATTACATCCCTGTAACAGATGATAATCTCTATGCATTTCTATTTAATGTAATGTTATGATGTTATTTATTACATCTTTCTTCTGCCCTATCTCCATTGAGTTCAGAGAAATATACAGTTATACCCTGAGATATGCCCATTTGAGTTACAAGAATTTGACTTTCTGAGGAGTTTCATTTAATACCCCTCCTTCAGTTTAGAAGGCATTTCTTTGCATCTACACATTTGGATTTCACCTGCCTCGCAAGCAGCTGACCAAGACAGGATGCCACCATGCAGTCATCTTCACAGTGTTGCAGTGACCCTTGGGGGAGCAACCAAAGCCCAGAGCTTGCTGCTCTGAAGAATATTAGATAGCTATTTACTTGTATATGAAGTCTGAGCTTAAAACTATGCTGCTGAGCCTGTGTGTTAAAAGGAAAGACTAATTTTTAAAAGCACACAGGACAGGGAAGATTTTTTTTTTCTGTGGTTTGAAGATGCTTTCAAACCGAAAAGTTTTTTGTGGTTTGAAAACAAAGGAACATTCACTGTGTTTGTATTTTATCTATTGTGTTGAGAACACTGGGCACACGGCCAAGTTCAGCAATTCGTTTGACTTTTAGTTTTGAACTTGCTTGGACATTTAACTTAACATACTTTCTAACATGTGGAAACTAAAAGAAGGCTTAAAACAATGAAAACAGGCATACAGGTAACAAAAGAAAGATCAATATGGCATTCTTGGCTAACTTTACAAAACAATTGTTTAACTAACATTTTATAAACTGATAAATAAAAAGGCATGGTATCAGTATGGAATTAAGAAACATATAAGAATAAAACAAAAAGGCCTTAAGGGCTTGATTAAAACTATGGGACTAGAGAAAAAATTTTTGCTGGAACAGAATGAGACTAGAAAATCATTTTCTGATGAAACAGAATGGAATCAAAAAATCTTTTTCCTGATGAATTTAAACTATGGGATCAGGAGAAATTTTTTGATGAAGCAGAATGGGATCAGAAAATCATTTTCTTGGTGAATTCAGGGAGGTCCTTTAAGGGCCTGATGAAAGCCTTTGGATCAGAAAAGGTTTAGAATCAGTCAAAGCTATGGGAACAGGGAGACTTTTAAAAAGCCTGAATAGCTTTGTTATTACCTTTACATAAACATCTTAGAAAAGAAAAAGGTATAACTCTGACTAAAACTAAACTAAAATACGGTTTAGTTTGACTTTAAAGCTGTGATAACTGCTGCTGATGGACAAAATGGCTGATGGTTGCCATTCTGAAAGGTGTGTGGAATGAGAAACACTGAAAAGTTAGGGAACTACTACAAACTAAGCTGAAAGGGAGGGGTGAGTTTAGCTTGTTGGTAGCAGTTTGAGGATCAGAACTGGTTTTACTGACCTTCCCTTTGGTATATAACTACTTTAGCAATGGGGATTGAGCATCTGACTGGTTTTAAAGAGAGATTTGCCTGTGTTACTTGGGCAAGCTTAAAATCTTAACTCTTTGTTTTTTTATAATGGGTAGAGTGATTGTTAAGACTTCTTGACTTTGAAGTCTTATTGCTTGCTCCCTACTTTTTCTAACAAGGGAAATGATGGCTTCTGGATAGCAGAACACATTTTTTGAGGGGTTAGATAAAAAACATCTATTTTTTTATCTAAGCTATTTAAACATCTGGGGAGAAAATAGCTTGTGTTGCAGGATTTTGACCTTTCTTAAGGTGGTCAAACAGTGGCTTTAACAATTGTTATAAATGTTGCTTCTAAACGTTACAATTACACCAAAGTTAACTGTTGGGGGACTTTTAATTCAGGTGTTGCAGGTACAACATGAAATAATAGCACTTTATACTCTTTACTACAAATAAAGTGCTTGTATTTGCACTTTTTCTGATACTATATAAAAACTAAACTGTTATGAAATTTAAGGCAGGTCTTATAAGAAAAAAGGATTTACTTGGGAACCTGCTATTAAAATCCATATGATAAATGGCTATAAGGCTCAATTTACGCTCAGCTGACACGAAGTTGGGCTATTTAACATGCTTTGGGCTGTTTAGCATGCTTTTGGAAAAAACTTAGCTAATGATACTTCTGGCTTTCTTTTTAAGTGGTTGGAACATTACTGAGCTATACTGCATTCTGTGCAGGGGTTCTTAGGAACTTCCAACCATAGGGAACTAAATGATATGGATGTTTTAATTCTCCAGCATCTGTGCTAGTGATGCTGTTTTTAAATGTAATCTGTACCTCTTTTGGCACAGAATGGGGGAGAGTTTTCTGTTTTTTGACTGTTTGCCTTTGGGCATTCTGACCTTGTTTTATAGGGAGAACTATGGACAGCTTTAAAGACTCTTTTGCTATTAAGTTTTCTGATGCTATTGCATTTTGAGCCATGGTTTCTATATGGGATGGCTGCTTGTTTTAGCTGGGTTGGTGCAGAGGAGGAAAAAGAGAAATATAAGCTGATATATAGTCTGGCGGAAGAGGGCTTGTAGCACGGTTTATTTCCTCTGACTGTGTTTGCAGCTCTACTTGTAGAGCATAAGTTAGGATGGTAAATTAAGTCTGTGACCTCTTGGGAGGAAACATGGTGCTGAGCTTTGCTAAAGAGAAACAGTAAATCATTGCTGCGGTATTGATAAGCTTGTACCTATACTTACCAATGCTATACTTACCTGGATCCTGAAGTCAGGATGAGTGAGCTCTGTAACCTGTGCAAGGCGGGTAAGATAGCTGTTGTCGTGGCCCCTCTTTCAGGGTCAGACGAAACATGGCCCCTGTTTCAGGGTCATGTGAAGCAATGAATGGGAAGCAACCTGAAACAGGCTACTTGATATAGAAAAGAGTATAAAAAGTGTGTAGCCGAAGGCTTGTACTATTTTTATACTTACTTAAGTACTTATGCTTACCATTGGGATCTTGAAAGATGAATGAGCTCTTTAACCCTTGCCGGGCGTTGATAAGCGATTTTCTTGGCCCCACGGGCTGGGCGCCTGATGTAGCAGCGCAGAATGCTGCTCTGGGAAGCACCCAAGGCTTTTTGGGGCCTTGGTGCTTGATGGGAGACACACAAGACTGTACCTTGTTGCCTGAGGGAGAGTGCTAAAGAGAAGCACTCTGAGGGTTTGACAGTTAGAATTGGAGCAAGTCAAGGCAATGAGTTCGGAGGCAGAGGACAGGCCGTTTGATCAAGACTACCTGGCTCTACTATACTCGCTCATTGCAGAAAGTCTCTGCCTGCTGCGCTAGATGTAGCAATAATGCTACCTGGGAAGCAGCCCGAGACCCCGGAAGTCAAGGACTGCTTGATGTGGCGCAGAAGCCAGAGCAAGAAAGGATCCCCATTTGCTGTGCTAGATGTAGCTGCGAATGGGGAACAACAAAAGAAGTCAGGCTGCTAGAAATAAGAAAAAGCAAGGGTTCCTATGCCAGGGTGCCAGAAGTCTCTGTGCCATTGCTAGAAGTTGCAGGGGGTCCCTGTTGTTCCCAGGTTCAGATGAAGCAATGAATGGGAGCAGTCTATAACAGGTTGCTGAATAAAGCAAAGCAGAAAGCAAAGCAATTTGTCTGCCATACTTGGCTGGCCCACGTCTGGGCACCTAGCATAGCCACAAAGTTGCTGAGAAGCAAATAGACCTCAAAATCAGATGCTTGTAAAAGCAAATGCAGTGAGAAGTCAGAGAGACAAAAGAAATCCAAAGGTTGCGACGCAAGGCTGCTTGGAAAACACACAAGGCTGTAAGAGTGAGGCTAGAGCAATAGAAAGTCAAAGCAATAGGTGGGAGGTAGACAGCGGACAAGCTGTTTGAATAAAAAAAAACAAGACAGCCTGTCTACTGTACCTGACTGTTGCAGAGAGTCTCTGTCCTAGGACCAGAAGTCTCTGTCCCAGGATTAGAGGTCCCTGTTCTAGGATTAGATGTCCCTGTTCGGGCGCCAGATGTTGCAGTGACCCTTGGGGGAGCAACCAAAGCCCAGGGGTCAGGTTGCTGGATATAGGTGCGAGAGCAGAAGCAATGAATGGTTAGACAGAAAATCAAGAGACAGCAGACATATTGAGGGTTGAGAGTGCAGAGAGAGAGAGAAGCTGATTCTACTAGCCTCCTCCTGCGTTTTTATTGTACTTGCAACATTGCTACATTCGGTTCTCAGATAAAGCCACATTAGAATCTCTTACAGGGGTGAGAACAATGGGTGCTTCTTCACAGAGTGCTGTATCAGCTATTGTCACACTTCAGCCTGGGAACTAGCATTCCTGTCGGTTTGCCAACAAGGGAGGGTTTGCCCGTAATTGCCATCACACCAAGGCTTTCTGTGTGCTTCTGCTTAAGCACTTAAAAACACCACATCACAGTGTATAGCTGGTACACACTGCATTAAGTTCTCTTCTCAGAGTATCTGTGGTTTGCTAGTTTCTGATAATCTTGTGCATTAAAGGGTGAGCTACATAAACAGTGAGTATATATGTATGTTTTGTTTGGGAGCTTAATCTTAAGTGTGTGTTATGTAATGCCTACAAAGGAGCTTAGCGAGAGTAAAAGCACATGGTAAATAGCCATGTTATATAGTAATGAATCAAGAGAAAATGCTTTGTTAGGTTGCATTATGATAACTGATCACTACTGAAGTAATTGTGAAGTTCCTGCTGCTCAGGATGGGAAATATGAAACAATATGCTTTCAAGAATTTGGAATCAAAGGGATGAAGAGAAGATGATGAGAGGAGATGGAGCGCCAGGTCCTGCTCAAAGGTGATATGTAAGAAACACTGGCTCAAAGTCAAAGCTCCTGCCACATGCACATGCACTGTGATGTCAACACAGGTGTATGCTGCATATGTAGGATTCTGCACACACTTCAGTGGAGGAGAGATATTCATTTGTTATCTCTTCTGTATGCATTGATGCCCAATGAGGGATCAGGTGTTCAAAGGGGGCGCCCTGCATATGCTCATTAGAGTCCCTATGACACCTCAGTAACAACCATTCACCAGCCAAAGACAAGCCAGGGGACAATATAGATAATGAATGTGATGCAAAACCTAGAACAATCTTTTGGTGCTTGACCACATGACTGCCTTCGGTTGCCAAATTATAAACCCTGACAGACTTCTTAAACCTTTAGGAGTTGTATAGAAGAGAAAATATCCATTGGGGCAGGGTGATGGTGGCATGGATGCTGCAATCTCTGTCATCCTAACCACCTTTTGTCAAGTCACCTCAATCACACAAATCACAGTGCACATGAATACAGCCCAAGTTGGGAGGTAACAAAATAACTCCATAAGCACAAAAGAAGAGCAAATGTCCATCTACTCCAGTGTCCTGTTTCCAATAGTGGCCTGATAAATGCTTCTAGAAGCCCACAAGCAGGGCATGAAAGCAAAAGCTCCCCCCCCCCATCATTCTCCATCAGCAACTGGTATTCAGAGATACTTAGAGCATGGAAGTTCCATTTAGGCCCAAAACCTAACCAACTTTCCGGCACTGGCATAGCTGTGTCCATGGAACAGGTGCTTCAGCCTGCAGTTGGGTGGCACTCACAGAGCCCTCCTCAAAGTAAGGGAATGTTTCTTTCCTTATCTTGCAGCTGCATTGCCCTTGTGCTGGTGCTGGAAAGTGGGTTAGGATTGCTCCCATAGCTGCTGATTGTCCTGTCCATGCTCAGCAGCTACTGTTAGGCCAATTCCCCATGAATCTGTCTAACAGTGCAATCCAATGCATGTCTACTCAGAAGTAAATCCCACTGTGTGAGGCCTACTCCCAGGAAAGTTGTGTTTAAGATTGTGGCCTAATTCTTTTTAAAGCAATCTAAGCTAGCAACCATCACCATATCCTACAGCTCTGAATTCTATACATTAATTATATGTTATGCAAAGGAGTACCAAGTTAGCGGCATCTTGCCAGAAGTCCACTAAGGGGCACACTAGCAAGCCTAGTCTTGAGGCACTTACACAGGGGTTGCTGGCCAGTGTGAATCACCCCATATTATGCTTAAATACTTGCGTTTCAATGGCAAGGGTATAATTGGTATGATGGTTTTATGATGAGATGTCAAAAGCTAAGGCAAGAGAAAACAGAAGTTTCTTCCTTAAGGGATTATTTCTTGGCATAATGTGAGGATAAGTGCCTTTTTAAAAGCATTGCTTCATTATCTAGGTTTGCCAAATATACTGTAAGCATTTAATTGGGGATATATTTAACTGAGGTAAAAATGGATTTAGCTCTATGCAGCATCAGGTTTCTCTTCTAAAACTTGTTAATAATAGCACTGTTACTGCAAATTTTATATTTTGTATAAAGGTCGCTCATGAAAGAAGCACTTATGTGTTTAGTGCAAACTCTTATAGGTAAACATATATATTGCTCTGTTTGGTTCCATGAATCAAAGCACTGAGCACGTATGTAAGTATATTTGCTCTGCCAAGACCATAAAAAAGGAGCGGTTTATCCTATTCACACCCATAGACAATTTAAACTAGAGTATTTAAGCCAGTTCAGTCACATTGAATTCAACTGATCTAAATCAGCTTCAGTCAAAGTTGGCAGCCCCATTCAATAAATGTGTCATCAGAACATTTTCCCAGGGAAGTAAGTGTGTTCAGGTTTTCAACCTTAATGTGTTTGTAAATAGCAGTATCAAATTTTGACTTCTGTTCCTGTTCTGCTTCTTATAAAAGTGTCATACAAATTATACTTTTGCCATACTGGCCATGAATCTGATTAACGTCCAGTATCCGAACTTTCAGTTCCAATTCTGGAAGTAAAGAGTACCAACCCTTAGAGATCTTAAAACCATATGGGGATGCTTTAAGGGATGAAGGAGGGCTCAAAGGTGAACAACAATCTGAGACAGACCCATCAGTGGAACCAGTATGTTTGCCACAAACAAAATTTGCAGATGTAGTACACAAGCCTGAGCCAGGGCAACTTTGAAACCTACAGTGCAGAGATGTCACAGTACCAGTAAGAATCAGTACTGCCTGGGAAACACCATGTGAGTAGTAAAGAAGCTATTAGGCAAACTGTGCATTTGCATTGACCCAAAGCCTCTAAAACAAGCACCAAAGAGATGTTGCTATCCATCACAGATTACATATTGCGAAACTTTCAAAAGCCAGCATGCTTATGGTTTTCTGAAGTGAAGAATTGACTTTGGCATTAGTGGTGGACCTCCCGTTAAGTTCAGTGGGGCAAATGCCCCAGGCACAAGCCTCTCTGAGGCTCTCTGAGGCTTCCAACGGGGTCGGAAATTGTGCTTCCAGTTTCCTGGAGGCACAGTTTAAAGCAGGGGTGTCCAAACATTTTGGCAGGAGGGCCACATCATCTCTCTGACACTGTGTTGGGGACCAGGAAAAAAATGAATTTACATTTAAAATTTGAATAAATTTACATAAATGAATTTATTAGAGATGACATTTATATGAATGACTGAAGGTCTTGGAGTAGCTCAAGGCCTCTAAAAGGCCTTGAACAAAGCAAGGCTGGCCTTTCCTCTGCTGCCACTGCTGCATCACAGGCGTGAAACAGCAAGCAGTGGAGAAGCCCTTGTCCCACAGCTCAGGTGAGAGATTGAACAGTCGTCATCATGCTGAGAAAAGTTGCAATGGGCCAGCATGCTCCAGCAAATCTCCAGAAGGCCAGAGGCTCATTGGAAACTGGGAGCTCCCCAAGGGCTGGATTGGGAGCCCCCAGGGGCCGCAAGTGGCCCCTGGGCTGGGGTTTGGGCACCCCTGGTTTAAAGCATCGGGGAAGCCTTAGGAAGTTTTCCCGATTCAGGCACAAGTCATGCGAGGCTCTGTGAGCCTCAGATGAGTGTGTGTGTGTGTGGGGGGGTGGATTTCTATGTGGGGGAGCAGTGACAGCCCTCAGTGGGGTGCCATCACAGACCTTTGCCTCAGGGCGAGGGGCTAGGGAGGTCCGCCACTGTGTGGCATGTAAGAAAATAGAAGAACCCTTCTATATACCTTTCCCAGTGACGTATACCTCTCCCAGTGCTGCTCACAGCAACTGCTATTCAGAGGCACACTGTGTCTGAATCGGTCAAGAACCCACCAGTTTGGGAACCACTGCCTTACATCATTCAGAGTGATGCAGAAGTGGAGCAGGATCATGGCAAGAAATCACAAACTTTCTTAGGGCCCAATCCTATCCAACTTTCCAGAGCTGAAGCAGCTGTGCCAATGGGGCGTGCACTGCATCCTGCAGTGGGGTGGGGGAATTACAGAATTACAGAAATTACAGGCCTCCTCAAGATAAGGGAATGTTTGTTCGCTTATCTCAGGGCTGCATTATATCTGCATCAGCACTGGCAGGTTGAATTATATAGGATTGGGTCCTTATAGTGATGCAGAGACAAATATATTCAAAGGAATGCAAGAAAAGTAAAACAAAACAGAAATAGGTTGTATGTACGGAACAGATACTAACAGCAGAGGTTGTGAAAGCAGACCCTTGCAAGACTGAGGCAATGAGAGACATAGGAGCTTTAGCAGATATGATGAAATGGGTTATTGTAATATGTTATTAGAATGATATTCTAGTCCATTTCTGTCCTCATTTGGCCATAATTGCAGTAGCAATTTGCCAGGCAGGGTTTTGAAAGTGAATGGGGAGGTCCACAATAGGAAGCTCTTAGTCTGGTGAAACAATGCTTACAAATGTCCCAGTGTTGCAAATATTAATCAGCCAGGCCAACAATGAATAGTCCAATGTGATGAAAGGCTTAGGTGGAGTACTTTTACAAGACTGCCTAATCAAAAGCAAAACAATTCCTCCTGTGTGATAATACTAAATTTTTTTAAAAAAATTTAAAGGCATACTTTCAGAGTACAGTACTCTATTAAATGAATGACTTCCATAATACCCAACATTAAAAAGCATTTTTCTTCATTAATGACATTAAGACACTGGAATATAAATAAACAGGTGGTGCCTCTAAATCCATGAGAAATCTATTTCCAGACCCCCCCCCCGCCCCCCAGAGACAGAAAAATGCAAATATTGAAATCTGCAGTTTTCAAAGCCCACCTGAGCTCTAAACACAACCAGAGCCTTACTCCAGTCATGTCTGGAGCTGTCCTGAGCCTTGGAGAGGCCGCAATGGCCTCTCTGAGGCTTAGAAAACCACTCAAACGCATACAGAATAAGATTCCGATCATGTCTGGGAGTTCTGCAGGGGGGCAATCTGCAGGTTCGGCATCATCATTGAGGCAAATCCATGGATGCCAAATCTACTGATAAAGAAACCTCACTTGTACTGTACGTTTTAAGTGATGTATGAAATTTGGCAGATTAAAATTATGTCCGTCACTTGTATATCCTGCTTAAAGATAATTGCATGCTTTGTTTTTTGTACATACATGTTTTAGTCTCCTCTACCACCACCCTTCAAAGGTGGCTGACACAGCAAGCAAAGAATCAGGAACAAAGCTATATAGCTGTCCTTTGATCCCAGCACTCCTCCTTCTGAATAAATCCCTCTTGCCTTCTACTTTGAAATAAAAAAGAGTCTGGCAGCAGCCCAGACCTGTGGGTCTTCTTCAGCTGCAGTGGCTCACTCATGCAGCGGAAGTAGCATTTTGAAGGCAGCACAGATCCAGTCAGCTTGGTTCTCTGCAAGAAATCCTTCAGATTCCGCTGAACCCTAACTTGAACTGTGGTCCAGGGATTGGTGCCTGAACTCATAAAAAATATTACTTCCATGGTTTTACACCATTGAGGAAACAGGGGGATTTGGAACAAAAAATAAAAAGTGGTTTTTGGGGTTAAGCTGCTTTTTTTCCTGTGCCACTCCTTTGCTCCTATTTGCAGACTTCCACAACTGCTTTTCATTTTCTTTTTTAAAAAAGGCAGCCATTCCACATCTCTGCTATGTACCATTTAATCTGGCTTTCAGCCTCAACAGAAAGATGATGTATTGTTGTGCTGGCGGCTTAAAACATGGTTGGCTTATTACCAATGTGTAGTTTGGCCCCTTGTTCTTACTGACGTAGTAAGCTGAGTCTGGGTTTTACCACATCCAACTGCATATAGGGGTGCACGTGATTCAATGTGCCTCTCTGCAAATAAAATTTGGGACACTGTTGCAAATCACCTTGAGGGCTTTTTAAGTGGAAAGGCCGTTCGGAAGTATTTTAAAATAATAACTAGACCCTTCTGTTTGACATGTTAGTTTATTTGTACATATTGGTATGTCTTCTCACAAGCGAGCATGCCATTGTTTATGTCCAGTGACGTGGTACAAGTGTGAACTGAGCCTTATACTACGTGCCATGTATTTAACAATGTGATCTAAAGTGACACTGTTATTCTTTTCTCTTATTTTTTTTGTAACAGTTTATGTCCCTACTTCAAATCTCACCTTTCCCACAAATTCACTAGGTACTGTTATACAAGCCACTTTTCATTAGCCTCAGATCCCCATTTGTAATATGGAGATAACAATACTGACAGACTTGACCAAGTTGAGAGAATTACAATAAAACAATGTACATGTTTGCATACTTGCCTTCCAGCATGACTACTGGAAAGAGCTATACTGTTTGCTTCTTGCCTATCTATTTGCAGAATCAGCACAAGTTAGAACAGTATGAATTAACCCAGGGTGCACCTTAATATCTGGTGGAACAAGTCTTAATCTTGTACAAAAATATCACCCTTTAAACAGCATTCTGCATTTATCCCTCATCCTTTTCAGACAAAACTCTTATCCCAATCTTTGATTGTCCTTGACCAGAATTTTCCCCAAGAGAGTACTCTCAAAATAATCTCAAATTCCACACCGGGAAATATTTCTCATCAGCACATCCTAAATATTTTTAGACTAAGTATGACATTGTTATGCAGTGTACCGGTATTCAATCACATTTGGGGAATATATCAAAATGGTTTCAGAAACTCACTCTCTATGTAAGCCGTTTACACTAATGAAAAGATGAATTGCCTCAGCAAGTTACTGAGAGCTGCTGGGTGCTCAGCATTTTAAAAAAAAAAATCAATCCACTTATTTAAGAGCTTAAATATGGATTTGGGAGTTTAGATAGTCATTCATTTTCATGCTTTAAAAAATGGGTGTTACAAGAGTCTAAACTCTGCAGGTCTGGAGATGAAAAACCTCTGCTCTCTATGAAAAGAGTGCTATGTGTTTCATGTCTCTGGGATGCAAGGGTAGAATCAGTGTCTGGAATAGAATTGGGCATTCAGTGCATCTCAGCTTTCATTTTTAAATGAAACTAGAAGCACAATCCTATGTGTGTCTACTCAGAAGTAAGTCCTGTTGTGGTCAGTAGGGTTTACTCCCAGGAAAGTGTGCGACTGTAGCCTAAGTTTCTTGTAAATATATTGGCAGGTTCTACTGAAGGTTGAGGAGAAGGATTTCTAGATCTCCTGAGAGTAAAGCATTAGTGCTTGGAACAGTTTGCACTCTTGTCAGCTTCTTATGACAATTGTAACTCTGTAGACCAGGGATGTCAAATGTGGAAGCTCTTTCTCTAACCCACATGATAATTGGCTCTCTCAGCATCACCCTTTTAGCCATGCTGTTTCTACCAAAGCTCTGGGAGGAAGAGACAGAAGGAGGTCTCAGAAGGCAAGGAACACTATGGGGGAAAGGGTCAGACCAAGAGAGGTGAGAGAGGGAGATGCGGCTGAGGCCCTAGGAGAGCCCAATTATCAAGCAGGTTGCCCTTTCAGCAGTGCTGCTTCTACTAAGGCAGAGCACCTCTCAACTGCTGAGCAGCAAAGTGACACCTTGATAGAAGCAGTGCTGCTGAAATGGCAGCCCGTGTGATAACTGGGCTCTCCCATATATTGAAAATACAGTATTATAGAGATTTGCATATTTTCTTTTCAGTCATTTGCAGGTAATGAATTCCTATGGAAGAGCAAAGTGCTTATTTCTGGCCATCATCTGCTTAATGACATCTTCCTGCTTAATGATGCCACTTCCAGCCCTCAGCAGGCACCATGAATGCTATTTGGCCCTCTATATGAAACAGGTTTGACACCCCTGCTGTAGACCTATGTATAGACCCTGACTGCAGAAGGGGGGGGGGAGAGAGCATGGCCCACCTTCAACCTAGCCGGGATTGACTACCATTTGGTGACTGGCTGACTGCCATCTAATCATTATAACATTATAAAATTATGTAAATTTGGTGCTTTATTTATTTATTTTATTCTTTCTTCCTCATCACTTTTGTATCACACAAGTTGAAAATTGCTGGGCCATATAATCACAGGATGAAAGACTAGTCATGTCTGACTGGTTTTGCAAACTCAGAATTGTATGGAACAGTGCTTATAATAGGTTAACATGAACATGATGTAAAACTGCATTCCTTCAAAAGGAGAGAATAATGGAAAATTAGTTCTTACTTGCTGCAACTAAGATTGGTCATCAAATTTTGTAGCATCAATAATGGCTAAACTACTTTTAGTCTCAACTATTGTTTTATCAAGGTGACCAAAAATGAGTAATTCAGGACATTCGAATTGCCAACTGCCAAATTTGCCAATTGCCAGAATAGAGTCCCACTATATTTTTTCTAGAAAACCATCAAACTTGCAAATGCTAACACCACAAATGAGAAGTTAACTGTGGAAGCACAAGAACTGAATCACTATTGTGGGCAATGATGAAGAGACAAGGGAGTTATCTCCCCTGCAGATAATACATTTTTCTTTAGGAACTCTATGGATGTAAATCATATAGAAAGCTAGGCCAGCTTTCATAAAGAGCCAGGCCAATGGCCTGCCTTCCCAGCACTATCTGTTCTGATTGGCAGATGCTCACCCGTGTCTTTCACAGATCTTTAACTGCAGATTTCACTCCACTGAAATCTGATTAAACTTGCAATCATGCATGCAAAGCATGTGGTCTGCCACTGAGCTGCTTCTTGCTTTAGAAACACAGATGCAGCTTCTCCGATCTGAGTCTTGCAGCAATCTAGCTGCCTGCTTCCCACCACTGAACTGAAAAGCAAGGATGAAGCTTTTTAACAGAGCACCAACAGCATTTAATATGTAAACGCACCTAACAGGCCTGCAAATTGATGGGCTCAATCCTAACCCACTTTCCAGCACTGACATAAGTGCAATGTAACTTTGAAGTAAGGGAACAAGCATTGCCATACCTTGAGGAGGCTTCCGTAACTGCCCCCCAACTGCAGGATGCAGTACAAACCCCACTGGTACAGCTATGCCAGTGCTGGAAATTGGGTTAGGATTGCGCCCTAAATCTAAATAAAACATACAACACACAAAGGGGACTTGGAGGGAAGAGAAAAAAATGTTGAACTCACTGAAGCTAAAGGCAACCTAGAAAAGACATGACATCTATAAAAAAGCTAACATGAAGATAAGGAAAAATGGATCAAAAATGACATCAAGGAAATGTGAGAAAAAACACTGGATTTTGTTTTAATAATTTCAAAACAGTACAAAAAAGGCATGGTAAATAACCAAGGGAAGACCACACCACATACAAAAAACCATGCAAGAGAAAGCAAGAAGATGAGAAATGACATAACTGAGTTGATGTATTTAATAAGAAAATTAGTACAGGTATTTGATGAGTGGTGGGAGCAAAGATAATAATAAAGAAAAAGAAACAAAGATTGATACCAAGAGTTGAAAGTACAGAGAAAAGAAAACACTTCACACACACACCAGCCATCAGTTCTCCATTACCAGGTCAGAAACTGCCTTTACAAAATCTCTTTCACTGGAGCTGCTCTTAAGGAATAGATGCTATCTCTCTGGATGTGCTGAACTAAAACTGAGGACATCATTACGAAGGGCAATCATTTACGTGAGTACTGTACTTCTTGCCATGTGAGGTAGCACTCTGATATACACTCATCTGGAAGTAAGTCCCACTGAAATCAGTGGAACTTACTTCTGAGTAGATGTGCTTTGGATTGTGTTGAAATTTTCCTTGACTTTGATCTGTGAAAATATTCACCTTATTTACAAAGCTATCGCTTATTTCCTGTCAGTCTCAGTGGAACCTCGATTTGAGCTGCCAGTATCTAGCATCCAGACCCAATAAACTTACGCGAAGAAAAAAAAGCACTTTTGTACAAAACTAGAGTACTATGGAATGCTTGCTCTTGGTCATTATATCTTGCTCATGATATGAAGGTGTATGATCAACTCTGACTCAGGGAGAGTTCAGAACAGGCTTTAGGACAAAGTAGCAAAATGTTGACTACAGGATTACAACAAATCTAGTAGACTGCAAGTGTTACAGGGCACAATATAACCAGTATAAATATAAGTATAAAGGGCACAATCCTAACCAGGTCTACTCAGAAGTAAGTCCTATCTTGTTCAATGGGGCTTACTCTCAGGAAAGTGTGGTTAGGATTGCAGCCTAAGAGTGTACAATCTTACAAAAAATGGTAGGAAACTATGGTAACTGCAGTCAGTTCATGTGAGTGGGAAGTTCCTGTGCAGCATTAACGGCAAAATCTTGCCTGCAATTACTATTGCTTAAAATATGTTGAAACATGGTTAAGATATGTGGAGAGAGTTTGTCAACATTTCCAAATAATTGGGACAGTTAAACTGACAACAACCCTAAATGTTTCTTAAAAACCATTAAAAAGATTCAGTAACAGCGAACAGGGGACAGTCTGTCTTGGGATGACATTGTGGCAGTGCAACAGAAGTTCTGTATTCGCCGTGGGCCAGACTTTTTTGAACTACTAGCTAAAGTGCTATCTATAGCAAAATACATTTGAAAACACTGCCATTTTCCTTAATGGCAAATGCGTACAAAATGAGTGACCCTGGTGGTCCTCTGAATTGTTTTATTTTTAAACCAGTCTTATAACAAGGAATTAATTAGAATGCATCATTTACTGCTGTGTTGGGTAATGGTTTAGTAGTTCAGGCATACGGCTTGTAGGAATCTCAGCCTCATAAAAAGGGACTCTACAGTTCAATTATTTTAGTTTCTATTCTGCAGTGATCCATGTCTTTACAGGCTGTGTAGGGCTATGCAATCTGTGACAGTTTTAAATCAGATCAGGTATGCACAAAAAACTCAGCCAAGCTATGATGGCCCTTAGTAGCAAAACAGATTTATTATAAATATAGATCTTCCAGAAAACCATAAGTTCATACCATCTACTTACTCTGCCAGATTACCGTAATTGCAGTCAAAATGCAGTTAATTCATAGCAATTTTTTCCTTGTCATCACACATGAGAACTCTTGTTTATGTTAGCACTCCTATTGGGTCTTTCACCTTCTGAAGTTGGAACACAGAATTATCAGTAGGGCAGAAATATTTTAATAATCATCTTAGGGTCCAATCCTATCCAGTTTTCCAGTGCCAGTGCAGCTGTGCCAGTGGGGCATGCACTACATCTTGTGGTGGGGTATCAGTCACAGAGGCCTCCTTAAGGTATGGGAATATTTGTTCCCTTGCCTTGGGGCTGCATTGTAGCTGCCCCCATTGCTGGAAAATTGGATAGGATTGGGTCCTTAGGCTGCAATCCTATACTCACTTTCCTGGGAGCAAGCCCCATTGACTACAATGTGACCTACTTCTGAGTAAACTTGCATAGTATTGGGTTGTCAGTCATGTTGCCCAAGCAGGAATGTCCTCAAAAGACAGTAACTGCAAATTACTCCTTTATGATGGTGGTGTCTGCACTCTGTAAACAACTAATTTCTGTGGTCCAATCTGTTCCAGGCTATGGAATTACTTGGCAAGACACACTATAGAAAAAGAGGGCAGATGCTGGATGGATCTTCTATAAAATACATCCAACCTTACCAACATTAAAAATACTTCTTAATTAATACTTCTTAATTAATGCTCATTGTCCCCTACACAATAAGGTGTGGGAATGAGCACAGAATCAATCTTATACAAATCCATTCTGCGATCCTGAAAACTAATCCTTGGTCACAGATGTTAGATATGTGCTGTATAAATAGTTGATTTCCCATTTGCACAGAGCAGTGTAAAGAATGGTGCTCAATAATCCTACCAGCAGGCACATCATGGTAAGATAGCATTCAAGTCTTGTCTTAATAGTTACATTAAAGACCTAGCATAACTAAGACTGCAGATAATCTTTTAGATATATGAACCATACAAAACAGAGGCTTACATTGAGCCCTTGCTGAGTGCAGGAGCTATTTTTTCCCTTACTCTCAGCCAGGGAATCTATGAAGTCAATATTAGTGTATTTACATAAGGATATCCTCAAGACACAGCCTAGTGCTTTTCCATGACACCACCATTCCTGTTATGAAATAACAGCGAAATACTAGACAGTAACTTCTACCTGCCTTATTCTACAAATCAGCTTCTGTAGGGATTGTAAAACTTCCTAAAGTGCATGTGATGTGTGTGGCTGTGGGTCCCTTTCACAGATAGAAACAAAGAACAAAGTTCAGTGCTGAATGCTGCAATCAATTTTAGAAGCCCCTGCTAGACCCTGGAGGCTACCCATAAATTAGACAGAATGCTTTTCATCACCAACTGGATTACTGGTACTTCAGCCTAGTGGGCATCTGCATAGCCACTGCTCCTTTCTCTCACGACTGAATAATGCAATTTTAGGCATTTTTACTCAGAAGTCTACTCCCCACTGATTTCAATAGGAGTTAGTCCTAGGTAAATGTATATAAGATTAGAGCGCCAATCACCCAGAGGTAGGGCTTCTAAGGCTATATTGTAGGCACACTTACCTGGGAGTAAGCTCCCCTGAATATAGTGGCACTTCATTTCAGAGAAATGTGTGAAGGATTGCACTGTACAAGAGACAATGCAGTTTTTAGTCAGTTTTTAATTTCAGCATATATTTCTGAACAAAACAAAGAAAAACTCCACTCTCTTGGGGGGGGGGGGGAGAGATTAACCACTAACAGGTCAAACTTTCTTTGCTTGCCTGGCCATTTGGTTCCATTAAGTTTCCAGACTAGGAGGCTACAAGCTTATTTCTTACAAGTGGACCTCAACAGGTGGGAAACCCTGGCCTCTGAGCGGCCCGCTTGGAGGCAGGCTGTGCAGCATGGCCTTTCCCAGTTTGAAGAGACACTTGGCCAACAGTCTGAGGCAAAGAGGCAAAGAAGGAAGACCCATAGTCAGGGAGACAGACCAGGGACAGACTGCACTTGCTCCCGGTGTGGAAGGGATTGTCACTCCCGAACTGGCCTTTTCAGCCACACTAGACGCTGTTCCAGAACCACCATTCAGAGCGCGATACCATAGTCTTTCGAGACTGAAGGTTGCCAACATGATGCAACTGGACAAACATTAGAAGAACTAGCGCCCAGAGTCTTTCACAATTCTCATTCTTTTGGACCCACTATGCTGAATTTCACAGGGGTGAGCGCTCACTCATGATATTTCCAGTGAGTGCCTTCCAAGATAGCAGTGCAGACATTGTTATTAATTTTAAATCCATTTTAAAAATTCTACTCTTAGGTTATAATATTGAATACAATTTATCTGCAGCAGTTCAAACTGCACTTCTGTCATGGGTTCAGCTATGATAATCTCTTCAGGGAATGGCTGGATAGTCTCCCTTGCCAGCAGCCTGTCAATAAAAACAAAGCTGTCTTTCTTTTTTCCTTGTTAAAAATTTAAAAACTAAAAAAAGAGCTTAAGAAAACACAGTTAATTTTATTCCAAGGGCACAACAACAGAGCTAACATCTAGAGCATCCTGAGCTCCTCTTCCCTTCATGTTGTCACAACAAATCTTCTGCCAGTGATTGATGTTGCTGCCTGCCAAGGAGCTTTTTCCACTGAGAGCAATGTTCTTGCCTTGCCTCTGGTGGAGTTCATCCCCTTCCTGGAGGCTCTATGCAGCTGCATGGTTCAAGAAAAATAATCTCGCCCAGAGAAGAATGCACCAAACCGGGATGTGTTTATTTCAAGGTTTTCCCAATAGAGAATGCCCCTAGCCCCCTAAAATGTTCAGCCTTCAACTTCCAAGTATGCTACCTAAAATAAATCAACCTCCACGTAATATCCCAATGGATTTTACAGTATGAAATTAGGAAGAGAAAAGATTGCCCTGAAGTACTTTTTGTTTGGATGCGCTGCCTACAGCACAAAAAGAAATTCCATTTGAAAGACAGAGCCACACCCCTGTCCCAAGTCTTTCAGTTATTTTCAAGTATGCTCTGATTTCATGCCCAAGCCAGAAAGCCAAATGCCCATTTGCCTCTCACAACCCTCTCTTCTATTCCAACAGATTGGATTCTGTCATTTTTTGTGTCACATCAAACTCTCCCTCTGACATTATCTGTGGCTCCTGTGGGCTGAAGTCTTTCCCTCAATTATTTTCCATTTTTGTTCACAGAATGATATGAAGTAAGGTCCAAGGGTATGTACCTAAACTCCTTTTTGTTTATTTGCGGATGTGAGAAGTACAGGAATTAAATATTAATTCGTGAATAATTGCTACATAAGTAATTAACACAGCTTGCCTTTGTTTATGTCAACACAGCACGAAGGCTTGTGTACAATGTCAGTGTAGCATACACCTATCCTTGTAAGCAGTGGGAAATGGTCATTTCTGCTAGCCACTGCTGAAAGCTGTGTGGCTGCCTTAAGATGAACACAAGAAGTACCTTTTGGCATGGCAACCAAAAGGTGAAACAAAGCACACATATCTCTTAGATATGATTTCAGATGCCCTATTAAAAACCAAAGGAGCCAGTTTGCCATCTCACCCTAAATCAATTTTAAATCTGCATCAGGACAAATTTAGGAAGCAGAGCTGGACCATTGGTCCATTTGGCAGTGGCTCTCCAGGGTCTCACAGCCCAATCCTGAGCTGCCTGGTGCCCAGAGGAGTAGCGACGCCAAAATGGCTACTGCAGCATCCTATGCACTCCTGGCAGCCTCCAGTGTCTCCTCCGGTGTCTCCCGGATAAGGGTACAGGCCCAACAATGGGGCTACTCAAATCTGCTCTGGTTATTTTGCCGGCTCAGTGTTAAGCATCCCCATGTCAGGCCAGAAGACCTGACATGGGGTTCAGGATATGGTGGAGCAGAGCTCTGCTGGTCCCACCACCTCCCTCCAACATGCAATGCCTCCACCCCATCCCAACAGACTTCTTCACCACCCGGAGCTCTTCCTTTGCTCCAGTTGGTGTGCGGTGGGCTTCCGGCTGGTGCTGGGCTCAGCATGGAGTTGAGCACTAAGTGTTGCAGGCATGCCTTATGGCACGTTTGTGACAGCTAGGAGCCCAGGATTGGGCTATCAAACAGGCATTTTCCTACCTGGAGATGCCAGGGATTGACCTGGCACTTTCATGCAAGCAAAGCAGGTGCTCTATGACTAAGCCACTGTCCGTTCTCCATGTTAGATTTCTGAGAGAAATATTATGGTGTGTTTCATATTAATGTCCCCATTCTACACACAAACAAAACTGAAACTGGGGCAAATGGCTTTTTTACTGATTGATGAGAATGAGGCATAGAACTACAGGTATGTGAAAAGTATATTTTAAGACACCACAGAAGACCAGGAAAGGATGAGGGCAGAAGGTGGGAGGACTGACATATCTGGGAGGGCACCTGCCCCCCTCCTCTTATGTATCTGATAGGATTACTCAGTGTACAACCCTCTGAACTTTGGGCCAGATTTATTATTAAGGTAGCCCACCAGAAACACGACAAAACTCCTCCATCATTGAAAGTATTTAGTTGTAGGAAACCACATTCTGCCAGTCCTGTGTGGTGACTGCATGCGAGTCTACATAGCAGTGTGCAGCTTCCCGATGCGTGATGGGTACAAGGCACTCTGTGTGTGTGTGGTTGCTACACACAGGTCAACATATATGCCACAATACAACTTTTGGGAGAATTTGTGTCATGTTTGAAGAGACCGTGTGTGTGCGCGTGTGCGTGTGTGTGTGGTTGCCATGCACAGGCCACAAATATGCCACAACACAACTTTCGGAATAAATTGTGTGCCATTTGAAGAGACCGTGTGTGTGTTTGTGTGTGACCACAGACATGCCACAACACAACTTCTGGGAGAAACGGTGTCACGTCTGAAGAGCCCGTGTGCGGGCAAAGCGGCCGCCTCCCTCCTTCAGCACCGCGCCTGGGCGCACCAGGACCACCGAGCGGCCCGCATGAAGGAGCGCAGAGCCGACGTGAGGGGCTGCCCTCCTCCTTCCGCGGGACCAGAGCCTCCTCCCGCCGGGCTGGGAAGCGGCAGCGGCGGAGGCAAAACAAAAGCAAGCCTGCCTGCCTGCCTCCCTCCGCGGACAAGCGCCCGTGTTTGGGTCTGGGAGAGGCGGAGCCGCGCGCGGCGGTGGGAGGTCCAGGGCGGTTCCTGCGGGCTGCGGGGCGGGCCGAGGCTCGCTCGGCGTCGGAGACAGTCGCGGCCGCTCGCTCGCTCGCTCGCTCGCTGGCTGCACCCGGGAAAGGCTCGGGGCGGTCGCCAGGCGCCGGGAGCGGCTCCGCGGGGTGAGTGAGCGGCTCCCGCAAGGGGCGCGGGCGAGAAGGCGGAAGGAGGCAAGTTGCGCCCTTCGCGCCGTCAGCTGGGCGAGGGCGGCTCCGGCTCCTGCTGCGAGGGCCGCCCGTCTCCGGACCCCGCTGGACTTCCACCCCCTCCCGGCCGCGGGCCCCCCGCGCCCTGC
Organism: Tiliqua scincoides; assembly: GCF_035046505.1. NCBI lineage: Eukaryota > Metazoa > Chordata > Lepidosauria > Squamata > Scincidae > Tiliqua > Tiliqua scincoides. Next base: position 44,675,372 of record NC_089822.1, read on the forward strand.
CGGCTCACTTCCCCCTCTTCGCTCCCTGCGGGGACCACGCCGGGTCCGGGCAGCCCGTGGGCAGCACCTGCCTCGCCCCCCGGCGGCGCGAGTGCGGCTCCCGCGCTGCCTTCTCCCCCGCTGCGGGTCATCGTGCCGGGCGGGGAGCAACTTTTCCCGGAGTGCAGTGCCCGGGCAGCGGCCGAGGGATGGGCGGGCAGGGAGCCAACTTGGACGCTGCCCGGCCGGGGCGGGGGGAAGCCCGGCGTGGTCCCTCTCCTCGGGGGCTGGTGGGGACGAGGCCGCTCCAGCGCCTGACAGCCCACTCTATCTACACTGACTGATGGGGCTTACTTCTGAGTAGACATGCATAGAGTGGGGCTCTGGGGCTGCAGTCCTGTCCACACTTACCTGGGAGTAAGCCCCACTCACTCTAATGGGACTTACTTCTGAGTAGACATCGATAGGATTAGGCTTTGGGGCTGCAGTCCTGTCCACACTTTCTTGGGGGTAAGATATGCATGGGCTTGGGCTCTTTGGTTGCAATCCTGTCCACACTTTCCTGGGAGTAAGCCTTACTGACTCTAATGGGACTTCCTTCTGAGTAGACATGCATAGGATTGGGCTGTCAGAGGCTGAATCTGGTGCCCTGCCCTGCCTTCCTCAATCCCTGACTGCTTCCCGCGCTGGTGGTGCTTGTGATTGTTTGGGGGGCTGCTTCTTCCTCTGAACCAGGAGGAGGAGGAGGAGTGGAAGCTCCAGCTGCTGATGAAGAAGCAGAGCCTTGGTTTCCCTGGGGAAAAGCATAATCCTTTCCAGCGACATCCTGCAGGCGAGAGAGTTTCAGGATCTACCCAAGAGATAACAACATTCCCCCCCTTCCTTCCTGGTCAGGGGTTTATCTCTGGCATGCATTCAGCTCTCCCTTTTCTTCTGCCCCTTTCTACTCTTTTCTTCTGTGGCGCTTATCAAATCCTAAGTCTTGGCTTCACGCTTTTAAGATTTAATCCGTTATTTCCGATCCATGGCCAGGACAGCGTTTATTTCACGCACAGCTTGAGGTTTTTGCTTCCCTCCTTTGGTAAAGAAGCCCAGGAGTTGGACTGCTTGTGCTTTCCTCCTCAAACTTTCCCCTGACTGCCTTTCATTAATCTTAAGAGTCTTTTGCAGTGGTTGGGCTCAAAGACAGAAAAACATGGCAGCGGGACACTTTGGCATGCTTTGCATTAAAAAAATGTTGTTTGCAAATAATGCTGTGATGGGAGGGAGATTCTGAGAGAACCTCTAATCTGAATGTGCTCTTTTATAAAAGTGATGCACTATTTTGCCTAAATATTCTCTGTGTGCTCAGATGAGTATAGCTTTCGCCATCTGTGGCATTAGTCATCTGAAATTGTCTTAGAGCCAACCCACAACATGGTGCCACTTTACATTGTGTGTCCATCCTTCTCTCTGTGCGTTTCTCTTCATACCACCCACACTGTTTATCTCCTTTTTCTCTTCTTCTCCTTCTCTAAACCCATTTCGGTCCAGCCCACAGGTTTACACATTTGATCCCTGTTGTGTATATGTAACATTGGGCAGAAATGGCTTTTAAAAATTACAAGAAAAATAAAGAGTGTTACTGTTGCTCCTCATTTTTGTTAGGGTGCAGCTGAGTTCCCTTTCTGATCCTGATTCCCAACAGTTGCAGGCTAATTGTTTATTGTATAACAATTCTCCATTCTGTGTAGCAAGCTTGGTATGACACTTTCTTAGATCTGCAGTGTTCTCAGTTTCAAGCCAGGTTGGGAGCTATTTGTCTGAGGGTGTTGGTTGAAACTTTTGACAAGCATAAGCTGCTGAGAAAGTCCTCTTCATTTTTTGCAAAGCGAAGTGTTAAGGCAAAGTGTTAAAGTCCCTTTATATCTTTGGTGTTCAAGTATTTGCATATAACTGTAGACGGTTTTGCAAGCATGCACACTTTCTTTTTCATATTGAATCAGTATGTTAGCCATCACACAGGCTAACAACATGAGAAGTGCAATGCAATATATTTTGCATTGGACCAGCTAGTCTTTTAAAATACTGAAAAGCTACTTTTAAGTAATGTTTTTGAACCGGATGTAAAGCCTGGTTAGCTCACTTCCAGTGTTGTATACTGGTCAATGTTATCTGTTCTCAGGCTAATTGATCTCAGAATGTTATATAATGGAAAGATAACTAGAACTCAGTGCTTTCATCTTCAGAATGAGCTACTACTTTATTATACACTGTGCTTATATTTTTCCCCTCCACTATAATAAATGGACAAGACCCAGATTTGTTGTAAGTTATTGTGAGTGGTTCAAGATTAGATTTCTTTTTATTGGGGTGATTGAATATTCTTCACAAACTTCACTGCCCTCTTGGAATTCTAACTTGCTTTCTGAATAGAAGTTATGGTTTCAGGGTGAATGGTGAATATACAGTTGCTGTTTGATCTCAAAATAAGTAGTATTCATAAATATTAAATCATGTATTTTAGTGTTCTACTGACCTTTTGAAACACTTAACATTAACATTCGAGTGACCTGCACATAATATGCGGTTTTATATGACCACAGAGTTAAAAAAAAGTCTTTGATTTTTTAAAAAAAATCTCAGTAACATTGAAAAGCAGCCACAGAACATACCTGGGTAGTCGGTACCAAACTGCAACACAATGGCATAGTTTTTTTGCTGGTGAAAGATTCAGAAGTGGATGGTTGTGTGTGCATGCTGCTTTGGTGTTGGTGGTTATTCCTATAGTGCTATCAACACCATATGTTACAACAGAAGAGAGGGCAGGTCAGTGCCCTGTGGTGCTTACCATCTAGATCAGGGGTGCCCAAACCCCAGCCCTGGGGCCACTTGTGGCCCTCGAGGACTCCCAATGTGGCCCTCAGAGAGCCCCCAGTCTCCAATGAGCCTCTGGCCCTCCAGAAATTTGTTGGAGTCCACACTGGCCTGATGCAATTGCTCTCAGCATGAGGGCGACTGTTTGACCTCTCCTGTGAGCTGTGGGATGAGGGCTCCCTCCACTGCTTGCTGTTTCACGTCTGTAATGCAGTAGTGGCAGCAAAGGAAAGGCCAGCCTTGGTTTATTCATGAACTTTTATAGGCCTTGAGCTATTGGAAGACCTTCATCCATTCATATAAGTTCATCTTTAATATATTCATTTATGTAAGCTTATGCAAATTTATTCAAATTTTAAATGTAAATTAATTCTTCCCCCCCCCCCCGACACAGTGTCAGAGAGATGATGTGGCCCTCCTGCCAAAAACTTTGGACACTCCTGATCTAGATCAGTGTTTTTCAAACTTTTTAGAGGCCCTAGGGCTGCTGCCTGATATATAAATGTCAAGGTGTGCGGCTCTAATGGTGATTGGGCAGCAGTACTTCCCCCCCCCCCAGCAGCTTATTTAACCCTTGATGCACATAGCCTAACCCTTGATGCACATAGCCTAATCTCTTTTTGCAAACTGCCAAAATTGGGTCATGACCCACTGGTGGGTCTTGGACTCACAGTTTGAGAACCACTGATCTTCTAGGTCAGGGGTCTCTAAACTTTTCGGCCAAAGGGCCACATCAGATATCTGGCATGGTGTGGAGGGCTGGGGAAAAAAATTAAGCATAAAATTTAAATAAATACATTAGAGATGGAACTTAGATGAATAACTGAAATGAATGAATTAATGGGCTCAAATGTCCAGGATTTCTCCAGGCAACAACACAACCCAAGAAATAAAGCACACACACTTCAATGGACCCTCATTCCCCCATCCCACAAGTACAACTCTGGTTGTGTTTGGTCAACTGGGCCAAAGGAACTCAAGGGATTGCAGGCTGGCTGCGGGCCGGATAGAGGCTCTCTGTAGGCCTCATCTGGCCCCCGGGCCAGGGTTTGGAGACCCCTGTTCTAGGTGTAAGGTAGAAAAGAAGGGGAGAGGAGTTCTTAAGATCATGTATACATTCTTATACATCATGTGTACGTTCTTAAGATTAGTTGCAGTAGGGTAAAAGAACTATGGAGTTATGTTAACAGGTCAACAGGCATGTGGATTTGGGAGAACCCGTGGACATTATATATCTGGACTTTCAGAAGGCGTTTGACACGGTCCCTCACCAAAGGCTACTGAAAAAACTCCACAGTCAGGGAATTAGAGGACAGGTCCTCTCCTGGATTGAGAACTGGTTGGAGGCCAGGAAGCAGAGAGTGGGTGTCAATGGGCAATTTTCACAGTGGAGAGAGGTGAAAAGCGGTGTGCCCCAAGGATCTGTCCTGGGACCGGTGCTTTTCAACCTCTTCATAAATGACCTGGAGACAGGGTTGAGCAGTGAAGTGGCTAAGTTCGCAGACGACACCATACTTTTCCGAGTGGTAAAGACCAGAAGTGATTGTGAGGAGCTCCAGAAGGATCTCTCCAGACTGGCAGAATGGGCAGCAAAATGGCAGATGCGCTTCAATGTCAGTAAGTGTAAAGTCATGCACATTGGGGCAAAAAATCAAAACTTTAGATATAGGCTGATGGGTTCTGAGCTGTCTGTGACAGATCAGGAGAGAGATCTTGGGGTGGTGGTGGACAGGTCGATGAAAGTGTCGACCCAATGTGCGGCGGCAGTGAAGAAGGCCAATTCTATGCTTGGGATCATTAGGAAGGGTATTGAGAACAAAACGGTTAGTATTATAATGCCGTTGTACAAATCTATGGTAAGGCCACACCTGGAGTATTGTGTCCAGTTCTGGTCGCCGCATCTCAAAAAAGACATAGTGGAAATGGAAAAGGTGCAAAAGAGAGCGACTAAGATGATTACGGGGCTGGGGCACCTTCCTTATGAGGAAAGGCTACGGCGTTTGGGCCTCTTCAGCCTAGAAAAGAGACGCTTGAGGGGGGACATGATTGAGACATACAAAATTATGCAGGGGATGGACAGAGTGGATAGGGAGATGCTCTTTACACTCTCACATAATACCAGAACCAGGGGACATCCACTAAAATTGAGTGTTGGGCGGGTTAGGACAGACAAAAGAAAATATTTCTTTACTCAGCGCGTGGTCGGTCTGTGGAACTCCTTGCCACAGGATGTGGTGCTGGCGTCTAGCCTAGACGCCTTTAAAAGGGGATTGGACGAGTTTCTGGAGGAAAAATCCATTATGGGGTACAAGCCATGATGTGTATGCGCAACCTCCTGATTTTAGGAATGGGTTAAGTCAGAATGCCAGATGTAGGGGAGAGCACCAGGATGAGGTCTCTTGTTATCTGGTGTGCTCCCTGGGGCATTTGGTGGGCCGCTGTGAGATACAGGAAGCTGGACTAGATGGGCCTATGGCCTGATCCAGTGGGGCTGTTCTTATGTTCTTATGTTCTTATGTTAAAGGCCTCAAGAACAAGGTGGAGTTTGAAAAGGGGTTTGAAGGACGTTGGACAAGAAGTATCACACACGTGATCTGGGACATAGTGTAAAGGGCAGCAAGGAAGAAAGGATGGAATTGTTTCCAGAATAAGACTTTTGGATGATGAAAAAAGAGTGATGGTCATAGACAGAAACATGACTAGATATGAGGGCCGAGGCCATGGAGTAGTTTGAAGGCAAAGACCATGGGCTTGAATTGAAAGCAAATAGAAAGCCAGTATAGGGCTTTCAGAAGAAGTGTGATGTGATTGGAGTGACAAATGAGGTGAGAGGGCTTAGGTGAGACAATAGAAGCCTGGAGAGGAGAAGGCTGCAGTAGTCAAGCTGAGAGATGGCCAGGGGTGTGAACCACAGTCTTTACTGTGCAGAGCAGAGAGGAAGTGCATTTTTGCAGAGGAGAAGTGATATGATTTAGACTACAAACTGGATGAGAGGAGTCAAAGATAAAACCAAGTGTGGCAATTTATCCCTTAAAACCAGAGACATGTTGTTACTGTTCTACATATAAAGCTGCTTTATCTGAAGCAATTCTGCATACGATTGTGGCAGTTCTTAATTATATCAGTTCTTTCCATGCCCCCCCAGGGGTGCGTTAATGTGCTAACTCAACACTATCCAACTGAGCCGCTGTCCTGTTTCAGTTTGCTAAATCGGTTTAGTGCTCTGAAAGCACCAAACAATTCTGAAGCCTAATTTTGGGAACTGTAGGAAAGCAGAGGGCCAGTTCAGAGTTGCTGTGAGCCAGAGCTTTCAAGTTGCAACAGTGGTTGGACAGGGATCAAAGTACCTGGGAATTGCATCTCCTGGCTTGGAGCTGTTGATACCATTCAGTTGGTTGCTCCAGCATTTCTGAATCTCAAGTAGGGCTTGAGGGGCTCTGCATAAATTCCTGCAGTGTTGTTCAGCTTGGCTTTGTTGTGGATTGGGCACTTAATTGTTACCTTTGTAAGTTCAAGATGGCCTGGTAGTTGTTTTTTTTTAAATGTTGGTTATCCAGGCTGGGCATTATCCAAATTGGTTTTTGTAGTACTAAAAAGATGGCAATAGTTCTGATACAGAAAGGAATACTAATTCAAGGTTGGAGAAAACGGCAGCATATTGTCATCCTCTGTGAGGTATAAATGAGGTTTCACTATACCATGACACATCTTTTAGACATTAGTGCTGTACTTGGGAGCCATAAACCTATCTAACGTTCCTTGTGTCTGTTTGCCTTTGCCTTCTAAACAGGTTCACTTGTGTGGGCAGGCAAACTTCTGTCAGAAAGCTGCAAGGCAGGAGGAAGTAATAAGCTAAGCTGTGTTTGGAAAGCCTGCAGCCTCTCACCCTGGAGAGCCTTTAGCTGACTGAGTAGCTGTTTCTGGCAGATAGGCTTGCATTTCATAAACTTTGGTAGGTGCTGTTCCACCAAGTATTACTGCAGTTTAACTTCTCTTTCTTTCTCATCCTGTGAAATCAGTATTGCTGCTTATTTAAACAACTGGGCTTGACTATCTTCAATTTCCTGAATGTATCCTCCCTGTTTCTGAAATAAAATGTGAGCCAGCAATTAGGGAGTGGATTGATCTGTGTAGATCCAGCTACGCACATCTGCTGTTGGTCTGCCATTGTTGCTAGTCTTCACTTGCCCTGGGGTAGTGTTCTTGCTTCTGATGTGTAAGGGTGTATAACTTCAGTCAGCTGTCAACCTTGCAGCATCTGATTATTTCTGTCAATCCGATGTCAGTTTGAGGACAGGAAAAGTACTTACAAGAAGAAATGCTGTGACTTAAATATTACATGCTCCAGACAGGTGGAGAGGCAGTTATCTTTCAACCCCTGGAGCTCTTGTCAAGTTCCATTTCATATGGCTAACAGAGTTGCTCATCGTGTATCCTGTGTCTTAAAATATACATGGAGGAGAGTATGTGTGTGGGGAGCTGTTAGACAAAGGAACTTCTGTAGATCTTGCATGCATTTCAACATACTAGAAGCTCAAGCAGTAGTAAACCTAGGTTGGTGTAATATTAACAAATCTAGTATATTGACTTTCTGAATCCTTTGAGGCCACATCTTCTGTCAATTTTTTTTCCTTAACCTCCAAAGTTGAAAGCATTGGTAGCTAATATAGTTTGTGTCCTGTGCATGCAGTACTGACAAATTGAGCCCCTCAGTTAACGCTTTGCAAGAACAAGAGAACGCAGCAGTACAATTAGAAATTGGGTTTTCTTAAATATAATTGGGTGGTTCATCTAACTGTATTAGATCAGTGTTTCTCAGCCAGTAGTACTTTTGTCACTGGTGGTGCTTGAGGTGATGTCTGGTGGTGCATGTAGGCCCCCCCAGACCCCCACTGCTTGGCAGCAGGACCAACAATGCAATATGACAAGCAGCAGTAGGAGGCTCGGTTGGCAGGCAGAGCTCCAGTGTGTGCTTTGTGCACACTCAAAAAAGCCTCTGTGTTCACCATGAACCTCTTACTGGTATTTTTCAGATGCATCTGGCCTCCAAATCCAGAAGTAACTGGTGATGACAATGCCAGTTCCTTCCGGTGGTACTTCCAGTAAGTGGACCATGCAGAGTAGTCCAGCAGGGGACAAACGTTGAAAAACACTGTATTAGAAATGTATATCCTTCTACAGCTTCTATTCTGTGTAAACTCTCAGCTTCCCCAACCTTGTTGCACGTGTACTAGCCATCTATTATATGCTGTCACCTAGGACTAACTTCCAGCATGAACATGCTTTTCCTAGGGCTCTTCTTTACCTGACACTCTGCTAACAATGATGCTACTACCATATCAGACTTATCAAAAGGAAGTTCAGAAGAAATCATGAACCTTTATGGCAAGAAGATCCTTTGTATTAGGGCTACCTGATGAGTACTTCAGTTAGGGATGGAGCGGAGCAAGATACAACTGCATATTCTATTCCTCAAGGAAAAGAATAATTTATCCCAGCTTATTAGCACACAAAAGGTTGGGAGAATAATTTTTTTTTAAAAAATCCATTTCCTGAGAAATGGATTTAAACAGAAGAAGAATAGGCTTGTGCTTTAATCATTTTCTCTGGACATTGTTTTCCTAGATTCAGGAAATCCAGGATTAAGTTTCTTAATAAACTGTAATTCGTACAGTGGTGCGGATCAGTTTTGTTGTGGGCATTACCTATTTCTTACCTGGGTCTTATGCCTTGGCTGTAGGGTAACTTTTAAAAACAGCAGCACTCTCCAGAATGTAGAATCTGAGCAGTGATTACATGGCTTCATAAACTGGCTCAATGAAAAAAACTATCTTCTGCATTTAAAATGCTTCTAGTTTATGCAGCATCTCTTTATAAAACTGAGAATGCTCGTAGTACAGTTTCACTGATCATTATTCTCCTCCTAGGCAGGGTCAGGCCTGGTTAGTACTTGGATGGGAGACCGCCTGGGAATACCGGGTGCTGTAGGCTTATATCATAGTCTTTCGAGACTGAAGGTTGCCAACCATTAGGCAGAAAAGGGGGAATGTGTATGAACCCTGCAGAAAAGCATATCTTCCCAGATAATCTCTAGAGAAATCCTAATACTTTCTGCTGTTCTTTTGTGTAAATGGAGCTTTTGTTGCCCAGATTCAGTGGACCCCCCCCCATGCACTCCATAGTTTTGCAGCTCTATGGGTCCAGTCTTATCCAACTTTTCACCACTGATGCAGCTGCAGTGCAACCCTTGCGAAGTCCTCCGTAACTGTCCCACCATTGCAAGATGCAGCACACACCCTGTTGGCACAGCTGCTCTGAGGATGGAAATTTGGATAGGACTGGGCCTTAATAAAATGTTACTTTTTAGCTAAATATCTGGTTATTGAATTTGCCATTTTTACAATTTGAAAGTGCCTGACTACAATAACTCCGTATGTTTCACAATACACCAGTAGTCCCCCAAAGTCTCATTTCTGATGGTTTTTTCTTTTCTAGAGCATGTTCCAAGTTTGGTTTAAACATTTATTTATCTGTGTCTTTCCCAAACTACAGTATTTGTTAAACTACACTTCTCGCTGGAAGCAGTTTCTGTACATAGTTCTCTCTATAATGTGTGTTTTCTGATTAGTCTTGCAAAGCCTTGTACTTTGTTGCCAGTACATATCGCCTTCATTTGTCTTGGTTTAACCCATTTTTTGCCCAGCCCACAGGTGTACTCATTTGGCCCCTGTTGAGTATATGCAACATTGTGCAGAAATGGCTTAAGTAGTACTGTATGTAGTCTTTTGAAGCAAAACAAAAATAAATAAGAAAAACCCCTATTGTTCTTGGAAGAGTCCTTGGGTATACAAGGAAGCAGGCCGGGCTGAATAGAATGAGATTGTAACTTGTACTGTTTACCTGAAGAGATTAACAGGTTGTCAGCAGAAAACTGTCTGATACTCTACAAATTGAGAAATATGGCGTATTTGCATTTCCTTTGCCCCTCCTCTAACAGGCATGTCTGTTCAGATGCTTTAGAGGGAGCCTTATATTGTCTCGTCCTAAGGCCTTAATTTAACATATTCATTGATCATATACATTGTCTCTTGACTTAAGTATGAATACTTTGTACTAGCTACATGTCTAGAATGTCTCAAAGACAGAAATTATTGTCTATATTGGTAATCATTTTCTCTATTTTCTAATCAGTTTCAATAATGAAAGGCTAGTACTTCTTGACAAGTAAAAATTACTTGTGTGCTCCTGGGATCAGTGTTTACAAGCAATAAAATTCATGTGGGTATTACACTATATCAGGTGCAGATACAGTCTTCAGAATTTTGCTTTCACTGCAGTATTTGTCTATTGAGCTTTTATTTCTGCTTTGCTAATAGCAGGTTGTCATTGTAATGACTAGTCTAAGCACATACTGTTTATATTGCAGAAAAAATATATTGCATTATTTCTCAAATGTTTTGAACTCTGACCCTCCTTGGGGATCTCCCAATCCAGCACTAATAGTCTGTTCCACTGGTGAATGCAGTTTATGCACTGGTTTGCACAGGAATGCACTGGTTTATGCAGTTGCATAATCACAGCTTGCTGTTGCATGTGAGCATCTATGAGTTGTGGCAGTATTAGAAAAAGAAAATGGGATGCTACTGACTCATTCAGGGAAGCTTAAGAACAAAGTGACAGCTGTTTCTGAACTTCTGTCTTTCCAAATTGCATTGGGTTGATGGGGCAGTAAGAGACATTCATCCCCACAAATTCAGTGTGGCTCAATATGGGAGGTAAGGAAATAATGCACTACCTGCTTTAGGATCCTCGCCTTCATTGGAACTCCATGTGCACATCAAAAGGTTCATACTCCTTCCACAAATAAGCTACCACTGCTGTAATGTATACATTGTATACTACAAGCATATTTGTAGTCCAAAACATGTTGATTTGATCCCACTATGCTAAGTTACTTTATGAAAGGCTGCCTATTGACTGAAAATTCACTTTATTAAAATATTCAATATTTAAAGAGGGTGACTGAGTTCTGGAACTTAAAAGTCTAGAATGTGAAGGGTTCATCATGTTGCTTTTCAACTGAGAAATCTGAGTAGAGAGAGAAGGCCATATCACTTAAGCAGTGACAACTATGAGAATATTGGGACAGGATCTTGCAAGCAAAAGTTTTTTTGAAAGATGACCTGCAGTGTAAGCTTGTGCATGATTTCCTGAAAGTAAATTGATTTCCTGAAAGTAAATGTTCAGTGGGGTATGTGCCAGCATATGTAATTTTGCCCTCATCTTGTTTCATGTTCTACTAGCAAAGGCCTGGCATAGGTTTTTCAGACTGTATGGTTTATACAAAGAGCAGGCTAAACTTTCTGAGCACTTTGAGACAGAGCAACATAATGTTGTGCTTTTTACAGTTGCATAATTTTAAACAAATGTTTGGATCCAAAGAGCTGGTTGGACATGCCCAGTAGAATTCTTGACTTCTTTTTGAGTGCTAGTTCCTCCGGCCATATCACAAACTGATTTTGAAACCCTGAGCAAATTTTGAAAAGCAGTTTGATAAAACATAGGGACCTGCTCATCAAGAATTAAAAAAAAAAAAGGATTCTGTTGGGTACACCAAAGCCCTTGGGAGTGCCCAAGCAGCTCTTTAGATTCAAGCCTATGCCTGTAAAACTTGTTTGGGGAGCACCTAAGATTCCACAATTTGAAACTAAGATTCCAAAAGCTAGCAAATGTGACTGTCCCAAAGCTATTCTGTTTATTTTTCTAACATTATATTTTTTTTGGACAGAGAGGGCTTATTATTTATCCAAGGTTGTCAGAATAGCATCCTTGGGGTCCATTGCATTTTACCTTTTTGAACCTTTTATCTGTTCCTCTAAAGCAGGGGGTGTCCAAATTTTTGGACAGGAAGGCCACATCATCTATCTGACGCTGTGTCACGGGCTGAGAAAAAAATTGAATTTATTTCAAATTTGAATAAATTTACATATATTTACATAAATGAATACATTAAATATGGTACTTACATGAATGAACGATGGTCTTGCAATAAAAAGCCTTGCACGAAGCAAGGCCAATCTTTCCTTCGCTACTGCTGCATTGCAAATGTGAAACAGCAAGCAATGGCGGGAGCCCTCATCCCGCAGCTCACACGAGATGTCGAACAGTCACCCTCATGCTGAAAGCAGTTGCGTCAGGCCAGTGTGAGCTCCAGGAAGCCTCCAGAGGGCCAAAGGCACATTGGAGACTGGGGGCTCCCCGCAGGCCGGGTTGGGAATCCCCAAGGGCCTCAAATGGCCCCTGGGTTTGGGCACCCCTGCTCTAAAGGAGGGGAGGTTAACTGACAGTGTGGGCCGGTTCTAGCCCCTGACCCACTTTTGTGGAATTTTTGATGGCCCCTGCCAATGCTCACAACTTCATTTGACATGTTTTTTCAACTTGAAGGACTGAGAGAGAAGCATAATAAGTATGTAAGTAAGTGATGATACTCCATATTTCCTATAAACTTTTGTGAATTGCTATCTCATGGAGAAACAAACTACTGCTACTATGCATCTTGAGGGGCTCTTTCAGAAAGCACACTTGGAAACACTCAATCGCCAAAATGACCTCATGTCATTTGAACATATATGCCCCAAAGCTCTGAAACGCTAATTGCTCAGTAATGTCATATTTATTATACAACTTGATAGTGCTTGAATTATTTAGCTGCTGCTGTTTTATTGCCTTTGCAATTATTAGGAAAAAGGTAGGGGAACCTCTGATGAAATCCACAAGCTCCCTGCACCGTTTTAACCAAATTATGTCTTCTTCCCCCCCCCCCATAACCCTCTTAAAAACAGTGACTTTGGGGGTGATCCCCTGTGCCTCTTCCCTACCATTTAGATACTGGAGCCTGACTATAATAATAATAATAATAATAATAATAATAATAATATACAGTATTTATATACCGCCTTTCTTGGTCTTTATTCAAGACTTTATTCAAGGCGGTTTACATAGGAGGGCTTATTAAATCCACGCAGGGATTTTTACAAATTGAAAGAAGGTTCTTTCTTTCAAGAACCACTACATTCAAGGTGTTACATTCCGATCTGGTTTAACATTCTGGCCTCCATCCTCCCATGCTCCTAGCAGATGGAACAGCTCAGCTGCAGCTTGCCAGTTGCTTCAAGGTCGTATGGTGCTGGTGGCCTCGAACTGGGGACCTTGTGGATGTTAAGCTTCAGGCAAATGGAGGCTCTACCCTCTAGACCAGACCTCCTGCACATATTAGGGTATGTGTTGTGATCCTGGACACATATTTGGAGAATATTTACACTCCCAGCCCCTCAAATATAGACCTTGCCTGCCCCTGATCTAGACTTAAATATGTTGACTTTTAAGAAGTATCCCAGTTTGTTTCTAATTAGTTTGTACAGTCGTTCCTGTATGCTTGCTTGTTCCAGAATAAGTAAGAAATCCTGAGAGATTGTGGGTGTGTTCCTATTGTTATATATTCTACCTCTCTCATGATTTATATCAACATTGCTTGTTCTGCATTGTTGGTTTAAAAAAACAAATCCACTATACCCTAATACAAATTTGTCCCATGGAATACTGTCTCTTGTGAGGATCCAGTCTAGCAGTACCAAACTAATTACGTCAACACATTGTGAATTTAGTATTTGTATGTGTTGGTGAGTTGTAACCCAAGTTTATGGTGAGCTATTTCTGTATAAAATTGTATTTTGAATTATGTACCCCATTTGCAACATAAGCTATCAAAACAGCAGATAGATGGAACTTGCTGTGGCAACCTGGAACTTGGATCCAGTCATACTTATACAAATGCCACACAATTATTTTATCGTGGGAATGAGTCACAGAGGAGGTGAGGTGGATTCCTTAGGTTTGATAGGAAGAAAATCTCATGATGATGCAGCTAAACTATCCCAAATACCATGTGAAATATCAGCTCACCATGAGGTGAATGTTTTTTTAGTCTGGGTCTTAGTTTTCACATAGAATAAATATAGAGACTTCTGCTTCATAATAGTAGCTAGCACTCCAGAGGTTTGCAGAAAAACTCTCAGCATGTCTGGGATTTGTCCTTCCTGAACTTTAATAATCTTAGGTTAGGCAGAGTGAAGGTTGTCACTAACAACCAGGAATGAGTCTGTGGCTCATTAGTGTACGTGCACGATGTTGAAAGACAGAGGTAAATGTATACTGTACACACTCCTGCTACAATATGGGCAGACAGGCACGGACAATGTATGGAAGGGACATTGCACTTGTCCCCTTTTGGCAAGAAACTAATAGGATGAGACATGGGCCCAAGCTTCAGGTATAAATACTTAAAGAATGGGACACCTAACAAGTTTATTGGACATCCATATGTGACTTTTGAGACTTCCAATGATAATACCTTGTACAATAAAATGCCAACAAGAAATAGTGGGTATATTGTCAACAGCTGAAGTGGTAGTATTTTTCCCACTATGATACTTGAATAATGCAGGTGAAAAAGGCAATATGGTTTCAATTTTGTACTACATTGTGGGATATATAGTGACTACAGGTTGGGTCTTGGTGTCTGCAGGGGCTCCGTTTTCGGACCCCCGCGGATGTCAGATTTTGTGAATAATTAAATCCGCAGTCGGCCCACCTGAGCTCTCCAGTGTCCGCCCGCTGCCTTTGAGGGCTTTGGAATGTCCTTTTTGGCAAAAAAAACCCACTTCCAGCGTGCTGCCTCTGTGGGCTTCATAAAGCCTTCTGGAGGGCTTGGGTTGGGCCAAGTCTAGCTCCAATTGGGTCCGGGAGGACCTGCGTGGAGCCAGATCAGCAGTTGAATAATCTGCAGATATGGAAGCCCCACCTGTATAACCTTTTTGAAAAATCAGTGACCTGGAAATGCTCCTAGATTAACTCCTCACCATGCAGAAGAGGAGCAAAAGAATGTATAGTACAGCATAGTCTTAATCGTATATGCTTGGATTCCCTTTGGTTTAAACAGAACTCATTCCTAAGAAAGTACCCATACTCTTATAGCTTGGTGTGCAATATTGTAATCCGTATTAGCATCTTTAATTTGAACTTTGCAAGAGTCCTATGGTCAGATCTAATACATTTATCAAGAAAAGCAATCCAATATCCTCTGTGAAACTATCTGGAATTTACTGGAGTTAAGCAACCTGACCTCAAACAGTGTCTTTCTGTCTCTTGACTCTTTGGAATTATTTTTAGGTAGGTAGTTATTGGCCTTCTGCTTCATGAACTCATCAAGCTGCATTCTCTCGCATGATGGGTTAATCATGACACTTGTGGGTCTCTGACTGTGCACGGAGAAGAATGAGGGCAGCGTAGCTGTGTTAGTATCTCTTCTCGTGGTTGCAGAGTGCTTTTGAGCAAAATGTGTGGTAGAAACTCCCAAGGAGTAAATGAGCATGCCTGTGTGTAGGTGAAAAAGGAATTGTGTTGAGGCTACTTTGGAGTAGTATTAATTCTTTTAGAAGAAGGATGTTTGCTGTCCAGGTGGATTTTTGAAAGCTTGGTGACTGCAGAAGTGTTTAACTGATTGTACTGTTCCTGGAAATGGCAGATAAACTAGATACTGAGAGCCTTAGTCTCACACATTGTTTCATTGGAAGGGCTTGCAAAACTGTATTTTTGTACTATTTCAAACATGCTTTAGTTCGTAGCTCTGTGGTTTGAGCAGTATCCGAAGAGGGTGTAGTTGGTGGCCTTGCTTTCTTGATGCACCCACCCCTTCAGTTTCCTGATACAATGCCATAAATGGAGTGTAATGTCTGTGGCTAAAATGGGTCATCCTTTTTCTAGAGGACAAGGCTAAAACAGATTGTGTCACTGGTGACAGTTGAGAGGAGGACTTGGGCTTGGCCCTCAGCCTGCTACTTGATATTCACAAACACTCTTTTCATCTTTACATCTCATTTCTCTATTTTTTGCTTACCTCTGGTTGTATCACAAGCCACCTTGTGGGAGCATTTATGGTGGTGCTGTAAAAAGCTAAGTATTTACTGAAAAATCTGTATCTGTTTTTACTGAAAAATCTGTATCTGCTGTCTGTGGTATTGAAAGCAACAGCATAACTGCTTCATGTGTTTGTGCAAATTCTGTCCTATTTAACTTGTTTTGCATGTTGGCATGAATCCAGGGTAGTAAGATAGGGGTTACAATGAAAAGGTGGTTTAAGAATTGCATGTGAACAACTGTA
Source organism: Tiliqua scincoides (assembly GCF_035046505.1). Lineage (NCBI taxonomy): Eukaryota > Metazoa > Chordata > Lepidosauria > Squamata > Scincidae > Tiliqua > Tiliqua scincoides. Next base: position 44,691,426 of record NC_089822.1, read on the forward strand.
GAGGCCTTACTGCTTGCTTATAGTAGTTCACTATATCAGTTGTACAGTTGGATTACAGCTTAGGGATGTAATGAAGGAAAGTTTTAGGATCTCTGATTTGTTGCTTTCACTTGATGGTTGTTTCAGGGGCTTTTTATTGCCATGAGATTTTTTTTTTAAGTTGGAACAATACTTAAGATTAATAAAATGCTTTATTTTGTCTACACTTAAGATGAGTGTATTTTATTGTTTGATTCCAAAATGAGGAATATTTACAGCCCGATCTAAGGCATTACTAATCAGCAGGAAGTCCTAGTGCGTTCCATAGGTTCTACTACCGCATAAGTGTGCATAGAATTGCAGCCTAAAGCCCAGACTAGTCACGGAGAAACTCATGAGTATTTGTCTTGGAATAACTGCAAATTTGGATTAAAAACGCTCCTGGGTTTCCTTATCTGTGAGACTTCTATGAGTGTGTTCCCACAAAATGTCCAAGTACCAGTTTCACTTTTTATTCCGTGAGTTCTGAATCTTTCCCATGGGTTTTAAACATAGTTTAGGAAAATTCATGCGATTTTCAATATCCGTGAGTTTTGAGTCCTGGCACTCATTTGCTCTTCCTTGCTTGTGGCATTGGAGAGACAGCAGCATAAGTGGCTTTTGCTCTGTAAATTGAGGGGGCGGGAGAAGAGAGGGGTGCACCCCATCCCTTTTTTCCGAGGACAGCCAATGGGACAAGCTCCTCTCATAAGTGCTTTCATCCTCTTCCTGCTGGAGGGAGAAGGGAGCGGAAGTGCCATGTGTGTTGCATATTACTTTATGCATGCTCACTTAGTAGTAAGTCTCATTATGTGAGAGGAAGGAAAAGTGTGTATCGGCACATAAACACACATAGTTAGACTGCACTTGCTCCCGGTGTGGAAGGGATTGTCACTCCCGGATTGGCCTTTTCAGCCACACTAGACGCTGTGCCAGAACCACCTTTCAGAGCGCGATACCATAGTCTTTCGAGACTGAAGGTTGCCAATACCAATATGCTTGGAATTGAAATCTTTGCCTGCTTTTCTGAAGAGTGGCTGTTTTGGGGTATGTGCCTGCTTTGGGGTACGATTTTATGTCAGCTTGTTTGGAAGCCCCAAGGAGTAGCCGACAGCTTGCTCTCACATAAGTGGTTCAACCCTCTGCACATGCTGGTACAGTAAACAAGCGGCACATCAATCCTGCTTTTGCTGGCAAGAGCAGGACATTTGTTGCCCTCAGAAGGGCTAACTCTAAGGGGGGGGAGAGAACTCCCATTTCTTTTGGTGGGCAGGTGCTGCTGAGGTACCTCAGACATAGGAAGTGTGCCGAAGATTGATTGGCAGCATAGGAGGAAGGACTAGAGCAGCTTTAGCCATGAAGAAATCCCTAGATTGCAGTGAATGTGTGGTCACAAATCCCTTGTGGGTTGAAACTTATTGATGTAACTCACAGATGTACTTTATCATGGAATAACTGCACGTTTGGTGGTGGCCTAAGTCTTGTTAGAGCATGTAAATCTCATAAGTCAGTCCTTGGAATCTGCTAGAGTCTGGAGAGACGAGGCACATAAACAAGCACAACTTTTATTGCTCTCTGGTTCCTGCTGAGGAAAAAATGGAAGTGCAAGAGAATTGGCACTCTAGCTTACTTTTAGCTATGTGCAACCAGGCATAGAGTGCCGCCAGAACTGCCATATGCAGATTGCACTGACTTTGTGGGTATTAATAGAAAAAAAAAGGTGAGAAGGTTTTGCCTCAAGCTTTCTCCCTGCTGTTTCTGAAATTCACTCCAAGAAAATGAAATAAGTCAGAAGACGACCAGCCTGATCGTGTTGCTGCTTTATTAGCATCTGCTAGGATGCTTAGAAAATATGAGGCAGACTGCTACCCTGGTTCTGCAATGCTTTGCTGATTTTTGTTGTCTTTGTTGGAGTATTGGTGTGTGAGAGAGATGCATGTTAAAAATGTTGCACATTTGTTGTTGGATAACCAGGGTGTTGATCTGACATTTTCTCTTTAAAGAAACTGAAGTATAAACAATATTTGCAGCGAAGCTGAGGGTGTCACAAGAAGTCACCATAGCGACTCTCTTAGGACACATCTGTACTAGTTGTTTTTCCTGGAATATTTCCCAGGACATTCTGGAAGCAGCTGCCTCTATCTACACCTCATCCTGGGTGGTTACCCTGATTAGGATTCTACTTTTGGGTTCTGTGGTGGCGAAATGAGTACCTAATTAAAGAAATATAACATTCTTGCAGTGTTTCTTGTGATGCTTGGGCAATAGCTACTTATGAGTAGCTTACGAGTAGCTCCCGCTGACAGCTGTAGGAGTATTTGCTTTGTTTTATTGAATTTGACACTGGAGAATCCTTAGGGAATTGGTAGTAGTTCTGAGCTGTGATTGTTCGGGTGCGTGTGTGTGCGTGCGTGCGTGTGTGCATCCTGTTCTGAGACCATCAGGATCCCAAGCCTGATATAAAACTTTTTGAAATACCAGAGAGTTTGTATGTTGTTAAATAAATTGTTTCAAGTTTTGCATTCCAGGACAATACAATACACTACTAGAATGTTCAGAGTCTAGCAAGGTTTCTGCATATACCTGTGTTAAAGTGAGTAGCACATGATGATTCAGCTTCTTACGGTCTGAATTTGTAACATTAGCAGCAAGGGATTGCTGTCTGATTTTCAGACCTTCTTAATGTTATGTAAACTTAACCCATGTTTGTTCCCATTTGGCTGCATAGAAGGTAGGGGGAAAAGTTTGAGAATTTTTTTTTTTGGCATTGTATTCTAATTCATCGCTGCATATAATACTTCTTAAGAGTGAGTCATAAGTACAGTAAAATGTCCTGGTCTCTTAATATCGTCTTCATTCTGGTCTCTAAAAGGCAAGCGCTTCCAGCAGCTTATTTTGCAACATAAAACTTCTTCTTTATCTTTCTACCAAAAGCGATGCAATGACTCTTATTTATAAGAAGTTTACATATTCATTTTGAAAGTTGGCTTCCAAAGCAGGAATATTTTAGTTTTTCATCCCTTCATGGAGCTCAGGTTGGTGTACATGGCTGCATCCTCTCTTTTTGTACTCTTGCAGCAACACCATGAGGTAAGTTAGGCTAGAGATAGTGACTGACCCAAGGGCCACCCAGTGAGTTTTTTTGCTGAGTGAGGATTTGAGCCTGGTCTAGATCTAGCACCCTAACCTAGGTCTAGCACTTATCTTATTAGTTCTATTACCAATTTTAAATAAACGTGATTCCTACTGTATAGAGGTTTCATTCATTTTCATCTATGCAAATAAGTATTAATTAGAGAACAGAATCACAAACAAATGAAACAGGAAATTAACAGAAGTGCATAAAAGAAATAGCAAATATGTATTTTTAGTGGGTCATACTTTTGGGAATGCTAATGCAAAAATGCAACTTTCCTTGTCACTATCTCCTAATATCATAACTAGAAGTGTTTGAAAATGGTGTTTATTATTCAGAAGTAAGCCCATGGTGTTCAGTAAGACTTGGGCTGTAATCCTATCTTACTCACCTTCAAGAAACACCTCTAAACATAGCTAGTTTTCTGCATATTGGGGAGGGACCATAGCTAAATGATGGAGTGCATGTTTTGCACGCATAAAGAACCAGGTTCAAACCCTGCGTCTCTGGGTAGGACTTGTGGAGCCCCTTTTCTGAAATCCTGGAAAGCAACTGCTAGTCATTTTAAGGATCCTTTCTTGGGAATAAGTTTTACTAAGATTGGACAATTGATGGAAACATGATTACATGACCAAATATGATTTGGACAGGGCAGTCCAACTTCTATCAGCCGAGGGCCCACATAACCATGTCGTTACCCCCGATTGTGCAGACATAGAAATAATCAACAGCAATGTGATATGTCACCGCCAACCACTTCTGGGTTCTGAGCAGCATGGAGATTGAAAAGTCATTGAAGCGTGGGAAGGGTTTTCGTGGTGGCTGCAGCAGGGCTTTTGTGACCTGCCCAAAAGGGCCTCCCGGGCTGCAAGTTGGACCACCCTGATCTAGAGTAAGTTTGTCCAAATTTAAAGGATTAAGAAAATATCTGTGGTGGTGGCAGTTTATTGTTACGTTGAAAAACTACATTACTGAAGTGGAAATAATTGGCATGTTCAGTGCAAAAGTGGTTTTGATTTTTAACAACTTGGATCAAGTATGGACTATATCTACCTCGACACCACCTTTAAGGTGATTAACTTTTCTGTTGGGGAGAATAGTACTGAACGTTTCTTTGAACTGACTAATGACATTTCCTGCTCTCCTCTTCTCCCACTATTCCCATTCTTAACTCCTACAAAACTGAAGATGGTTTTTACTGATGTTGAGGGACTTGGCAGAAACAAGGGTAACCTTAACAACCCTTTTATAACTATGTCAATGGTTTGCATTGACATGAGTATGTTTTTCAATGCGGCTGTTCTGAAACTCATAATAATGTTGAAAAGATTCATACCTGCATTTACATTTGTGTTAATATGTCCCCTTTTAACGAGGTAGTACTTGTAATCCAGCCCACCCCCACTATTATCTTTGAGAAAAATGCAGTGGACACCAGTGGTTGGAGAGTGCTTCCTAGCACTTTTTCTTCCTAGGGCCTATCTCAGGGAGTGGTAATGTTGGATACATACCAGATTCCTGGAGCTCTGGGAGGGCCGCTACCAGCCAATTCTTGAACTGCCACTGTGTAGCAGTTGTGGTATAGTACTATGGTAATGGCAGGATTGAGTCATCTCTGTCCTGTCCCTCTTGTGCTGCACCAGTGATGTTTTTTTCTTCTTCTTGGCTTTTCATAAAAGACATAGAAAGGACAGGTGTATGGGTGGCAACTTCTCTTTGCTGCTGCCAACTGTTTATTTGAAAGAAATTACCTAAAGAAAAGTGAATGGGGGTGGTGGCTGTGGCTCTAGGAGAACTAGCCTAGTTATCAACAAATATGTATGAGAGCAGGACTTGGCCCAAGCAGGGCTCTTATATTTGAGAGCAGGGCTAGCTCTTCTTTTAAGACCACCTCTTAAGATGAGTAAGATGTACAGCCTTGCTGAACATGAAGCAGGATAGGTGTAATATCATCGCCTTTTACATCTGTAACCCCTGGTTGATGTATAATATGTATTTTTTTTTTTTTCAACTAGAAGCTTTGACTTATCCATTGCCTAAGTGAAATGACCAAAGTATTTGCATAGGTGCATAGTCATATAATATCTGTCATCTTTTTATCTTTGCTCTTCCTTGACCAGACCAGAAATTTTGCACTAATTTTGGTTCTTTCAATACAAAATACTACCAATTTTGTAGCTTAGTTTAACTTCATTCATCAACTCAAAGCATGATAAAGTCTTGGCAGTGTGTTACCAGATTTTAGGCATGAGTCATTATTTAGAAAATTTTGTGTCTTTGAAATTTGCCTTCACGTATTTGGCACTGCACAGTATTTTTAGTCTGTTAGTAGATGAAACACTGATTGCAATTGTTCATTAGTCACTTTAGTTTGAGGAAATCTCAGTGGCAAAGAGACGTTATTACTTATTGTATTCAGCCTTATTCTGAGTGCTTAGAGTTGATTACAGTAACTGTACTTTTCTTCTAAGCTTCCTGCAAATCATACAGACAAACAAGAATTCTTACTGTCTAGCAGCTAGGTCACTGAGACGCTGTCAAAAAGCTTGAAACCTGTCCAAAATATTACAGGGCTAAGCCACCCATGAGAACGCACAGAATTCTCCAAGTGCTGCTTCTCTCAGGATGTGTCACTTACCATCTCTAATTCATTGTAAGCTAAACTAGACTTGTTGGAGGCTACGTTTGTTTGTTTGTGTGTACCTCATTCATACCTAAAGCAGGGTGTGTAGGATCTGCTTTTTATGCCTAAAGATATGTATAGACCTCTATATTTTTTCTTCCCATTTGTACCTCACCTCGCTCTTGTTGATTCTTTCCCAGTCTTTCCACTTTCTTTGCCAGTCCAGCTCATGTCCATTATTGGAGCCAGGCTTAGAGAAATTTACCTGCAGGGAGACAGCAGCGTGGGCTAAGGGGTGCGGAGGGAACAGGGCTCAACTCCTCTTACTTTTTGCTATGGGGGAAAAATTATTCTTGACAGCTGTTCTGAGATGGACAAGGGCGAACAAACCAACACTTAATTCAGGCAAAATGGTGCTGCAAAATGTATTTTGTCTGGGCAATGGTGTTGCTCGGATTTTGGATAGGATTGTGTTAAGAGTTAAGTGAAGAGTGAAGTATGCACCTTGGGAGTACTGTATTCTTTGGGCTTGAGGTTTTCTCTGGGTGCCCAAGTGTCCACCATTGCCAGGAGCACCTTTTACAAACATTAGCTGCTGCAACCCTTACAGCAGTTATTACGTAGTTACACCCAAATACATTATTATTATTAATAATAATAATAATAAATAATAAACTTTATTTATATCCCACCCTTCTCCCTAAGGGACCCAGGGCGGCTAGCAACATGTAAAAAACAAATTTAAAAACATAAATTACGACAAATAGCAGATAAAAACATTAAAAACACATTAACAGAGACCATAAAAACAGTAATCAGATTAAAAGACAGAATAAAAAGAGTACAAAAGAGCAAGTCACAGAGGAATCAGGCCTGTAAAAACTACAAAATGTGTAAAAAATGTTAAAAAGGCCAAAAAATCAGAAGGCTTGTGTAAACAGCAGGGTCTTCAGGCCTCGCCGGAAACTCTTAAGAGAGGGAGCCATTCTCAAGTCAAGGGGAAGGGAGTTCCATAATGTTGGTGCCACTACCGAGAAGGCCCTATTTCTTGCAGCCACCCCCCGGACCTCCTTGGGTGTCGGCACTTGTAAAAAGGCCTTCTCTGATGACCTGAGAGGGCGAGCCGGATTGTACGGGAGTAGGCGGTCTCTAAGATATCCTGGCCCAGAGCAGTATAGGGCTTTAAAGGTCAAAATCAGCACCTTGAATTGGGCCCGGAAACGAATGGGCAGCCAATGTAGCCCCCGGAGAAGCGGACTGACAGAGTCAAACCGCCTAGCTCCAGTGACCACATGGGCCGCCGCATTCTGTACTAATTGCAGTTTCCGAACCGTCTTCAGGGGCGGCCCCACATAGAGCGTGTTACAATAATCTAACCTCGATGTCACCGTGGCATGGATCACCGTGGCCAGGTCTGCACGATCCAAGTACGGCTGCAGCTGGCACACCAGCCGGAGCTGAGCGAAGGCCCCCCTAGCCACAGCTGCCACCTGGGAATCCAGGAGCAGCTGCGAGTCCAGGAGGACCCCCAAATTAGTTATACCCAAATTGGATTACTGTAATACATTCTAAATGGGACTATATTTTGAAGACAGTTTGAAAATTTCAATTGGTCCATAATGCAGTGGTCAGAATATTATCTGGGAATAGCCTTGGGGAGAAATTTCACTTTATATTGGCTCCACTGCTGGCCAATGCGCTTTTAGGCCCAATTTAAAGTGTTCTTTTTGGCCTTTAAAGTCCTAAATGGCATGGGATCCAGTTATCTTAAGGACTACCTATTTCTGTAGGAACGGTCGATTCATTGAGTTCATCTGGAAAGATTCTTCTCTCTGGTTCGCCATTAACCCATTTCTGCCTGGCCCACACATACGCATTTGGTCCCTGTTGCATATATGCAACTTTGGGCAGAAATGGCTTAACATAAATCAGCAGTCCTCAGCAAAAGGAATGATGTAAACCATGGTACTGCATCTGTGGAATGACCCCCTAATAGAAATCAAATTGACTGTCTCCAGTTTTTAGATGCTGGCTGATAAAGCCATTGCCTAGGAAGGTATTTGTAACTAAATTTGACTTTTCTCTCTGCCTTCTGTGTGTGGGGGTATGTTTCTTTAAGTATTGTATTGTTTTACTTTTATATTTTTAGGTCACTTTGTCTTTCATCAAAGGTCCTCGAACTTTATTACTGTGACCCCCCCCCCCTCAAATCTTCCATTTATGTGACTCTGCCCCATATTGCAGCTAGTCATGATCCACACTTTGAGAATGTGTTTGGCCCACTTAGCTCCTGTTGTCACTGGCAATGGCTTTTTGGCCCTACCTGGAGATTCTGTGGATTGAACCGAATTCTTCAGAGGTTTGCAACCTGCTCTTCTTCCAAGCTGGTCATGGCCAACATTTTGAGAACATCTGTCTTATGTGAAAAGCAGGATGTATATGTGAATAGGGCAGATGTATGCTCTACTTCATGGATGCCTCCATCATATCTAGCTTGTTCCTATGTTCTTAACAGGAGAGAAGGAATTGTTGTTTTGGGATGAGAGAACGTTGTTGACGGATGGGAACAAAACTTATTCATCTTTCTAGAACTGGGGACATCAGGATCTAGAATGGGGGATGACAACACACTGTACTTCGCTTTTAATTTTGTTTCTAGTTACAGCCTTTCTTCTTCCCTAGAAGTCAGTTGAGTGCACAATTTCCATTGTACAGTATGAGAGAACCAGGAGAATCTGTATTGCAGAAAACTATAGAGAAAGGAGCCTGTTTTCCTCCTCCCCAAACTCTCTAAACCAGTGTTTCTCAAACTTTGGATCGGGACCCACCAGTGGGTCGTGACCTGATGGTTGGTGGGTTGTGAAACTGACAAGATGATAGCTAACAAGAAAAATGTATTGAGCCCTATGGCCAGTGAAATGGAGCCACATGTGTGCGTTTGCTCATGAGAATTGTGCCTCCATCCACTTTGAAGGGCAGGCCAAGAGGAGTGCAATGGCGCCAAAATGATCCTGATCTGACTAATGCAGGCTCTAAAAAACACTCAAAAAGGAAGCCGTCCCCCAAGCTGATAAGGAAAGTGTATTGAGCCCTATAGAAAGCAAAACTAAATCACATATGTGTTTACTCATGAGTAGGCAGATGTACCTTGATCCCTATTGAAGGCCAGGGGAGGGGGAAAGCAAAGCCACCAGAATGGTCCTGATCCAATGAACATGATGCTCAACAAATGCTCAAGAATTGCCCCCCCCCCCCATAGTAAAAAGTATAAAAACAGAGGCTTGGGTAGCTGGTAAGGAGACATTTTTTAAGGTCCGACATGCATTCTGACAGAGCAGGGTTTCTCACACTTGATTGTTGGTGAGTTGTGAAGTTTTAGCTGATAGCTGAGAAGGCAAATGCCCTATGTAAAGTTAAACAAAGCCTTATTGTGCATTTACTTGGGAGTAGACGTTCCTGATTGCAGACCCTTCTCTTCTTCAGAAGTCAGGCCTGTGAATGTGTTTGGTTTGAATAAGAATAGGAGAATGTGAAAGAGAACAAAAATAGAGGCAGAGAAGTTATTGCAGAAGAACACGTCTGCAACTTCTGTGCATTGCCATTTGTTACATAAGAACATAAGAACAGCCCCACTGGATCAGGCCATAGGCCCATCTAGTCCAGCTTCCTGGAACTCAAAGCGACCCACCAAATGCCCCAGGAGCACACCAGACAACAAGAGACCTCATCCTGGTGCCCTCCCTTGCATCTGGCATTCTGACATAGCTCATTTCTAAAATCAGGAGGTTGCACATACACATCATGGCTTGTAACCCGTAATGGATTTTTCCTCTAGAAACTTGTCCAATCCCCTTTTAAAGGCATGCAGGCCAGATGCCATCACCACATCCTGTGGCAAGGAGTTCCACAGACCAACCACATGCTGAGTAAAGAAATATTTTCTTTTGTCTGTTCTAACTCTCCCAACACTCAATTTCAGTAGATGTCCCCTGGTTCTGGTGTTATGTGAGAGTGTAAAGAGCATCTCCCTATCCACTCTGTCCATCCCTTGCATAATTTTGTATGTCTCAATCAAGTCCCCCCTCAGGCGCCTCTTTTCTAGGCTGAAGAAGCCCAAACGCCGTAGCCTTTCCTCATAAGGAAGGTGCCCCAGCCCAGTAATCATCTTAGTCGCTCTCTTTTGCACCTTTTCCATTTCCACTATGTCTTTTTTGAGATGCGGCCGCCAGAACTGGACACAATACTCCAGGTGTGACCTTACCATTGATTTGTATAATGGCATTATAATATTAGCCGTTTTGTTCTCAATACCTTTTCTAATGATCCCAAGCATAGAATTGGCCTTCTTCACTGCCGCCACACATTGGGTCGACACTTTCACTGTCCTGTCCACCACCACCCCAAGATGTTTCTCCTGATCTGTCACAGACAGCTCAGAACCTCTCAGCCTGTATCTAAAGTTTTGATTTTTTGCCCCAATGTGCATGACTTTACACTTACTGACATTGAAGCACATCTGCCATTTTGCTGCCCATTCTGCCAGTCTGGAGAGATCCTTCTGGAGCTCCTCACAATCACTTCTGGTCTTCACCACTTGGAAAAGTTTGGTGTCGTCTGTAAACTTAGCAACCTCACTGCTCAACCCTGTCTCCAGGTCATTTATGAACAGGTTGAAAAGCACCGATCCCAGAGAGATCCTTGGGGCACACCGCTTTTCACTTCTCTCCATTGTGAAAATTGCGCATTGACACCCACTCTCCGTTTCCTGGCCTTCAACCAGTTCTCAATCCATGAGAGGACCTGTCCTCTAATTCCCTGACTGTGGAGTTTTTTTAGTAGCCTTTGATGAGGGACCGTGTCAAACGCCTTCTGAAAGTCCAGATATATAATATCTAAGGTTCTCCCGCATCCACATGCCTGTTGCCCTCCCTTGTCAACAGGGAGACTTCCCTGTTGAATATTGAGACTTCCCTGTCTGCCAGGTCAACATCCAAATGAGTGCATGAACGCACTATCAGGAGGTTCATTTGGTGACATATGAATGGACCTTTTCCATTGTGACACTCTAATTCAAGTGCTTAGATTTGCCCCCTCTTTGTCAGTGATGCTTGGCCATTTTTGTTCCAAGAGGCATTTTGCTCTTTACTGTGCTGCTTTTCGTTATCTTCCAATGTTTGTTTTGTTTTGTGTTTTGCTGCTATATTATTAGTATTGTGGTGTGTTTTTTGCCCATGTGAAGTAGAGAGCAGAAGTAAAAAATAAATGTGGTAGCCTCTATGCTCGCAAACTTGAGATGTTAATTTTTAGAAAATACACTCGGCACTTACTGGCTGAGGAACAAGTAACGGAGAATGGGTGTCATTGGGCTATTTCACAGTGGAGAGGTGAAAAGCAGTGTGCCCCAAGGATCTGTCCTGGGACTGGTACTTTTCAACCTGTTCATAAATGACCTGGAGACAGGATTAAGCAGCAAGGTGGCCAAGTTTGTGGATGACACTAAAGAGCTCCAGAAGGATCTTTCCAAACTGGGAGAAGGAGCAGCATAATGGTAGATGCATTTCAGTGTAGGTAGGTGTAAAGTCATGCACATTGGGGAAATAAAAACAAAACTTCACATATAGGCTAATGGGTTCTGAACTATGACAGATCAGGAGAGAGATCTTGGGGTGCTGTTGGATAGCTCAATGAAAGTGTCAATCCTATGAATGTCGGTGGTGATGAAGGCTAATTCCATGCTTGGGATAATTAGAAAACATATTGAGAATACAACAGCTAATATTATGCCATTGTACAAATCGATGGTAAGTCCACAGCTTGAGTATTGTGTCCTGGTCACTACATCTCAAAAAGGATATAGTGGAAATAAAAAGTTCAGAAGAGAGCTACTAAAATGATTACTGCGTTGAGGCAACTCCCTTATGAGGAAAGGTTGCAGCATTTGGAGCTCTTCGGTCTACAAAAAAAGGTGCCTGAGGGGGGGAAATGATCAAGACATAATAAAATTATGCAAGGGATGAACAGAGTGGATGGAGGGATGCTCTTTTCCCTCTCACATAACACCAGAACCAGGGGTCATCCAGTAAAATTGAGTGTTGGGAGAATTAGAAAATATTTCTTTACCCAGTGTGCAATTAGTCTGTGGAACCCCTTGCCACAGGAGGTGGTGATGGAATCTGTCCTGGATGCCTTTTAAAAGGGGATTGGACAGATTTCTGGAGGAAAAGTCCATCACAGGTTACAAGTCATAATGGGCGTGTGCAAGCTCCTGATTTAGAAGTAGGCTACTTCAGAATGCAAGAGAAGGCATCAGTAAGCAGGTTTCTTGTTGTCTTGTGTGCTCCTTGAGTCATCTGGTGGGCCACTGTGAGATACAGGAAGCTGGACTAGATATGCCTTTTGCCTGATCCAGAAGGGCTCTTATGTTTTTATGTTCAAAGAAGCTTGGCACCCCATGCTCCATCATCTTGCCCTGTAGCTCATCTTCTTTTGTTGATTATGAATTACAGTCTACAGCCCAGCTTCCCAATTGAATATTTGCTCACATATTCATTCATACTTTATCTGATTTGTGTGTGTGTGTGTGTGTTTATTTTCCAAACATCTGCCAGATGGCCAGCAGTCACCAAAAGGTTAAATCTCACAGAGCAACTGCGTGATAGGTATAAGTGTGTGTGTTTCTATCCCAACTGGTGGTAAACTTTAGTCACTGTTTGCATGCATTTATATGTGAGCAATCATAACATAGAGCAGCTTCAGTAGTAGAGGAACAGCACTGAAAATAGATTGTTTGTTTTAATGCTCTTCAGTTCAAAATCATGCTCTTGCAAGTTAAAACATCATTGTGGAATATACCATTTTTCCCCCAGAGGAACAGTTCATGCTTATACAGCTATTCTTTAAAGAGGGAGAGGGAATTTCTTAATAGCTTCACATGTAATTCTCTACATACTGCATAGCTTATCGGGGATTTTAAAAAGGAAGACCTGAATGGAAGACATATTCTTTGTTGTCGTATGTGACTGACAGAAGATCCTGTAGAAATTTCTGCTCCATAAACCTTGCTTTGCAGGTTTCTCTTGCTCATGCTACTGTGTTATCATGTGTTTCTCCTTCATTACCTTGAGCTTTGTTCTTTTATTAAGTGATGTCTTGTCAAACACTCTAGATAGCTGATGTCTGGAAACAAGGTAAATAAAAATATAGTTAATGTAAAATATTTTCTATCCTACTTTCTACATGTATCATTTTAAATTGGTTAACCCCCCTCCCCAACATTTTTTTTGTAGATGTCCAGTTTAACAGAAGTCCTTCATCTGGAGGAAAATAAAAATATTTGCCTTCTTGTCACAGCACCAAAGATGGCCTGACAGGGAGTGCAATTTAGGAATGCTTGTAAATTTCTGCCTTTCAGTACTGCTACTTGACCTGTAAGTTACGCAGAGCTTGCAGATGTCAGGAGGATATCAGCAGTGGATTCGGGCGATGACACTTGTTGCTAAAAGTCACATCCAAATTAATAGATTCAGGATTCATTGAGCTCTCTCGAATTGGCGTTGCACTCGCTGCATTTTCGACAACCTTCATTTCCTACTTAGCAAATGGAGACCCAGTAGCCAGAGCCCCGGGAAGTTGTTAAAGCAATTAAAGGCTTCTGTCCCTCAGCACATTGCTTGGTTACCATGGTATCCTCTGCCTCAAGCCTTTACTGATGATGTCAGTATGCATAACAGGGGTTATTCACAGCATCTACGTGAAGATGATTCACCCTTCCTAGGAAAATCATAAGCTCTCTTCTGAAATGCTTTGGTATTTAGTATTGTCAGACATGTGAGCAAGGAAGGTAAGTGTCTTATTTCCTATCTAATAACTAAAAAACTGTGCCGTGTGAAATAAGCAACATTTTTCTTCCTTTCGAAAGCTCCTTATATCTTCTCCAGCCCTGATAAAATATGTGGGGCTGCAAACACAAAACAGTTTTAGCCACGCATTGGTTGGGATGGCATAAATCAACTTCTGAAGTTCAGTGCGCTTCTTTATTTTGGTGAAAATGTAAGACAATTCTTCATATGAACTATTTTCACTTGTAGACAGTAGGTGTCGTCTTGAGTAATGCAAACGCTAATCAAGAGTTTCAATTATATGAAAATTTGAAGGGGATTCCCTTTTTATAATGTTTGTCCAGTTTAAATAAAAGGTATATTGAGCTGCAATTTTAAGCCAATGTTGCATATGCACGGCAGGGATCAAATGTGTATACCTGTGGGCTGGGCAGAAATGGGTTAAGCAGAGTTTATTCTGGGAAGGAGCTGGTATAGCATAACAGCTGTAGGCTATGATGAGCCAGGAATTCACTGGTTGAAACCTCATTTGCAGGAAAGTTCCATTTTATTCTCAATCCTCTTCCATTGGCCTAGTTTAAGTGATGGTTATGGAGTTACTGACAATTCCTTAGAAACTGGCAAACTTTGGAAAAGTATTTCAGTGTTGATACTGAAAACTATTGTGACAGTTACTCTTATACAGTACTTGCCTATAGTGAGTAAAGGTTGACTCCAGGTGTTGCTGGCAACATCTTATTTTTAATTGTTTTTGGTTGAATATGTGAAGCCTGTAATTTGTAAACACATGCATGTGGTGCTGAGTGCCAGCCAGGAGTGCACAAACCTGGCCAGTGCTGTGACTTTGAAACTGAACTTATGGCAAGAGGCCTAAGATCCCACAGACCAAGAGGAAAGCCATGCTTCCAATTTTTCAGCTCAGTCACCTGCCTCTCCCCCCCCCCCACCCCCACAGCAGACTGGCTTCAAAGAAGTCTTGCCTGGCTTTTGTTTCTTGGAAAATTCCATGAACAGCCACACCTTGCTTACAGAGCACATTTGAGCTTATGAACAAAAGCCACATCCTGGTAGCTTTTGGAGTAGACAAGTCATTCGCAACCCAAACAGAAGTCTCAACCCTAGTAGCCCTCACCAACTTCATGGCTAAGCTCTATCATGGAATCCATGCTAATTGAACCACGGGCATTCAGAGCTAGCTGCCACATTCTTGGTAGGGTGCAAGACAACAGAAGCACCCATTTAGAGCCCGGGATGAGCAACCAGTGACCATCAAATCACAAAAAGGCTCCTTGATTAACTCACAACATAAAAGTTCTTATAAGTTATAAAAAGCTGGATCTACAGCCCTTCGTATCTTTTGTCTGTATGCTTTGATGCTGCTACATTTGTTTGACCTACTGGTGCTATACCTCTGTCATTTTCTTCTTGTTCATAAGTGGTGTGTGTGTGTGTGTGCGTGCACACACATATTTATTATGAATTGCCTTTGATTTCCCTTCTCCATGTTTGTAAAATTTCTACAATTAAAGTTTGTTGCTTCTTCACCCTTATCTCTCTCTTCCTTCCCCACTGAACCATTGAGCTGTGCCATTGGCCACTGTACAGAGTTCCAGTATGCAAAATAGATATCTCCTGTGTGTGAAGGTCTCTGGAAAGCACATCTGGCAACACAGATGACCAGGATAATAAAGCAACTTTTGTAACATAGAGTTTAGGATTTTTAACCCCCTGTCCATTGGGAGCTAATGTGTGTATTTGTTGAGAGTCAGGATAACGTGGACTTAACATCAACATTCAGTCTTGATAATGACTTCCTTTCTCAGCATTAGGTAAGAGTGGCATGTTTTCACTGGGTAGAAAAAAAAGGTTTTGGATTTGTTTTCATGTGTGTATATTTTTTTAAAAAGCTGTACAAAAGGACTCATGAACTACTTAGTTAAAACGATTCCCATAGTAACAGAAGATATGAGTGAGAGTGTGTGTGCTAGCGTAGGTATAGACATGAGTGAAGAAGTGTGTGTGCATGTGTGAGAGAGATACACATTGTCGACAACAGTCACTACACTCTGACAAAAAAACCCAGTCCTTTTTTGTTTTGTAGGGTGCCACTTGCTAAATAGAATTGTGAATTCTAATTTTTATGCACCAGTTTATTCCTCAAAGAAGCAGAAGTGATAATTTTCAGGAATTTTTTTTGCGTGATGATGGCATGAAGGTCTCATAAGTAATTTGCATTCTAATCCATTCTGGTAAATAACTGTCGCTGTGAATGGTACACTATTTCCTGCATGGGTTTGCATGCATTCCAGAGGTTATACAGCACATACTTTTTTTTTTAGTAAACAGTCTAGTAAAGTATGTTCCAGTGACCCTGACGGACTGTTAAAGGAATGTGTGGAGTGATCAGAAGGTCATTGCATTTAGTGGCTGATCCATTTCTGGCTGGAGCTGGTGAAATGTTAAGTGAATGTCAAATTAGATATGAGGATAAGTTGTCTAGTTGGGAATTTACTTTAAGTAAACGTAGCAGCCTCCTAGGGGACTGGTCCAGACTGGGACCGTAATAAAAAGGTAAAGCGTATTTAACCTCTTACTTCTTAATTTTTCCTCTAGAAAATTCTCCCTTGAAGGTGCCTGAAGATCCATGTGTTCCTTTGGCAATGGGGAGGGGGGATTTATGGTGGGAAAAGTGTTAAGCAACACCTAATCATAGTGAGGCATTCTATTAAGTCTACACCTCTTTATGCATGTAATCAGTTGTCAGTCTGATTATTAGACTGGCAGTTATTGAATGGAAAATATAGCAAATGGCCCAGGGTAGAAGTGGCGGTAGGTGCGGTGGGGAGATTAGGTGGGGTGGGAGTGGGATCAGTGCATCCATATCCAAACTACCTTCCTGAGTCTGATCCCCCTGCATGAATCAACGTGAACTTGCACTAGCGATATTGCTGAAGCGGGTCCGAGTTGACCCATTGTGGCTGCTGGGACTTACCCTGAAGCAAGGGGTGAAATGTCCTCTTATCCTGAGGAGACTTCCAGCAGGCAGAATTTCTATGTGGGATACAGCGGAAGCCATACTGACACCGCTGAATTGCTGCACAGGGATTTAAGTAGGATTGGGCTGAAAGTTAGGAGCATCTCAAAAGATGTTAAATAATCCCTCTGTTTCAACAATGTAGAATTTCAAAGTTTGTTTTCAGAGCTGTTTGTATATGTTTATAGGTATGTCAACTGAGGATAAACTTCATTCATCTGAGACAATGGCCTTTAGTTCAATAAATCTTATGCCACTACGAATCTGTTAGCTTATCAGGTACAAAAGACTCCTTGCTCCAAACCTCCATATTTTGCCTTGCTTTTTCTCTTAAGGTGAAACAGACTTGCCTCAAAACAAATGACTAGAAATCTAAAGCAAGCTTGCATGAAACCATACAGAATTAACATTTTTTTCTTAAAATTTTCATATTATTAGGAAGCTGGCTTCTAGTCTTGTTAACTAATTGGATTCGCCAGGGCAAATCCTTGCTTGCTGCAGTGCAGTGGTGATCCTGGCCCTGGTATGTCCTTGAGATACAACCGCAGGCTGCTGCCCCTCTCCCTCCGGTTAAGGTGCTGCCTTCCAGAGGCCCACGGAGGCAGTGCATGCCATCCTTGACCCTCAGAAGACCTTTAAAAGGCCTCAGAGGGGTGAAAACATCATTTTTTGTTTCATGGAGGAAAGCAGAAGGGACTGTTTTGGCCCTCCGAGGCCTTTACAAGGCATTCGGAGGGTTGGAGAGGCAGTGTGCTGCTTCCCCAGCCCTCAGGACACCTCTGGGCCCTCAGTGCATGATTGGCGTGGGGGGGGGGTGGAAGGTGGTGTGGTGCTTCCACTCCCTGCTTGGCACCCAGGGTATTTCCCCCCTTCTCCCCCCAGGTACGCCACTGCTCCAGTGCTCTTGAAAAACAGAAGTTATGTTGCTTTGTCATTTCTTGTACAAGAGAATGTCTGCCATTCACTCCTATGAAGTAAAGTGCCACACTTGGGGAACCCAAGTGTGAAGCCAAAGCCACTTTTTGCCCCTGGCACTGGGTGGTCCCAATCCATTGTAAAGGATCTCGAATGTGTAATGACCTCCTCATTCAGATGCTTTCAACACATGGAACGTCTCTCTCCTCCTACCATGTCAACAGGCATTTCATTAATATTCAGCAAACTTGTGGCCAACCATTGAAATTCTTTAAGTCCAGTGTTTTAAATTGGCATATTAAAACAAAATGCAACCCTGATTAGTACTCTAAATATTACATGGCATCAATGAAAATTTAAGTTTCCTCCCCCCCCCCCCCCAAGTTCTACATACACAGCTGCCAAGGAATACACCATTGTTAATGCCTGGGAATGTAAAATAGTTTTGAGTCTTGTTCCTCACAAATTTCAACATTTGCATAACACAAAATGGCACACTCCAAGAATTGGTGGAACCCAAGTAGTTTTTTTCCAAGCACGTAAACAGGATTAGAGTTCCAGTAAAGCAAAAATATTTTGTGCACTTGCTCCTCTTCCAAACATATGTGGACTTGCTGACATTTGTGTGACATTTAATGCTTAGAAAGCTTTTGTAGGATAAGAATTAGTTCCTTAAGTCTTTCAAAGATAATCTGAAAAAAGACCTCTTTCCACAGAGTTAAAGAATCGGTAGGCGGGTGAGCGAGGAACCTCAATTGATTTTAAAGACTAAACATCTCCCTCTTAGTAATAAATCTATTAGAAATAAGACAGATGCTGTGAAGGTTTTTTTTTTCCCCTTTTTAATGAGCCAGTAGAAGATTTAATCTACGTCCACTCTAACAAGCTCTAGAATGAAAAGCAGCTTTAAAGCATTTTTGTTTTGTTTTGATGAATTAAACTGAAGCCATACCAAAGCTTAAGTATCTGAACCATGAGACTGGGAAGACTTCCTGTTGGATTTGTTCATTTTAAAGGGGCCATAGCTCATAGAAAAGTATCTGCCTTGGATGTGAAAGGTCCCAGGATCAATCCCTATTATCTCCTGGTAGAACAGAGAAGAACTCCTTTCGGCCCAAGTAGTTGCTCAGAGTGGTTCAAGGAATTATTCTGGCTTTCAGCTGTACTGATGTATATTGCATTCAGGGGGATGGAATTGTAGCTAAGTGGTAGAGCACTTGCTTTGTATGCAAAAGGACCTGGGCTCAGTCCCTGGCAACTCTGGGTGGAACTGAGAGTGAGACACACATATTCTGATTCTAAAATCCTGGATAGCTACTGCCAGTCACTATCAAATATACGCAGCTAGACGGATCAATGATTTGACTCCCCCCTCCCAGTCTTATTAATAAGACCATTTACTTTGTCCCATAAGATTTAAAGCCTCTTTACTTTTGTAGCTACCTCTGTGATTGTTCCAGTACCAATCTGAATGTGTAAAGGCAATTTATTTAACTTATTTAACTTGTATAATTTGCTTTTCTGGCATGTTTACAGATCACACAATTGGTTGCTGGTCCCTAGGGAAGTCCTTCACTTGTGTGTAAAACATGCCAAGCAGACAAACTGCATGGCCAGGGATCTTTACATGTACTTGGAGGAGATGGGAGCTTCTGTGGAGGCAGTGATGAAAGTTCGTGTAAAAGGGTTGCTTTAAGGCAGTAGTGTAGATGGGAGGGGGGGTCACAAGACCTCAGGTGGAACTTTTCTGGGCGGCAGCAGTGCTGTCCCCACTGTGGCTGCCAGGGTCCTGCCCCCCTTGCTCACCTCCTGCCCCCTCCGAATGCAACTGGAACTGGGGCATCTCTGGAAGTTTTGTCCTGGGACTGCACACTTTCCAGCTGTGCTGCTGCTTTGAGAAGGTATTTTAGAATAAAATATACTCTAGCCTGCCTAACTCCAATTAGTTTTGTTTTATGGTCATGGTACATTATGACTGAATCCAAGAACTTGGTTTTATATTTCCATATATGGTTTCATATGTATACTTTGACTACATGAGGTTCAGGTAAGGATATATGTTTAGTTTGGCAATGATATCGGCCCTAGAAGAGGGAGCAACATAATGTTTTATACTTGTCAGGTGAAAATTAATGAATACTCTGTCTGAATACTCTCACATCTACCTTTCCAAAACCTGAAACATGGTTTTGATATTTGGAAAGTAGGGTGCCAATCTTTTTGTTCCAAGCTGAATATGTGGTGACACACTTACTGTTTATGAAGCTCGTCTTTCATTCCATCTAAAATCTTCATATCTGTTCTTCATTCCATAGCTCATTTCATTTTTCTTGCCCATAATTGTGACCATGTTTCCTTTCTTTCTTCTTGGCACTGACTTTTTTCCTTTATCATGTTCCATTTCTAATTCTACTACTTAGTTTTAAATGCTTTTAAAGTCTATTGGTCCTCTTTAATCCTTCTTTAATTTTATGCTCTTCCCAGAGCAATGTGTTCTTCCTGCATGGGTCTCTTGAATGTATCCTATTTTCTTCCATTATCTTTGTCAGCACCTTATCTTTCAAATTCACTACCTCCAGACGTTTGTGTGTGTGTGTTTTTTGTCTCTTCCACTCTAAGAGTGGAAGGGGTGTGTGTGTGTGTGTGTGAGAGAGAGAGAGAGTGAGAGAGAGAGAGAGAGAGAGAGAGAGAGAGAGAGAGACTTGCTTTAATTTTAGCTTATCACCTTTGGGCTTTCTTTCTCCATTCTTTCCTTATGCTCTCCTTTTTCTTTTTCTCTTTCAGTTGATTTGTTTATATATATTGCCTTGTTTTAAGAGCTTAAGAACTTATTCATTTATTCTCAAGAGAGAAATGTCATGGATGTTGAAGCCAGATGCTAGACAGCTTCCGGGAATTTAGTGCAAGCCTTTGTAAAATTATCCTGCCTCGAAATAAGTACTCCTTTCCTCATTTTATTAAAAGAAGTGTGAATATATATTGATGCTTACCCCGAAACAGACTGTATTTCATTCTTACAACACTACATGTATATCAATTTAGCAGCACACATTTTAGAGGTGTTGGGAACTTCTCTAGGACTCTGCGAATATGGAGCAGTGGCAGTTAAAGTGAATGGATTTGTTAAAGTATTTAAAACGCAGATGGAGGTCATCCCTCTACCAAGTATTTGACTGGCAGAAATAGTGTGGTCAATGTTACTCTAACTGAATACATAGGCACCTTCTGCCTTTACTCTGCTTGCAGGAGGTGATCTTAGAAGAATCGTTACGATTATTGCATGAGTTAATTTTAACCTCCCATCTGAGCTTGCCCACCTCTAGCCAAACATTCTGGATTAAGCTGAAATAGACATCAGGGTTTCCATGTTAACAAACTATATGATGTATAAAGGAGCAGCATCAACATAAATCTTAGTTAGGAGTGTGCACGTACAAAAACAAGGAGTCATGTAATGTCTTCATATATCGCCTCAAAAATGCATATACGATTCTGTATTTGGTTATATTTATACGTGCTTTCCATAGTAATACGATACATCTGCTGCTGGCAAATCTGGTTCAGATCTGATCCCTAAAAAAAAAAAAATTCCAAGAAAGAGAATCTGCCACACCTTCCTTAAGCAGGCTTTTAAATGAGTGCAAATAAATTGCAATCTGGCTAGAATCCAAACCTTTAGTACTGTATATAACAGATATGCAGATGGGCCTCATTTGGCTTTTTAACCCTGTCCAAGCTGCTTGTAGAAGATTAAAGAATGCCAGTATGTTTATGCTATGGGCTAGATGAGAAGCTGCAGAGATGTTTCAGGGCCTGCTTCTTTGGAGGGTTTAGGTACTTCCATGCAAATGGCTTTCCCTGCATGGTAAGTGGAAAATAGAAGGTATAAAAGTATACCTATAGTCGTTAGTGGTGTGTTGATAGTATCTTAAGTAGTGAATGCACTTTTTCACATCATTTAATCCTATGTATACTTGCACAGTGTTCCACAACAGCTAAAATTTTATTACATGCTTTCAAATGTGAATAGTTGAGTATTGGGTGGAGCAGCTTCCTTCAGAAACCCAAGGATAAGGAAAATGTGTAATTTCATTCTATGTTGAATGTTTACAACCTGGAGCAGCTAGAAGTACTTAATAATGGTGTTATTGCATAACCACTAGAACTCACAAGAGTGATCACAGGCAGTACCTTCCCAGTTATTTTTCTGATTAATTCACAATAAGCATTTTCTCCTCCTTCTCGTCTTGGTGCCACTGCAGTTGCTTGAGATGCTATTGCAGATTATTCCTGAAACATAAATGCTGTAGGACTAATGAAATACAGATCACCTGGCAGCAAGTGAATTGCTTTTGGGGGGGGACGGGACTGACTGCTTTAGGGAAGACTTTGACAGCGGGCCACATGCATCCCATGGATTTTTCTCCAGCTGCAAGACCAGTGGATTGCAACAACATTTGAATAAAATTGCTCCAAAAAGCAATATCCAGTATGCTAATTGAAAATGAGAGTGACCCAGGATCCTGCTGAGGAAAGGGTATCTTTCTGTGTGTCGCTGGATTCTTCTTGCTCTGCTCTTTTTGGTTGCAAATCAATTTTCTATAAGAGAAGAAATGTCGTCAAATGCAGCTGTAGCCTATCTGTATTTGGATATAAAGTGGATGGGTTGTTTTTTTTGTCACTACAAAGGAAATGGCAAGTCTTCGACTTCTTTGCTGTTGATGAGAAAAATGGGATTCTCAGCAGCATGAAGAGACAAAGGCGCATTTGTTTTTACACATAGTCAAAAACTCTCACTTCATATTAACATGCAGGCAATGTTTATACATTGCTGACAGAGAGATGTGTTGTGACGGGCAGAACCCATGGGGAGTAGGATTTAAATGCAGCAGTTCTGTTTACTCTTTGAAATCTTCCTTATGAAACAGCCTGTGTTCTGCATTTGGATTGGTGGAAGTGGAAGAAGACAGTTTTATCTGGGAATAAAAGTTTAATAGTTGACCTCGGCCAAGATCTGAGTGAAGCAGTCATCTGACCTGCTACTTTAAGTGCCTTGCTATACAAGAGCAGTCCATCTCCCATACCAGTTGTTTTTAACCAAGTTTCTATTTTGTGTAAGGGCAGGTGAACCCTCGAAAGAGGAGCTGCACCAAAAGATGTGGAGGTGAACCCTCAAAATGATGCAGAAATAATGTGTTTTTTGAGATACTATCCTAAAGTGTTTCGATGTGTTGCCTTCATTACAGGGCAAGAACTTAGTTTATTACAGTACATGTGTTTCCCTGTATCTGTGTGCATTCTGTTCCAGAACTCCCCACAGTTTCTGAAACCGCAGATACAGGCAAACGCCTCCCCCCCCCCGGGAACTGAAGGGAGCTCTGCTCCCCTTGACTTCAGAAGGGTCCTCTGTGCCCAGCAGAGGCTGCAGACGGAGCCCTAGAGCTAAAAACAAAGTCACTTCTGGTTTTTCCATGAAACTGTAAGTGATGTTTTTAATCTATAAGGCATTGGGAGGCTTGGGGAGGCCCTTTGGGGTGCTCATCTCTGGAGGGGGTGCGTGTGTGTGGGGACCATGGACCCGATCTGCGGATAACTGAATCTGTGGATACAGGATCCGCAGATATAGGGCCCCTATAGTTTACTCTTAAGTACTGTAGTTTCTTATCTAAATAAGCAGCTCATCTATGGGTAAAAACGCTTTCAGCATTTGATTGGGACTAGCATGCTTATTTTTTCTTTAAATAGAAGCTGGATTGAAGAAAGAAGCATTGCCCAGAAATGTCCCTAAGTTGTTAGCAGCAGTACTTAGAGTTGGTTTGAGCTGTACCTTGCATGTGTGAGAAATAGAACTTGATTGGTGTAATTGGGTTCAGTTCTATAAATCTTTCAACCTGATTCAGGAACAGAGCTCACATCTTCATGGAGCTTTATGGAAAAAAACCTTGGTAGCTCTTTATTTACACCAGTGAAAAATGTTTTCATCTTAGCTTCAAGTGTTAAATGGTTTAAATGTAAACTGCAAGGCAAATGGAATTCCAACACTTACAGCAGTGGTATAAATAGCATTTCTTTCTCTCTCTCTCCCTCCCTCAATACAGTGTTGATTTTTAGGCTCTGTTATCTTACATGAGCATGTTATTTGAGGAGGTCTGATTTATATATGGTACTCCTCTTCAGCAAGAAATCATATTTTTAGTCCTTGATCAGATTGACTCTTCCATTTCATCTTTTTAGTTAAGAAAGCATATAAGCTGTGCTTTTCTTTCTGAATGCAAATATTATAGGAATGAGACAATTTGTGAACATGGAAAAAATACAGTGTGCATTATTTTTTTTAACAAGCAGATATTTCTGCTGCACAAAATGGTTTGTCCACTTGGTGTAGTTCTCCCTAGAACCTTAAGTTATTGTATATTTCTTGTACAGAAAAAAATGTATTCAGTATGAAAGAAATATGTGATCACTATTCATCAGTGTATAAATTGTCAGG
This sequence comes from Tiliqua scincoides, assembly GCF_035046505.1. NCBI lineage: Eukaryota > Metazoa > Chordata > Lepidosauria > Squamata > Scincidae > Tiliqua > Tiliqua scincoides. The sequence goes on from NC_089822.1 coordinate 44,715,480, forward strand.
CTTATGCAGTCTAGGACACAGCTATTCAAACTGGGGCGTTGCAACACCCCAGCCTGAGAGCCCTGGCCTCTGCCCCCTTAAGGGTGGGGGCAGGCAGAAGGCAGTGATGCGATCCCCAGGATCACGTCACTAAGGGGGCTTCAGGGACTGGAATGCACTCACCAGTCCCTGCAGCAGCCTTCCTGGGGTGCGGGGAACCCTGCACAATCGTCCGAAGGGCTCCCCAGTCTTCTAAAAGTGAAAGTGGGGCAATCACGCTCCATTTCCAGTTTTGCAGAGGTGTAGTGCGATTACTGCTTCCCTCACCCATGTCGTAAACCTGCCCATTCGACACTGGACTGGCTGATTAGGTGATGGGGAGCAGTGGCAACAATGGGCAATCCTCTGGCTTTCCCCTCCCATGCTATTTCACAGTTCAGAGGTGTCCTGGCCCCAGTTCTGATTAAGATGCTGGAGCAACTAGGAATTGTAAAATGGCACTAAGGTGGAGAAGAAGGTCTGCCTCTGCTCTCACCGATTGCTTGGATGGATTCTGGCTTACAGGATGCTGGTAGGGAGCAGCAGTAGCAGCTGTCTCTCATTGCCTCATGGGGTTGCCCGTCAGAGTACGGACCTTTGTATGAACATAGGCTAGGCTTCACCTGTGGCACTGCCCCTGTCTTCATGGATCTTCCATGTCACATCTAGTTTCACCTCCAATAAATTGATTGGAATGTGCTATGAGTAGTTTATCTGTATTGGTGAAATGCCTCCTGAAACTTAGCAAACAGCATTAAATGTAAACCTTCTAAGTCGTAACTGTGATGTACAAATCCTAAATACTGAATGATCAAGCTATCTTTTTATGCAGAACTACTATGTTTTTTGTTTTTTAAAGAAATTGGCAACACTATCCTAGGCTGCCCTACCACCAGTGCTGCAGCCCAAGTGCCAGTAGGGTATTGCAAACATGCCATAAAGCATGTTTGCACCACCCTAGGAGGAAACAGTGCCGACAGGGAGGCCTGCGCTGCCCCATTCACACTGCAGAGCAACCCCCGGCTGCAGGTGGCAAGCAGATAAGCGCCGAGTGGTGCGGGGGTGTGGGGAAGGTGGTGGGAGGGCAAGGAGAGGTGTGGGAAAGGGAGGAATGGAAGAGGGACTAGCCAGGGAGGGTGGTGGGACTTGTGTAGGCCACCAAATTCTACCCTCCCCCCCCCATGTTGGGTTTGAAAACCTGACATGATGGTTCTCGAGTCTGCTTCAGCTGTTTAGGGGGCACGTACTCGAGATGCTCCATTGAGCAGGCTGGAGATTGATTTGGGGTAAAGGGATGACTGTCCCCTTCCCCTGAGGGAGCCTCCAGCCAGCCTCCATCCTATCCTGTGCTGGATAGGATTGGCCCTTAGATACCTAAATTTTTTTGCTTTATTTCTACATATAGTTCTGTTAACATATTTCATCTGATTAGTTTTCATATATCTACCATTTTTTTGAAAAATATCGAAGAGCTGCTTATTTACAAAAGCACTTTGAGAAATCCTTGATCATTGGTGTACTAAATGTTAATAGATGTGTCCCTCGCATAATTTTAAAAATGTAAAGTATAAATTAGGAAAGTGTCTTTTTCGCTTGGAACAGTTTAAAGTACTGTAATAAAGTTTGCCTTGTACTAGAAATGGTTGTTTATGCTCATTAGTAAGAATGACAAAAATGATGTAGGATTACTGTTAAACACTGCACTGATTTTTACGAAATGGAACAAGATATGATTGCATCTCCTTACCTGTTGTATGAGCAGTGAGGAGGAGGCTGGTTTTCAGGAAGGATTTGTATAAGTATGTAATTGTACTGATTTTATATCTCTAGAAGTTTTCTTGGTGAGACATGTCAATGTATGGGGCGATATTAAATTGAAAATGTGTTCATAAACTCTGAGGTGTTTTCCTGGCAGAGTGTTGGTGTTCAACTGTACATGGACTGAATCTTGTAAATGTGTGAATGGTGATCATAGTTCAAATTCTGCTTTAAGAACTTGGTTAGAGCAGCTAGAGCAGGGGTGCTCACACTTTTTTGGCTCGAGAGCTACTTTGAAACCCAGCAAGGCCCGGAGATCTACCAGAGTTTTTTTTACAATAATAGCATTTGCCACAACAGAATTTCCCACCTGCTTCTGCCCCATTTACCTTCCTTCTCTCCTCCAGTTCTGTCAATTTACAGTTCATTTCTACTCAGAAGTCCCATTAATGTCAATGGGGTTTACTCCCAGGAAAGTGTGGATAAGATTGGGCTGTCTGCTCTCTGCCTTGGAGGCCACCCATCCCTCTGTCAACAATGTCTACATGTTGCCCAGATGGCTTCTCATGCCATCTGCCCCCCCAATGGTCATCTCCCTCCCTTTAAGAGATGCCCCAAGGTTCCTCACAGGCACCAATGTTGCTTCAGAGTCCGGTCCGATGGCTGTCTACTAAGGTCCCATTATAGTCAATAGAGCTTACTCCTTGACAGGTGTGGACAGGACTGCAGCCTCAGAGCCCCACATCCTATGCCTGTCTACTCAGAAATCAGTATAGCCACTGGGGCTTACTCCCAAGCAAGTGTGGATAGGACTGCAGCCTCAGAGCCCCATCCTAAGCCTGTCTACTCAGAAGTAAGTCCCTTTATAGTCACTAGGGCTTACTCCCAGGCAAGTGTGGCTAGGACTGCAGCCCCAGAGCACCATCCTATGCAGGTTTACTCAGAAAAGTCCCATTAGAGTCACTGGAGCTCACTCCCAGGCAAGCGTGGACAGGACCGCAGCCTCAGCTCCTCCAGGGGGACACTCTCACACTCTCTCTCTGCCCCCCATCTCCCTGCCTGCTCCAACCTCCCCGCCGCCCTCTCAGGGGGCTCCTCGTGCACTGCCCCGTCCTGGAGCGCACTCCGCTCCTCTCCTCGCCCCCACTGCGCGCGCGCTCCTCCCACCTTCCTTCCCCTTCGCTGCTAGTGACTAGACTAAGGGCTCCGCGATCGACTTATTTTGCCTCGGGATCGACCGGTAGATCGCGAGCGACGTTTTGAGCACCACTGAGCTAGAGTATGGCCGGTGAGAGGAGAGAATGAACAGGCTTGAGTCTGGTGGTTATTCTGTCCTAGAGTCACCACAATAGATTGCTAAAGGATCTTTGTGTTGTGTATACCACCGCCAGCCTACATTATGTCAGCTTGTTTGCATTATCTTCAAGGACACTGTAATCTCAATAAGCTTGCTTTTATTACTTTCATGGATTTGTGTTATGAAAAAGCAGAGGTATTGGCCCCTCAGTGTAATAAAACCATGCAGTTAGTTTAATCAGGGTACTGAAAAGTTACAGTTCCAAGATTATGCTATGGCATGTATCTTTACTGTGTAATATTCCGCCAAGCTTCTGTGTTGGATATCTTCAACATCCCTGTGTGACACAGAACTGATCATGAGCAAATTTCAGGTGTGTAGTAAATGACCATAGGACACTAGCATTAACAGTAAATAAGCAAATTCGTCTTTAATGAAGTTAATAAACATTGGGTGATGTTGGGAGGTGATTTTTTTTCTGTAAAAAGATGATTGTCTAAGGCGGGGTGCCCAAACCCCGGCCCTGGGGCCACTTGTGGCCCTCGAGGCCTCTCAATGCAGCCCTCAGGGAGCCCCCCAGTCTTCAATGAGCCTCTGGCCCTCCAGAGATTTGTTGGAGCCCACACTGGCCCAACGCAACTGCTCTCAGTGTGAGGGCAATTGTTTGACCTCTCACATGAGCTGTGGGATGAGAGCTCCCTCCACTGCTTGTTGTTTCACGTCTGTGATGCAGTAGTGGCAGCAAAGGAAATGCCAGCCTTGCTTTGTGCAAGGCCTTTTATAGTCCTTGAGCTATTGCAAGACCTTCATTCATTCATATAAGTTCATCTTTAATATATTCATTTATGTAAACTTGCACATCCTCGGCATCACCTGGCAGGACAAAGTTCCAAACAACACAGTCCTGGAACGTGCTGGAATCCCTAGCATGTATTCACTGCTGAAACAGAGACGTCTGCGTTGGCTCGGTCATGTTGTGAGAATGGATGATGGCCGGATCCCAAAGGATCTCCTCTATGGAGAATTCGTGCAAGGAAAGCGCCCTACAGGTAGACCAGAGCTGCGATACAAGGACATCTGCAAGAGGGATCTGAAGGCCTTAGGAGTGGACCTCAACAGGTGGGAAACCCTGGCCTCTGAGCAGCCCGCTCGGAGGCAGGCTGTGCAGCATGGCCTTTCCCAGTTTGAAGAGACACTTTGCCAACAGTCTGAGGCTAAGAGGCAAAGAAGGAAGGCCCATAGCCAGGGAGACAGACCCGGGACAGACTGCGCTTGCTCCCGGTGTGGAAGGGATTGTCACTCCCGAATCGGCCTTTTCAACCACACTAGACGCTGTTCCAGAACCACCATTCAGAGCGCGATACCATAGTCTTTCGAGACTGAAGGTTGCCAACAACAAATGCAAATTTATTCAAATTTTAAATGTTAATTAATTTTTTTCCCCCGGCCCCCGACACAGTGTAAGAGAGATGATGTAGCCCTCCTGCCAAAAACTTTGGACACCTCTGGTCTAAGGCTACAATCATATACACCAGTGGTTCTCACACATTTCGCACTGGGATCCAATTTTTAGAATGAGAATCTGTTGGGACCCACCGGAAGTGATGTTATGACCGGAAGTGATGCCATCAAGCAGGAACATTTTTTACAATCCTAGGCTGCAATCCTACCCACACTTACCCAGGAGTAAGTCCCATTGACTATCATTGTTAAAACAATATACATAGTAACTTGTTAAAAGTACAAACCTGTAACGTTTTCCCAAATGTCACATACCATAGTAGCATCAAGTCTAATACATTAAAAATAAAATATTGAAATGGATGAGGACACACCTGAAATTGGCTCGCGACCCACCTAGTGGGTCCTGACCCACAGTTTGAGAAACACTGCTTTACACACTTTCCTGGTGTAAGCCCCATTGCAGACAATGGGACTTTTGAGTAGACATGCAAATAGGCTTACACCAGCAGTTTTCAAATTCTCTAGGAGAGTTTGCTTGGCTGTAAGTCCTTGTGGGGGTGGGAGGAGGCAGTGACACAATCCCCAGGAGGGACTACAGGGACTGGGATGCACTCACCAGTCCCTGTAGCAGCCATCCTGGGGTGTGGGGAACCCTGTGTGAGTGCCTGCAGGGCTCCCATGTTAGAAGTGAAAGTGGAGCAATTGCACTCCACTTCTGGTTCTGCAGAAGTGGAGCACGATTGTTCCACTTTCACTTCTAACAAGCTGGGCAGCCCTGCAGTTGCTCACACAGGGCTCCCCGCACCCCAGGATGGCTGTTGCAGGGACTGGTGAACAACCCAGTCCCTGCTGCCCCATAAACTATGCAACCCAGGATTGCATCCCTTCCTCCTCCCTGCCTCCCCTCTGGCCCCATCCCTTAAGGGGAAAGAGACCAGGGCCTTCAGATTGTGTCATCGCAACGCCCCAGTTTGAAAACCACTGGCTTACAGTGTTAGATGAACAGTGCCATCAGCAACCTGAAATACAAAATGATGAATAGGTTTCTTGACAAAGCCAAATTCTGTAGTAAAAATATTAGTGTGAGCATAAGCTACTAGCCAATAAATCTGGAAAGTGCAGACCATTGGGGGCTGAGTTGGAACCAAACTATCTCAGGTTGGGAACCATAACCTATTTAGTAGTTTCTGATCTATCATTTGATCTTCCCTTACAAGCAACAAAGGCTCATAATGTTAAATGTATTATGTAGGCGGTCTCCTGTTGGAAACTGCTGGAAATGGGTTATAACTAAAGCAGTGCTCTTTCCTGTCTCTTGCCTCGCTGTTCCTTTGTTCTTCGCTTTTCCCTTTGTCATCCCCCTAGCTTCCTTATATTATTTTTTAAATCACATATATAGGACTGATGGCATAAATTTATTCTACGATGGCCCACAAACACAGATGTTTTGATCAGGCAGAGTACAAAGGAACTGTCCAGCAGAGCCAACTATTTTAATTTCCATTGTTTCCATTGTATGAACAATTAGCTTCCAAATGATCCTTTGTAGACGGAGAATCAATGAGGATGGGAACTGGTAGCATGGGGAAGTTTGGCACAGATTTCTGGTCATGGAAAGTATGATGCATACATGATGGATTTGTAAAAATTCTAAGCATGGTGTTATACTTTTAAGGGATTTGAATGGAGAGGAATTATGTAAATCATTTTGCTCTAAAAATACAAATGAAGTTTATTTAAAAAGTCATGAACAGTTTAAAGCATAACTTAAAATAAGGAGATTGAATACTGTATCTGCTGAATGGAATACCTTTACTCGTTTTGTTGGAACGTCCTGCCGTGTATTTGTTGCTTTTGGAAGAGATTTCAGTAATAACTGTTTACAGATTGGTAATGCTGATGGGGAAGTTTGACAGGTTTGGGGGTAAGTTCAGTATTGCTTCATGTTAGAATTTGCATTTCAAAAACTGACTTCCCAAACGCTAAGGATAATGAGCCTAGGTATAGACAACTTGTGCCATAAATCACTTACAAAAATAGAAGTGCAGTTGGTTTTAGATACATTTCCTAATACAACAGTACTACTAGGCAAAGAAGCACTTTTTAACATTTTTCTTTTTCACAAAAACCTTATTATTAAGAAGTGCTGGCTCTGTAATGTTTAGCAAGGGAAGAGCAGCTATCCATGACTGAACTATCTTATTTCTTTTGCAATGTAAATTGCTCTTGAGAATTTTTTTTTTAATGAAATGCAGTATATACATTTTCTTAAATGTGAGCTCTTCTGAATACTTAGAACTTTGCCAGAAGTTGATTACAGAAAGAATCCTACTTGGCTGCTTTTTAATAAAACTGAATTTCACAGTCAGTTGTGTGGTCAGAAGTTAAATTTCATGAGCCTTTTAAACACTTAATAGAACAAACTTTGGGCGCAATCCTCAAAATATAACTGTTCAGCTTTTGCTTTGAAGAGGCTTGCATATGTTTTGGGGGTGTATGGACAATGCTGCTTCTGAAACATTGTCTTGTGTACATGATTTCTTTCTTTTTAAAAAAATTATTTTCCCAAATAAAAACAAACAAATATAAACAAACACATAACAAATACACAACACAAACACACCATTGGAGGGTGCAGGCAATCATATGTCAATATATCTAATCAATCAATCCATATCTTCTAATCTTGTTCCTAGTTTAGCCTCTTAATATCATTTATCTATCATATCATATCCTATATATCATGTATAGAATACATTCATCTGAATGCCCATCTTATACATCTACAACTTCATTTTCAACCAAGCATAAAATTATCTCCATTGCTCTATCTGTATTGGTTTGCGCTGTTGATCTAAAATGTCTGTAAGTCTATCCATTTCCGCCACACTCATTATTTTCTCTATTTATCTTTCGTTGGAATTCTAATATCTTTCCAGTATCTAGCATATAAAATCCTTGCAGCAGTTAATATCATAATAACTAAATACACATCATTTTCTTTATGATATCTAAGGTAATATTAAGCAAGAATAACTCTGGTTTCAGCGGTATTGTAAATCCAACAATCTCTTGTATTAGATTCCTTGCCACTTTCCAATATACTTGCATTTTTTACATGCCCACCACATATAATAAAATGTCCCTTCTTCACATTTACACTTCCAACAATTTTTTGATATGTTCTGATTCATTTTTACTAGTTTTCCTGATGTCATGTACCATCTATAAAACATTTTATATACATTTTCTTTAAAATTTGTTGCTCTAGTAAATTTTATATTTCCAAATCAGTTCCCATTGTTCTAATGTAATATTATGGGCAATATTTTGTGCCCATTTTATCATACATTCCTTTGTTTCTTCATGCATCTCAAAATCCAATAGGAACATATGCATTCTTTTGATATATTTTTCTTTTGTTTCTAAGAGTATTCTATCAAATGTTGTCTGTTCTGAATAGAATCCTTCTTGTTTATCTTTCCCAAATTTTGAATCAAGTTACATGCGAGTCCACCAATCCATCTCCATGCCCTGTTTTAACAATTCTTTTGTCTTTAATTGCCCATCTTTCTTCAGTAAACTTCCATATCTAAGCATTTTTGTTGTCTCTAATAAATTTAGCTGGGTACATGCTTCTAGCTGCGCCACCCATCGGGGGATTTTGGTATACATCTGTCTTTGTATTTTAGCCCAGATCCATAATAAAGATTTCCTTAATAAATGATTATTGAATCGTTGATATTTGTTTGCTTTTCCATACCAAACAAATGCATTCCATCCCCATTCAAGATCATGTCCCTCCAGTTTTACGAGTAGTATTCTTTGATCTTCTAATATAATCCACTCTTTAATCCCTAGTAGCGCCACGGCCTTATTGTATAAAAACCAATCAGGTAGCCCCATGCCTCCTCTTAGTTTCACATCTTGTAGGGCCTTCATTTTAATTCTTGGTTTCTTTCCCTGCCAGATAAATTTTGAGATAATTTGATTAATTTCTTTAAATAGATCTTGCTTCAAAATTACAGGGATTGTTTGGAAAAGAAAGTTTATTTTAGGCAAAACATTCATTTTCACTGCAGCAACTCTTCCCATCAATGAAAGTTGCAATTCTTTCCATTTTGTTAAGTCTCTTTTTATTTCTTCAATCAGTTTCAAATAATTATCTTTCACTAATGTACTTGTTTTCTTCTTGTATGCGCAACCTCCTGATTTTAGGAATGGGTTAAGTCAGAATGCCAGATGTAGGGGAGAGCACCAGGATGAGGTCTCTTGTTATCTGGTGTGCTCCCTGGGGCATTTGGGGGGCCGCTGTGAGATACAGGAAGCTGGACTAGATGGGCCTATGGCCTGATCCAGTGGGGCTGTTCTTATGTTCTTATGTTCGTTAATTAAATCCCTAAATATTTAATTTTTCTTCTTTGAAGTTTGTTAATTCCACTAATTCCTGTATTTTCTTTATTTGCATATTCTTTGTTAAAATTTTCGTTTACTTGACATTTATTTTCAGTCCTGTCACTTCAGTATATTCTCGCAACATATCTAACAAATTTTTGGCAGATTCTAATGGTTCTTCTACAATCGCCTAAGGTCATCTGCAAATGCCTGGATTTTAAATTCTTCACCTCTTATTTTTAATCCTTTAATCTCTTCTGTCCTTCTCACTTGATTCAAAAGTATTTTCATGATCACTATAAATAGTAATGGAAAAAGTGGACATCCCTGTCTCGTTCCTTTTTCAATTTTTATCTCCTCTGAAAGCTCTCCATTTATTATAATTCTAGCAGTTTGATTCTTATATATAACTTTAATCATAGCAATAAATGGAGTTCTGCATCCGTCATTTCAAATGGTAAAAACATCAAATTCCCATTCGCATTATCAAATGCTTTTTGAAAATTTATAAAAAACATTGCCATTTGCTTATCAGGGTACATTTCATAATATTCTAAAAAGTTCAGTATCTTTCTCATATTATTTCTGAATTGTCTTCTTGGTAAGAACCCTGCTTGGTCTTGATAAATAATGTTTATCAAAACTCTTTTTAATCTTGAAGCTAATATTGTTGCAAAAATTTTATAATCCACATTAAGTAGTGAAATTGGTCTGTAATTTTGAATCTCTTCTTGGTCAAGCCCTTCTTTATGTATAACTGTAATAATTGCTTCCTTCCAAGTATCAGGGATTTTATCCTTTTGCTGTATTTCTTCTATCGATTTTTTAAATGGTAACATCAACTCTTCTTCAAAACTTTAATAAAATTCAGCTGGTAATACATCACTACCCGGCAATTTCTGATTTTTTTGTTTAGCGTTTGCTTCTGAAATCTCACTAGCTGATATCGGTTGATTTAAACTTTCTTTTTGTTGCTGCGACATCTTTAATTCATTATTTTTTTGTAAGTAATTCCTTTGAATAATGCTTGGGATCCCTTCTTCCATATATAATTTTTCATAAATTTTTTTTAGCAATATTAATCATATCTTTTACATTCATAGTCATTTTTCCATCTTCGTTCTTTAATGTGTCTATATAGGATTTCATTTTCTCTAATTCATAATCCAGCCATTTTCCACTTTTATTGGCATTTTCAAAAAAATGTTTCTTTGCTAGTTCTTCTGTCAGTAAAATATTCAATTTGTGTTGTACCTCTGTTTTATCTCTGTTGCTGTAGGGTTTTGCTTTGCCAATAATTCTTGTCGTTTCAATTCTTTAATTCTACATATCTTTTCTCTCTTTCTTTTCTTTTTCTTGCTCCTTCTCTTATTGCCAATCCTCTGAAAACAGCTTTACTAGCATCCCAGACCATGGTCATTGGTATATCAGGTGTAATATTAGCTCTAAAATAATGTTCCATTTCTTCTTTCAAACTTTTTAAATTTTTCATTTTTTAAACTGTTAACGTTCAGTCTCCATTGAGATGGCTTTTGAAGAGTTTCAGATTTGCTCATTACTGGGTTGTGATCTGATAGTATCTTTGGTAGTATTTCCACTTCTATCAGATTTTTAGTCCATGCTCGTGGTATCCAAAGAGCATCAATCCTTGACCAAGTCTGGTGTCTATTTGAATAAAAAGTATAGTCTTTAGTTTCTGGATATCTTGTTCTCCATACATCTATCAGATATGTACATGATTTCTAACGTTCATTGTGATCACAAAGTTAATCTGCCTATATGGAATCTACTGCTCTTTACAGTACTGGATTCAGAATTTGAGGTAGCAGAATGTTGTGGTACCCAGGCATTTGTGTAACATAAAGTGCACTTTTACTTATTCCCTGAATGTCTGAGCTAGGTCAGCAAATTGTGATTGTGAACATCCTTTTGGACAGTAGCTTTGTGTGCTTAAGTTTCCTCTCTGACAGTAGCACATAATTTAAAAATTAGTTTTACTATAAACTTTGAACAGCTCTTAGAGCAGCCTGTTGGTTAAAGTGGAATTGCTTTTGCTAACCTATGTACTTCAAGTCCATTGTAAATCAGGCATGTTGACAGGCTTGCGCTTTATTTCCTATGGGGTAAAATACGTAGAGAAGAATCTCTTGCTCCAAAGATTATCTACAGCCCAATTGAATACTGCCCTACTACAGGCGCTACAACCACGGTGCCTGCGGTGGGTGTCGCAAATGTGTCATAAAGCATGTTTGCGCCACTCAATGATTAAGCAGTGCCGAAGGGGAGGCTTGGGCCACCCTGTTGATGCTGCTGCAGGAGCCCCGACCACCTAGAGAGAAGGTGAGCATGAGGGTTGAGGGAGGGGGTGGGGGTTGGGACTGGTGGAGGCCTGGATCCTATCTCCTGGATCCTATCCCCCATGTCAAGCTCAGAAGCACGACACAGGGCTTCTTGAGCGATTTAGCTGGTGCAGACTTGAGAACCCTCATTGCCCAGGTTGGGGCTTCACTTGGGGTAAAAGGAAAAATGACCCCTTCTCCAAGGAGACCTCCAGCCTGCTTGTATCCAGCACAGGATACCATGGTGGATGTTTAGTACCACTGTTCTTGTGATAGATAGGAACTATATGATAGATGGGCCCCTAAACTATTTGATCTTATTATCAAGAGATGAAGATGGAGTGTATATGTTGAGCTAGATAATGTTGCTGCTGAACTGTCCGGAACGTGAATATTAGTTACAGGGTTTTCTGCCTCTAGAGCTTGAACAAGAGGAAATTAGATTTCATTAAAGTTGTTCATGTGTACTCAGTGGATGCACCTGTGATCTTGTGTTTGCATTTTTCTGCAGAAACCTTTTGAGTGAAATATGAGCGTTGTTCTCAAGCTCCACTTGTATCTCATTATCAAGACACACAGAAGAAGCTATCTCTGTACAATTAAACTTATTTTTAAAAATCCTTATCTCACTTCCCAGGTTTTGTACTTCCATTGTTTCTTGTTCCGTAAGAGCTGTGTTGCATCCTACATCACTGACTTTGTGCAACCAGCTCTTAGTTTAGTATGGTGCTTTCCAATTTTCAACAGCTAAGTCATGCTTTTTCCCCCCCTTTCCTTTTTAATTAAACACTGGAAACAGTTTTGGAAGGGAAATAGTTTCCTTTTGAAGAGTAGGGATTGCCCTCTCACAGAGGAGCCCACCCCCATTGCTTCTACACAAGGCCTAGATCCTGGTATGCCTGATTATGGGGGGGGGGGGAAAGCAAACCAAGAAAGATGACGCCCACAGTGATGAAATATGTAGCCGCCTCGACAGGCAGGTAATTCTGCTGTATTTCCACATTGGGAGTAATTGGATCGTTCAGGCACATCTGACAAAGCAGAATAAATCTGCAGAGGCTGATTTAAAAAAAAAAAAAAGGCCAGAACAATGAATCATGCATAGATGCAGTGGGCAGCCACCTGTATGGACGGGTGCTATGACTGGAATTTTATTTTTCATGACACACCTCAACATGCAGTTTGGAGAATGCTGGTTTAGTTTTTCATCCTTAATAGTGTGTAGTCCAGATGAAGGGAAAAATGAAGGGAAAAATGAAGTACGACAGGTTTGCCATTTGGGACTTTGTGGCCACAGTTGGTGCCCATCGATGTCCAGAAAATGGGGGCAAGCTGTCCCCTAGGTCCTATGTATTTTAATATCGAAATATACCACATTGTCATGCATTGATGGGTTCTATGGCAGCAGCAGTGAAAAAGCCTTTGGCATTTATTGGCTGAGCTGATCTCCCACCCTGGCAGTTGCAGCTTTGCCTTTGGGAAAACACAACTGCTATCACAGCTGAAACTGCTCAGCAAATCAAAGAACGGCTTAGGTCCTGCCTTCCATCATCAATGCTATAACCCAGGGCTTTTCAAACTGGGGCGTCACGACACCGCAGCCTGTGGGCCCTGGCCTCTGCCCCCTTAAGGGGCGGGGGCAACCAGAAGGCAGGGAGGAGGCAGCTGCACAATCCCCAGGATTGGGCCACTCAGGGGGCTTCAGGGGCTTGAGTGAACTTACCAGAGCCTCCTGCAGCCTCCTGGGGGTGCAGGGAGCCTTGCACGACTGTCTGCAGGGCTCCCCGAAGCTGCAAAAGTGAAAGTGGAGCATTCGCAGTCGTCCACTGCTAAACTGGAAGTGGAGTGCGATTGCTCCACTTTCACTTTTACAGTTTCAGGGAGCCCTGCAAACAGGGCTCCCTGCACCCCTGGGAGGCTGGAGGAGGCTCTGGTAAGTTCACCCAAGCCCCCTGCAGCTGCCTGAGCGGCCTGGGGATCATGTCGCTGCCTTCCCCCTGCCAGGACTTACAGAGGTTTTCAAACTCCCTGAGAATTAGAAAATAGCTACTATAGCCTAAATGCATGTCATAGTGGCCTCTAGTATTTGAGCTAATATAAAGTACTGTAATGCAATTGATTCATTTCAGATCTTCATTCACTTTGGCATAGATTTGTTAAAATGGCTGTTGATGACAAGCTCGTCTATACTATAAATCGTGAAACAAATCTCTTTTCGTGTGCTGTCAATGGACATGTTATAAAACAAGTTCCTGTTGAAACAATATAACAGCATCCTTGATAATATTAAGCCATTCCGTCCAAGATTGACAAAGTTGTATAGCAGTTGGTAAACCACATTTTGCATATTTCAAATCCTCTAAGATGATGATAAAGCTATATTTTGTTTGGTCTTCCTCTTGGTCTTTTTCCAGTACTTCTGGCATTACAGTATATGTTTGCCTAGACGAGTTGTTCATGCACAGTATATAGCCAAACCAGCGCAACCTAGATTTTAAAACTAGCGCTGAAGGCAGTTTCTCATCTGCTTAAATCATACGTGTTTATTCCTCCATCATTGGCACCACCTAAATTTCAGTATTTTATGTAGACAAGCAGGTAGTGAAGACAAATAATCACTCATAATAAATGCTTAGTCAAGAACAAAAATCACGTCTTTGTGAAAGAACGAGAGAGGAGTTTTGGGGTTTGCTGGGCTAAGTTTGTGGGTTTAAGATAACAGTGAATTGAGGCGGTGATTATTTCATTCTAAATTTTTTTGAGTATGGGGTATATAAAATTAACTGGTTATTTATAATGGGCAGTTTTTGTATGTAATAAATGGTCACTGGTAGTTGTGTGATGTCTTCTGATATGTTGCAGGAATAACCAGGTAACTCTTTTGGACTTTTGTCTTATGAAGGAGATGAGACATGATGATGGTAATTATCATATTTCCTAGCCTTAAGTGGGTGATGGAGGTTGTTATTATTAGTATTTGCTAAATAGCTGGATGCTGCCTTATTCAGCTCCCTCCACTTGTGATAAAGTAATTCTGTCTTTCCACCTGGGTGCTGTTTACTGTTTTTTAAACCTCTTTCTTGTTATGACCACTGCTAGACTGGTTAATCCTATTTTCCAGACACTTTCATAGCCTAGTCTAATCAAAATGTAATCAGCTTTTCAGAAGAAAACAGCTGGCTGTGTCTCTAGAGTGGGAACAAATGATCCCTGTTAAAGGTGTACTGTTTGACATGTTGTCTTGGAGCAAGAAAGTATGAGAAGTTGATCTATTTCTCCACAAACAGGATGACCAGTGAACTATAATAGGGGACCATATGTCTCCTGCTGATGAGACTGTAGAGCATACATAAAGTAATCTTTTACATTTTTAAAAAATTCTAGGGACACCACTCTAGGAGACTAAAATGGAAAGTCTTTGCCTTGACTGTATATCTCTTGGAACTGTTGATCAGGGTCCAGAAATACTGCTGTGACACTTTGCGGTGATGTGTGTTTTTATGTCTTCCTCAGTATGAAGTTTAGCACTGTTTCAAGAGTAATTAAAGAGCTTTTGGATTAACAGGGCAAAATTATGTTTATGTGTGAGTAAAGAACGTGAAACCTTGTGAAAAATTGTATTTTGTACAGGTTGAACCTCATTATTCGCCTGGGTTCCTTTCCAAGCACTCAGGTGGATGGCAAAAAATGCACAATAGCAAATCAATTTAAATAACAAAGTTTCTTTGCTCCGTGATTTAAAGACAGCCTTGCTGACCTTTGTGATGTAAGATAAGTCATTAAGAAGACAATCCATCAATCAGTCGTCCTCCAAGAGCTTAGAAAGAAAGGCGCTTCACTCGACCCCTCCCTTCACCAATGCAAAGTGATCACCTTTCTTTCAAGTGCTCAGGGGGAAGGGAGGGGTCACCTGGAGATAGGATTGATGGATTGTCAGCCAGCTGCCCCCCCTCTCATTAAGGAGGCTATTGTTAAAGGACTGTTCAGTTTTTTAAACTGATTTTAAAGGGATGCATTTTCCCTCTTCTCAAGGGATCAGCACATTCCTTGTCATTTGCAGTGGCCATTCGTGTTGAGTCAAATTCATGTATAAAAAATCCATGTATAAATAAGCTGGACCTGTAGTTGCAACTGATGTTGCCAGTCCTCCAGATCTGACCTGAAGTCTCCAAGAAGCTCTGGATGACTATTGAAAACAATTCTGAAAATTTTATTGCAAGAATTTCCAACATTGCATCATATGGGGGGGATCTCAAAACTTCAGAGTTGGCAACCCTAATTGGGGCAAGGGGGCCTTATTGGGAGCTTTAAAGATAACTGGGAAATGTAAGGGTCTGGTCAGGCTTTAGGTAATTAAATGGATCAGTAATACCTGATGATCATCTGCTTATAGACAGGATGTCTCTTCTTCTGTGGTACTACAGCTTGGAGTGCTGCCAAGTTTTCAGTTCTCAGTGTATTTTTTAGCAGACTTGCACTGGCCAGAACTGACCACCTGGGCTTGATTCATGCTTTTTGTAGTCAGTTAGCCATGTTTCTGTGTTGGATACCTTGTAATGAACTGTTTAGAGATTCCCCTTCTTCAACAGTTGCTTAAGAGTTCATTTGAGCTTCGGAAGATAATAGGAATTCAGAAATGAAAAAGTGTCTTCTTGAGGAGAGCAGTTCAGTTACTCACATGTATCTCCTAATCTAGGTGGACTTGAACAGTGGGCAGGCTGTGTTTGTGTGATGCAGTTGAATTCATGACTGACAAAGTTTCCTATGAGCATACACCTCTAGCATAGCCCCAGTGGCATCCCTAGGGTTTGTGTCACCTGGTGCAGGAGGCCAGTGCATCACCCCTATGATGGACCTCTTCTCATGCAGTGGGCAGGGCAATGCCCCGGACAGTGGTACCATTGCCCTGCTCTTGCTGATTTTTTTGGCTCTAACTTTTGATAAAATAGAGATTTCAATGTGGTTTGCATTCTTCATGAAATTACACACTGATTGATATATAACATGATTGTATTATTCAAGAATACCAAGATTTTAAAAATTTTTTGGTGAGTAGTGGTGTCACTCCCTGGTGCATCTCACACTCCGCTAGCGACACCACTGCATAGCCCTGCTTGGTGTTGGCAGACTTCACCTACATTATGTGTTGCCGTCCAGCATGTTCAATGGAGTTATTGGTATGGCTGCTTACTAGATGGCTGGTTCTACAACCTGGCTGAAATGGTATTATGTGCAATGTAGTAATCCTTTGTTTAATAAATGCATTTGTGATATTAAAAACTGAATAATTGGTTGAATTTTGATGCAGAATTCTGCATTTAAGATCTAGTATACAAACAGCAGACAAAGTAATTAAATTGCACCTGGACTGTACGACTTTAAATTGCCTTTTAAGACACTAATGAATATATAGTTCTTTAATATTAAATAAGTATTTTCCTCTCAATAGAATTTCTCCTTAGCTTTGAAGAGATGGGTTCTAGTGTAGCCCTTTCCTGGATATTCAAGGATTTTTTTTTTATGTGCAGAAACCCTTTCCCATCTTGAGAACTGTTCAGTCATGCAATTCCCTTTCTCAGCCATCTGTAATCTCAAGTGTTACAATCTAGGAATAATTTTACCACTTCTTTTTCTGTTCCCATGAATTAGAGCTAAGAGAGTACCATTCTAGGTTTGAAATAAATGAGTCTTTCCTTAGACATTAGTCTTCCAATAAAAAGTGTTCTTATGGGTGGTAGGAAGTGCCTTCATCAGTGTTTTGGGGCACTAAAGTAACATTTGGTAGCTGCTCTCATGGGTATGCTTCTCTAGTACAGTGGATTCTTGGAAATAAAACCTTTTTTCACTTGGCAGCATTTTTTTTACTGTATGTTGTAGCCTAAACTTCACTGAGCATATGTTACCTTTTGATGTTATCTTTCTAGAGTGGGTGGGGGTGGGGGGCTCCATTTCCTTCAGGATCTTTTCTGTGTGCTTATGGTACTAGAGACAGCATCTAAATGTGTTGTGAAATTGCTCAGAAAGCTACACTCTTGTGGTGTACCCAGATTTATGAAACTACACTTTAGATGGACTAATATTTAATATGCTGAATAAAACTTTTTCTTTCTTACATGGTTTATTTAGATTTGTTCACAGCTGTGAACAATCCTCTTAATTTGTGCTTTCCACTAATATACTATATACACTAGCTTCACGATTTAAGTATATACTGATTTTTATCCCCTTTGTAGTTTATGGTAAGAGCACAGCTTATAAAAGAGAATGCCTTGTGTTGCTGCTAGGAAGGACCATACTTCAATGGCAGACCATGTGCTTTTTTGCAGATCATGTTTACTTCCTGGCATCTCCACTTAAAAGATCTTGGGTTATATAGTAGTGCTGGAAAGATCTTTTCAATCTTTATACAGAAACTGCCAGTCAGTGTTGGGTCAGATGGATCACTTATCTGATTTGGTGTAAGACAGTTTCAGGTATCTATAAATACACTGGAAAATTTATGTGGGTTGCTATCAAAGGAATTTTTCCATTAGTAGTGATTTAGAGTACAAGTTAATAATTAGAGTATATAGAGCATTAGCATTCAGACAGGTGTC
This sequence comes from Tiliqua scincoides, assembly GCF_035046505.1. NCBI lineage: Eukaryota > Metazoa > Chordata > Lepidosauria > Squamata > Scincidae > Tiliqua > Tiliqua scincoides. The sequence goes on from NC_089822.1 coordinate 44,733,347, forward strand.
CTGATACTCCTTCTCCCCCCCCCCCTCATTATTTTTTGAGACCCTACTCTGACTGTTGGACCATCAACTTCTTTCCCATTAGCTTTGCCATTTGATTGCTGTTAATTGTACATTGTGATAATCAGATTCCAGAAGCTTTTTTTGTGATGTGGTTGCTTTGCTCTTGTTTCAAATGGAGACTTTTATCTAGAAAATTCAACTTACACAACTTGAGTGTCTCTTTAGTGAATGCTGAAAACATATTTTAGCATTCATGTCCATTACTGGATTGATTCTAAAAATCCTTAAATGCTTGTTATGTTCTTGGAGAGAGTTTTTTTTTTCTCCAGTGAGGATACCTCATTTCTCTAGCATGGGTAGAATTTTACAATTGACATGGTTTATATTAGAGCATCATGATATTTTCACAGTATGATAAACCACTTGTAGAATCCCTTTGTAAAACAGTTTTAAAGCCTAGTCAGGTTTTGCCATTCTCTTTGTTAGTAGGGCAGGCTGTGTGCTATGCAGGGAATCTGTGACCACCTCTCTCAGTGTTCCCCCCCCCCCCATTCATTAAAAGCAGCTATGGAAAGGGAGACTTGGATTGAGGTTACGGCATGGAGATGATTTTTGACATACACCCCATGCAGTACAACCCTAGTACAGCTACCACTACTACCATTGAAACTTCTGTTTGCCATGGATGGGGAAATGTATGTATACTTACTGTACTTGTATGACTAAAAACAGCCTCATTGTGGGGCTCGATTTTTTCATTGGGGAATTATCATGCCCAGAAGTCAAAACCCTGTCTTGCCAGTTCTGGGGCCTCAATCCAGATCTCTCCCCATCTGCTTTCATTTGACCCTTTTATATTTGGAATGTAAAGGGTGCATATAAATGTATGTACAGGTTGCATATAAGGAGTGTGAGAGATCTACTCTTTACATGGAAAAAGAACAGGAGGAGAAGGTTGCAAAACTCCTACTTACCTTGCAATCTTCTGTTGGTTTAAGCCAGTGTTTCCTAAATTTTTTTGACTGTGATCCTAAATACCCTGAGTTTTTCTCTCAGCCCAGCAATCCTTGGGAGTTGGTACATGTTAATGATGTCGAGCGTTTGGTGATGATATTGCAGAGAGGGAAGCTGTGCAAGTCTTCAATTCCAGCTGCACAGCTTCAGGGAATGCTGATTCCCATGAACCTCCGGAACTTGCTTGCAGTCCCTGGACCACTGCTTTCAGTAAGATCTTGTGTGTGGCCTGTTAGGGTTAAAAAAAAATTTGTCAGGTGTGGTTAAATTTCTTCTGTGTTTTATCTGATTTCTCCTCCCATTCCTTTAATTGGCTACTTTATAATAGTTTCCAAATTTCAATCATTTCTGCCTAGGGAAGTAAAAAAATTAAAATAAGGTGTTTGTATTCAGTGATTCACCTGCATTTGTGGCTTGTGCTTGGTTATCTGCTAGGATCCATCATGTTGGAAAGGTTTACTGAAAAGCAACTCTCAGATTGCTTAATCTCTCTTAATGTTAGTTGATTGAGACCGATGCAGAGTACTATATAACAATCATCTTCAGAAGTAAAGATAATTGCATCTGAAGAACAATGTGTCCTATATCTTCTGGAAATGGCTATTCACAGTTAGGCAGCGCCACATGTTGATTCTGGCACCGAGATTAATTACCCAACTTGTTTGTCATTTGTCCCACAGTTGGAATGTCTTCTTCCCCCTTCTAGTTAGTGTCAATATTGCATTATGTTTAAATACTAGTTTTGTTTCCTGTTGTTGCTGGGATTTTGTTTTCATGGACTTTTATGGACTCTCCGCCTTGATTTTCTTTGCTCTGTACTTGTGTATCACTGGCTGTCATTTTTTGGACCATCTTTTCTGAGGGAGGTTTAACAATCATCCCCCGCTTAATTTAGGAAAACTTTGAAGTATCAAACTTTGACAACTCATTAAACACTAGTCATTAATGTTCACTGGAAACATTCAACTCAAAAGGAGAAAATGTGCAGAACATTAAGCAAGCTAAGGGTTTACAGTGGTGTGGGTATTTAACAGCTCCATGCAATGTTAGATAGATAAAGGAACGGTTCTGTGCTTCAGTACTTTGCTAAGAAAGGAATAAATTCTCAGGACTTATTACTCCATGCTACATTTATAAAGTGTTCATTACTAAAAAAGAAATGTGCAAAATTTGTACAATAAGAAAATAGGGACCAGTTGACTAGTCAACCTGTTGAATCAAGGGTTACTTAAGGAACATCAACATCACTTAAAAATTTCAAGGTAAATTCAGTTGTTAAAAGCAAGCAATTGAATTTACCTTTCTTCAGAAGCTCCCTGCATTCGCTGGATGGATCATCTTTTGCTCTTGACATCATAATCTATCCTGTAGATAATTGTTCCTTCTTTTTCATAGTCTTAATCTCATTAGAGTGCTGTCAATTTCTTATATTTTGAATGGGAGCAAACCATTTTTAATATAAAAAGAACCTCAACGGATCAGCTAAAGTCCTGTTTAGTCTAGCTTCCTCTATCTCACAGTGATCCACCAGATATTTTACTGACAGCTTGTCTGGAAAAAAAGATCTCTTGTAAAGAGTGGACACTAATTAGAACGTTGCATATACAGGTGTGCGCCACTTAAAATATTGGATACGTTCTCCAATCCTTGTTATGCAATTAGGTCATTAAGTTAACATTCTGTCCAGCCTATTGCCTTTGTTGTGTAAACAGACATTCCCTGCCAGACACTAGCTGGCTGCACAGGCTTCTGGAGATAGCCTCTTGTTTACATTAAGAGCCTCTTTGTGGTGTAAACAGACACTTTGCTGTAGGGTATGGGAGATGCAATTGCCTCATTAAGAGCATCATTTTGTGCTTTGACCACCATCATATATGTGATCTGTCATTAAGTGAACGGTTGTTAAGCGGTGCATGCCTGTAGTATAACATGTGAAATTGTGTAGGAAATAGCTTCTTTCCATTTTATTATCAGTAGAAAATTTACTAGTTGCATACTGAAAATGACATGTTATAATGTTTAACATAGGAAACATAGCTTCTGTGGTCAGAATTATCACAAGATACAAGAGTCTTCCTATGGGTTTTGAGACCACATTCCTCAAGTTTCCTCAACATGTCCACAGCTTGGACCCCTGTGCTCAAAAACACCAGAATTTTAAGGTTCAGTTTTAAGGCAGAACAGTAGGTGCCTTTAAGAAGAATGGGACTGGACAACAAGTGCGTAGAACAGGTGATTGATGAGTTGATGCGAGGTATGGAGAAAACAATCAGGGAAACAATTAGCTGGGACTTCCTGGACTAGGGAAGTCTCTGGTTATAAATCCTTTCACCTCTACAGTCAGATGGGAGTGAGCTTTTGTAGAAGCCAGTTTTTAATTTAAATTACCCAGGCTTAGGGTTTGAGCAAACTTGGACTGCAAAAATTTATGTTTTAGTCCTCACTCTCTTTATTTTAGTGGAGCTTATGTAGCTTGCTCCTGGTAGTTTCAGCAGTCTTGGTGGTTTTTTAGTCCTTTGACAATGTCCTTCGTAGATAAGGGCAAAATGTTAAGAATAACTAAACTTGAGGAATGTAGTTTCAAGACCTTTAGGAAGACTCTTGTGTCTTGTCATAATGTTATTTGGCACTAGCGTTTCTGTGTATTGGATGATTCATCAGTGATAACTATTCTGTAATTTTATATGTGTGTTAAGTGCTAGGTTTATGTGTTCAGGCCTTAAAAGTTCAAAATGTTGGCAAAGATGCCATTTTAGATGCTTTTTAGAACTTCTGCTGTTTGAGCATATGTTAGCAGGTATCTTGACTTCTCTTCTAAATGTACTTCTTGCTGAGTTTTTTTTCAGTGTAAGTAGACATGCCCTTTTGGAAGTATTTGCTCGTTGCTATGGCAAGCTTATTGAAATAAGTGGAAAAGTAATGCACATTCTTCTGGAATTTTTGCTTTTTGCAGATATAATTTGTGTAATTTCATTGATGGCTTTTTTGTTTTTAATATGGACATCTGGAAACATGGTATCTCATGGGAGATCATGCTGCCTTGTTAATAATTATTGTGCTCTTTGTTAAATGGAGCATTTCCTGAATATTTCCTGCTGGGAAAATGGAGTAATTTTAGCATAAAACATAGCAGGATACTGGGACTATCTGAGCAGTCTACTGCATTATCTGTAACCATTTAAATGCTTTTTGTGCACTCTGGAACTCTCGAGAGGAATGAAGACTGCAGATTTACAATGTACCAGTGGATGGGAGGCAAGATTACAAAAGCAAATGTTTGTTTCTTCTTCACAAGAGAAGTAGTATTGTATTTCAGTATTGTATATGTGCTTTGAAATAAGTGACTAGAAATTGGAAGTGTATTTGTAACTATTATGTAAGGGCATGTAGTGCACTATTATGGAAAAGGGCATGCAGCAAGAAATGAACTATTTAAAACAATTTAGAGACAACTTCTTATTACTGTTACACAGTTATGAAAAATAGTGTTAAAATGTTTACAGCATTGGTACAGTGTGTTGAAAATGATAGGAAGGAAACATTAGGATTGTTCTAAAAGTGAAAAAAATGTACAGTACTTTGTAAATCGGAATGGTAGATTGGAGTTGAAGTACCACTTTATATACCCAGTATAATATAAAATACTATATTTTAGTGGTGCGAGGAATTGCTCATTTCAATGCAAACTATTCAATATCATTGGAGATTAGCTGTTAACTTTGGTTGACTTATATCCATTGTTTGTCAGTAAAGTCAATCAGAGGTTCACATAAAGCTTGTTAAGGGTGGTGCCAGTGTGTTTTACTTTATAGAAAATGAAACTTGCATAGTGTGTGTGTTTTTTTTTTTAATTCAAAAATGCATTTTAGAAGAGTGTTAAGAACCACAAACAGATCTTAAAGCCATTAAGATGCCTAAAGGCTTGGTCCAGAAGCACAGTATAACGCACACTATGGATTCTTAACATTTGTTCCCTGCAGGGATGTGACCATTACTATAATTGGAATTGAGTAGGTTGTGTCATAGGATTGTTGCGTGAAGGAGACTCGCATTCTGTTTAATGAACATTGTTGGTGTCAGAGTATGGTACAAGTTCTTATAATTCCAAAAATGGTTTATTGTCATGAGCTGGTAGTAATGAGGAGTTGGACCCATATGTTACTTCCCCAAAGAGAATTTCCTGGTTTTAAAGTAAAAGTGGGTTCCCTTCAAAAGTCAATTGTATGGATCACCTTTTGGAATCATTCCAACATAATCACAGTTGAATTTGCAAATCGATTAAGCATACTCAAAACTGCTGCATATTTCAGTGGGTTTAAGTCTGAGGACAACTAGTTTCTTGTTTTTATGCTTCTTTATTTATTCTACATTGAACAAAATACTGAAAGTGTCTCAAAATGTGTGGGTTTTTAATGCAGGGTGGGAAAGGAAGTACCAGTAAAGTTTATACTTCCTGTTGCCTCACTTCCAAAACATGTAACATTCAAAAAGAAATCTATGCGTGGAGAATTCTACACTGGATGTACAACTTTCCTCTTTAATCATTACTATTATCCAAAGTCACTGCAAGTCCATTGACTTGCAGCCGCCCAACTAACCACTAACTTTTCATATTATTTCATCTGCCACTCAACTGAGATGGCTAGTGGACAACTTGGTTTAAAAAGGCATTAACCACATTAACACTTGCATGAAAAAACTACAGACTACAAGTGGCTGTCAGCAGTAGGAAGTAAATTCTCAACCCCTAAAAAATGTGATGGTGACTCTTAATAGGCAAAAAAAATCTACCTGTTTTGCTTGGGTTGTGTCTATGTCTCCTTTAATTTGCAGCCTCCCTGTAGAGCATCTGTTGTGACCTGAAAGCAAAGCTGCCATATCAAGATGTGCACATAATGAATCTAAGCAACCATATAATCTTGTTGTTGATCCCTTATCCTTTCTTGTTCATTCTTTTTATTCTGTACATCCTTGGTTACATTAAAATAGACTGAAAGCTCCTTTGGACAGTATTTGCCTCTTACTGGTTCAATGGAGTACCCAGCATACCTCAGGCAATTCATAAATAATAAACAAAAGTCTCTTAATGAAACTTGATCTTGCTGAGATAATTTTTTTAACCTCATCTACACTTTGTGTTCGTGTTAATATGCCTGTGAATGTGTTACATATTTCGGGTGCTATTTTAATCAATTCACATTTCCCATAATCACATTGTCATTCCTGATATTATAGGACAAAGTTGTAGTTCCTGTGTGCAGAAGATAATAATCAAATGTTTAATATAAAATCATAATGCTATGCAAAATAGTCTGATAGGCACAATTGTTTCGAGTTTCTATACCCAGGACTCTTAAGTTTGCTAACATTTTATTTATTTATTTCAAAAATTTCTATACTGTCTTTCCTATGCTCTTGGTGATGTACAACATAAGAATAGAAATAATACAATAGATAAAATCATACAAATAAAACAAATGATACAGGAGCCTATTAAAAATATAAAAGCAATGACATAAAAGCAACATTCAGAGTACCATGTAATTCTGTAGTAGAAATAAGGAAGAACATACAAAGCAACATTTTTAAAGCAACTCTGAGGAGCTGAAAAGAATATGAAACAACTGGGAATGAAGAGGGAAATGTTTATTTAGAAACTAGACTGGGGTCTCTAGTGCAATTCTCTGTAAGGATTTGCTTAAAGATTTGTCCAAACTTGCTCAAAGGTATTAAAATCTATCAAACGCTTCACATGCCATATCTGTTTTAGCTCCTAGGTCAGAAAAAACTGTGTGAACAATGTTTTTTTTAACCCAAATATTATATTTTCTAAATCTAGTTCAACTCTTTTTTTTTTTTTCTTGATAAAGAAAATATAGCCTAGCATTTGAAGCTCTGTATTTGAATACAGTTGCTCTTTTGAAGTTGGGAGTTAGACAACTAGGTAATAGCTAAACACTTAAGCTCTCTAAATCCTGTCACTAGAAGGCATTGGGGAGTTCAACAAACTGCTTTTGATAGGATTGCCTCTAGCAGTCAAGTTAATGTTATGAAGAATCTATACCACACTTGTGAAAATTATTGTGTTGTGTTCAGGATAGAGAGGGGACCGGGTCAACAAACTCAGTAATACATTTTCTGAGTTGAGATAAAGCTTGTGAAACTACTAATGTGTGAAAAGCCTTAGCAAAGATTTGCTAAACACTAATGCTATAATGTGTTGGTCACTTGTTAACTGTTTCTATTTTTACAGGTTCTAGATGATGAGCGACATGGGTATCTGCGATGCCATTTGGAGCTTCTCTTCCTGTGGAATGGATTGTTAAAGTAGCCTGGAGCTTTGACAGTAGACTGGAGAAAAACACTAGGGTCGTGACTTCTACTTCTTTCCCTGGACGTATGCTGCATTCATATCTACAAAGGGAATAGTTTCTTGACACTTGCCTTCTACTTTCTGCCGCTTCTAATGAAGACAGCACAGTATCGTCCCACCTTTCTGATTTAGAGCACATCACCTTCCAAGACAGATGGTCTGTCAAAAGCTGTAGGATTCCTGCAGAGAACATCATAATGAAGTCGTGAATTGATAGTACTACTGCTGCTGCTGAATTGTCAGGATCACAGCTGATAGAGCTGCACTGCCCTTTCCCTGCTTCTTTAATCGGGTCAGGAACAGCAGGGTGGACATGGCTGGCCTTGTTAACAATCTGCTTATATTGTTCCTTATTTTTCAAAACAGCTGTTTGGCTTTGAGAGGCCCACTTTCTGTGTTTAAGAGGTGGGTCACATTGGAGAGATCTACATTGTTCATTGGTGCATGCTGCTTATTGTTGCAATATCGTATTATGATTGTTTTTCAGGCTTAAAAAGAAATTGTCTAGCAAAGCACAAGAATTATTTAGAGTAGAGATGCTCAGTTCTTTAAAATCTGCTGGTAATTGCTAATGGTAAATGCTAATATTCCTCACTGAAGTGCATTGTCTAATGAGCATTGGAGTATAATTTTTGCTATACTCATATTTAGAACCAAGATGTGATTGACAAGCTCCCTAATAAATTACTTTCATTTATAGAAAACTGTTCCCCTTAACCCTTGTTTTCCTGATCTGATATAGTTTTTTTTCAAGAACAACACCTCCCTTTATCATTTGTTTGATTAGCCTTTTGGAAGGTCAGGTTTCATTTTTGGTTGCCTTTCTAAGGAGAAGCCCACCGTATTTACTTACAAGACATTATAGTGTACCGCATAGTCCCCATAATTGCTACATCAAATATTTAATCATATTTAGTATGCACATCACTGCAAATGCTTTCCTCATATCTTGCCATTTTGCAACCGGCAGACATCTGTCTCTTTTTATATATGCTTATTCTTTCACTTTCGGTACCAAAACTAACAAAATGGATCATGGCTACTTTGGTACCAAAGATAGAAATAGCTGTGATTACGTGGTAGTTAATCATGCTTTGAGAAGTAAAATGCAAAAACATTTATTTTCAAAAGGTGCAAAGTGTTTCTTTTCAATGTTCAGAGAGGACATTGATGTTGGGAATTTGTTTTTGCATGTTGAAGGATTCATGAATTCCAAGGCATTCAGTTAACGCAACCCTGAAGCAGTTCTCCAAAGACTTTCTCGTTAGTTTCCAAGTAAGGAATAAGTTGGGATCAGTGTGTGCCTGGCCACACTTGGTGCCTTTTAAATCCAATTTTTTATAAGTATGAACCAGCATTTTCTTAATAAGTTGGTTGGTTGACTCAGGTTTATCAAAGACCTTCTGTTACCAATAGTTGTCGTCTCTGGTGTAATAGATATTTCTTATTCTTTTCTATGAAGGAGTACGTGTTAAACTTTTAATGCATTAAGTCACTTTCTACATGAGCTACTGCTTAGCATAAGTTTGATATTTTACCAGCATTTTAATTTCAAACCTGGTTATAACCTACGCCAATGTTACTGACAAAAATCCAGTGAATAAATTTTTTGAGATTTCTAGATAATTCTAAAATACTTGAACCTTAGTTGAGGTATATTGAACATAGCGTATTGGTCCCAAAAAGTGTAAAATGCAAGGTATGTCTTTAATATTCTTGATCTCTTCTTAATCATAGGTATAAGGACACTGCTAGGTCACATTCGAATGAATGTCTTGGCAGCAACAGACAGCTGGTTCCACTAGGCTTAACAGATTTTGCACTGGACATTCGAATGCCTGGCGTGACTCCTAAGCAGGTGAGAAAGTAACAGACTTCTGAACAGGACCAACTTGGTATCCTTGATTGTGTTAAAGAGAACAAAGTAAGAGAACCTCTATAGCAGGGGTGTCAAACATAAGGCCCAGGGGCTGGATACGGCCCGTAGAAGCTTTTTATCTGGCCCTCAGGCTCTCAGGTGCTGAGCAATGCTGAGGTGTCACTGCTGAAAAGGTTGCCCGCATGATAATTGGGCTCTCCCCTATCTTGAAATATCAAGATTTGTGTATTTTCTCTTCTGTCGTTCTGCAGCTAATGTGTTCCTACATGAGAACAGAGTGCTTATTTCTGGTTTTGTTTAATGACATCACTTCTGGCGCTCAGCAGGCATTATGAATGCTATCCAGCCCGCTGTATGAAATGAGTTTTACACCCCTGCTCTATAGAGCAATGTCTCTCACGCTTTTAGCACCAGGACCCGCTTTTTAGTATGGGGATCTTTCAGGACTAACCGGAAGTGACATCATCAAGTAGGGAAATTTTTCACAATCCTGGGCTGCAATCCTACCCACACTTACCCAGGAATAAGTGCCATTTACTATCATTGTTAAAAGAATAAACACATTAGCTTGTTAAAAGTACAGATCTGTAACATTTCCCCAAATGTAGTCACATACCATGGCAGCATCAAGTCTAATAGATTAAAAATAAAATATTGAAATGAATGTGGACCCATCTGAAATTGGATCGCGACCCACCTAGTGGGTCCCAACTCACAAATTGAGAAACACTGCTTTAAAGTAAAAGGAACTCTGGTAAGGGAACCTCTGTAGGATGGACTTGCACAATTAGTATTTCTATCTTGTGGTGGCTTAATAGTTGTCCTTACGTAGAATCTGTACTAGGTTGGCACTCTTGTTGTTTGTACTATGCAGCAAAATAAACACTTACTTTGAAAGCATGGTAGCTTTGCAGTTGAATGTCTGTTAAACCCCAATGGACAAAGTGCATCCCTTTGCTGTTTGGTAGAAAAAAAAATCAGTGCCTTGTCTAGAATGTCTTGTCAAAAATAAGGCCTGTCGTCCTGATACAGGCCATGGAAACTCTTTATCTAGCCCCTGTGATAATTGGGCTCTCCCTGTCTTTCAGCATTGCCACTCTTGCTGAGGCTCTGCGAGGGTGAAATGGAGGGAAGTCTCAGAAAAGAAGGAACATCAAGAGAGGAGAGAGAGAGATGCTGCCAAGGCACTGGGAGAGCCCAGTTATCTCATGGGCTGCCCTTTCAGCACTGCTGCTTCTGCTGAGGCATTACTTCACAGAACATCTCTCAGCAGCTGAGCTGTAAGGTGATGCCTTGGCAGAAGTGGTGCAGCTGAAAGGGTGGCCCATGTGTTAATTGGGCTCTCCCATATTTTGAAAATATAATCAAGATTTGCATAGTTTCCCTTTGGTCATTTGCAGCTAATGAGTTCCTGTGTGAGAAGAAATTTGCCCTGGAGGCCTCAGAAAGCCAATGGAGGGCTGTTGAGGCCACATGTGACTTTGTCCGGCCCTCTGAAGGCAGTGGGGAGGGGGGCAAGGAAGGTGGAGGACGGTTGAGAAAGGAGGTGATGGGGGGCAAGGAAGGCATCACTGCTCCTGTAGGTGTTAGGCCCCTGCAGGGCTTAGACTGGGACTAAGGGACTTCCCTTAGGGACTTCCCTCTACCCAAAATAGGTGTTGAGGAATATCAAAGCTAATGATTTGTTTGGTGCTAAACAAGCAGGTTTCAGTCCTTAGAACAGATCATGCAGCTTTCTTCACTACTAATGGGGCTTCCTCTATGACAGGGGTGCTCAATAGGTGGATCGCGATCTACCGGTAGATCGCGAGGCAAAATGAGTAGATCGCGGAGTGCCGACCCCCCCCCTTCAGGTGCCTCTGGGAGGAAACGCGGGAGTAAGGCCCATTGTACTCAATGGGGCTTACTCCCAGGTAAGTGTGGCTAGGATTGCAGCCTCACAGCCTAATCCTAGGCATGTCTACTCAGGAGTAAGTCCTGTAAGTGTACCTTGAGCCCCACTGAGTATGTGGGGCTCAAGGTACACCAACATACATTGTACACATAAATGTTATATGTTATGATAGCGCGAACACTGTAAAAAAAACTCTGGTAGATCTCCGGGCCTTGCTGGGTTTCAAAGTAGCTCTCGAGCCAAAAAAGTGTGAGCACCCCTGCTCTATGAGAACTGCACAGGCAACTATTTTTTTCATTTTCGTTCACTGTTCTATCACATCTCCAACCATGAATAATCTTTACTCGATACTGCCTCATTTCCCTTTTTAGTGACTCCATAATATGCACTGCACCCTGTAAGCTGTTGTGTAGCTGTAATAGAAGTTCTGCACAGCTAAAAGAATTTGCAGTGCACTTCTCTCTTTTCTTTGTTCTCTTATCTCCTTCCCTCTACACTGGCTTCCCTCTGGCATTTACATCTTCCCTTTGTTCTCTTATTGCTCTCCCTCTGTGGAGGACCAGATGTTGTGTGCAAATCACTGAAAGAATGCTTGAAACAGCCAGATCTGAGTACAGATAATAGATAATTTGATGCCTCTATTGGTAGGGTTGGGAACTAAAGGTGGGGAAGAAGAAAGCTTAGGAAATTAGACATGGTTTGGAAAGAGAGAACTTCAAAAAGTCACAGTACATGTCCAACCTATTTATAAACATGGATTTGACACAACACGAATGGCCACTGCAAATGAGAAGGAATGTGCTGATCTCTGGAAAAGGGGAAAAATGCATCCCTTTAAAATCAGTTTAAAAAACTGAACAGTCCTTTTTAACAATAGCCTCCTTAATGAGAGAGAGGGCAACTGGCTGAAAATCCATCAATCCTTCTCTCTCCAGCGGACCGATTCTTTAAAGTGCTTCCCCTGAGCACTTTAAAGAAAGGTGATCACTTTGCATTGGTGAAGGAAGGGGCCGATTGAAGCTGAGGACCGATTGTTGGATTGTCTTCTTAATGACTCTTATCTTACATCACAAAGGTCAGCAAGGCTGTTCTTAAATCACCGGAGCAAAGAAACTTTGTTTTTTAAATTGATTTGCTATAGTGTGTTTTTTTGCCATCCACATGAGTGCTTGGAATGGAACCCACTCGAATAATGAGGCTCAACCTGTATAGTAATATCTTTGTTAATACCACCCAGAAACACCCAACATCTTAAAGAAGTTTAATAAGGATAAGGTCCCTTTCCTAGTTCAATCTTTGGCATGCCTAAGTGGGTCAAGAATTTCTGCTAATGGACCTTGATTTAGAATCTAAGGGTACGGTCATATACACACTTTCCTGGGAGCAAGTTTCATTGAACACAATGGTACCTGCCACTGAGTAGACAAGCAGATGATTGCTCTGTGTATCTGTGTTTTCAATGTGTTACCATTTTATCAGAATACCTAGCATACTTGGATGATATTTTAGTCAGTATGTATCATTCATTCCCTCATTCACATAGGTGTAGATTTAAAAAAAAAAATGTAAGTAGTTAAGCCAAGTGGTCTTGAAAGATTCTGTGCCATGTATGACAGTTTTAGGTAAAGTTTAAATGTATATAAGGTAAGCACAGTGTCAAGTCACAACAGCAATCATTGCAGGTAATAAAATCCTTCTAGAGTTGCTGTATTGTATTTTCCTGAAATGTGACAGGGCTAAGAATATGACACAAAGAATTTTCTTTGTGCGCTGCATCCTGTGGTAGGGAGGCAGCCACGAAGGCCCTCTGCAGGTAAGGGAATGTTTGTTCCCTTCCCTCAGGGCCACATTGTGGCTGCACCAGCACTGGAAAGTTGAATAGGATTGGGCCCTGAATCTTTCAGTAAGTGTCTGAATTCTGTTTTCATGCCAATTACATTATTTTTCTCATTTTGCGCATTTGCTCCTAGTCATCGTGGGAATGGGCCAAAGTTTCTGCAGTGCACTGAAGTAACATAAAAACAGGCTTAATTATTTTTAGGCTTTCATGAAGATTATGTAAGTCATTAAATGATATACCACTCTTATTTTTATTTATACAAAAGAGCTTCAGTGACATGATAAGAGTAGGATGTTTGCAGCAGATGAGAGGATGACTCACTGTTTAACATAGCACTTCTAAAAACGGAAGAAAACAAGGAATCTAGTTATTGGGGAACATTTCCCGGAAATTGTTATTGGAATCAGCTGTTTCCATTCAATGTCTGCAAAAGAAACATACAGCTTCAAGCAAAAGTGAACTAAAAAATCTTCTGAAAAGAATCTTTTGCTGGAAATGTTTAAAAATACAAACGTTTGGTGTCTGCATAAATAGAAAGTGGGTGTGCTTTTTAGCAGAAATACATGTTAGATAAATGCATGGACAACCCAGTAAACCATTGAGGATTTAAATCTATGAAACTTTTTAAGGATAAATCTCTAGGCCCCTCCAAGCTTTGCCCTGGAGGCAAGCTCCCCATCTACTTCTCTTCCTCAGAATCCAGCGCCACCACTGCCACTTCTCTACTGGCCATAGAGGGAATATTGGTCTCCTACCATTCCCCCCACTGACCATTGGAAGAAGAGAAGGAGAAGGTGGCAGCAGCACTGGACACCAAGGGAGAGAGGTTAGCCCTCCACAGCCTCTTCTCGTACACTAGTGCATGAGAAGATAGAGCTGATCTGGACTCCATGGACTGGCGGAGTGGTGGATGGACACAGGATATCCTTGTCAACTCACTGCTTTCTCCAGTTTACTGTCTGGCACAAAGTTTTCAATTCTCATCATGGGTGGGCTGCCCTTTATGGGGGGGGTACTGGTTTGTATATGCACAGGATTACGTACCACTCACTACAGTCCCTGTATCTACCTTATTCCGTTGCTTGTGTGAGAAAATTTCCTTCTTTAAGCCCTATGAAGGGGGTATATGTATGTACTGACTCCATTAGTTTGGAAACTGCAATTAGTGCAGAATGCGGCAGCCCATGTGGTCACGGGAGCTAGGCGGTTTGACTCTGTCAGCCCGCTTCTCCGGGGGCTACATTGGCTGCCCATTCGTTTCCGGGCCCAATTCAAGGTGCTGGTTTTGACCTTTAAAGCCCTATACTGCTCTGGGCCAGGGTATCTTAGAGATTGCCTGCTTCCGCACAATCTGGCTCATCCTCCTAGGTCATCAGAGAAGGCCTTTTTACAAGTGCTGCTGCCTAAGGAGGTACGTGGGGCAGCAGCAAGAAACAGAGCCTTCTCAGTAGTGGCACCAACATTATGGAACTCCCTTCCGCTTGACTTGAGAATGGCTCCCTCTCTTGAGACTTTTCAGCGAGGCCTGAAGACCCTTCTGTTTAAACAAGCCTTCTGAGTTCATGGCCTTTTAAACATCTTTTCTACATCTTTTAGTATTTTTTACAGGCCTGATCTGCTGCTTTATGCTCTTTTTATCTGACTTTTTATCTGACTACTGTTTTTATGGTATCTATTAATGTGTTTTTAATGTTTTTATCTGTTGTTAAATGATGTTTTTAATTTGTTTTTAACATGCTGTAAGCCGCCCTGGGTCCCTTTAGGGAGAAGGGTGGGGTATAAAAAAAGTTTATTATTATTATTATTATTATTATTATTATTATTAGTTCCTATTTACATTTCTTATGAAGAACTATTCCCCTCTATAAGCTGTTTGACCATGTCTATGTTTTCTAGTCACTAACCCCAACTTAAAAAGGGGACCCTTTAGTATACTCTGTATGGGGTTTGCTCATGCAAGTGTCTCAAAACTTCAGCTGGTACAAAATGCAATGGTGGCCAGAGGTTTTTGTATCTTTCTTAAAATCATCAAGGTTTTTTCCCCAGGTCATTAGCCAGTTGTAGTTGGCTTTCTTTTGTTATGGTGTGTGTGTGTTTTCTTAGTTTAGGTAGAATTGGCTAACTACCTTGCTTACATTGCTTTGAGAACAGTTTTCTTTAATGGTTGATTGAAGCAAGTTCATTAGCCATGAAAAACTCTGTGTGGGGGCAAACATATTTTGCAGTATAGCGTGAAAGAATGCGATAGTCATCTGGAATAATTTTAAACATAGTCAGCAGAGCTCAATGTAGTATGAATGCAGATGGCATAATTGCGAGTATCAGTGAAAGAAGAATTCTTCAGCTGCTGGGTTAATTAGAAAAATGAACCTTTTTACATCAAGACCTATGATATTTTAAAGAATAAGGACAGCCTAAAGTAATGCATCTCGGGAAGAATGGAAAAATACACTCTGGTCAACCTTGCATCACTAATTGTTCCAAAGACCTTTGCTATTTATTCAAAGCGCAAGGCATTTGAATGAAAATGTCTTGCTTGAATGTATAATGCAAAGGCTATCTTTACCCTCGGTAATGTGCAACTCAAAGTGAGATAGGGGAAATGTGTTTCTATTATTCAGTGCCCCATGTATCACTGGGGGAGAGAGATCCTCCATACAAATTAACAATTATGAAAGGGAGTACACAAAGATGGCTTCTATAACAACACAGTGTTAGAGACTTATGAAGGAACAGGCCTGGTTGTCTGTAACCTGTATGTGATAGGATAAGTGCTGCCTACTTAACTCATTTTTGCCTAGCCCGCAGCATTTGGTCCCTGTTGTGTATATGCAACATTGGGCAGAAATGGCTTAAAACACATGTTGATCCTCATAGAAGAAAAATCATGCCTAAATTAATTTTGTTTTCAAACGTATAGTTTCTCATAGACCAGTGGTTGTCAGACTTTTTAGCATTGGGACGCACTGGAAATGATGTCATTAAAGTGGTGTCATGGCCGGAAGTGACATTATCAGTCTAGACATCAAACCTAAGCTGTGATCAGCCAAAGGTCCCATTACACAGTGTGCAGTCTTGGATCCTTCTCCAAACTTACTGCCCCTCCCCCTTCCAGCATCCCATCTTCCCACCCTTTCATGATAAAGCACATGCCTCTCTTTCCAGCAGCTCTGTACCCTGTATTCACAACTCTATATTTTTAGTGGTGGCAGAGCTAGACTCAACTTGTGGGTCCCAATACACAGTTTGAGAAACACCAGGGGTGTCCAAAGTTTTTGGCAGGAGGGCCACATCAGCTCTCTGACACTATGTCAGGGGCTGGGGGAAAAAAATTAATTTACATTTAAAATTTGAATAAATTTACATAAATGAATATATTAAAGATGAACTTATATGAATGAATGAAGGTCTTGCAATAGCTCAAGGCCTATAAAAGGCCTTGCACAAAGCAAGGCTGGCCTTTTCTTTGCTGCCACTACTGCATCACAGACATGAAAAAGCAAGCAATGGAGGGAAGCCCTCATCCCATAGCTCACGCGAGAGGTCAAACAGTCGCCCTCACACTGAGACCAGTTGCGTCGGGTCAGTACGGGCTCCAACAAATTTCCGGAGGGCCAGAGGCTCATTGAAGACTGGGCGTTCCCTGAGGGCTGCATTGAGAGGCCTCGAGGGCTGCAAGTGGCCCTAGGGCTGGGGTTTGGGCACCCCTGGTATAGACCATAGGTGAATGGTATAATCTTTTTTTACTTTGGTCAGGCTTGAGTCTGGAATGCTGCTACCTAAATTTTTGACATCGGTTTTGACCCTTTTTGTATATTTTGTAAGAATACTGTGTGTGTTTGTGTGTGCGTGCGTGTGTGTGTGTGAGAGAGAGAGAGAGAGCGAGATGGATTATTTCATCATCAGGTGTTTTAGATTGGCTAGCCCATATGGATTACCTAGCATTTTCTTTGGTAGCTCTATCTAAACATGTGTGAGCACTATAAAAACTGGCACATCTGAACTTGCTAAGATTTAATCTTCTTCTCCCCCAAAAGCCCGACCACAATTGAATGAACAGTATTTTTATGCTGAATATATGGGAAGGAAAGCAGAGACATAGTAACTTAAACAAGAGCTTGTGATTCTTTTTAATGTTGGAAAGTATGTGCTTAGGCACTCTTTCAGGAACAACCGGTTCCTGAACTGTGCTAGCACAGTGGGGCCGCATGGCCTACTCTGCATCCAGTGCAGCTCAGGAGGCAGCTGGAGGTCGCTGCAGGGTAAGAGGATTTATACATTTCCTTTTTCCTCCAGTTAGGCCCCAGTTGTCCCTATAGGGTAAGGGTGCTCAAAGTTTTTGGCAGGAGGGCCACAACATCTCTCTGACACTGTGTTGGGGGCTGGAAAAAAATTAATTTACATTTCAAATTTGAATAAATTTACATAAATGAATATATTAGAGACGGAAAATGAATGAATGAATTCAATCCAGCTTATGATCCCATCCACCCTAAGAAGGGGGGGGGGATCTTCATGCCAGTTTATGATCCCATCCACCCTAAGAAGGGGGGGGGAATCTTCATGCCAGTTTATGATCCCATTCACCCTACGAAGGGGGGGGTCTTCATGCCAGTTTGATCCCATCCACTCTAAGAAGGGGGGGATCTTCATGCCAGTTTATGATCCCACACACACACACACACACACACACACACACACACAAATGGAGGGGGGATCTTCCACACTTTCACATACCCGCCTGCTCACCTGCCCCCTCGCCCTCCCTCCTTCCCTCCTTTGTTTGCTTGGGCTGCCTACCTGCCTGCCCATGTGCTGTTGCTGCTGCCTGCCTGCCTGGCCGGCTGGCCAGCCAACCAGCCCTCCTTCCCTCGGGACACGTGCTGCTAGCTGGGCTGGGCTCCCCTCCCTCATGATCTCTCTCTCTCTCTCCCCTGGCTCAGGTTGCAGGAGGGGAGGGGAGGGGAGCCAAGCCAAATGGAGCTGAGCCTAACCCAGCCTAGCCCATGGGCTAGAAAGAAGAGACCAGCAAGTAAGCGCACAGGGTCTTTTATAGTGGGAAGTAACGCGAGACCTGCAAGTCTCACGTTACCTTCCCACTATAAAAGGCCCTGCACACCGGCTGGGCTTGTCTTTCCTTTGCTGCCACTGAGCTCAGCGGCAGCCAGGGAGAGCAAGGCGCGGAGCTCAAGCGGCGGGCAAGCGCGGGCTGGGGTGAGGGATGGGTGCCCATTGGACGTGGGGGGACCCCCTGGGGGCCGCATGGGGACCCGTAGCGGGCCGCAAGTGGCCCACGGGCCGGGGTTTGGGCACCCTTGCTATAGGGCTTCATGGATCTGGGAAACTCCATGTAGGGCTATCTGGCCCAGGGTTGGATGCAGTGTGTGCTGCCAGTGCCAATCCTGCCCCCTCCAAGGCCCGATCCACCCCTCGATCCTCCTTCCCCCGCTCAGAAATTCCCCCTCCCCGCCTCCAAAACACCCTCCTACCTCTCTCTCCCAGCCCCCACACCATCTGGCATAACCTTACCTGTGCTGACTGGGACGGGATGTGGCACTGGCAGGCCGCTGCAGATGGCCACCACCATGGCAGGTTGGGCTACTGCTGCCGTTACTGGCTCATAAATAGCCACAAATGTGCCTTATGACTCATTGGCAACACTCTGAGCCGGTGCGGGGACAGCTGTGCAGAATCAATGCGCAGTTAGAATTGTGCTGTAAGTGTGTTTTACAGAAAACTTATGCATTATTCCAAGCACACCAGCTATTAATGTTGCAAATGTTCATATGACATTTGCTTGCAGACTAATATATGAAATAATGACAGACACTTTTGGTACTTGCCTGTTTTTGTTTGTTAATAGCAGTGTATCCATTAGCGAATATGACTATCAACAACTGACAGCTTGAAAGATAAAGAGCAGTGAGTCTTTCTGTACAATCATTAAACTTCTCTCTTTGTGAGGATTATTTACTTTAAATTGATTAAGTCAGCAGGATTATAATGTGCTGAATTTTTAAATGTGGTGGTTTGCAATATTAAAAAGAATTGATTTCTTATTTTGGGCTTCAGAACATCATTCAAGGTCATAAACATGAGATTTTTTTAAAGCATTTTTGTGAGGAAGGGAATGAGGATGGTGATTTTAGCGTAAAGAGGAGGAAACGCTAAATAAATACCTTGCGTTTTATAAAAAGGCATATGGCTCCTTGACAATTGTGGGGTCTCATGAACCCATATCCACCAGTTCAATGTTGGTGATTTCTTTTACCATCACCACATGTGTGTTTCAGAACACGCTAAACGTGCACATGAAGGAAATTATTTAATGTACTTATATAGTGACCTGATGGCACAGTGGTTCAACCAGGAAGGAAGGAAATGATGAAGGTGCAACAACAAGAACTTCATTGTAAGAACATAAGAACAGCCCCACTGGATCAGGCCATAGGCCCATATAGTCCAGCTTCCTGTATCTCACAGCAGCCCACTGAATGCCCCAGGGAGCTCACCAGATAACAAGAGATATGCATCCTGGTGCCCTCCCTTTCATCTGACATAGCCCATTTCTAAATTGTAATAATAAACAATGCAGTGTTTCACATTATTAAGCCGTAAGTGTAAGCAGTTCCTATGTGGTAGAAAGGAGAAAAAGTGGAAGAAATCCTTACAAAAGAAAAGGGAGGTGTGTGATGGTGCAAGCTAGGAGGATGGTAAGGGAGCAGGAAAGGGACACAGAGAAATCAGGAATGTTCCCCAGAAGAAATTGAATGTGGAAAATGGAATGTTTTTCTATCACAGGAAAATGAAAGGAAGTGAGCTAGATGAGGAAAAATGAGGTTCTCAAGGTTCAAGCTGCAGCAAAAGACCATGGCTGAGTTATAGTTTTCTGTAGCCTGAACCAAGGGTTACAAGCAAGAACTGAGCTCTCTGCAAACCATAAAATCACTTCAATCACTTGTGTCACGGGGTGGGGCAAGTCCCTTCCCCTTTAAGATGGGCTGGGTCAGGTGTAGGATATTAACAACTAAGGAATAAAACCTGGGGTTGGGTGCCTGGAAAGGAGAGTGCAGGGGGAAGGAAGCTTATAGCTTGATAGTGGAAGCAATACTGAGATTTGTAAGTATAGTTTTAGCCTCTTTAAGATTTCTTGTTTTTAAAGCTATTGTGTTGCATATGAAAATGTTTTTATGGAGCAATTGAACTCCCTTAAGTTTAATAAAAATCTTTTATGTAAAACATTTGGTGCAGTAATTGACCAGGGCATGTATGATATTGGGACCTGGCTTGGAGTAAGCAAAAAATAAATAAGCATTGCTCTTGAGGGTGGTGGAGGGGGGTTGAGTCCTGGCTGGGTTGGTGTCTCCCCTGGTCCTTCCCTACCCCAAGGGCGATGTTTGTTACATGGTGGCAGCGGTGGGATTGTGTCTGGAGGGCTGATCTCTCCCACCATGTGGTTCCTCTTAATCAGCACAGCAGATGCTCAAAGCGGTTTACACTACTCTGAGCAGTCTGCTTCAAGCAACTGCTGTGTGACAGCCAAGGAAGTCCCCACTAGAGTCCTGGAGATTATTCAGGGCCTCGCCTAAAACCATTAAAAATAGGCTAAATTCTAGCACAACTCTCTAAACACTAGCACAGTAACTATATGCTCAGGAAGAGTGCTTCCGCAGCAGCGGGTTGTTGAAGGGCAGAAGGAAAAAGCTGGAAAGAGAAGGGAGCTGTCACTTACCTGTCTTGGGTGGCGGCTTAACACCGTGGTACTGGCTGGAATGGGGCTGCTTCACACAGCCCAATGCTTCAACCAGTGACAATGTCAACAGTGAGGCAGAATGAAGAAGTATGAGGTCTTGTGACCAAGTTAGTATACCTTATCTTCCCATAGTGTTCTGTGGGATCTTTGATGGGGTAAGCTCATCAAGGAGTTTTCATTGTGACCTGATGGGCCTTGATTACTCATCCCTGGAAGAAAATCTCATTTCATTCTGTTTCAAAACTTAATCATGAATACATTCAATAAAAAAAACTTTTGAGTTATATTTTACTTCCTATTTAGTCCTTTTTTCAACAATTTTTTAATGAATTAGTTCTCATTTGGTGCAGTCATCAGTAGGCCACTAATGTCTTGGGGGCAATGCCTTACAATATTTTCTTGTTCAGTACTTATATGCAGTAATTTGACAATTGTAAGTATTTATGTCTTTTTATCTTGTATGTGTAGCCTACTCATCTTAGGAAAATTGTTTATTCTGTCATGGTTTTGGAATATGGCAAGCAGTACAGTGGGCCATTGATATCTGCAGGGGAGCCACTTCCAGTTCATGGACGCAACATCAGTTGTGTTGGGGAGGTGTTCTGAGGTTGGGGCAGGCCTGGGGAGTGGGCCACAGGCCTCAGAACACCTCCTGGACACGTCTGGAAATGGCATCCAGTCACCCTGGAAGCCTTCTGTGGCTTGGACTTGGTATCTGTGGATGTCAAGTCCACCGATACCAAGGGGTCCCTGTACCTTGGTGCAAAAATTGTGGTTGTTATTACTACTACACATTTTCATTTTGTCTAGACCCCTTTGCTCTTGCAGTCCCTGGGACTTGGTTGGAGAGGAGGTTGAGCAAGCGTGAGAAGGAAAGTTGTGGTGTATGGAGAAGAGACACTTACTATATGTAGAGATATCAAAGCATAGAATTGTGAGATCCTGGAAATCAAGTGAGAACTTCCTCCAGAGCAGGGGTGTCCAAAGTTTTAGGCAGGAGGGCCACATCATCTCTCTGACACTGTGTTGGGTGCCGGAGAAAAAAAAGAATTAATTTACATAAATGAATTTATTAGAGATGCAAATTATATGAATTAATGAAGGTCTTGCAATAGCTCAAGGCCTATAAAAGGCCTTGCACAAAGCAAGGCTGGCCTTTTCTTTGCTGCCACTACTGCATCACAGATGTGAAACAGCAAGCAGTGGAGGGAGCCCTCATCCCACAGCTCATACAAAAGGTCAAACAGTCGCCCTCACGCTGAGAGCAGTTGTGTCCGGCCAGTGCAGGCTCCAGCAAGTCTCTGGTGGGCCAGAGGCTCATTGGAGACTGGGGGCTCCCTGAGGGCCACATTGGGAGTCCTCGAGGGCCGCATGTGGCCCCAGGGCCGGGATTTGGGCACCCCTGCTCCAGAGGAAGCTATTTCTGACTTATTTTGATTGCACATATAGCTTAAATTATAA
Source organism: Tiliqua scincoides (assembly GCF_035046505.1). Classification (NCBI taxonomy): domain Eukaryota; kingdom Metazoa; phylum Chordata; class Lepidosauria; order Squamata; family Scincidae; genus Tiliqua; species Tiliqua scincoides. Next base: position 44,755,561 of record NC_089822.1, read on the forward strand.
ATATCCTGCATCATATAGAAATTATGACTGTTATCATACTTTGTGCAAATAGGAGCCTCTTGAATATTTCTGTAATGTAGGGCAAAAGCAAGTGTCTTGAATTCAACCATTGCCTTTATTATGCTCCTTTTTAATGGCAACTGACATAATCAATGGTTTAAATTTAATTTAGGAAATGGGCTTGAGTGCTGTTGGCTCTTAAAAGGCTTTGATATTTGAAACACAACCATTAAACTGGCACAGAGACTCCTAAAACAGGAGACGTGCAGTTAGTACGCCTCTTGTATTTCATTGCATCATATAACTTCTGGGACCACTGAAGGTAACTACTGTCAGTACAGGGTTGTCATGTTCCAATTTGTACTGAAGACAATTACACATCATGTCGAGCCTTTCCTGTCTTACTTTTGAGTGCTTACTTCTAAAGGATATAGTCCCTTGATTAACTTTCATTATAGTTAATTGGAATGAAGAGCAGACTGCCATTGTTATGGATTTCCAGTGTTTATGTTCTCTGGCCAGAGTGGACTACTTAATTATGTTTAATATTGCATAAGAACATTGGAATGAGCAGGAAAGGATGTGTGACTTGGAGCGATGTGCTTAACCATGGGAGATCTATTGATTTGAGAGTGCTTTCTTCCATGAGTCCTTGCATATCTGCAAAGAGATTTTGAAAGGGCTTGAAAGTGCGTTTAGAGCGCAGTCCACTGTGGTTTTGACTCGCCCCTATTCATTTCCAGGGAAAACTTCCTTGTAGATTGTGCATTTTTAAAATTAACTTCTGAACCTCACCCCATATCCTGAAGACATCTGTCTGATAATAGAAAGTACTGTGCAGTCAGTGAGTGACTTGCTGTTACTGGAAAGGAACGAGTACCTTATTCCTGTGTGTTCTTTCCCCCCGCCCCCAAGAGTAGCGCAACAGCGCTAAAGGAATATTGCAGAAAGCTATTTTGTGGATCTTTCCTCAGCATTGGAGCTGTTGATACCCAGCTCCACAACTGTGTGCATAAATTCCTGGCACAGCAATTAACTGCCACAGTTCTGTGTCACCAGGAGTACAAGGCAGAGAAGAAGCATTGTGCTTTAACATATCTGTGCTGGCTATTCTCTTAGTGATGAATGTAGTTGGGCTGTTCTGTGTAAATGTTATAATATTTTCCTATTCGGTGATACATGTGAAAACATCCTCCAAAGTATGGCATATGTATTATAAATTGAAAGAATACTCGGGAGGGAAAGAGTATTTAGAAGTTTATTTAACTAATCCTATGTAGACAAACTTATTAATCATCCTGGCTATTGTCAAGAATAACTTGTACAAAAATGGATGTATGTAGAAATTAAGATGGTTTTAAATTGGGATTTTGAACTGTTTTCTCTTGGGGGGGAAAATGCACTTAATTCATTTTTTCTGTTGTGTTCTTTGTTTCCCTCTTTTGGTTTTGCATCTCTTCGGATAGTCTGATACCTACCTCTGCATGTCCTTGCGTCTGCCAGTGGAGGAGGAAGCCTATGTAGGTAAGTGCTACCTATGTACAGAAAATCATGACTAGACTCTGTATGAGTTAGACAAAACTTCCATTGCTTCACTGTGACTTAATCTTTTTCCATCAGAGTTTCTATAATACATCCATCGTGCCTAATGTAGAACCAAAATTAGAGGGAACCACTTAAGGTGGGGATAGTATCTGTATCTGGAGAAATTCATGAGTAATAGTACTTAAGGAGCTTTGTGTACATGCCTCTGGCAGCTGGTCCCAAGCACTCCCATTTGTAAAGTATTGGCTTTCTGTCTGTGACTGGATACTTAATTCCACTCCATTGCACAGGCTGTTTATTTACCTGCTGGTGCAGGCTGTAAATCTCTTTGCACTTACAATAAGCAGTGGGCACAGTAAGATCTCACCTGTCTACAAAATATACTTGCTGTATGTTGAGACATGGATGAGATGACAGGTAAATGACAGGCCCTACCGCAGCTCTGTATCAATGCTTAATTTAGGTAAGTAGGCCAGTAAAGTAAGCACCATCTGTTTAGCGTGTTCTCTTACTAGTCTTTAATTTTTATTCCACTCTGCTTGCAAACATTTACCTTCACTGGTAAGGATGTGAATAGCAGAATGCAAATTATGATGAGTGGCAGAAAAATTGTCACTTGCATTTCAACAGGGTTTAGTTGCCTCTTAATGCACTTTTATTTGTGTATATGCATTCAAGATAGTTAATAAGTGCTAAAATCTTGACTTTTCCCATAGTCTTTGAATGGGTGTTTTGCAGAATGAAATGAAGCCACCATCCTAGCACCACACTTCATTGTCAAAAAGAATATGATTTTCAAAGAAAGTGCCACCTCCAGGCATGATTTGACAGTTTTGATATTGTAATAATTATGCTGAGTAATATGCTGATTTTTTTAAGGCTCTGAACAACCTAATTTAGTCTGTAGATGGCCTTATGTTGTATAGTTTTATTTATTTACTGTATTCATGTCCTGCTTTATTTCCCAAAGGACTCTCATTGGGCATTAGAAAAGGAGAGCTACATCCAGTGGTGTAGCTAGATCATTTAACTCCCTGGGCCTGTAAATTTTTGACCCCCACCCAATACAACAAAATTAATCTGGGTTTCAAGTCTGGGCGGAGCCCAGGTCTACCCACCCAGTAAGCCTCAGCCTCAGAAGCCAAACTACCGGTTGACCTGGGCTCTGGAGTTGAGTGCTCACATGCTCCCCAAACACTGGATTCATCTCTGACTCAGTAACATACTACCCCTGCATCTGGTGGTTCAGTGTAGCCTTCATGGTTAATAACCACTGACAGACTATACTCCACCATGAATGTTTAGAATCCACTTTAAAAGTCATCTGAGTCAGTGACCAGCAACACCCAACCTTCCCACCAGTGGCATCACTAGGGTTGGTGTCACCCAGTCTGGTAACTCACTGGGTCACCCCCATTTGTTGATTTATTTATTTTACTATAGTACAGTGCAGGTTACCAAACCAATCAATAGTCAACAAAAAAACAGTGGCCAACTTAATGACACTCACACCACTGAATAGGAGTTTGAGTATTAGCTCTGATACATGGAAAAGGGAGCGGTCTTATAATAACGTCCTATTGGTTTTATGCTGTGTCATAATAACACCTTGTTAGCTCTCTCTCACTGGTCAATTTTGAGTTAAGAAAATACACTTTTTGTGACATAAGGCAATTGTGTTTCCTTTTCTGGCTATTTAGCTATAGCTTTTGATGGAACACAGATATTTCAATGCAGTTTGTTTCATTGCGTTCGGCTGCAAATTACGCATCAAATGGTATGTAACATACTATTCCTAAAAACCACAATTTCCACAATTTTGGTCACTAGTGGCGTCAACCCCCAGACTGTCACCTTATTAACATCTTATTGGTTCCATGCTGTATCATAATAACATCTCATTGGGTCTTCAAATAGTCAGTCTCATTGGTCCATTTTGAGTTAAGGAAATCCTCTTTTTGTTATAGAAGACAGTTGTATTTTTGTTTTCTAGTTTTTTTGCCATAACTTGTGATAGAATAGAGATCTGTCACTCCAGTTTGTTTTGTTGCATTCTGCAGTAAATTACGCATCAAATAGTATATAACATTATGGTATAACCGTTCCTAATAACCGTTCCTAATAACCGTTATTTTAGCAATTTTGGTTACTAGTGGTGTCCCCCCTTCAGCTTGTCACTCTGGGCCTGTGGCCCCCCTCCTCCCATTTGTATGCCACTGTCTAGGACTGGCACATGAGACTACCATCAGGCGTTTGTTTTCTATCTATATCTAGCATAATAAAAATCAAGATTATTATTATTCTACTTTAAAAGGTAGATTTTTTTTTCCTTCCAGAGATGGTACAAAGACTGGATATTTGTTTTAATAAATTCCTTATTTATTATACAACAGTGTGTTTCAAACTTTTGAAAACCTGAAACACACATTTACTGATTCAAAGTTGGAGTAAATCTTTATTCTCACAACCTAAACAAGTTATACATTAGAGCAGGGGTGCCCAAACCCCGGCCCAGGGGCCACTTGCAGCCCTTGGGGGCTCCAAATCCAGCCCACGGGGAGCCCCCAGTCTCCAATGAGCCTCTGGCCCTCCAGAGACTTACTAGAGCCCATGCTGGCCTGATGCAACTTTCTTCAGCATGAGGGTGACTGTTTGCCCTCTCACCTGAGCTGTGGGATGATGGCTCCCTCCACTGCTTGCTGCCTCACATCTGTGATGCAGCAGTGGCAGCGAAGGAAAGGCTGGCCTTGCTTTGTGCATGGGCTTTTATAGGCCTTGAGCTACTGCAAGACCTTCATTCATTCATTCATGTAAGTTCCATCTCATATATATTCATTTATGTAAATTTATTCAAATTTTAAATGCAAATTAATTCTTTTTTCCCCTGGCCCCTGACAAAGTGTCAGAGAGATGATGCCAAAATGTTTGGACACCCCTGCATTACAGTATGTAGCAACATGAATTCTGCTTGAGTCATTATTCTGTATGGGGCTGGATCAATGACTCATTAAATGCTTTAGACAGCCTCCTCTTCAAGGTAGGGTTTTCTGTTGGGTAATGGTTTTTCTGCTGTGATTAAATATCCAGCCAAACTTGATGCAGATAGGGCAGAATTACCTTCTACGAGTGATGCTGATTATAAGGTTGAAAAGCCAGAACAATGAATCCTGCAGAGATGCAGTGGACAGCTTTCTCTGTGGATGGATGTTTGGGGCATACAAACTTTGTTACCTAATTCATTTTTGTCCTGGATCTCTAGTACAAGATACATGTTTCATGGCACTTTGATTTGGTAATTACTACTATACCATGTGCTGCGGATGTTTTCACTTGCATTTACAATAATTACACTTATACACTTGTATTAAGTAATTGTGTGTGCTTCTGTTAATTAAAACCACTGCAGTATTTGTTTCTTTAGAATAGTGTTGAATTTATGGTGTGTCCTCTGTACTGTGAGCTATTTATATGGGCTAAATATGCATAATACAGCTTTAAAAGCTTAAAAAGCAGTGTTCTTTGGCATTATTTATACTCCAAAAATACTGCCATGTACGCTCTAGTTAGGAGCTTACCCTTGCTAACTGGGAAGCTTTTAAAGTGGTGTGACTCTTTTAGACGTCTTTTTAGCACTGGATCCACTTTTTAGAATGACAGTCTGCCAGGACCCACAGGAAGTGATGTCATGACTGGAAGTGACATTGTCAAGCAGGAACATTTTTGACACCCTATGACAAAAATAAATTAGATATCATTATTAAAACCATATACACAGTAGCCTGTTAAAAGTACAGATCTGTAACATTTCCTCAGATGCAGTGATGTATCATGGTAAATGCAGTCACCAAGTCTAATATATTCAAAATAAAATATACCTTGAAATGAATGGGGATGCACCTGAAATTGGCTTGCGATCCAGCTAGTGGGTCCCAGCCCACTGTTTGAGAAACTCTGTCCTAGGCTATTGTAATGCATAAGCGGTTCTATAACTCTGCTTTTTACCTGTTAGTGTCCTTTAAAAGAAAAAAAAAGATTAAGGCTACTGTTTTATGCACACTTGCTAGGAAGTAGCCATTAAAATTAATGGGACATTTCTTAATAAATATGCTTAGGATTGGGCTAAAAGTATGTATTACTCACATCAATATAAATTAAAATTATTTTTTCTTACTTTTTTAAAGCGGCATCATGTTTGCCAAATCACAAATATTGTGTAGATTCTCTGCAGAGAACATCTGTTGTGATGTATTCCAAATCTTATGTAATACTTGACTCTATTGCTGAAGTTCTGTTGTGGCTATGAAATGTCAAAAGTGGTGATGACTGTTCCCCCTTTTCTTTTTCTGTAGCATTTTTCACCAAAATGTCAACAATTTTGGCATTTAGTGATTTTTTTCAGTTTTGTACTATAGTACTTGGCAGTCTTAGATTGTTTGGAGGCTGCAAGTTGTTTAGTGTGCAGTGGCTCGCTGTCTGATGAGGTGAGTTGAAAGGAGCATGTTGCCTTTCTCCTTCGAGGGATATGCCGGCTTTATAGCCTTCTTCACACAATTCATGGCTTGGACACATTTTTCTTTCTATTCCTAGTTGTGTGACTTAGTGGCTACAGTGTTGGATATGGATATGTGAATCCTGGTCTCAGATCTTTATCAGCCTTGATTTCAACTGGATCATTTTAGGCTAGAGACAGAAATATGTGCATCTCAGAGGGCTTTTAATGAGATAAATCGTCAGTGTCTTGACTAAGGAATAGAATAAAAAAGACGTAAATGGGAGTCCATAAGATTAGTGGAGATTATTGGTTTAGTAGTGGCACATAGACATTCTTAGCAGCTGCTCATAGCAGGTTACCATAGACCAGAGGTTCTCATGCTTTTAGCACCAGGACCCACTTTTTAGAATGAGAATCTGTCAGGACCCACTGGAAGTGATGTCATGACCAGGAGTGACATCAAGCAGGAAAATTTTTCACAATCTTAGACTGCAATCCTACCCTCACTTACCCAGGAGGAAGTCCCATTGCTATCATTGTTAAAAGAATATACATAGTAGCTTGTTAAAAGTACAGGTCTGTAACATTTCCCCAAATGCAGTCACATACCTTGGTAGGATTGTCTAATATATTAAAAATAAAATATTGAAATGAATGGGAACTCAGCTGAAACTGGCTCGTGACCCACCTAGTGGCTCCCGACCCACAGTTTGAGAAACACTGCATAGACAATTGATGAGCCGTGATGATTACAGGCAGAGCATCCTAGAATTAAAAGGCTCTATGGACCCTGGAAAATATTGCCAGGCAGTTGGTGCTTGATTGGACCAAAGGTGTCCTATGTTCATTTGCCACCCACTAAGACGCTTCACCATGCACTCTAATCCTCTTCTTGCTGAGAGCAATCAAGAGAATGATTGGAGCAGATACTTACTGCTTTTGTGAGCATTTTTGCAGCAGTAATGCAGTAGCAATAGAAAGGATGCTCTACCTTTAGCTCTGCTACGTGCATGATTCCCACTTGGTTGTGTCTTCAAACATGCTAGTTAAGAGGTTCGTGTTTGGAGTACTCTTCTGCTCCTGGTATAGTCGGGCTTACTTGCATGTTTGAAAAAGCATCTGACAGGAACCAAGCAGATAGAACCATGAGCTAAAGTTGAGCTTGGTACTCTTCCCTTGTGCAACCTACTTTAAATGTTAACAGGGAGGCAGCAGAAGTACACATGCGCTAATGCAGATGCTAGTGCAGAAAAAGCAGAGAGGCAATGAGTGCGCTGCTCCATTTCTACTTGAGTCAGGCCTGCCTGTTCGAGTAGCTTTTGATGTCTTAAAAGGAATGCAAGTAGTGACCAATCATATTAAAAAAGCAGTTCAATGTAAAACCTTTCGCTTTACAATAGTTGTGTAATTTTAAAATTTAATCAGTTTGATCAGAAGTGTCAGTGTAGTTGCACTGTGATTAACACTGTAAATTTGGAAGAAAAATCTGAGTGAAACAATGTTTGGGGTGTGGGGTATGTGGTGTGTGTGTGTGTGTGTGTATTTTAAATAGAATTATGTGCCTTCCTCATCAGTTTAGCAGGGTGTATGGGTGCAGTAGGATTAAATGTGCATAAAGTAGGAAAATACAACATCTTTTTTTGTGCTTCTGAAAAAATTTATATGTTCCCATTTAGCCTTTTAAATGTGTGATTTATTTATAAGGGTAAATAGTAAAACTAGAGAAGTGTTTTCTGTATTTTGCAAGGTTTGATACTATCTGCTCTTCAGTGTTGAACTTTGGTGATAGCTAAAGGGTATACTCCTGACACTTAAAAGAATTGTGTCTGACAGCAAGCCACTCAGCCAGGAAATGTATCTGTCATTCTCGTTTCCTTATTTTCACACATATGGTTGACCAGTAAATAAATGTATTTTTTTCCTTCTTACTGACTGATGGTAAGACCCTCTTTGTCAGAGAGCTCCATACAAATAAGATGGAGCCTATTACTATCTGAAATATAGATGGAAATAATTTGATGATGTATTGGTGTTTTATTTCTTTACTTGTCTCTAGGATGCATGATTGTTACTATAGAAATCTTTATTGCCTGGTGAAATTACCTTTTGAAAAAACCCATTTGGACTAGTGAGCATTTTAAAAAATATATTTATGCATTTGGTAGGTGGGTGAGTTATGGTTAGTTTTGTGACATCTGAAAATGATACTGGTCATCTGATGTGCTGTGCTTGATTTAAAGAAAATAGAACTTATAGCACAACTCTATGCAGATTTGCTCAAACCATATGGTTCAATAGGACATATTCCCAGGAAACTTAACATACAATAGTAGCCTTAAACCAGCCATTTTCAACCACTGTGCCATGGCACACTGGTGTGCTGCGAGTGGTTCACAGGTGTGCCACAGGAATTTGAGGGAGGGTCATTGATTAGTAGGGCCAATGGGGATGTGAGCTCCCACTGGCAGCATGGTGTGCTTTGTCAATTGTCAAAAACCTGATGGTGTGCCTTGACAATTTTAATGCCTTGTCAATGTGCCGTGAGATGAAAAAGGTTGAAAATCACTTCCTTAAACAAACAAAAATATGGGTCTGCCATGTAAATATATTATTTTATTGACAGCTGTAAATGAAAAGTATATGCAGTACTTAAATTATGGACAGATGCAAGTTTTTATGGAGATCATATGACAGTAAAAATCACGTGTTTTATATGCAGATATTAAGTGCTGACTTTTAAATTGTGATCCTTAAATTGAAAATTGTAAGGGCTAAGTTTATAGAATTGTGTTTGAAAGAGAACTTGGATACAAAAGCATATTTTCACTGGTTTTAATAGTAGTGTTTCCCTAGCCCAGTGGTTCCCAACTTGTGATTCATGAACCACAGGTATTCTGTAAGAACCAGAAAAGTAGTCTGTGATGTCTTGCCTCCCCCCCCCCCAAAGGGAGAGATCAGCATTTTGGTAATTTTAATAAGTGCTTCTGATCAGAGATATCTAAAAAGGGCATAACAGTGCAGTCATCATTCCCCTAGGCTGGCCCTGCCCTCTCTGGGCTGTGCTATTTACTTCTGGTATTGCCCCTCCCCCATTGTATATGGTCCTTGACTATTCCAGTTTTTGCCTCAATGGTCCACAGTCTCCTAAAGGTTGGGAATCACTGCCCCAGAGGCTTGGAATCACTCTGTTCGCCTTACAGTGCAATCTTTGCAAGTTTACTCAGGTGGATATCTCACTATGTTCAGTGGGGCTTACTATCAGAATTGCAATCTTAGTAGAGTCTAAAGAGGCCAGAATAGATACAAAAGCAAACAGAAATTAAACACTTTACCAGTGTATTGCTTCTAAGTATTATAGAGATTAAAATAAATAAATAAAAAGATCCCAAATCATTAGGTCAAATTACACTCTTAATGTATCAACAGTGTTGGTCAGATACAGACAAATAAATAGTATCTGAACAGTTTGAAGTTTGTCTAACTTTGTGGCTAAGATGTGAGTTTACCTGTAATTGCCTAGTCTAAAGTTAAGAGAGTTATACTGCAGGGAAAGCTTAGCATTGTTTTATAATCAAAATGTAATATGCAGTTCTTTTGGAAATGAAATGCATTTTCATATTTAACATCTCCTTGCTGCTCTTTGAAGTCATCTTGGTCTTAAGGTGCTGTCAATCAACACTGCAGTTAGTGAGAGCAGTTGGAAAATGATTTTGTAGCATCTTGAGTGGATTGCAAAACTCCAGCTGTCACCATTAACTGAGTCTAATCTATTTGCGTATTCATCACTTGCTTTTTTCTTGAATATTCCTCCGTACTGCTTAACTTCAAAAACACAGAAAAGAGGGCTCAGTTGGTCTCTGTCCTCTCAGCCCAGCTCCTATGATCCTAATCCAACTGCATCACTAGAATTAAAATGAGACCCTCCCAGTTGCCCATGAACTCCCCAGTGAACATATGGGATAATAATATGGATGAAGAGAGCCACTTTTATTAATGATTACATGAAAAAAGAGAAATTGCATCAGGGAATGTTTTGTCATGCTGTCAGCTGAATCAGGGGATCGAAACTGATTGTCCAAATCTCTAGGCTGGTTGTTCCCGCCCTATTTCCAAGGTGCACCCCATGAAGGCAACATCTGCTTATCACTCTCAGCCCCAGAAGGGGCATAGGCAGCAGGACCCAGTGCTAGGAAACCTTTGAGGCAGCCTCCGTGATCCAGGTGAGAGGGCTTCTGCAGCAGCTCTTGAGCTGGCAAACCAATGAGGAGTGATACTGGGGTTTCCCCTTCCTTTGCTGACCTAAGGGTGCATGGTTGGCAACCTTCAGTCTCGAAAGACTATGGTATAAGCCTACAGCACCCAGTATTCCCAGGCGGTCTCCCATCCAAGTACTAACCAGGCCTGACCCTGCTTAGCTTCCAAGATCAGATGAGATCGGGTATGTGCAGGGTAACAGTTGCTGCCAAACCTCATCCTTCCTGCCCTGCGCTCATGTGACCATGGTGAGTAAGGAGGAAAGAAAAATATCCAGCCCAAGTGCAGTCTGAGGTATGCGAAAAAACTGCCTGCCAAGTGCCAATCAGGTGGGCAGCAAAAATTTCTGTCTGGCCCCAGAGTTGACCTTTTAATCTGAGACTGCAGTCATGGGAGGGTGGGCATAAATCAATGAACAGATTGAACTGCTGAGCAGCCCTCACATGCTGGCCATGTGCTGGCTACACTCCCCCCCCCTTTCACAGGGCATCCAATGGGGGTAAAGCTCCCAAGCCTTGCAAGATGAACAAGCCAAGCAAGAGCGAACCACACGTGATTTGTACAGCGCAGATTAGGAGAATCTAGTTTGCTGTTTCTAGGTAGCAATGCTTAAAATGCTCTCTGTTATGAAGGGTAAAACAAATCATGAAAAGCATATCATGTTTTCATCATTCACAAAGTTTTAAAGGCATAAGATGTCCTGGTCTGGATACCAACTCCAGTACCAGTTACCACTGATGAAGCTACTATTCTTTACAAACCAAAAAGAAAGGGGGGGAGAAGATTTTAAAGTAGCGGTTCTCTCTTGTATTTGTTAGTAAGAGACAACTCTCAATGTTCACCCAGCATAGTGTCATTTCCAGTAGCTGTTTGCTGGTGTCTCTTTGCTGTCTCTCTTTTTCTTTTCTTTTCTTAGATTGTAAGCCTTTGGGGGAAGGGACTAGCTTTTCATTTAATTTTCTGTGTCAATCACTGTTCACATTTTTTGTCAAAAAAATAAAATAAATAATTGTTTTTAATCTTGTAAAAAGCAGAATTTTATTTGCTCACACAAAATCCATGTTTACTTTCTGTTGATCTTGAACTGTTTAAATTTAATGCTGGATTATATCAGTATTCTTCTAATTAGCATGTACGTAGATAAGAAGGAAAAATATGGATTCCATCTTCTTAAAGGGAGACTCTTTGGGGGAGGGGTTAGTCTGTATACACTTGTTTGGAAGGAGAGAGCAGAAATACAACTTAAGATATTCAACGCTCTCTTTTCTGCTACATTTGATTTATATTCCTGCTTGGGTCATCATAATGAACACAACAACCCACAATGTGCCTCCATTCAGTAGAATATGAATAAAAGATAGCAGAGAGGTATTTCATGCATCTTAATGCAAAGCTGTAAAATGACTTCCATGGTAGGTAAAGAGACCCCATATTTATTTATCACTTTTGTCTTTCAGTTGACTTCAAACCTCGTGCTAGCATGGACACAGTCCATCATATGCTACTGTTTGGCTGTAATAGTCCTGCTTCAGATGAAGACTACTGGTAAGGCACAGAGACTTGTAATCGTGACATTTGTCTTAATTTAGTACCAGCGTTAATGAATTGGGATAGCAGTACTTTGCAGTGAGGAGAGAAGGAAAGAAACAGTGGCAATAAAACTTTATTAAGTTTAGGTTAAGCAGTGTATGAGCCAGGGGTGTGTGCTCCTTTCTTTACTGCCAGCCTATCTGACTTTGTTTTTGTGAAGGGACTGAGGAAGGAAATTTGCACATAAGAGAGGTTATTGCATGTGATGCTAGCTTTAAATATTTGTACTGGTACCAAAGGTCATATTTACATAAGGTATGTTCTTATGTTTAAGCTCTTATCTTTCTGCAATAGTTCTGTGGCCTTTTGTAAATGCAACAGTACAAAAAAAAAGAAGACATTCTATGTGGTTACTGTAAGAGTGAGTTGGGAAGCGGAAAGAAATTGAGAATAAAAGCCCATGAGCATTTCTCACAAGGGTTTGAGAGAGTAGTAGTAGCACAAATTTATGTACTTGGACCAGTGCTGGCACTTGGTTACTGGGTAAGAAAAGCCATGCCTGAACCCCATATGTTGAATTGGGCCACATGCAAACCTGTTGCCGGTACCTGTCAAACAGTGGGGGTCCTTTTATCCTTCCACCAGCTAATGAGAGCATTCCCTAGCCCCCAAAATGAATCAGGGGCTTCTGGGGGATCTGTCAGTTGCAGCAGTGTGAAGTCTCTGCCAACTTTGGCCATCAATGCTAGGGGATTCAGGGCTAAGCCCAACCAGGTGTGTCCTAAGAGTGATGGCTGTCTACCAGTACCCAGTCTGATCAACCCCTGACACCTCCCTAACTTAGACTTGCAAAACATTTTCACAGTCAAAAATCAGCCAGGATTATTTGACTGTTAAACTTGCCAGTTTAGTGCTGTGTTTATCCTGTAACAGTGCTGTTAGATGTATGTCAAGATGGTGATAAGATGTGATCAGATGCTATGAATGTGAACTAAAGAAGTCACTCATACTCATCCTCTACTGAACCACAATATGACTACTAATTTGCTGTAGTGAATTTCAAATGTCAAGCCACAAAGCTATGGTTCAATGGTTGGGCATGTTCTTTGTGTTCAGAAGGTCTGTGATTCAGTCCTTGTCTGCAGGTGAGTCTGGGAAGTTCCTTTCTGAACTCTGGAAAGCCATTGCCTGTCAGTCAACAGTACCTAGCTAGTCTGACTAATGCTCCGACTCAGTGGAAACCAGCTTCATATGTAAATAAAAAATAGAATTTAATCATAGAGCAAATCAAGCCAAAATGCTTCTTAGAATACTTTTTAGAGTATTAGTTACCTTTTCTCAATTTCATTGATTCTCCAAAGTCTATAGCTACAAGACATGAAAGGTAAAAATCTTCATTTTGTAATGTTGTGCCAAGGTGAGTTTATTAATATCCTGTCTTAAATGATCATTTAATCAGAACTTCTGAAGAGGTTTGTGTTGGATATAAACCTGGGTATGTCCTGTTGCAGAGCAGGGTGCATACAAAGTAGCAGACACAGCAGAGTCTTTGAATAGCTGTTGTATTTTGAGCAAGGAGTTACACACAGAGTAGTCAAAGCAGTCCAGGTCATACACATAGATTATAGCAGTCCAGAGTTACCTTATCCAAGTCAGTATCCACAAATCACAGTCAGTCCAAGTTCATATACAGTAATTGTCAGTCAAAGTCTCCGGCAGCAGCTTTACAGTTTACACCCACTGCACTGGTGGAGCTGCCTAGTGAGGCTTAAGTGGGCTGAGCACCCAATCAGAGTCTGCCCAGTTAATTAGGGTGTGGCAATCACAGGTGCAGTGTAATCCAGCTGACTCAGCTGCTTGCAACTTTCCTCGAACCAATTGTTTGCTGAGACATGCCTCTGGCTATGCCTGAGCAAAGAGCTAACAGTTTGTTCGTTGTTTTTTTTTTGCAGTATATATGAAAACTGGTCTGTTGTGAGCATTGGTCCTGTAATGGGTAATTCTAACGTTGCCTTGGTAGAGTGAAATTGTGTGTTTTTTTAATGTTGGTGTTTTTCCCCACCCCAGTAATCTCCAAAAATGACTGAATATAAAGCGAGTGAGAGGGCAATCCTAGGCACGCTTTGGGCCAGTGCAAGTCCCTTTAAAGCACGTTTGAGCCTCCTTGTAAGTCGAGGAGGCTGGTGCAAGGATGCATACTGGTCTCCCTGTGCCAGATCCCCACCAGTGATGGGAGAGTTCACGCCAACCAAGAAGCTGGCGTGGGGGTCTGGGGGGGAGAGCGGAACGGAGGTGTTCCAGGATGTGGGTAGGTAGTGGGTGGGCCCATGGGCAGTCTGGGGCCAAGTGGGGGTGGGGCCAGGATCCGGCACTTGAATCAGATCTTAACCCCAGTCCTGGGCGACCCAAAGCAGCACTGAGGCGCTCAGTTCGCTGTGCCACCTCTTTACCACCATTGGAGTTGCTGCTGTGTTACCTAGGGTAAGGGGAATTAATTTCTCTTGCCCTGGACTGAGCCACAGTCAGTCTCAACCCTGCACTCGATACAGCGCAAACCTACTAGCCTGCCTGTTCCAGCAGCACGTTAGGATTGGGTGTGAATCTAGTGACTGAATATAAATACTGGCAGTAGAGAGAGAGCCCAGATTCCATTGGCAGATCTACTGATATGAAATAATTGTTCCAGTGTTAAATGAGTGTTTCTGTTCCAGAATAGTGGTAAGCTCTGAGCTTCTCCTTTTATTGATTTTTCTTGGGTGAAAACAAACCAAATAGTCAAAATTTGCATGGTTTTGTTAAGCGTGGTTAAGAAAGGTGTTGGCATGACATGATTTTAAAGATGCAATACTTTCAAATTTCTTTGAACTTTCTAGTCTTTTATTTCTTGTTAAAATAAGCAGATGCAGTGGTATTGATTCATTTAGTAGGTATTTATGGAAATCTCATACATTTGCTTGACCTTGTCAATGCCTGAAGCTGTTAATTCACTTTGATTCACTCACTTTATAGATTGATTTGGTACTAATTTGAAATAGTACTGTGAAGAATCCATTTCTGGTGGACCTTCAGTTCGGAAAATTCTGAAAGTATATTGAGGAAATCTTTATGTCTATTCAGCTACTAGAAGGTGTTTTGCGTTTCTCCAACAAAAAAGCCATTGCACCACTAGGAACTTTTCTCAGAACCATGGATTTAAGGGCAAGGACATAGAGAAGACCAGTCTTTAAGACTCTTTCTGAAGGGTTGTGCTTGTTGCACATGTTCTGTATTTCAGAAGGGCTTATTGAATTAAGTGTGAATACAGTGCCTTAAAAAATGTTCATTCTGCCTTCTACTGTAAGTGTCTGTTGAAGGCCACTATGTCTATAGGTAAATCAACTCATGCTTTAGTACAGTGGTATTCAAACTGGGGTGTCGCAACGCCCCAGCCTGAAGGCCCTGGGCCCTTTCCCCTTAAGGGGCGGGGTCAGCCAGGAGGCAGGGAGGAGGATGCCCCGGCCCCCCCCCC
This sequence comes from Tiliqua scincoides, assembly GCF_035046505.1. Lineage (NCBI taxonomy): Eukaryota > Metazoa > Chordata > Lepidosauria > Squamata > Scincidae > Tiliqua > Tiliqua scincoides. Next base: position 44,770,890 of record NC_089822.1, read on the forward strand.
CCCCGCAAAGAGTTTGATAACCGCAGCTTTAGTAGATTATTAAGGAGGGACAAATGTTAAACCATGCCTTTTTTGAGTTCTTGAAGAAAGCATAAGAACTTACAGATTAATAATTCAAAGTTCCTACTCCTGTCCTGGTTTGAAGAAAAGACCACCTAGAATTTTTCCTTACTTATTCCATATTATTGCAGTATGCTAGAACAGTACTTCCCAAACTCCTACAAGGGAATTGGGCACACTGTAAGTGTGTGCAGGAGAGGGGGTAAGGATTATGCTGCTGCTGCGGATTGGAGGGGTTTTTTACTTACCTGCAGCTGGCACTTTAGTCTTGGGGGGGGGGTGCTGGGGCATCCTCTGCAGAAGTCCCTGGGCCTGCAAAACTTTTAAAAAAGAAAAAATGGGCACTCCTGGTTTTGTTGCAAAAAAAAGTGCCTTTTTTTCTTTAGAGTTTTGCAAGCACAGGAAGCCTTGCGTAGGGCTGCCCAGGATGCCAGGACTGTATCGCTGGCTGTAGGTAACTAAAAAAAATCCTCCTCCCATCACCAGCAACAGTGCAATCCTGGGGAATTGTGTTGCTGCCTTCCCCCCTGCCCCTTAAAGTGGCAGGGGCAAGTGCTTCCCTGGCTGGCAGATTGTGACCAGCGGTTTGGGAACCAAAGCAGTCTAAAAAAACCAAACAACTGATTAGTTTATCTTTGTCTATTTAAAATTGGGCTCCATAGATTAATCACTGAAAATTTTAGTAAACTGCTTTTCCAGTTAAGCAGTTTTAAGGTTGCAACACTACTGTATAAGTGTAGTCTTAAAACTTCAGAACAACAAGAAAGTTGCAATTTCTACCCCATCGTTCTCATCAATAAGATATTGCTATTAATAAATCAGAAGCAGCTTTGAAACACCTTTTAAATTTTGATTGGGTCATTAATATTTGAAAAGGGCAGTCTATAAAACAAGTAACCAGAAGTGCTAACTTGGCCCCAAAGAATTATGAGATTGGAAAGGTATTCTATTTATAAATTGCTGGCAATACCTTCTGTTTAATAGAATTTTACTGAATCTATGTTCAGGTTTAAAATGTGTTTTATGCACTCTTACAGCTGGTAAACTGATTTTTGAATCTGATTCATATATATTTTTATTTGCATTTAGTTATGTTTTTATTTCATTAGCTGAACTAACTTCAATCCGTTCCCTTGGCAGCATGTGATGCATGCAGTGATGGCATAATTTTTAGGAAGAGTCTGCAGCTTTTTACTAGACCTGGCAGTTAACTATTTATTTTTAGCTGTTGCCACCCATCACATCCTTTTCTATCTGTTTAATCTTGCATTCGCATTTACAAGCCAGATTCATTCTGATGATGCCAAACTCTCCCTTTTCTCTCATGAGGCAACTTTGTGTCACAAAGGACATTAGGGCACTTTCAGCCATGCAAGCAGGGATTAGTAGTGCACTAAAAACTAAAATATCAGGCATTCAAATGCCTGCTGATCTGTCTGGAATTTTATCAGTGTCCAGGGATATCATCTTGTTTGAAATAAGAAATAGGTCTTAGTCCTTAAAATCAGATATAATTCTCTTAAGAACCAAGACCCACTGGAATGTTAAGTTTGATACTTGGATGGTGTCTTGAGTCCTTGTATGAAGGACTCAAATGAAACTTAACCACATCTGTCTTTCTTCTTAGGGAGCCAGTACAAGCAGTTACTTCCCATATGATCCCAAACATGATTGGAGCACACTGAAACCAGCAACAATTCTGTTTATTAATTAATGAACATTTCCATTCTTTGTTGTAGTGTCTGCAGAAAAGCTGCACGTCAAGAACATTCATTGAACGTTTAGTTTGGGTTTTGATCTTTCATTTTGATTATTGAGATCCACAACTGTTTCCTATTAAATTGAGATTAAATTGTTTTTAGTGGTCTGTCGATTTCACTAAGTATGTCTGAAGGTTGACCATAGCAGTTCTTTCAAAGAGTCCAGCTTTGTGAGCAGTTTAAAATTGGCTGCCATCATTTAGATCATGGGTGTCAAATTCAAGGCCCAGGGGCCGAATGAGGGCCCCAGAAACAATTCATCCAGCTCCCATTTTAATTGGGCTCTCCTAGCGTGATAATTGGGCTCTCTCATATCTTGAATATATTTTGTACATTTTCTCTTCTGTGATTTGCAGCTAATGATTTTCTGTGTGAGAACAAAGTGCTTATCTGGCCATCATCCGCTTAGTAATGTCACTTCCTGCTTAATGATGTCACTTTTAGACCTCAGCAGGCACCATGAATGCTAACTTTGGCCCTCTGTATGAAATGAATTTGACACCCCTGATTTAGATAACCTGAGGGCCCAATCTTATCCATCTTTCTAGCACCGATGCAACCCCAAGGTAAGGGAACACTTGTCCCTGTGACTGTCCCCACACTGTAGGATGTAGCCCACATCCTGTTAGCATGGTTGCATCAGCACTGGAAAGTTGGATAGGATTGGACCCTTAAATTAAGACTATCCATGTGACTTTGTCTAGCTGTTGAATACTCTTGTGTCTCCTAAACACAAAGCAGATTATACACAAATTTGTGTTTTGGCTTTCACAATTGTTCAGAAATGCCATTTAATGTGAATAGGATATCTTGTAGCTATATTGATTCTTTCGTAGGAAAAAGTCTTAAGGGCAAAGCTGAAAAAACTCAAATTCATCAAGAAATACATTGATCAGAACTACTGATACTTTACTTTAGGTGTTTTGTGCTGTGCCATTAGGGTAGTACAGAAACAATGAGTACATGCCAGATTTTAGATAAACCTTTTAACTTGAGTATCTGAGTACATTGTGATAGTAAATCAATGTTTAATCTAGCGCTTAGGTTGAAGCCTCATTTGCCTTAGTTTTGATCACACTAATGCT